>NC_080835.1:49860364-50463280 GCF_030435755.1 Ochotona princeps
GTGCTCTGTAGCCCATTCCTAGCTCAGAGTTCTGTTTTGATGTCAGACAGAACTAGCCCCAATGAACTCCTTTCCCCCAACCCCAGAAGCCAGGAAAAATCCCTTAATGGGTATCCTTTTCCCTCCAGACCAAGATTGGAGCTGGCCGCCTCATGGGCCCAAAGGGAGTGGCTGTGGACCGGAATGGACATATCATCGTAGTTGACAACAAGTCTTGCTGCGTCTTTACCTTCCAGCCCAATGGCAAGCTGGTTGGCCGTTTTGGTGGCCGTGGGGCCACTGACCGCCACTTTGCAGGTATGGGGGATATGTCCAAGGTGTTTGAATGAATAACTCTGCCCCAGGTAACTACCCTGAAAACCCACCTTCTGTGTCCTGGCCCTAGACATCTCCTTTCCCTAACCCTTACTCATCATCCCAGCCTTCTCCTAACATCCTGGCTTTATCATTACTGCCCTCCCCATCCCACCAAAAATCTACACTTCCTGTCCTAAAGGCCACTTTTCATTTTCAGGGCCTCATTTTGTAGCTGTGAACAATAAGAATGAGATTGTAGTAACGGATTTCCATAACCATTCAGTGAAGGTCAGTGTCCTCCCCTGCATGTCCCCACATTCCTTACTCTTTCAGAAGATTCCTGTCTCCCTCTCCTCTTTTTTGTGCATTGAAACATTGGGTATTTATGGCCTGGCCACTTCGTCTTGGGATACAGTGATGATGATGATGATGATGGTGAACAAGCAGACACCTTGCCTGTCTTCTTGGTTGTGGTATACTAAGGAAGAGAGAAGGGAAACTAGGACATTAAGACAGTAGGCTGAGATCGGTTTCTTAATAGGGAGGCACAGGGAACTATGGAGGCATAGTAAGAGCATCTGATCCAGGGAGACTGTTCAAGGAAGCTCTGAGGCATTAATTGGGATTTAGCCAGCAGGCAGAGGAGGATAGTGTTTGAGGCAAAAAAGGACAAAGGGAGAGCCAAGGATGGCGGGGAGGGCACTTATAGGATGTTCAAAAAGCCTGCAGTGGATCTGAGTAGGTTTGAGGAGAAAGTGAGGGCTGTGCACCATATAAGGCACTTGCTGTTTCCCCTAGGGCTGTAGGCAGGGGAGTGATACAATCATGTGTGTCTTAGCTCACTAGGCCAGGCCTAGGTTAAGGTGAGAGACAGAGAAATTCCATCTTCTGTGGTGATTTGATTGTGAATTGGTCAGAACCCAGACCAGAATAAAGGAATGCAGGGTGCAGATTTGAGGTAGACATCAGTTCTTAAGCAGAGATGGAAGTCAACAACAGCTCATAACTGACTGGGTGGTGCCAGTCCCTGAGATACAGAGCTCAGAGCAACTGTCTTCGTAGCAGGGCAGATGAGCTGTTCAGTTTGATTTGTCCAAAAGCAACAGCTGGAGATGTACAGTAGGTAAGGGTACATGAATGTGAAGCCGAGGAAAAAGATCTGGACAACAACTGTCTGTCTGGGAGTTTTCAGCCCTGGGGGCTTCCTCCTGTCCTCCCCCAAGGCCCTGCCTCCTTCCAGAGGCCAAGTCCCCAGTCCTCAGCCCCTTCCCCCGCCAGGTGTACAGTGCCGATGGAGAGTTCCTCTTCAAGTTTGGTTCCCACGGCGAGGGCAATGGGCAATTCAATGCCCCCACGGGGGTAGCTGTGGACTCCAACGGGAACATCATCGTGGCTGACTGGGGCAACAGCCGTATCCAGGTGAGTAAGGCCCAGGGATGGCATGAGGGGAGGTTTCCTGCCAGTCTGTCATCTGCCTGATTTCACCTCTCCTTCCATTCTTCCTCCTTTCCCAGGTATTTGACAGCTCTGGCTCCTTCCTGTCCTATATCAACACATCTGCAGAGCCACTGTATGGTCCACAGGGCCTGGCACTGACCTCAGATGGCCACGTGGTGGTAGCTGATGCTGGCAACCACTGCTTTAAGGCCTATCGCTACCTCCAGTAGCTACACAGGGGCGCTGCCTGGCTCATGAAGGGATGGACATAGGGGTGACTGGACAAGAGGGTCTGGCTGGGAGGTGGACCAGACCTGGCAGCACTGAATGTGGGCTTTGGGCATGGGTATGCCCAGTGCCCTCCCTATCCCCCCTCCTTCCCCTATGTCCCCACAGTTGCACTTTATTTATTCGGTTCTTGCTTTGGTGAATGGGTGGGCCTGGACTGTGGTCCCAAGGATGTGTGCAGAGCTTCACCCTCCCCGCCTTTCACACCTCCCCTGTCACCCTCAGTCTGCTCCCTGCCCCCCAGCCTGGGGCCAGAACAGCCTCTTATTCCAGGGCAGAAGTCCCTCTGGTTGTCTCCCTACCACCCCATACACACTGACAGAGACAGCAATACCCCATCCCCCCATATTAAATAAATGTCTTTGCCAAGGTGTTTCTGCTGGGTTCTTATGGGGTGGGGCTATGAGGGAATGAGTTGGTGGGACTAGCTCTTGACTAGAAGATCAGCAAGCAAGCAGGCAGCGGAGCTAAGCTTTCCAAACTGGTCCTGAGCTTTTGAAACTTCAGAAGATTCTCCAGGACCTTGAACCACCCTCCAGATCCCCATTCCCCAGGCCCTGCAGAAAGGGCAGGTTTTGTCTCCTCTGGGGCTGGTGTGGAACAGGAGGGATGACCCAGCTCGGAAAAAGCCAGCAGCTGCAGGGTGGGGGACTCCGTGGCTGAGTTGAAAACTCTACCTGAAGGCCTGGAGCCCTCTGGATCTCTTGCCCCTCTGTTCCAAGGTTACTGGCCTTTTCCCACAGTGTAAGGACTGGGCCCAGTCCTGCCAGAGTTCAGTTGCCAAATCTAGAGATAATGAAAACTGGAATCCAGTGGCCTGGGAGGTAGGGACTATGATTCCTTATTCTCTACCAAAGACAGAAGCACAGAGGAATGGGTCATATAGCTGGTGAAGGGCAGAGCCCAGACTTGAACCTGTGGCTGCCTTACTCACCCATGGTAAGTGATAGCACCTTCGCCATCCTTGTCTGGGTGCACTTAGTGTGGTGAGTGGCAGAGAAGGCCCCTGGGGAGATATGGGGAGTTAGGGAGTAATGGATCTGGGATGGTTTGCTCTGGGAGATTACAAGATAGATCAAGACACTATCCTAGTATAGCACTGTTCCTGGGGTCACCTGTAGATGTGTGGAAGACTGGGAGATCAAAGGAACATCACTTGGACCATGTGTAAGCCTTGGTTATACTTAGCTCTCTCACACTACTTGGGATCTGGTAGGTAGCAAAGGGGTAGAGGGATCCCTGAACATTCTAGTACAGGTGTTTTTACAGGGCCTGTACTTGGCTCTGATTATGAGTGGAATTGCCTAAAACCTGATCTCATGCCCTGGCCAACAGAGATGGTGTGCTGGATTATCAGTCACTTGGCATCAGTGGAATGTTCTGTGAGAGCTCTTAGATGTTGGTCCAGGACTCTGCTGCTCTCCTATGTTTACCAAAGCACCAACAGTGATACAGAGTGGAATCTCCAAGTTCCTAGCTCCCAACTGCCATATGCATACATTAGGAACACCTAAAGGTAGCTGGGGAATAACATGGCGTAAGAATGAACTTCCTTGGGTGACAAGCCCTGGATGGCTCCCCTACGAGCCCAGGAACTGACCTCCAGGGCTGATTTTCATGGATACCACATTAGGTAGTATCCATGTATCTTCCTAAGTCATGCAAAAGGTATCTCAAAATAGTGTCACTCAGTTTCTCCCAGCCATTTTTTTTTTAAGTTGAGGATTTGGGTTCAGGTAGGTGGTAGTGGTACCTGACAGTAGAAACCCTGCTTTGTCTGAATTGGTGTTATGTCTTGAATGAGCTTCACAGACTTCAGGTTTACAACAAAGCTTCAACTGGACCAGATTAAAGAGTAATTTTGTGGTCCTCAAAGGCCTCACACCTTTTTCAAAGGGAGCTATCTGGCATTCAGAACACTGACCAAATAGGGCCTTTAACAAATACTAAAGTACTTAGTATTGATGAGAAAGTGATCCCTGCCCTTAATTGGGAAGGGAGACAAGTAAACAAATTGAGGAACTAAATGTTCATGATAGCTGAAGTTCAAGCAATGAAGAAATGAATAGACTGCAGAGATAGAGAATACAGTGTTTATGAGGGTGGACCAGGAAGGGCGTTTGAAGCAGTGGCATTCAGGTTTGGAATTTGGGCAGGTAATTAGCTGTGTTAAGAAGACGTGGGCCTGGTACAGTGGTTCAATTGACTGATCCTCCCCCAATAAGTGCCAATATCCCATATGGGTCTGACTCATGTCCTAGCGGCTCCGCTTCCCTTCCAGCTACCTGCTTGTGGCCTGAGAAAGCAGTAGAGGATGGTCCAAAGTCCTTGAGACCCTGCCCCCATGTAGGAGACCTGTAAGAGGCTCCTGGTTTTAGATTAGTTCAGCTCTGGGCACTGAGCACGCTTGGAGAGTGAGCCAGCAGATGGAGGATCTTTCTCTGTTTCTCCTCTCTGTAAATCTGCCTTTCCAGTAGTGGATAAATCTTCAGAAAGGAGGAAAGGAAGAGGGGGAAGAAAGTGGGTAGGAAGGGAGGGATGGACTTCCAGGACAATGAAGAGCAGGCACAGGTATCCTAAAGGGTGGAGATCTTGGGTCTTGGAGGACTTGAAATGGAAGGAGGGTGGAGGAAGAGGAAGGGAAAAGTAGAGAGATTGAAACCTGAGTTGAATCATTTAACATAGGCTTAGAGTTTGGGTTTGGTTTGGAGTATAATAGTGCTAAAAATTCAGTCAGAGTGATGAGAACAATGTCCTAAGCAAGAAATTGGTGAGTGGCCTGTGACCCTGGCTAGGATAGTAAGAAATTAGAATGAAAAACAGAATATTCTTCCATCTCTATAAACTTATCTTAAAGACTACGAGTTCCTTGAAACTAGTCTCCCAATTCCAGGAATATGTTCTCTTTTTAAAAATATTTACTTATTTATTTGAAAGGCCAAGTCATAAAGGAAGAGACAGATTTTCAGTCTGCTGATTCACTCCCCCAATGACCTCAGCAGCTGAAACTGGGGCAGCCCAAAGCCAGGATCCAGGAGATTTCTTCAGGTCTCCCACATAGGTGCAGAGATTCAAGCATATGGAACACTTTCATTGCTTTCCCATGCACATTAGCAGAGAGCTGGATCAGAAGTGGAGCAACAGGACTTGAAGTAGTGATCCATATGAGATGCTAGTGCCAAGGCCAGGTGGCTCTACCTGCCGTACAAAAGAGGGGTGTGCATCAATAGTAATCACAGCTTTATGAAGAAAAAAATTTGGGAAAACCTCAGGATCCGTCATCAGGGAAGAGTTGATACAGAATTTTCCTTAAACCTGTAGCAGATTTTTTTTTTTTAAGTTGGAAAGGCAGATTCACAGAAGGAGATACAGAAAGATTGTCTGCATCCACTCGGGTTCACTCCCCAGGCTGCCAAAATGGCTGGAGCTGAGTCAATCCAAAGCCAGGAGCCAGGAGAGTTTCCTGGGTCTCCAACATGGCTGCAGAGTCCTAAGGTTTTGAGCCATTCTCTGCTGTTTTCCCAGGCCATAAGCAGGGAGCTGGATGGGAAGTGGGAGCAGCCAAGACACAAACAGTGCCTGTATGGGACCTAGGCCTGTGCAAGGCAAGGATTTAGCCACCGAGCCATCATGCCTGGCCAAAACCTATAACAGAATTACATGCACCCAAATTGAAATTGCTGATATCTGAGATACACTTTTAAGAAAAAAGAAAGTGTTATAAATCATATCTTCATTTTAGGAAGCATGTATGAATAGAAAGGGCTGTGATTATGAAAGTTCGTAATGATGTTTAATGATTAGTAAAATTAAAACTGATTTTTCAGGCAAAAAATGGTTTAGGCAAGAGCTTGAGGTGATCTTAGATATTTTTAAGGTTCACCATGGTTGTTAGAAGGATATGTGGTAAGGGGGCAGGAGGAGCAGGGAGGCAGTTTCAGTGGCCATGTGAGAAGATAGAGGAGCGGACTTTGATTCATGAAAAATGAGACTTTAAGGTTTTTTTTGGTGCATTTTTAAATTTAAGAGTTCATAGAAAATGAATATGAAAAACTGCATAGATTTCATAATCTTTGCACCAAAACTTGTTTCAATTCCATTTTCCATAAAAAATTTTAAGTACCCTCCGTGTTTGTACTAAGGAGGCAAAGAGAAATGGACAGACTTTATATATAATATGAAGCAGGAACAGCAGAGTTCAGTCGTTATTAAGTTACAGTGTTTCAGAAATCGTTCTAGTTGTTCAAGATACAGCAGTGAAGAAAGCAGATAAAGTCCTTGCCTTGTAAATGGCACAGTGAGTGCTGGAGCTGGCTCAAGTTAGGCCCATGAGAGCCAATAGTCACTTAAAAAAACAAGATTTATTTTTTATTGGAAATGCAGATATACAGAGATAAGGAGATACAGAGAGAAAGATCTTCTGTCTACTGGTTAACTCCCCAAGTGGTCGCAATGGCCAGAGCTGAGCTGATCTGAAGCCAGGAGCCAGGAGCCTCCTCCGGGTCTCCCACATAGGTGCAGAATCCCATGGCTTTGGGCCATCTTCGACTGCTTTCCCAGGCCACAAGCAGGGAGCTGGAAAGGAAGTGGAGCAGCTGGGACATGAAGCAGCGCCCGTATGGGATCCTGACGGTTGCAAGGCAAGGATTTAGCCACTAGGCTACCATGCTGGACCCCAATGGTCATATTATAAGAATGCTGAGAGCTATGGTTAAAACCCAGCTGTTTTTAAGAATACAGCTATGTAAACTTAAATTTATAGAAGAGTATCAAAGAAATTTCTGCCTAATTGTTTTAGTATTGCTCTGCGGTTATCTAGGTCTATTATATCTGTACAGTGGGGATAACATGATAGTACATTATAGCACTTTGAGTAGTACAGTAGAGTGGTATGTAACAGTGTGTGTCTTCATTGACTCTGTGCCTGGTTACATCTCAACCTGAAGAGGGCAGGGGTAGGAACATTCATGCCACAGAAGGCAGCCCATGTCAGAGATCATTTCCCCTCCAGAGCAGCTGTTGGGTATTTTCCAGCATGCTCCTTGGAAAGAACATACCCTTAAGAGTCAGGCAGCCAGCATTCACATGATGGCACTACCACTTGTTAACAATGTGAATTGGCTAATGCGTTAGTCAGCCTGTAATCACTACCAAAAAGAGCTTGCAAAGAAAAAAGGCTATTTTGGCTCACAGTTGCAAGTGCTCCATTGGCCTGACATCTGGAGAGATTGGCAGGTAGCAGTAGAGGAATGGTATAGAGAAAAGATTTTGTGGTATGCTAGGAAGCAGTGTGGCTGGACCCAACCCAACACCCTGTTCCCCAGACAAGGACCTCCACCCCTCCAGACAGGGACCTCCACCCCTCCAGGCAAGGACCTCCACCCCTCCAGGCAAGGTCCTCCACCAACCCTGGGGCGTCTCACCAGTCCCCACCTCCCTGGAATTCATCATCTCCTTAGAGCTCCTTCAGGGCTATTGACATGCAAACCTGTGTTCAGATTTCCTCTCAGAATGAGACTGATAAGATTACTATTTTAGTCTGTGCTGCTATAACAAAACACCTGAAACCACTAGGTAAAGAAGAGATATTTATTTCTGATAGTTCTGGAGGGTGGAAAGTCAGGGATGGAGGCACCTGCAGGCCCTCTGGGAAGGACGTGGTCTCTGCTTCCAAGGTGGTACCTTGAGTGCTGCACCTGCTGGCAGAGGAGGAGAAAAGAAAGAACCCACTCCCATACACCTGCTTTATGGCAACATTCACCCAAGTCCCTCTCATTGGGCCCCCACAAGGAATACTGGAACACTGGAGATTAAGTCTCCAACAAATGAATTTGGAAAGGTATATATTTAAACCACAGCAAGTAATATATGCATTCATGTACGTATATACTTGAGATAATCCAAGTCAAGAGCTTAAAACAGGACCAGACATAGCTGCCCAAGAGATAGCAGCAAATTATTTACTTATTAACAGAGAAACAAGAATGGACTATGTTGGGGTCAATGAACTCTTACTGACTGCCTGAAACTTTGTCCTTAAGCTTTAGCCCCCAGGGTAATAGGGGGAAATCTGGTCTCTTTTCCCTGGAATACATATGTATGGGCATCAGACACAGTGCACCCAATGCTCAGTGGAAGAAGAAATGATGACAGAGAACTCTGAGTAGTGGGGTGGCTGGACATAGTCATTCCAAAGGCTAGTGGGTCAATATACAACTTAAATTGTCCTCAGGCAATGTAGCATCAAAGCATTTGCAAGACTACATTTTTCAGATACCCTCTGGAGACATCAGAAAGCTGACAGAGACTGCACAGAAGAGGAAATAGTTGCATTTTTAGGCTTGAATTCACCAGGAAATCAAGCAAGAGACTGAGGTCCCAAACTTGCTCCACGCAGTGAAAGTCTACAGAGGAAGAGAAAGGAACACTGAAGGGAGTGTGCCCCCAAGGCTGCATGGGGCTAAGAGGAGTGAGAGGAAAGCTAAGGAGAAAAGCTGGGTTTTGGCGGGGAAAGGATGGGATGCAGTGTTTACTTTGAGCCTTTAGGGGGCGCCCAGGCCTAGAGGAAGAACTCCAGAAACCTCCTCCCCAAGTGAAAACAGATGTAAAGACAACTCTACCTTGTGCATTCCGAGAATTGCCTTGTTCTCTGAGAAGCATCGAAGTGCCCAATGTGCCCACTGCCCTGGGTTCCCAGCTGCAGTTGGTTCTCTGCTCCTTCAGCCTTGCCTGCCTCTGCTTCAGCAGACTAGCCCCTCGGGGAACTGGAGAGAGGGGGAGAGAGAGAGGAAGGAGAAAGGGGAGAACAGTCTGATAATGGCATCTAAACCATGCTAGGTAGACAAATTAATTAGGAACCAGCAGCCAAAAAGGGAGGCACCAGGGTGGGTTACTGCATCCAGGGGTTCTGGGCTGGGGAGCACAGCTTTATGGGAAAGAGGCCAAGCTGAAAAACTCTGGTGTATGTACTGTGTCTCCTCCTGGAGCCCTGCTGGATCCTGAGACCTGCAGGGCAGGGGCAAGACCCCGAGCCTAGGACAGTTGAGGAGCTTCACTCTGGGTTTTTGGAGGGGCGGGGGAGGGGTGTGCCTAAGGTAGTATGAAAGCTTCCATTTTCTGCATGTGGACTCAATAAGATCTATAGGGTATATGGACAGGCCTCTAGCAGCCAGAGACATGTTGAGATTACTGCTGGCAGGGTCACTACATGCTCAAAAGCGGAGAATCCTGGGACTGGGGCCTAAGGTTTTAGAGGCAGAATGGAAGGAAAAAGTGAGGGGAGTGCAGTTGCAGTCCCATGTGCCCAAAACCCAACAGCTGGGCTGGAGCAGTCCAGCTAGAGATGCCCTGAAATCGGGAGGAGGGGGTCAAGCAATGTCCAGAAGAGCCATGGCGTTGTTCATGCTGCCCAGGACTTGGAAAGTCCAGCTTTTCAACCATGTCCACAGCACACCTGTTTTTATTTGCAGTTCAGGAGAGGACTTGAAGGCAGAGGGCAGAAGCTTGTGACATGTTTCCCTAGAGGTCCTGCAAGTCAGTGTCCTCCATTGGAAAGGAACCTTTGCGGGGAGGACCAGGGAGACATCAGAGAGGGTTCTAGACCCTTTGAGACTTGGCAAGGCAACAGGGGTCTTGGAACCTCAGTCTGGCCCCTAGAGGATTGTTCCTACAATTCTTTGCTCACCTAGCTTTCATATGTCAGGTGGAAATGGGATGGATGTTGGGAGTGGCCCCAGAGAGTGCAAGGATAGATAGGATGGAAGATAGCAGATGAGAATCCAGGAAGAAAGAATAGATCTGGGGCATTGAGAAGCAGGACTATCAGATAAGAGACAATGATGAGGGATGTGTGAGCCTTTGGTGTCCATACCATGACCTGTCCCTAGCTCCCCAAATTCCCCTTGCCCGAGGAGGGGAAAATTGTTAGAAACTTGACTGCAACACAAGCAACATCAGTCAACCCTTAAAATGCATTTTTTTAACCCAGACAATATTTATTGAGTAATTACTATTCACGAGGTTCTATTTGAGGTGGCAGGGACACATGGTAAACAAGGAAGGTAACAACAAGATATCACTCCCCCTACACACACACACATAATGATAGGCAGATGAAATAATTTCAAATTCTGGTAATTGATATAAAGGAATCTGGCAAGATTCTGAAATTGCTGGGTAATGTGGTCAAGAAAGACTTTACTGAGAAGGTAGCATTTAAGCGGGAATCAGCTGTAAATATTGTGAAACCCCAGCTACAGTTCTATTTGTTCTGTGATGGGTAAATAAAGCATTTCTCCCTTTAAGCTGGAAACTACCAAGAAAGACTAATTACCGGCAGTGGCAGTGTTCTCTGGGAAAGAGACACCTCCTCTTCCTGCCCCATTACTGTCAGCTCTCCCCTCCCAGGCAGCTTTTTTTTTTAAGATTTATTTTATTTTTATTGGAAAGTCAGATATACAGAAGAGGAGAGATAGACAGGGAGATCTTCCATCTGTTGATTCACTCCCCAAGCAGCCGCAATGGCCGGAGCTGTGCCAATCTGAAGTCAGGAGCCAGGAACTTCCTCCAGGTCTTCCACGTGGATGCAGGGTCCCAAGGCTTTGGGCCGTCCTCGACTGCTTTCCCAGGCCACAAGCAGGGAGCTGGATGGAAGTAGGGCCGCCAGGATTAGAACCAGCACCCATATGGGATCCCAGTGCGTACAAGGCAAGGACTTTAGCCACTAGGCTACTGTGTTGCCCCCAGCCCAGCCCCCCCCCCCCCCAGGCAGTTTTTGCAAGGCTCTTGCTAACAAGGACTGAGGGGTTTGGGATTGTCCCCAAATCACTTGTTCATCAGTAAAACTGAAACGGCTTGAGAATTCTCCAGAAAGCACTCTGATGGGGCCTGGAAAGAGCTGTTATCTGAGCATATCTAAGCTTATATGCATATAAGGTTACTAAGTGCATATACATTTCAGTGTCTGCATTACAACAGGCTTGACACTTAGGACACAAAAAAAGTTAGTTCTCTCCTTCACCATTGCAGAGATAAACTTGCCCACAGAGAGGTGATCCTCAGGCTACCCACTTCCCTGACTGTGGGCACCTAGACCCCGTTGCCCTTGTGGATGCTAACAGCATGGGATAATCCCTGCTGGAAAGTTGTTGAGGGGGATGGGGTCACTGCCGGGAAGAGGGAATCTTGGACTCAGATTTCTGTCCAGACCCTGACCTTGTTTGCAGTGATGTCATCAGCCAATATTGGCATAATCCCAGGAGACAGCTCTTTCCCAGCGGGGTTGGAAGCAGGGGTGGGGCTCCTACTAACACTATATAAGGAGTTCAAACAGGTGTCCAGAGTTGTCCTGTGACATCTCCAGCTTAGTTATGGCATCGGGGATACCTGTTGCATTAGGGGCGTTAGCCCTGTGCTGGTCTCTGGCCACTGTCAATCCTCTTCCTCTGTAAGTAGAGCTGGGACTAGAGGATTGGGGGCTGGACTACTGTAAGATAGGGCTAGTTTGTGGGTCTGGATCAAGTTTGGGGTCAGGAGTTAGGGATGACTAATCGGTCCCAATGGACCTAGACGCTACCTGTGTTCTCTCCAGGGCTGGTACCCACGGGAATGTTGCTGAAGGTGGGAGTGAGACCAAGCTGGACACAGACGTGATCGGTGAGGCCCTAACTCCCACAGTCAGTTTGTCTAAATGTGCCTCTGCATTCTGTCATCTCACTGGTCTCTCTCCCCACCTTCACCCTAGAACACTGTTCAGATGGCTGGAGCTTTGATGCCACCACTCTTGATGACAATGGGACAATGCTGTTTTTTAAAGGTATGAGGGGGAACTAGGATCAGGGCATTTGAGACCTCAGCCCTTCATGGGAGGCATCTCTAGCAGTGGGAAATCTCAGGAAGGATCTAAAGGTGTCTCGGATAATTCCTCTGTAACCATATCAGTAGGGCAAAGGACTTTTCTGGGTCCTTCAGCAAGTATGGCTTTTTCAGGTGAGTTCGTGTGGAAGGGTCATAAAGCTGTCCGGGAGTTGATCTCAGAGAGGTGGAAGAATTTCACCAGTTCTGTGGATGCTGCCTTCCGCCATGGTCACAACAATGTCTTCCTGATCAAGGTACTGTTGGGCCATGAACAGAATCAGAAAAAGTGCTGGAATCAACGTTAGAGGCCCTCAACCAAGAGTTCCTGACATGAAGCCCGTACTAATGAGCATTGAGTTGATTTCCCCTCTGCATTCCTTTCCTGAAAAAGCTCAGGGTGCAGGAATGTGTGTGCATGGCAGCCTGGCAGGTATGTCATCCAGTGACTATCCTTCAGCCCGAATCCTAGTTTTAGGCTGCTCTGCTACATCACTTGCTCTTGGTCACCATTTCCTTCCTGGAAGTGTCTTTCCTTGTCTTCCGTGACTCAGCAGCAGGTGTTCATGTGGCAGAGCAGGCTGCTCCAACACAATGGCACCTGGATGAAGTGGTGAATATGAGATGAAATCCACCCTACTGTGCTCATCAGGCCTTTTGCCCTGGCCCAGGCTGTGTCTGTGAAGAAGAAAGGCGACCAGCTCCTAACTTGCCATAGGTGCTGTGTGATTGGGGCAGCCCTTCCCACTAGCATATTTTCCCTCTTGTTTCTTGTTCCTCCCTTTTCAGGAGTTCTATCCTCATCCAGTTCTGAAATATTCCCTGAGGTTCCAACCCAGCCCTTCTGTGGGTGATCTCAGCCACTGCCACACTCTGAGGACTCTATATACTGAACACACCAGACCTAGATCTTTCTCCTGAGTTTCACACATCTCTTCCTAATTTCCTGTAGGGAAAAAATTCCTTAGATCTTCCACAGCCATCTCAAATCCAGCGTCCCCCAAACTGAATTTAGCATCTTTCTTAGAAACTAACCTCTCCACCTGTGTTCCCTGTTTCTATACGAGCATCACCAGGTGCCTGGGTACTGCAAGCAGGTGTTTCTGGGGGTCTGCTGACCTAGATCTTGTGTATCTTTTCAGGTTTGTCCTCTCCCTTGCCACATGTGCTAGCCACTTGAGATTACATAAAGTGTTCAGGGCACACTGTCCTTCCTCATTTTTGAGCTCTGCATGCTGCTCCCTCTGCTGGTAATATGCTTTCCTCACTTGTCCACCTGAAAAATTCCTGTTCATCTTTCAAGTCTTCATGCCAAAGCGTCCTTTTCACTGTGAAGTCTGCTGGAGCTTTTCAGTGCACACCTAGATGCTCTCTTCATGGGCCCATTCCACTCGGCATGCTTTCCGCTGTGGTGGTTGCATGGCTGGTTTTTTTTTTTTTTTTAAAGATTTATTTTATTTTTTTTTATTACAAAGTCAGATATACTGAGAGGAGGAGAGACAGAGAGGAAGTGGAGCTGCCGGGATTAGAACCAGCAGCCATATGGGATCAAGGCAAGGACCTTAGCCACTAGGCCACACTGCCGAGCCCTCATGGCTGGTTTTGAAGGAATTTCTTTCTTTTTTTCTCTCTTTCTTTCTTTCTTTCTTTCTTTCTTTCTTTCTTTCTTTCTTTCTTTCTTTCTTTCGTACAGTGAACTCCTTGAAGTAAAAGCCAAGATTTTGGCATTCCTGATTCCCAGTGTGTGCCTGACATACAGTGATCATTCAGGAACTATTTCTTGAATGAATCAGAAACAAATAAACATGATGGATAAAGGGTGATTGTAGGATGAATATTTGTGGGGGTAGTGACCAAGCTAATGGTGTCACAGTGCCATGAAAGCATCTGGTTGTTCATAGCTCTGTGTGTGTGTGTGTGTGTGTGTGTGTGTTTTATGGTTATAGGGATTGGATTTTCACAAACTGATGATATGCTCTGTGCAAGAGGATACTGCACACTGATATCCACTGATGGAGTGAGGGTGTGTGGGACTGCAGAAGGATATTGGGTCAGTGCAACAAAGCAAAAATGTTGTATGTGAATGTAGAGTGGCAGTATCAGGGACACAAAATCAATAAGAATCTTCTTTTGGATGTAGGGGGACAAAGTCTGGACATATACTTCTGAAAAGGAGAAAGGTTATCCGAAGTCACTCCAAGATGAATTTCCTGGAATCCCATTCCCATTGGATGCAGCTGTGGAATGTC
This sequence comes from Ochotona princeps, assembly GCF_030435755.1. NCBI lineage: Eukaryota > Metazoa > Chordata > Mammalia > Lagomorpha > Ochotonidae > Ochotona > Ochotona princeps. The sequence goes on from NC_080835.1 coordinate 49,874,488, forward strand.
ACCGTGGAGAATGTCAGGATGAAGGCATTCTCTTCTTCAAAGGTCAGGAGGGGCTGGCATGTTGGGTAGTGGAGGGCTGGTGGTGATGGAGTAACGGCGCACACAGTGATGGTAGTGTTGTGAGGGTGATACTGATTCTGATTGAATGGCTGTTCAAGAAAGGACAATGGAAAACCCAGTTATGATCTAGAGGTCAAGTATTCATTTCAGTGAAGGTAACTAAATATAATTCTACTTTCAGTCCTCATTCCCCAGGACCCTCAGGACAAATATACACTCCTCAGTGTCACCTGCAAGGGTCTCCTTGACCAAACCTCTCTTGGTGCTCCTGTTTGGTTACTGCCATACCTTTACCCTGAATTGTAAACTCCAGGAACTTATGCTATAACCTGTTCCCTCTTTTGTCTTCATGTTTCAGGCTTTTTCCTTGTCTCTGGGGTTCCATCTCTCCCTGGTATTGTAACTCCTACTTTAAACTTCAGTTTAAGTATCACTTACCCTGGGGAGTTTTCCTTGATTCTCCCCACTGTGCTGGTGAGCTGATCTGATGCACCTTGCTTCCAGATGTTATTGTCTGGTCACTCTCAACTGTCTACTTTCTGAGCTGTGAGCTGCTTGTGGCCAGTACCATGTGTGGCCTATGCTAGGGCTCAACACACACACACACAAAAGGGCATAACCCAGCCTCACTGTATGCTTGTTGATTGATTGAACAAAGGTAATCGCAAGTGGTTCTGGGACTTTGCTACGGGAACCAAAAAGGAGCGTTTCTGGCCAGCAGTTGGCAACTGCACTTCAGCTCTGCGATGGCTCGGCCGCTACTATTGCTTCCAAGGCAACCAGTTCCTCCGCTTTGATCCTGTGTCAGGAGAGGTGCCTGCTAGGTACCCTCTGGATGTCCGAGACTACTTCATATCCTGCCCTGGCAGAGGTAAGAAAGCTGTAGTTCCTGGGACCTGCTGGAATGCCTCTATCTTCTTTGAGTTTACGGACCCTGACTCTCCATTTGTCTCTATGTTGCAATACCTTGGCCCCTACCTTAACCCAATTTTCATTTGGGTTCTTCCTATTGGCCTGATGTGGGGAAACCCCCTGCCCCACTAGCCCTAGCGATGACTTCATCTCAGATCTTGTTCTGACCTCGGGTCTTCTTCTCTGTGCCTCTGACCTATTTTTCTCCCTAGGACATGCACCACACCACAGGAACAGTACCCAACATGGACAGAACACACGCTGCAGCCGAGACCTAGTCTTTTCTGCACTGGTGTCTGACAACCATGGTGCCACTTATGTCTTCAGTGGTGAGAGATACCTCCAAATTCCCATCTCTGCCCCCTCTCGGTTCCCTGCTATCTCTGACACATTTCCTCTATTTTCTTCACTGCATCCCTCATTTTTCCCCCTTTGTCTCTCATAACCCCCACGCTTTCATCCCTTATCTCCTCTGATGTTTATTTTTCAGTCTAGTCTCCTAATGCCCACCTGTTTATTGTCCAACACCATCTCCTGCATCTGTGGGGATTTTTTTAGGCCCCCATAACTCCTCATGTTTTCCTTGCCCACGGATCTGTGCTACCAATCACAGACCCCTTTCTTTTGCACATCTTTCTGAGTCTTCTGGTTCCCACTGGATTTGGGCTTAGGAAAACCATCTTTTCCCAGGTGTCTAGTTTGCATGTCCAGGCCCCTGGGTGCATCATAGCCAGGGGATGAAATGTCCTTATTTCTGAGAAATAGTCAGGAAATGTTGCTTTTTTATATCTTTGGAAGATGCATCTATGTGTGACAGGTTTCTCCCCTGCCTGGTCAGTGTAAACACTCATCCCTTGATCTGTGGCATCAGTAGCCATCCAGTGATGATGGCAGTGTTCTTGGGCTAGTGAGGCAGCCAGTGGTGAGTTATGTTCCACATTTGGGAACATCTCCAAGATAGGGATTGAGCAATGACGTTATACCCAGTGATCAAATACAAAGGGAAGATAGTAGCAGAAATATGGAATATTGAGAATATTCATTTGCTGCTAACTCCTGAACAACTCTAATCAGTTATGAGTACCTTGTTGTATTGAAAAAGGCACAGCCATGTGAAGAGCATATTCCCTTAGTGAGAATGCACATTGTAGTGAGAACATAGAGGCTTGGGAAGTACACTTCTGCAATCAAAGTACAGGAATATACTGAGAACATAGGCCATGGTGACAACACACTGCACCGACAAGAGTGTGAGACATACACGTACACCAGCAGAGAAGGAGAGAGGCCAGGAGGGGGGAGGAGGAGAAAGAGGGAGAGAGAGTGAGAAAACAAGGCAACAGAAACCACGCAGATATATATAGAGAGAGTATAACCAGAGGGATCATAGAAATTCAAGGCCATGTGGCCATTAAGAGAATGCAGTTAACTTGCTAAACGAAATGGTCTTACCTGCTTAGAGAGCAGGCAGCCAAGGAAAGAACACTACTATGTTAAAAACAAACTGAACCGAGGTGAGAATTCACTGTATTGGTGAAAACATCACAGTGGCCCAGCTATTCAGCATGAGATTGGTTGTCCCTGACAATTTTTTCTGCTTTCTGTGCGTGTGCCATTGTGTCTTCCCCTTCTCTCCACTTCATGATTTTGTTGAATGTATGGTTGAGGCTCCTGCGCCCCCTTTCCCCTCAACTCTTCCATTACACTTCAGTGTCCCTCCTCCATGGAAATTGTCCTGAGCCAGGTCACGAGTATCCTCCAACTTGCCATTTCTAATGGTCAATTCTGTGTCTTCAGCTGACTGCTCAGTACTCCCTTCTCCAAATACTTTCTTCATACCTTGGCTTCTGCAATACCATGTTCTGCTCATGCTACTTTTTTCCTCAGGGTCTCTTTTTCCTCAGGGACCCTAAACTCCTTTGTTGGTCCCACTTAGTCCTGGAGCTTTAAATATCTTTGATATGCTTGTAACTTCTAGCCTTGCCCCTTCAGCTTCAAGTTTCTACTCCTTTGAGCTTCAGGCTGCAGCTGGACTGACTACCTGATGTGCTCATTTGGGGTCACAAAGCACCAAATGCCTAACCTGTCCAAACCGATTTCTGCCCCCATTGAACACACCCCCCCCAAAACAGAACAAACAATAAAAACCCCTTTTCCTCCTTAGTCTTTCTGAGTTTTAGAAAGAACCAGAAGTCACTCAGTTTCCTGGTTCCCAAAAGCTAAATTGTTCATAAAACCTCTCTCTTACCTTCCCAACCTGACAAGAATCCAGTATATCAGCTTATGCTGTTAGTTATTTTTCCCAGCTATCTCATGGTGACCCCTCAGTACCTATGCTGTTTATCATCCTAATCCATGCAGTTTTCACCTCTGACCTGGCTGGATTCCCTTGCTTGAACAAGTGTAACTTCCTGTGGTGCTCTGCGAAAAAACCACAATGACCTTATAAAAAATGAGTTAGAGCATATCACAGCCCTGCTGAATATCTTATCTTTGCTTCCTTTTATAGTTGGAAATCCTTCCCAGGCCTGTATAACCTGTCCTCTGTCGCTCTTTCAAACCACTTATCTGCTCTCTGTATTCCAGTGACACCCACCTGCTGTTTTGATTCCTGAAAGTACTGGCTATTCACCCTCCCTAAAAAGCTCTGTGTGACTAATCTCCTTTTCATCACTGGAATCTTAGCTCAAGAATCATCTCTTCAGTAGAAGGGTGCCTCAAATTTCCTCACCACTGATCTCTTATCCTGTCTTATTTTCTTTATAGCTTTTAATTGTCTGACATCATTATCTTTCTTCCACTTTCTGATTGTCTTCTCTCCCTCCAACAGACTTATGAGGGAGGTGACTTGTCTACCACATTGTCTATTGGAAAGGCAGGTTTTACAGAGAAGAAAGACAGTGGGAAAGATCTTTCATCCACTGGTTCACTCCCCAAATGGCCACAACGGCCAGAAATGAGATGATCTTAAGGCAGGAGCCAGGAGCTTCTTCTGGGTTTCCCACATGGATGCAAAGTTCCAAAGACTTGGTCTGTCCTCTGCTGCCTTCTCAAACCACAAGCAAGGAGCTGGATGGGAAATGGAACAGCTGGAACACGAACCAGTGCCCATACGGGATTCCAGTGCTTGAAGGTGGAGGATTAGTCAGTTGAGCCTTTGTGCCAGACCACTTCCTGCACCCTTACCCACATTGACTATTAAATCTTGATGCCTGGAACAACAATCAGTACCTCAAAGGTGCTCAATAAATATTAAGTAAATATCTTATGGCAGTGACCACAAGCTCTCTTTATAGCTGTGTGGGTGTAGGGTCCCAAGCACTTTTCCAGGTCATAAGTAAGGAACTGGATGGGAAGTGGAGCAGCTGGGACACTAACTGGTGCCCATATGGGATTCTGGCACTTGCAGGTAGAGGATTAAGCAGTTGAGCCATTGCACTAGTCCCAGTATATGCCTTTTGAAGGCAGCAGATGATGACTCAAATACTTACACCTCTGCCTTCCACAGAGAGAGATTTAGGCTGAGTTCCTGGCTCCTGGCTCAGGCCTGATAGCCCAACCCTCACTGTTGCAAACACACGCTCTCCATTTCAAATAATTATAAACTAAAAATAAAAGAAAGGGGGAGAACAAAACTGTGGTGCTTGTCTGGTGACTCCCCCACCCTCCTTTCAACTCCCAGAGATTGTGGAACACAAGAATGAGAATACTCAGTGGAAACCTTTGATGATTCTTTCCTTTTAACTTCTGACCACCTTATCTCATCACCTGTAAGCCTATCTTGGTTCGTGGACACCTGAGACACAGAAGGAGCCCCCACCAAGCTTGAAGATGTTGATGTTACCTGGAAACTTGACCACTGTTCCGCATGCTTGTCTTCCTATCAATTGTCTACTGATTCTAGTTCAACTGGTCCTCTATGTCCCATGTTGCTGACCAAGTCTTGTTGGCATCTTCCTTTTTGGTCTCTGAATATATTCTCTCACTTTTCATGATGCATCCCTGAATCTTTCCCTAGGCTCTTCTTTGCCTTGGCTTTTACCACCAGCCCTAGAGCTACTAATAATACCTATAATACCTCATAGGCTCCCACTACTGGCGTCTGGATACCCACCGGGATGGGTGGCATAGCTGGCCTATTGCTCATCAGTGGCCACAGGGTCCTTCAATGGTGGATGCAGCCTTCTCCTGGGAGGATAAAATCTATCTGATCCAGGTGTGTATTGGGAGAGAGACTTAGGGTGGAAAGTAGAACAAGAATGTCCAGTTTTATACTGATTGTTGTTCTTTGTCTTCCAGGACACCAAGGTGTATGTCTTCCTGACAAAAGGAGGCTATACCCTCGTAGCTGGTTATCCAAAGCGGCTGGAGAAAGAACTTGGAAGCCCTCCTGGGATCAGCCTTGAGTCTGTGGATGCAGCTTTTGTCTGTCCTGGGTCTTCTCGGCTCCATGTCATGGCAGGTGAGAGGATTCTGAGTGCTAAGGGGTGGCTTGTTCTACTTCCTGTCTGTGATACAGATTTCCATTAGGACACAAGACAGAGTAGATCAGGATCTCTGAGATGGAAGTCATTTTATGTTTGATGAATTCTTCCTAGGACGGCATCTGTGGTGGCTGGACCTGAAGTCGGGAGTTCAAGCCACATGGACGGAGCTTCCTTGGCCTCATGACAAGGTTGATGGGGCCCTGTGTACAGATAAGCCCCTGGGCCCCTATTCATGTTCTACCAATGGTCCCAGCTTGTATCTCATCCATGGCCCAAATCTGTATTGCTACAGTGATGTGGAGAAACTGAACGCAGCCAAGAGCCTCCCCCAGCCCCAGACAGTGTTGAGACTCCTGGGCTGTACTCAATGAGGGGCTTGGTGACATGAGTTTGGCCCAGTCCTACCTCCCTGATTTCCTCACAATAAAGCCAGATTCTTTTTTCAGTAGAATCCAGGTGCCTTGATTGTTGAACAATCTTCATTTTTTCTTTGACTTGAAAAGGTTAGTGACTTAGGGCTGGCACATTGGCTGAACTGGCCAATCCTCCAGCTCCAAATGCTAGCATCCCATATGAGTGCTGGTTCATGTCCTGGCTGCTCCACTTCTCATCCAGCTCCCTGCTTGTGGCCTGGGATAAAAGGTGGAGGAAAAAAGCCTTAGGACCCTGCACTCGTGTGGGAGAATTGCAGGCAGAAGTTTAACTTGCTTTGCCACAGTGCCATTCCTGTGACTTCTCTTTTGCAGCTCTGCAAGTTTAAATAGGGCTTCATGAAACAAGGAAGAGCAGGAATAAAGGATGAGTGTCATTTCTGTTAGTGATAGCTTTCAATGGCTGGTTCACATCCCAGATACCTGCAAGGATTGGGGACCTCAAACCCAAGAACCAGGACCTCAATCCTGCCACATGGGTGGCGAAATCTAATCACTTGAGCCATCGCACTGTTTCCCATGGGCTGTGTTAGCATGATTCTGGAGGCAGGAGCCAGGAATTAAACCCATGTACTAGAATTTGGGATGCAGGTATCCTAACTAATGACTTAATTGTTAGCACAAACACTCACCCCATGCACAGCTGTTTCTCAAGTCCAGATTACAGACTGGCATTTCCCAAACTATGTACACAAAACGGGAAAAAGAGAACCAGAATATGAAGACAAACTGTAGAGTTTACACAGCAGGAGGCACAGCTAGGACTCTGACCCAATCAGCTAATAATTGACCATGACTTGGCCCCAAGGTATCTGGAATCTTAGGACAGGGACAGCTCTGCATGTGCAAAATAAATTGGTTCAGAGTTGCTGTGCAGGAGGTTCTAGCTGGTTCTAGCTGGTTCAGGCAGTACCACATAAAAGACAGGCTTTGCTTGTCATGAGTTAGGCATAACATGGGAGTGAAGTAGAGGTGGGGAAACAAACACAACAACTCAGTGTCAAAGGCAAGTTGTAGAGAAGAAAGAAGGACTGAGTTAAGGAAATGCTACCATGAAATACATTGGCATAAAATACACACATAATAGGGACTGGGCATGGGTGAGGTGGGTGTGGGGTTGAGAAATACTTCTGTTGGAGCCTCAAGAGCTCTTTTGGCAAAGAGGATCTGGCCTTCTCTTTCAGTCTCCTGGGTTTCTGTACCATCTGGGATTGCAGGTGTTGGTTGTATAGCGGTTACGGTCTTGGTTCTCTGGTCTTTATAAACTGACCAAGGATTGGGTCTGAGCTGATTTCCTTCCCTTCTTCAACTTTCCAATCCAGTTGAAACTGGAAGTTGATTTGTCTTAGGCTTAAAAATAAATAGCCTAAAGAGACTGACTTAGAGCTTTCATGTCCTAATTTCAACTACCTTTCTTACAAAATGGCTTTAATTCATCTCATTTTCCAATGACAATGAATGTGGACTCAAATCCACCTCAGGGAGAGCATCAGGAAGGAACCCTGTCAGTAACCTCAAAATGTGGAGCGCAGCCTCATTGGTTTAGGCCTCGTCAGGAGGGTTTTGGCAGATACCGGTCTGCAAGCTCCGACTTGTCAGTTATGCACTGGGAATCCAAGCCTTACCCTGGCTCCAGCCTTAAGAGCCAGAAGTAGGGCAAGTGTGAATGAATCTGAGCCTCTATGGTTAGTATTCACTTAGGAAGTTGCTTGCGGCTGGGTATAGAGTTGAGGTGCTGGGCAGCATGGATGAGAGACCTACTCTCAGGCAGGGTCTTGAGATTCCCCCTTCTTCTCTGTGGTGTCTGGATGGTTTTCCCTATGGAGCTGGCAGCCAGTCTGAGAATGGAAATAAAGCAGGAGTCTTAGATTTGGGCCTCATTAAATCTGTGAGGTCACCTAAGACCACCATTGTATTCTTCCAAGATAGTTATCAAGAATTGCTGTTACTCAAGATTTACTCTCTGCTCCCTATTGATGGGGTGGTATTAAGTCTCCTCTTTCATCTCTGCTCCTACCTGTTCCCTTTCAGGAAGCCTCAGGTTTTCTAGAGTAACTCCCAGAAAAGACCTGTCTCAGTCCTTTTAGGCTGCTACAGTGAAATCATTTACACTGAACAATTTATAAGTTAAAAAATGTGTTCCTCACAGTTATGGAGGCTAAAAAGTCCAAAATTAAGGCTCCAGCAGATTCAGTATTTGATGAGGACCCTGAGCTTCAAAGATAGCTGCGTGCTGCCACATGTTTCCATGGTTGCTGTGTCCTTACAAGGCAGAATGGAGACAAGTAAATCCCTTTAACCTCTTTTGTAGGGGTACTAATGTCATTCGTATTGATGCTCTTGCAATGTAATCACTTCTCCAAAGCCAACACATTAATCCTGTCACATTGAGTACCAGGTGCCAATATATACATCTAGGAAACTTACTCTACCATTCTGAGCTATGTGTTGTGTGCGTGCGTGTGTGTGTGTGTGTGTGTAGCTGTGCACGCAAAGGGAGAATATGTGTATTGTATAAATTACTGATCCATAAGAATACAGAGAACCATTCTAGGCGTTCCAAGTAGAGGAGGATTTAATGCTAGGAATTTGTGTTAAAGTTGTGGAAGATTTGGAGACATAGAGGAAGAAAAGCATAATTACCAACAATCAGAAAGATACGGCCAATGTCAGCTGTGGAGAAGAGACAAAGGCACTGCCCAAAGATTGAGTTACTGGAGCCCACAAATCTGCACTAGTCACTGGAACCACCTCTGCTTTTGCTAGGGAAGAATGATTGCTACTGATACTGTTGAAGGCATTGCCTAAAGCAGAAAGGTTTTTTCCTTCCTCCCACCTTCAGAACCAACAAAAACCAGGCTAACAGGTGAGTCTGAGAAATGGGGTTTTCAGATTGTCAGCCCTGGTTGAACACGTGAGAGGACAGAAGAGTGGATGTGGAAATTAGTCTCAATCAACGATATCTGTCCCAGATATTAATTAATATTTAACATAACTCGGTTTCAAGTGGTAAAACCCAACTGAAGGGTATAAGTAAAAATGCAATTTTATTGATTTACATAGCTGAAAAATCTACTACTGACTTCAAGTAGAGTATTAGGAAACACTCTCTACATCCCTGAGCTCTGCCTTCTTTGAGATGGCTACATTCTCTGGAGGGCCTATCCTTCCTATGGTAAGATGTCTACACGGCTTACAAAAGTATCTCTTGCCCAATAATTTCAGGAAATTTCATGGATATGATTCTCACTGGCAGAGAGAGACAGAGAGAGAAAAACTCTCTTCTGCTGATTCACTTCCCCAAAGCCTTCAATGACCAGGGCTGGGCTGGGAGCTAAGAACTCAATCCCCATCACCCATGTGGGTGGCAAGGACCCAACTTCTTGAGTCACTGCCTGCTGCCTTCTAGGATCCACACTGGCAGGAGCTGGAATCAGGAGTCTGGGACAGGAACTAAACACAGAATATGAGCAATCTTCACCTGAATCTTAAATGTTAAGCCAAATGCCTGCCTCCATCGTTTCAGATTTAATCCTATGCCCATCCCTGAATTAATTACATTGGCTTGGATAGTCCAATCTCTGGTTGGAGCCACCTCTGAAATGGATTATGGGACTGGGATGATTTCTGTCTGAGCCATTGGGACTTAGAATCTGGAGAGAAAGGGTCTCTGAAGGAAACTGTTGTGCTATTATCAATAAAAAGAGAAAATAATGTTGGGCAAGTAACAACAATAGTGACAACAACACCACTGTTCACAATAGGATATCATTTATCTTTAAGGTTTGTTTATTCCCCATCCAACCTTCCTTTCATTCCTTCCTGAGTTACAGACTTTGAAAATACTGGGGGCCTGGCATGATAGCGTAGTGGTCTAAAGTCCTTGCCTTGAATGCGCCAGGATCCCATATGGGTGCCGGATCTAATCCCGGCAGCCCCGCTTCCCATCCAGCTCCCTGCTTGTGGCCTGGGAAAGCAGTTGAGGACGGCCCAAAGCCTTGGAACCCTGCACCCACATGGGAGACCTGGAGGAGGCACCTGGCTTCTGGTTTCGGATTGGCACAGCACCGGCTATTGTGGCCACTTGGGGAGTGAATCATCGGATGGAAGATCTTCCTCTCTGTCTCTCCTCCTCTTTGTATTTCTGACTTTGCAATAAAAATAAATAAATCTTAAAAAAAGAAAAAAAAAAGAAAATACTGATATTACTAGGTGTGACATTCCCCTTCCCAGCTCATATCTTTTAAATTATGCTATTATACCCTATTCCTGGGCCTGGCGCAATAGTGTAGCAGCTGAAGTCCTCGCCTTGAATGCACCAGGATCCCCCAAAAAATCTAGATTGAGGGCCCTGTGCGATAGCGTAGTGGTTAAAGTCCTCGCCTTGCATGCGCCAGGATCCCATGTGGTCGCTGGAAGAAGCTCCTGGCTTCTGGTTTTGGATTATCAGCTCAGCTCCAGCCGTTGTGGCTGCTTGAGGAGTGAACCATCAGACGGAAGATCATCCTCTCTGTCTCTCCTCCTCTGTATATCTGCCTTTCTAATAAAAATAATAAATAAATCTTTAAAAATAATACCTTATGCCTTCAGTCTGCAAAGTTAAGTATCCAGTTGTTCCAAGTGAGCCTGTGATCTCAGTCCAGAATCTTGCTCATTCATCTTTATTTTAAAAACACATCTTCTCTATTACTATTTTTGTAGTTTACAGCCATGGTAAGCCTCCACCATCTTTTAAAAAAAGATAAAAAAAAACCTTATATCTGAGAGATGAACTTCATTCAATTTTAAAATTTTAAGCTATTACTATTCTTTTTCATTAACGAATCATTGATTGTACACATGGCTGTACAGCTAGAGCTGGGCCAGGCCAAAGCCAGGAGCCAGGAGCTCCATCCAGGTCTCTTAGGTAGGTACAGGGGCCCAAGATTTGGGCTATCCCCCACTGCTTTCTCAGGCACATTAGCAGAGAGCTGGATTAGAAGTAGGGGCAGCTGGGGTTTGGATTGGTGCCCACATGGAATGCTGGTGTTGCAGGAAGCAGCTTTATCTGCTATACCATAACACCAGCCCCAGTCATGGACTTTACAGACCTAGGGAAAATCAGGAATTCAAGGATATTGTCTGTGAGTCATACATATCAGGAGGATAGCCTGGTGGGTTGCACATCCTCCTTTTGCATGGTAGCTAAACTACCTTCTCAATCCTCATCATGCTATCTCATGAAAGCGTTTTACTGAAAATTGCGGCCTTCCTGCTCAGCAAGATTAACAAGACAAATGTTCTGATAGGTTACCTATAGACAGGTGCTATATCTGATTTTTTTTCATTTGCTCAAAAATCTGGAAGTCCCACTTTCTTCTACAATGCATTAGCTGATCGATCAACTGATCATTAATTTCTGTAAGTTTCACCTCCTGAGCATTGAACTTATGCTGTTTTCTTCATTCCTAGTTCCATCCGTCCAAGCCTTCATCATCTCCCAGCTACCATCATTCTTCCTATCTGGTCTCTGAGTTTGCTTTCCTTCTATGTAATCTTTCTCAGCAGTCAGAAGTGATCTCCTAAAATGCAGACATTGGCGTTCTCCTATTTTGCCTTCCTCACTGGTCTTCCACTGCCCTCTGCACACAGTTCAACAATCCTTAGCCCCACAGCAAAGGCCAGCCTTGGGTTGACACCTTCCCACCTTCCCATTCTCTGCTCTCATCTAAACATGACCTTGCTGTGGTTCTCTCATCTGACCTCTTTTTTTATCCCTTCCCCTCGCTTACGTGTCATTTCCAGCAAAAGCTTCCCAAACCTCCCAGGCCAAAGGAAGCCCATTGGTGTAGTATCCTGCACACCTCCTTCGGGATGCTCTCCACATTTCTAAGTGGCACGTTGTTTCCTCAGCTAAATTTCAAGCTGCACAAGGACAGGAACTGAATCTTGCTCCTTTCCAGGTTCCTAGCACCCAGGATGGTGCCTGGTGCATAACATTTGCTGAAAAAGGACACATGAAGACAAAGACATTCTTCAAGAATAAGCAGGTTAGATCTCATTTCCCCTCAGTGGGTTGCACTGAAATTCTATTCATTTTTTGGAACCATAGGGCCTGACTTGGGATCGGTACATAAGCACAGGTGATTGTGAAATCCTAATAAACTCTTGGCCATGAGTTGACAGCTGTTGAAACTGGAGGGTGAATCCAGAAGAGAGATTATACTCTTCTCCTTCCGTGCAGGTTTGGAATTTTCCATAATAAAAGGTTAAGACATTTATATTCACCTCAAGTCAAGTGAAAGTCGACCCAAAGATGACCTTGGGCAAGCCGGAAGATGCTGGTGCCATTCACTGGGATGGATGCAGCTGCATTGCCTCCAGTCGTAGGGGGTGGGGTGGCGGTGAAGGAATGTCTGCAGACCAATGAAGGGGTGTGGAAAACTGAATTTGGAGGCAGACACTTTTAGTTACAAACGGTTTGTGTGCGCCTCCAGTCAACTGCTCAACGTGTTTACAACTTCAACCAATTAGACCCTCTGCCTGAGAGGGGTGAGCCCTTGGAGGGTTGCTGGGTGCTAAACACCCTTGTTCTCCTTGATGCCTCCGGGGTTGCTGATCCGACACTGGGATCCGACCCAGAACGGGCCTGCAGTAAATTTTGCTCCCCGCCATATCTTCCTTGGTATTTTCCATTCACATCCTCCCCACCCCCCCTTCTTTCTTTCCTTTCCTATGAACGGCTCCCGGGAGCAATTTGTTCTAGACGTTTGCGGAGCCGTGGTGTCCCAGCTTTAATGTTCAGCCGCAGGGATAGGGCGTTGGGAAACACTTGGGTTCCAGTTTCGTGTCAGCGTTGACTGGAACTGAGGACAAGTCGCTTTACCTTTCTGAATCCCTGCATTCGAGTCTGCAACACGAGGCTGCTCATTGTGGCGATTCCACAGAGGTGATCTGTGGAGTAGATGCCAGCAAACGGTTGAACAGAGAGCCTGGCACCACAGAGGCGGTCAATAACTGCGAGCTATTATTATCAGCAGCGCTGCGCCCTCGCCTCCCCACCCGGACAACGGGCAGCGCTGCCGCAGGAGCCCAGCAGGCCGCCTCTTCCGCGCCCCTCCCCGCGGCCGCGGCCCCCGCACGGCCGCTGCCGCCAGGGCTCCCACCTCGCCGGCGCGTCGCCCCGCGGCTGTGCGGGGCAAGGGGCCCTGCGGCTCGCAGGGTGAGTCTGTGGCACCGCAGCGGAGGGTGGTGCCGGGCTGAGCAGGGGTTCCGGGGCCCCGGGCGCAGGGAGGTTGGCTGGCGACGGTGGGGGGAGCACTCAGAACCGGACCGCGGGGCAGGCAGGGCGGATCCTCCCCCCGGGCAAGCTGCGGCAAGTGCAGCCCCGCTTGCAGCGCGCGCGCCCGCGCCCGGCCCAAGATGGCGCCCCTCCCCCCACGCGCGTCCCCGTCTCTCGGGGCGCGCCCCCGCGGCCCGCGCGCTCCTGGGCGGGGGATGTTGTGATGGAGAAGCCGCGGCGGAGCCCGAGCCCCGCATCCTGAGCCATCTCCACCACCTGGGCCTGGGGCCTCGCCGCGCAGGTAGGAGCTACCAATGGGCCGGGCCAACCCCGGTGGTTGGACCCTGAGTCCCAGCGGCAGGCAGCGCTGCATCCCCTGCCCCGCCGCGGCCCAGGTCCCCCGGCCAGGCCCCATCCGCCCTCCCCCACCCGTCCTCCCGCCGCGCGCCTTCAGACCGCCCTCCTGGCCCCCTCGCGGGGATCCGCCTTGGTCCTCCCGCCGATCCCTTCTCGGCCCTTTCCAGAGCTCTTTCGGGATGACGGGAGGGGGAGGGAGCGCGAATATAGAGGACTCCCAGCGAGGGGCCGTGGGAGATGGGGGAGGGGAGGTTTAGGGCTGGGAAGGGGACGTGGGTGGGGTGGGGAGGCGGCCTCAGGGGTTCCAGCAGGGCTTCCCTGGCCGGGGATCTGTCACACTGCATTCGTAGCGAGGGGTGTGCCTTGGGGCCAGCTGTGCGTCCAGCTCGGCCAGCAGGCCTAGCCCTCTGAGGAGCGCTCTTCAGCAGCAGTTCCCCACTGCCAGTTGAGAGGCTATTCTGAACCTGTTTTGAGTCTGTCCTTGCGTCTCTTGTGTTCTGGACTCCCCAGGCTATAGGCCCAGCTGTTTGCCTCTGCAAAGCCCAGACCTAGCCCGCACTTCTCACTTCCCATTCATTTGTCAAACCACTTCACTCTGTCTTGGGTGCCCGCCACCCACTGAAGCTGACCACGTCAAGGTCACCCAACACCTGCGTGCAGCGAGCTCCTGTGGATGTTTTCCTGTTTATCCCCTTACCTTTGAGGAGCATTTGGTGCCGTGTGGCAGTTGCCGCTCCTTGAAGTCTCCCTGCTTTCTCTCCCAGGGCATTGTCTGCTTCTCTCTATCATTTGCCCTGCTTCTCCTCCTCTTCAGAGGTGAGGCTCTGCGTTCTGTCCCGCACTCTTGTCTCTTCTGTTCTTTCTCCTTGAGGATTTTATTCACTCTGAAGGCTCCAAATTTCATAGGTGTGCTGACGACTCTCCAAATCATATCTCTAGCCCATACCTCTCTCGTAAAGTCCCCACACATATATATCCAGCCATCCTTCTGACATCCCCTTGGATGTACAGCAAGGATTCCAAATCTTCAAATCTCAAATCATCTGCCCTGGTTCCTTCTCTTCCCCACCCCTCTGCATCTGATTTCACCATGTGCTAGCACATCTGCTGCTTAAATTGTCCTCAAGTCCATTAGTTTCACTTCATTCACACTGCTACCGCTGTTTTTCCCTTGACAGCTGTAACAGTATACTCTATCTCCTCTAACATAGCACCCAGAGAAATCCTTTTTAAAAATACATCTGATCATCTATTGATTGAACAAATGAGTCTTGAGCACCTAATACATATGGAGCATAGTACTGAAAATAGAACAGCTCCTGTTTGTCCAGGCATCTGACAATCTATGATGAAAATCAAATAAGTGTAGATTACGAGTATTGTAAACATAGTGAAGGAAAGATGTATGGTGTCTTAAGAGCACACAGGAGCAGAAGCTAATGTGGCCATGAAGATGGGGGAGGAGGTGCAAGAAGCCATCCTTGAAAACAGGTAATTTGAACTACGATGGAAAGGAGAGGTAGCAGTTAAATTAGGCTAAGGTAAGGGGAGAAATCCAAGGAAGGAGGGCAATTGGGGCAGAACAGAAGGCAAGAGACAGGCTGAGCTGCACAGTTGAGGGTTTGTTAAGAATTGTGTTCTTTGGATTTTGTCCTTGGTATAGATCGTTGGTGGTGACAGCTGCACGGAGTAAGCGAAGTTCAGAAGGCTTTTTTTGCTTGTTTGTTTTCAGAAGGAAAATGACAAGTACCTGGGGATGAATTGAATGTAGAAGAAGCTAGTAGGATGTCAAGGATGGCTGGTCATATTATTAGAAAAGAGAAAAGGCTGGGTGCCAAGCTTCATGAGCCAGGGCCTTTAGTGGTTGGGAGTGAGACGCAAGAATGGATATATTTGTTCAAGAGGTCTTTGAGACATCCTAGTGGAGATGTTGAGTAGCCAGTTGAATGTTTGTGTCTGTAAGTCAGATGAATGGTTTGCACTGAACAGGTAAATTTAGTAAACACCAATGTGTAGGCATAACTGATGCTGTGGGGATGAATGAATACCTATATAGGATATAGAATGTAAAGAGAAAACAGCCCAAGAGCAAGCTGTGGGGGATTTCAGTATGCAATGGCTGATGGAGGAAGATGAGCCAGCAAAGGAAATAAAGGAGTCAACAATCACCAGAGCTAGAGGAAAAACATGAGAATTGTGGAGTGTGCAAGCCATGGATGACGGTTGGATGAAAGGTTAACGGGGTCAAATGCTGCTGAGAGTACAGACACGATAAGGGCTGCAAGTGTGTTAGATTAAATGGCATAAGCATCATGTTGATTTGGGTGGGAGCTGTTACCCAGTCATGTTGGGAAGGGTTGAGCAGTGAGTGGGAGGTGAAGAGATGGCAATAGTGAGTAGAGACAAATCTTAAGCAGTTTGCCTGTGTGTAGGAGAGTAGAGATAGGGTGGCATATGGCTCTGGACCATTGTTGGGTCAAGAAACACTTTGTTTACAAGTTGGGAAATAGTGAATCTCATTGAGGAGAGGGTGGTTATGCCAAAGAGCAATGGATAAATGGTAGTGCTGAATACCTGGAAAGAAGTGATAGGAGGGATCTGAATTAGAGGCGAAACAGTGGGTTTAGGAAAGAAAGAGAAAAGGTTGGGTGCCAAGGTTGCTGAATTTGAGGATGTTCCTTAACTCGCAATTTCTCTTCCTTTCATCAATTAGCAGGGGACACTCTCCTCAGGGAGCGAGGTGGGGAAGCACTCGTGTGCACTGGAGTAAGCCCCAGGCTCTTCTTCCTCTGTAATACTCCGTCACTCATTCGAGAAGTAGAAAGTGCTTGTATGAACAGGCACGGTTATACATTCACTGCTTAGGAGTGAATTGTTCAGGAATTGTGTTCGCCTAGACAGTGAGCTCCTCCAGGGGAGGGACCATTTCCTTACTACTCTCCCCCCATGCCTACCATAGTTCCCAGCATGAAGTAAGCTGTTAGGTGTGAAGACTGTGCAAGGCTTTCTCCCTAGTCTTGTGGTCTCATACAAGTTTCTAACAGCTCAGTAACCGCTTCTTATACTTCCTCACTTGATGTCCCTGCTCAGTTCCCTATCTTGAGATAGGACCCACTGGGCTTTTTCCATCATTTGAGACGATGCAGGCATTGATAACTTCAGTGAGAGGGGAGGTTGGATTGTGCTTCTTCATGATAACACTGGGTGGCTGGTCCTCTTCTTGATTTTAAAACATAAGGAGATGGTGACCATACTGCTTTGGGCTAGATGCTCAGGCATTAACAGCTTTGGTGAAACTTCCCCATTCTCCCACCCAGAACTTTTTGCCCTGGTGAGCAGACTGGCAGGGCTGCCCTTCCTCACAAAGGGTTTGTGAGGGGACACAGTGACAGCTGACCAGGCCTTTCACAGTCCCAGCCTCACAGCACATATGCTCTTCTTGGTAGCATTCCTCTTAGTGTGCAGGAACGTGATTTCTAAGGTCCTCTGAGCTTGGCACAGTCTTATGGTCTTTCATTTCCTGCCACAATCTTTGAACCAGAATCTTGGTTAAGCTACCCCCTTTCCTCCTTCTCCTAAATCTCAGCCCTTCCCTGTCCAGGACTCTAATCCCATCTTCCCTCTCAGGAGTTCCTCATCACTCTCCAGAACTCTCCCAAACACCCCCTTTGCTCAACTCCAGTCCATTGGGCCCCCAGAGCCACTTCTGAGCAACTTGGCTTCTAGTCCTCTCATCACTTTGTGTGGGTACTCCTTCCCACCCTTCCTTCCAAATGATGGCCCGCTTGGTGGCAAACATGTAGCACATGCCATTATGATGGGAATGTGAAATTTAGTAAGACATGGCCTCAGGTACTCTGATGAAGTGCCGTAGTGAATATTGTGTGATACATAGGAGGGAATAGTCACTTCAGGGCCAGGGAAGCCTGCTTAGGAGCCAAATTCTGAAACTGAAGCAGAGGTCCTTATAGAGGGAGCCAGGATTCAAGACCTAAGGAGCAGTGTAAGCAAATACCTGGGCTGTAAGAGTCTTGTTCCAGAATCCATCAGCATCCTTGTGGCTGGAGTATAAGGAATGATGAGGCAGGAAGGGGGACCAGGTCTGAGATTGGCTTAAGAGGGCTCTTGGACAGTCTGTCAGTGAGCTTAGATATTATCCTAAAGGCTGTGGTGAGCCCTTTAAATTTTTGAACTGGGGAGTGACACAATCTGGTTTCCATTTTTGGACGATTACTGTGGTTCTGGGTGGAGGCAGAGCTGTCTGTTTTTCTCTTCACTTATCCCAGTGACCATGAGCTTTCTCATAGCCCAGGTGGAGCGGCACTGAACAGACCAGCAGTTACACATGAGGCAGACACATGGACAGAAGCTCTTTCTCATTTATGTTACAGAGACACATGTAGCATTGTACTAGGGTCTGGCATAGAAAGATGAGCTGTGGCTCCTCCCTCAGGACCGTGCACCACAGATAAACACTGGGAAGTCTTGCTCAGGTAACCAAACGTGGAGTTCACTGCTGTGCACCTGAGCTGGGGAAATTGGCAGTTGTGAAGGAAGACTTGTATGGTGAGAAAATCGAGGTCCAAGTACACTGCAGTGGGAATCAGAAAGAAAGAACTGAACTGCTTTTGAGGTGCTCTGCAAGGGCGGGAGAGTTTGTGTCAGGTAGAAGAAGAAAAGAGAACTGTAATATCAAGGAAGCAGAGAACAAAATAGTGGGCAGTGCTGAAAGAAGAGAGCAGTAGCACAGTGAGGGCTCAGGATGTGCAAGAATGGCTAGTGAATGGTCAGGGAGAAAGAACTACGAGGTGGAGGCCAGCGAGGGTGCAAGGAGCATGTAATTCATGCTGAAGGGTTGGGAAGGAGAGGAACAGAGCAATAAAAGATGAGGTAGAGTAGGAGGGATGGGCTAAGCCATGGGAGTGAGATCCCTGGGAACAGAGAGAGTGGAAGGGTGAGTTGAACTGAAACCATGGAGCAGAAAGTAATGCTCAGAAGGGATTGTGACAAGAAGTCCAAGGAAGAGGGGAGGGGCAGGCGGTCACAGAACAGAGCTCCCTTTCTGAAGGGCAGGTGGAGTTTGGTTGGGGCACCAAGAGCAATGGCGAAGTCACAGTCACACAGCCAGGAGTTTCTGACACTGACAGGGGAGATGCCTGCAGAAGACAGGCGGGCAGATTCATATATTCATTCAGCAAATCTTTATTGACTATGCTAGGCACTAAGAATGTTGTTTTGAATATCCTTAAAAAGTCAGAATATTGATTAATTAATTAATTAAAATATTCAAAAAGAAAAATCCTCATTAATCTGGAACTCACAGTCGGGTCATGAGAGAGGCACCCATTAAACAAGTAAATAATGAAAGTTAGCTTGTCAGATGGTGCTAGGTGTGAGGGGAGAGTTTGGGGATTGCTAAGTCGTGGATGTGGCAAAATGCTTTATAGATATATCACCAAAATGTAGCCTCAGTTCACCAAAGGAGCATGAATTGGAGCCAAATGCCCTTCTTCTGTGATGTACCTTCCGCTTCCTCATGGGCTGGTTCTAGAATGTTCATTCTCTCCAGCCCACACAATCCCTGGTGAGGGGTGGGTTTGGGAACTGGATGAGCTCAGTGATTTATGATGCAGGGATACAGCTTGGGCAGCTCCCAGTGGTGGGTTTCTGGATGGCAGCGTAATAGGAGGGAAGAGGCAGTCAGTGTCTAGTATCCAAAATGCATGAGCCAGTCCCATGCCACTGTGTCCCTGGTACAGTATGCCCCGGCTGGAGGAGCTGGGGGTTGGGGACACACAGAGAGCCATTGTGCTGGTGGGAGTGAAGGCAGAGTATGCTCCAGCTGTGCCATTCCAGAAAGCTCAAATCTGGGGAATTTGGAAGACAGGGTTGGCTGCAGACATGGCTGAGTTGTAGTGGGGGGCGATATTGTGGGGATGGAAGTTGAGCCCAGTAATTCTCAATGGGAAAATAGCACATGGAGTTATGGTGTGTTGGCCTGAGCGTGGGGAAATGTGGGTGAGGACAGAAGCAGAAATGCCATTGTGCTACCCTGAGGCTCAACCTGATCTCTATTTCCCATTCCATAGGATCTACCAAGGCCATGTCTGTTCCATCATCATTGAGCCAATCGGCCATTAATGCCAACAGCCACGGAGGCCCTGCACTGAGCCTACCCCTGCCTTTGCACGCTGCTCACAACCAGCTGCTCAACGCCAAGCTGCAGGCAACAGCTGTGGGACCCAAGGACTTGCGCAGTGCCATGGGGGAGGGCGGTGGGCCTGAGCCAGGCCCCGCCAATGCCAAGTGGCTAAAGGAGGGCCAGAACCAGCTCCGACGGGCTGCCACAGCTCACCGTGACCAGAACCGCAATGTGACCATGACCCTGGCGGAAGAGGCCAGCCAGGAGCCTGAGACAGCACCCTTGGGCCCCAAAGGTCTGATGCACCTGTACTCTGAGCTGGAACTCTCGGCTCACAACGCGACTAACCGAGGGCTTCGAGGACCAGGCCTGATCATCAGCACCCAAGGGCATGGGCCAGATGAGGGAGAGGAGAAGGCAGCAGGAGAGGCTGAAGAGGATGATGAGGAAGAGGATGAGGAGGAGGAGGAGGAGGAGGAGGAGGACTTGTCTTCTCCTCCAGGGCTGCCAGAGCCCCTGGAGAGTGTGGAAGCCCCCTCTGGGCCCCAGACCCTCACAGATGGTCCCCGGGAACACAGCAAGAGTGCCAGCCTCCTGTTTGGCATGCGCAACAGTGCAGCCAGTGATGAGGACTCAAGCTGGGCCACCTTATCCCAGGGCAGTCCCTCCTATGGCTCCCCGGAAGACACAGGTACCTTATGCAGCTTCATGTGGGAATGGGGAAGGGTGTGAGGTCAGAGGCCATGGCCAGCATGGGTATAAGTTACAGAGCCCATGTCCTTGGTCTGTAACAGAGCCTTCCCAAGTGTTCTTATTCAAAGGGCAAGTGGGCAGTTTGTCAACTGTTTCCATCTTGCACATCTTGATGGCTGGATCTATCCATTATGCATGCCGTTGTGTTTGGAATGTGTAGACAAGTCTGTTTATTGGGCACTTACCAAATAGCTCACTTTTCTCCCCATTATCATAATTATTCCTCAGCATAATGGTGTGAAGTACAGATTATTATACCCATTTTACAGATGCTAGAAAAAATATCTAAAGATCTGAAGAGATCTAAAAAGAGCTAAAGAGATTTAGCGACTTCCTCAGCCAGACTGTGTGAGATACAGTAGAAGTAAGCTCAAAAACGGGTTTGGATCCAGGCCCAAACTATTGGCCCGCTATTCCACTGCCACCAATACTTGTAACAATATGCATTCAAATACACTTGGGGCATTCTGTCCGGTTTCAGGAGGCCAGGTCTGGAGAGGGCATCCAGGACCTGCCTACAGAACTCCAGAAATGTTGTGTGCTTATAACCTGCAAGCTCTATGCAGAGCACCACACTGACTATTGCAAAGATGCAGTTTTATCAGAAGTAGGATGTTGACTATAATGCATGAAATTGAGGAAGAATTAATGTGTTCTGTGTTTGGACAGGAAGGATAGATACTAAGGTTCCAAGGCTAAATCTTTAAATAGGTCTCATTTAAGTGAGTGATATCTCCTTATTTGCTAGTGTCACATGGAGTTCCATGCATGGGAGTGGAAGAATAGGTCCAGAAAGACTCTCCTCATGCCAGACAGCCAGCGCCTTGCAGACTGTTTCCAGCCTGGAATCTTTGTAAAGGGCAGACAGTTCAGATGAGCCCACACTGCAAACCATCCTCCTTGGCAGAACTAAAACATATATTTTCAAACCTCTGCAGAACTGCAGGAAGCAGAGTCATGAGCCTGATTTACCTAGTGATCCAACAACTTTTTGACACATAGTCACTTCAAGAAGGTTTGTAGAATATGCATATTTTGAAAAAAAAATGCATGGTTTTCAAAATCTTTTGTCTGCCAAATAAATACCTTTTAATTCCATTTTCACAAACTTCTTGAAGGACCCTCCATATTTAACTGATCATGCTACCTCTATGTCCACTCCTGGACCCCAGCCCAGGTTATTTTGAAATAGATATGTTCATTTGCATATTTACTTATTCATTTGTCAAAGATGAAACTCTTTTTTAAAAAGCACAGTACCATTATCATACCCAATAAATGTGCCACTTTTTTAAAAGTTTATGTTGCGAATTAGTATTCAAATTGTTCTGTGATTTACATGACTCTGAAAGTTTCCTTTGAGCTGTAAGTTCTTACATTTGTCTTCAGTTTTTCTTTGCAGTTGTCCTATTTTTTCTTTAACAGAAGAAACCATGTTGTTTGTCCTGGGATTTCCAGGGTCTGGATTTTTTTCAGGTTCTCTCCCTGATTTGAGATTTCACATGTTCCTCTTGCCCTGGATTTCCTGTGAATTTGTTGTTATTTCCAGAGTGTTGATCAGGTTCAGATTTAAGCATTCTTGTGTTTGGTGTTTGTGAGGATGCTTCAGTCTTGAAGCATTAACTGAATGTGAAATCTGCTTGCCTCTCTTTTTGTGATTTTGTGGTCATCAGTGATCGTTTTCTGCACTCCCTTTGAAGGAAAAAACCCTTACTTCATGCCAGCAGGCCACTTTTAGAGTTGTGTTAGGGGATTATGTTGCCCTGATGGAACCATTTCCAGGGAAACTAAGAAATAGAGATTGATGTCAAATATCCCAATTTCTGAATGTTAGCAGGAAAGTGTGGGTTTTAAAGATTATTGTGCAAGTTATACAAGTTTTATCTGAGGCTTGCATCAGCCTGTAGGCTATAGATTACTAGTCTGTGGGTATGAGTCACAGGCAAAAGAGATACCTTGCTGTCCAGTGGCTCTTCAGAGTGGTTACTGTGGTGGCGGTACCCATGAGCCTCTAGCAGCAGGAGGATGGAGCTGCAGGCAGTGAAAAATGTTATGTCTTTTGGGTTTTCACAGTCTATTGGGAAGACAAAGAAACCAAGAGGCTCTGAGGTGATAAGTTCTTGGGTAGGGGAGGTGCAGAAGGGGCACTGAACCTCCCTGTGTGCATGGTAGGGGGGAAGGGAGCGGGTCCATTCTGAGAAGTGACCTTTACACTGATGTCTGAAGGTCAAGAGGAGGGGGGTTGGGTTGTGAGCAGATGATAGGCATATCCCAAACAAAGAAAGACAGGGCAAGTGGGGAGTGGTCAGAGAAAAAGGGCGAGGGAGGGACAGATGTTAATACACAAAACCTGTGGGGGAAATAAGGACTATTATAATGAGAGTAATGAAAAAAAACAGACAGGTATATTAGCTAGATGGTAACTTGATTCATTTAGCATCTCGGAAGAATCATACTAGCTGTAGTGTGCAGCCCAGATTGGAGGTGACTAGATAGGAAGAGGGTTTTGAGGCTATTGCAAAAATTCAGATTATAAAAAATAAAATAAAAAAAATAAAAAGATAGCCTAGATCATGGTTGAAAGAAGAGCAAGTGTTTGTTGAAGCAATGATTTCTGAGAAAATAGCCATACCTGATCTGGCCATTGAGCTACTTGTGAATGGAGAAATGATTCATGAGCACTGTGTGAGGGCCTGCAGGAGCCACAAGCATTAGGATTTGTGTGTGAGCATCCGCGTGAAATGGCGCAGGAGCAAAGGTGGATGGATGTGTGTGGAAGCCAAGACCCAGGTAGGCCGTACTTCAGGGAGATGTGCCAAGCCCCAGAAGGGCCTCCCAGATGGTCAAGGGGGAGAAGCTGCCCCTCCAGGACAGATCGGAAGGATGAAGCTCTTTGAAGCAGGAAGGTGCTGGCTGACAGGGCTGGCAGATGGATTGGGGGGAGGTGTGTGTATGCGAGAGAGAGAGAGAGAGAGAGAGAGAGAGAGAGAGATTGATTCAGTCAGGAGATGGGGAACCAGCCCCCTTTTGTAGAAGTATCTGACCCTTCTACAAGTGGGCCGTGGTTGCAGAGGGAGGAAGCTCTGGTTGCTGGTGTTCCTGGAAGGATTTAACAGGAGAATCCTGAGGTCAGTGGAGGGTATTGGGAGGACATGTTCACTGAGCCTTAGCCAAGTGTCAGGTCCACATTGCAGATTTTATTTCCTAGGGTCAGAAAGGAGTGCTGTGGGGGAAGGAGAGGCAGTGGTGGCTGCCTGATGGATGGGCTGGAGAAGCCCCTCCTTATCAGGCATCTGGGGGCCCACCTCATTTGGAAGCTGAGAAGGGTGAGGCACCTTGGCTACCTAATCTCCCATCAGGTGTGCATCCACCTTGGTGTAACCACACCCACTCCTAGCCACTCTGTGCCTGGTTGCCCAGCAGCCTGGGTCTTGGGACTGCCTGTCCCTCAGTGCTGCCTCTTGGACCAGTCAGGATTCCTGGTTTCCCTGGTAACGGGAAGCACGTCAGCAGTCTGGGCGCTCCCAGCCGGTCCTGGTGCTGCGGTTGCCGAGGAGACACTGCAGCCTAGCTGGGCCCTGGCAGGTGAGGGGGGTGGTGCTGGGAGGCCCCAAGCTCAACCTCATGCTTTCTAGGGCCTAGGCCCTCAATACCCACCCAGGATGTAAACTGCTGGGCAGGTTCTGGGGATGGGAGGAGATCCCTGGGGACTTTAAGGCCACACCCAGTTTATGCTGAGCCATATAGGCTCGGCAGGGCCTCAGGTGGCTGGGGGTATTCCCGGAGGGGCTAAGTTTCCTGGCTTCCCCGAATCTGGGATTGACTGTACTGCTGAGGAGACTGCTGGGGGTGGGGTGGGGCGATGAAGACTGGGGACTAGGGGAGGGGTACCAGGGTAAAGAAGAAGAGGTGTTTAGAAAAGGCTGGGGTCTCATGAGTCTCCCTTCCTCCTTACTTCCCCACCCCGAGGAAGTTCCCTCCTCTGGTGGTCCTGGTCCCTCCCCAGTGATTTCCGGGCGGGGGAGGATCTTGCCTGGCAGACGCTCTGCCCTGGTGAGAAGGGGGTGGGATGAGCTTTTCTCTGCAGCCCAGCACCAGGCTGTGAGCCCAGCTGGCCAGGTTGGAGGGGCTGTGAGGAGGGAGGGTAGAGACAGGAGGGGCCAGGAATGAGCACCATGTTCTCCCAGGACTTCTTCCTGGCCATCATCCTGCAGGACAGCAGCCCAGGTGAGGGACAGCCCAGGGTGAGGTGTGATGTTGGGATGCAGCTGGCCGGGAAAGCAGGATACATGAGCTGGGTTCCAGGAATGGAATGGTGGGATTCTGCCGGCAAAGGAGGGCTGTGTGGTACAGATGTGTGTTGTGTGTGCAACAGATTTGTCTGTATCTGTGTATGACAGAGGTTAAGGTGTAAGTAGCTAGTGTCTCCATACATGTGACAGATCTTAATGTATGCTGTGTGTCTGAGTGTGTGAAACCCACATGTATGTTGGGGTTGTTGTGGAGTGTATTGGGGCCTGGTATATATGGCTTTGACCATGGTGTCTGCATGGGTATGTGGCTGAAATTGGTGCATGTGCTTGCCCCAACATACACATGTGCACTTTTATGTGATTCCTGCTGTCCTGACGTTTTCTGTAGATTGCCAAGCTTTGTGTGTGTGATTACACAGGTGTGTGGTGAGGCTGGCGTGTATTACATGTCTGTGCACTTGTATACCCAGAGACATGGGTTTCTATGATATATGAACTGATGTGAATTGGGGTCACCTAACCTCCCTCATTCCCTCCTCTCTTCTCTCTTTTCTCCTTGCCTGCCTGCTTCCCTCCATGTGGCCACATTAGCCAGTAGCAGGGATCAGGAGGAGTCCTGAGCCATGCCCCCTTCTCTTGGTGGCCCCTCAAGAGGTGACTCCAGTCTGTTGCCCTAAGAGGAAGCAGGGACCATGTTTTGCTTGGTTGTACCCTTTCCCTACCCCTTCTTCTCAACTTGGGCTCTTGGGGAAGGGGCTGAGCAGAGGTGTCCACCATCTATTTATTGGTTGGACTTACCCTCAACAAGTCTCCCACTTAGCAGATTCCTTCTGGAACCCCAACGCCTTCGAGACGGATTCCGACCTGCCGGCTGGATGGATGAGGGTCCAGGACACGTCAGGGACTTACTACTGGCACATCCCAACAGGGACTACTCAGTGGGAGCCCCCTGGCCGGGCTTCCCCCTCCCAGGGGAACAGCCCCCAAGAGGAGTCTCAGGTGAGGTCACAAGCCTGCTGTTCTCTGCCCAGGTTGGAGGGGGAGTGTGCTGCTAGAACTGGATAAGCCAACCTCCCTCTGCTCCCATCCCTCCTTTCAGCTTACCTGGACAGGCTTTTCCCATGGAGAAGGCTTTGAGGATGGAGAATTTTGGAAGGTAGGTGAGGGGATTTGTTTTGTTGTAGTAATAGCTGGAGAAGGGACATCATTTTCTTCCTGATTCCTTGATTCTCTTCCCAAGGATGAGCCTAGTGAGGAGGCCCCCATGGAGTTGGGACTGAAGGAACCTGAAGAGGGGGCAGTGCCCTTCACAGCGCAAAGCATCAGGTGAGTTGCCAGTGCAGTGGGCTGGCAGCAGGCTGGATCTGTCTGGAGGGGACCGTGGGACAGTTCCATGTATGGAGGCTGGGTGCCAAGCATCACCATCTGCTTCCAGCCCAGATCCACTGCCCCAAGAGGAGGAGAAGCTGTCCCCACAGAATGCCAGCCCAGGGATCAAGGTTTGTTCAAAACCAACACCCCTTCAGCAGGCTGGGATCCCTCTGTGTGCAGGACAAACCCCTCTTGCTGTGTTCTAGGGGTGTCTCTGGTCTCAGTATAGCTCCCTAGGTCCTGAGTTGGGAGTTCAGTCATTCTCAGCACAGAGCCCCTAGTCTGAGCTGGAGGTACTTGAGTTTTCAACTCTGGTAGACCAGCAGGGAACCTTTCTAGGCTTGGCACAGATGCTTCCTGGGAGCTTTGAACCAGCAGGTCTCCCCTGAGATCTCCATAATTGCTCTTGTGTGGGGAAGTTTCCAGTGACTGCCCCCTGCTCCCCGAACTCCTACAGCCCCTGCTGGAGGCTCCTGCAGTTTCGACTCATACCCTCTTACCCCCACCTCTGTTCTGTGTTTGGCAGTGTTTCGCTGTGCGTTCCTTGGGCTGGGTAGAGATGACCGAGGAAGAGCTGGCACCTGGACGCAGCAGTGTGGCAGTCAACAATTGCATCCGTCAACTCTCCTACCACAAAAACAATCTGCATGACCCCATGTCTGGGGGCTGGGGGGAGGTGAGGGCCTGACTCAGGTGTGGTGGTACTTTGAAAGTGCGAAGGAAATCATGAGATGAGTGGTCTGAGTGCCCAAGGAAGGATTGGGAGAGGCAGCGTTGGCCCACCCCAAAGAGGCAGCAGCCCTTTGGGATGGACGAATGACCCCATTGAGAGAGGGTTACCCAACCTCAAAGGAATCATGAGAACAATGACATGTGACTTCTACAGGAGAGCCACCTGCAGAGCTGGCAGCCTGACATCAACACAGAAGCCCTAGAGCTGTGACTGATGTCTCCAGCAATTGAGGTGGCTGAGACCAGCCCCCTTCCCTGCTGGGCTACCACTGAGTGCCTCTTCCTGGACCTGCAGGGCAAGAATCTGCTGTTGCAGCTGGAGGATGAGACTCTGAAGCTGGTGGAGCCACAGAGCCAGGCGTTGCTGCATGCCCAGCCCATTGTCAGCATTCGTGTGTGGGGTGTCGGGCGGGACAGTGGAAGGTGGGAACAGGGCCTGGGGTCCAGGGTGGGGGCCCATCCAGCAGCTAGAGTCCTCCTCCCTAACTGTGTTGTTTGTCTCTCTTGTGCTGCTGGACCCAGAGAGAGGTATATGCCTGTCTCCTTTGCTGGTGTCCCTTCTCACACCTGGACCAGACACAAAGCACCCAAGTTGCCTCTATCCTGTCCTGTCCCTCCCTGCCTGCTGTGCTGGCCTGTTACCCCCACCTCAGCATGTTTGCCTGTCTACTCCTCCCCCAGAAGGCAGCAACCACAGCACCACATCTGAGGGCTGATGCCTTGGAGGAGCTGTAATGGGCAGGAGGATGGGGTGGCACTGGGAGAGACTGAGGTACCCCTCCCCCCACAGGGACTTTGCCTACGTAGCTCGAGATAAGCTGACCCAGATGCTCAAGTGCCACGTGTTTCGCTGTGAGGCACCTGCCAAGAACATCGCCACCAGCCTGCATGAGATCTGCTCTAAGGCACGGCTCCCTCTGCTCCCTGGACTAGCTGCCACCTTTGCTCTACAAGGACATGGGTGGGGTCATGAGGAGGGGAGGGCTCCAGGGGCAGCACAGATGTAACAGAATCTCCCATGCTGCGCCCTTCCTTTCCTTTCTTCTTCAGATCATGGCTGAACGGCGCAGTGCCCGCTGCTTGGTCAATGGACTCTCCTTGGACCACTCTAAACTCGTGGATGTCCCTTTCCAAGGTCAGTGTCAACCCCACTAGGCCCAACTCAGCTGTGTTGGCAGAGGTGGAGCCACCCAAGTGGAGGCACGTGCTCCTGAAAAATGAACACACAGAGACTGAACACGTTGGATTAGATAGATGGAGGGAGTCCAAGGGAGTCAGAGGAAGAGGTGCTGGATTAGGGGAGTGGTTGGCTTCTGCCCTGGTGGTGGGGATGGGGAGTGAACCAGTGCTGTGACCACAACTGAGCCTTCTCTTCTTTCCTGCAGTGGAATTCCCAGCACCTAAGAATGAGTTGGTACAGAAGTTCCAAGTCTATTACCTGGGGAATGTGCCTGTTGCTAAGCCTGTGGGTATGTGTGTCCACCCTTCTGTTAATCCCAAAGCTCGTCGCAGACCCTTTGCCTGGACCCTGCCTCCTATGGAAAAGTTGCAGTGGTGTTGGGAGGCAGGTGTTGCATGGTCAAAACACCAAGCAACAACTAGGGCTGGGTTAAAAAAAATCATGGAAAATGGTATGAAAAGATACCTGTATCTTTTATCCATATTCAAATCCATATATTTTAAAATAATTTACATTTTCCATGAACTTTCTGAAGGAACCCCCATTATGTATAGGTTTAAAATTTTTTTAATGATTCATTTGTGTGAAAGGTTGAGTTGGAAGGGAAAGAGAGTGAGAGGCGTTGCAATTGATTTTCCATCATTGATTCAATCCTCAAATGGAAGCCAGGATCTAGGAGCTTCATCTGGGTCTCCCACGTGAATGCAGGGGACCAAACACTTGGAGCATCTTATGTTTCTTTCCCAGGTGCTTTAGTAGGGGGCTGGATTGGAAGTGGAATAACTGGGACTTGAACCAGTGCCCGTATGGGATGCTGGCTCTACAGGTGATTTAATCTGCCATAGCACTGGTCCCTAAAACATTAAAAAAAAAAAAACAAACTATTTGGAAGAGTGACAGATAAAGAGGGACAAATAGAGAGAGCTCTTCCATCTGCTGGTTCACTCCTTAAATACCTGCAACAAACAGAATGAGGCAAGGCCAGAGCCAGGAGTCAGGGATTCCATCTGGGTGGCAGGAATCCAAACCCTTGAGCCATAATCTGCTGCCTCCTAGGTGCATTGACAGGAAGCTGGATTGGAAGCACACAGTAGCCAGGATTTGAACCAGGCACTCCAAAATGGAATATGGGCATCCCAAGCAGTTGTGTAGCCCAAAACACTCACCCCTTTCCACGCACTCTTTGAACTATCCTGGGCATGAGGAACCCAGAGAAGAGACTATATAATTCGCTCATACTTTTAGCACTTCGTAGTAACTATCATAAAATGTCTCTGAAGCCTGCCACGTACCAGTGTCTGTGTGAGGCACTGGGAGAAAATTGGCTACAGTCCATCTTTCACAGAGATTTGTTAGAAAAACAAAGCAACAGTCAATCAAATAATTACACAGTATGTGGCTTTAAACGGAGTCATTCATTGAAAGAAAGCAGCAAGACGTAGCAGAGCAACTTCATTTACCTTGTGTGTGGTGGGAAGCAGAGACTCAGAAAAGGTTTCCCTGTTTTAATGATATTTGAACTAAGATTAAAAACAATGAGTAGAAGCTAATGAGGCTGAGTAAGATGGAAGTGGAGACAGAAGAGGCAAGGGTTATTGTTCCAGGCAGAGTGAACCGAGTGGCAAGAGGTCTTCAGTGGGAGGTGTTTTGGTATTTGGAAGACAGAGGCCAGTGGTGCCAGATAAGGCTAAGAGTGGTCAGCAGTCACACTCTGAGGGACCTCTCTGGGAAACCTTAATGATTTGGTCTTCAGCCTATGGGTAGCAAGGAGCTATGGAGAAGTTTCTCTAAACAAGAGCTCTTGACATAATCAGATTCAAATGTTATAAATCTCACCTGCCTGTACAGTGGAGAAAGAAGTGGATGTGGAAGTGGGGAGCTTAGTTAGGAAGATCCTGTGGCTGTTAGGGCCCATAGTGGGAATATTCTGGGCAGCAGCGGAGCTGAAGAGGGATGTGGTGTTTAACAGGTGCCTTAGGCAGTTAAAGCCAGTAGACGATTGCAGAGGGAGTGCAGATTGAAGAACAGAGGCACTGAGTGACTTTCTGGCTTCTAGAGCAGAGGAAGAGGAAGAGGTCCGTTTTGATGTGGAAACTGTTTGGTTTGAACACGATGAGTTTTAGGTGCCTTTTGGGAAATTGAGCTGATACTGGGTTTACAGGTATGAGTGGAGCGGATGGGCTGGATTAGAGATAAATGTTTGGACACCATTGGGTAATAGGGGTAATCAGCTATGGGTGTGGAGTAGATTGGCCCTGGAAAGGGAACATCCTGGAGCAGGAAGGGAAATAGGGCAAGGCCTTGCCTTGAGGCTCTCCCACATAAAATTGTTGGGTGGAGGAGAATGAAACTTCCAGGAGAGGAGAGGGAGACCACATAGTTGAATGTCCTGCCACAAGACACAAAGAGCTCAACAAATACTTGTTGAATGAATAAGTGCATGCATGAATGAAGCTTTCCTCAGATTACAGAACCAGGAAATGATATGCCTGACTCAAGTCCTGGACATCCTCAGTTTTCTGCTCTTCCCCTCAGCCCACAATGATTTGAAGGACCAAAACCATACTTCCAGAGAGGGAACCCTTCTTCAAAGAGATTGGGTTGAGCTGACATTTCACTGGAAGGCTTGCATTTGGAGAGAGGATTGAGATTCTGGTTGTAGTTAATGACTGCCAAAGACTTGGAATGGGAGATGATGAGAGTATGCTCAGGGAACAAAAGGGGGGCTTGGCTGATCCCTGTACCTTTGCTTTTGTTCGTTCCTACTTCTATACCCTCAACTTCTAAACCCTTGTTGACTCTTCTAGCTGTTTATCCTATTCTTGTATCTGCTCTTTTGGGATAGCTACCATACACAGGTATTCACTACTAAATAAATGGCCTGTGTCTGTTGACTGCCCTTTGGGCTCCATCGGCCTGTGCAGTGTAGGGCTGGTGCATCAGTGGTTTCTCAGCTCACGGCATACTTTATCCTATACTCCCCTTTCTCTCTCTTTTTTTAGATATATATTTTTTATTTTGAATTTTTGAGTTATGTGTAACAATTTCATATAGACTGGGATTTCCCCCCAAACTCCCACTGCATAAGGAATTATAATTCCATCAGTCTCTTATTTAAGTGTACCTCAACATTGCTGGTACAAAGTCAGACAGTCCAACATCCCATTGTCTATACATTTCCAACAGTTTCATTGGGAATCCATCTTTCTTCTGGAAGCAGGAATGCATGTTGCCTTATACCCCCCACATCTGGATATAGTAGACCCCAGTACTCCATCATTATACATTTCCATAACTGTTTTCTGTCTCTCTTAAGAAATTTTTATTTAAAAGGCAGTGTTACAGAAAGGGAAGGAGAGAACAAGAGAGACAGAGAGAGAGAAAGGGAGACAGAGAGAGAGAGAAAGGGAGAGAGAGAGAGAGAGAGAGAGAGAGAGAGAGAGAGAGAGAGAGAGAGAGAGAGAGAGATTTACAATGGCCAGGACTGGGTCAGGCCAAAGCCAGAAGCCTGGAATTCCATCTGGGGCTCTCATGTGGGAACAGGGGCCCAGGCACTTGGGCCATCTTCACTGCTTTCCTAGGCTTGTCAGCAGGTTGTAGATCATCAGCAGAGCAACTGGAACTTGCACTGATACCAGTATGGCATGTCAGCACTGAAGGTGGCAGCTTAATCCACTGTGTCAGATTGCAGGCCCCTTATACCCTCTTTTTAATCTCTTTGTTTAATCTTGACCATTCCCAAAGCTGCACTATTCATTCATTCATTCATTTAGTAAAGGATTATGAAGTACCTGACTGGTGCCAAGTTACTATGCCAGCCCTTGTTATCCATTAGTGAATAAAACTGGCCAAAATCCCTACCTTCAAATAACTTACATTCTAGCAAGTAAAGACAGTTAAATAGGTAAGTTATATACTATGTGACATGAAAAAAAGCACAGCAGAGTAAGAGGGTTGGGAATTTTGGGACTGATGGTCAGGGTGTAGATTTCAATCCTAGTTCTTACCAAATCTGAGAGTCCTTTTACAGATCACGTTGCTTCATTGCTTGTATCCTTCCATATTGATCCTCCAGAAAGGTTAGATCCCACCCATGCTGTGCCGTCTGCATATTCAGCAGTTTGACCTTAATGTACTTTCTATATTCATGAACTCAGAGATTTCCCATTGCTGTGGCCTAAATATGAACAAACCTGTCTGCCTGTCTTTGAGGCCCTCTACGGTCTGACCTGGCTCACCCACTCCTGTCTGCACTGTCATCCTTCTAGTAGGCTCCTGTCTTACATGGTTCTTACCAGTGTGTGTATTTGCCAATGCTGTCTCAGGGGTGACTTACTCATGCATCTGGAATTTCTTCAGCAGGTAAACCCTGAGTTAGGACTGGGGACATGGAGATGAATTAGTCTCTGGGTTTGAGATGGTCACAGGTCTGTGTGGAAAAAGCGATTACAGGATGTTGTCTCAGGCTTGCTCTCCCTGGCCTGCAGCAGGGAAGGCGTCCAGGCAGATCAAGAGTAGAGCCCTGAAGGATGAGAATCCAGGGTGTCCCAGACAGTCGAGGAGGGGGAGGCACTCCAGACGGAGGTTTTCCCTCAGCTGTAGTCTGTATCCCTTGAGAGCATTCTCCTTGGTTGCCTTCTATTCCCCATCTGCCTAGCAGGCCATTCGCCAGGCCCAGATGATAATAATTCTACATAAATCACTTGGAGCTTGGGGAGCAGTAATAAGAGGCTTGAGAGCTCCAGCGAGGCAGGTTTTTGGAGAGCTTGCCTGCTTGGGAGTAGAGTTTGGCCTGGTCTAGGCAGAGGTAATATGAGCAAGGTTGTGATTGAGGAAAACTTCCAAGGAAGGCACTTGTGCTCTGCCTTCTCCTCTACCTACGAAGGGTCTGCACAGTCTACTTCTGGTGGCATAGAAAGGCACAGAAGGTCTCAGGTGGACAAGAGAGACATGTGCTCTTGGCATTGACATGTGTAAAGATACAATAACTCACACTGTTAGCTCAGGCATGGAGCAGGAACCTGTGCCTGTGCCAAGCTGTGTGCTCCCATGTTGGTTCTTGCTGAGTGTGAGCAGAAGTAGGGGGCATGAGTGGAAGTATGAATATGTGTGGGTGGGTATGTTCTAAACATTATTTTATTTATTTGAAAGGCAGAGATACAGAGAGGGGGGAGAGAGAGAGAATATTTTTGATCTGCTGGTTCACTCCCCAAAATGGCCTCAATGATCAGGACTGGGCCAGGCCAAAGACCGGAACCAGGAGCTTCTTTTGGTTCTTCCATGAGAGTAGCAGGGACCCAAACACTTGGGCCATCTTCCACTGCTTTCCCAGGCACATTAGCAAGGAACTGGATGGGAAGTGGAGCTGCCGGGACTTAAACCAGCACCAGTTTGGGATGTTGGAATCACAGGTGGCTGCTTTTCTCACTGTCACATGTCAGTCCTGAGTGGAAATGTTTGACAGCAGTTAGAGGCAGGATGGAGGACCTTATGTTACAAGGAAGAATTGGTTTATCTGAAAAACAAGGAAGAACTTTGGGTTTCCTGGCCTATGAACATTACATTCTTGAGTAGATCAAAGATTGTAAAACTACTTTCTCATTCTAAAGACTAGAAATAAAAGAAGAGGTAGGGAGAGCCTGGCACGGTGGCCTAGCGGCTAAAGTCCTCGCCTTGAACGCATCAGGATCCCATATGGACGCCGGTTCTAATCCCGGCAGCTCCACTTCCCATCCAGCTCCCTGCCTGTGGCCTGGGAAAGCAGTCAAGGATGGCCCAAAGCCTTGGGACCTTGTACCCACGTGGGGGACCCGGAAGAGCTCCTGGCTGCTGGCTTTGGATCAGCACAGCTCCGGCCATTGCTGTCACTTGCGGAGTGAATCATCAGACGGAAGATCTTCCTCTCTATCTCTCCTCCTCTATGTCTATCCGACTTCATAATAAAAATAAGTCTTAAAAAGAAGAAGAGGTAGGGAAAGACAGATGCCCCTTCCTCTGTGTAATGAACACCTATTATCTAATCTCTTCATCTGTAAAAAAAGTGATAAAAGAATCTGGGTGAAATTGTTGTGCCAGCAGAAATAAGATGATCCACTATAATTACTTAGCATAAGCATGACACAAAGTAAATACTGCCTCAATGGTGAGCAGAGGACTGGTCTGGTTGACGGGAGTCATTTTGTGTCGTGGAACAGCATGTGACAGAAAGCAGATGAATTCCTGAAAGCCACAAACTAGGAGGTGGGCACATCATTCCATTTAGGAGGCAAAGTTAGTGAAGACCCAAGCTGGGAACTGAGATAGTAAAATTCAGGTAGGCAATGTCTGGTCTCTGAGCACCCAGGAGGAGGTGCTCAGGCAGCATCTCCCTTAGGGCTGTAGGGAGGTGAGGGGGTGGAGAAGGAGTTGGGAAATCCAGGGGCAAGCTGTCCCTCTCCCTTGCCTCAGTGGTCCACGTCTATGTCTTCCAGGGGTAGATGTGATTAATGGGGCCCTGGAGTCGGTCCTGGCCTCCAGCAGTCGTGAACAATGGACCCCAAGTCATGTCAACGTTGCCCCTGCTACTCTCACCATCTTGCACCAGCAGGTAAAGCCCCGGGATAGGAGAAGGCACGGCTGTGTTTGCCTTGGAGGGAAGTCTGGGGGTGAGGAGAAGAGCAGCTGCTAAGACCTAGGCACCTCCATGGAATGCACAGGGTCAGCGGGGAGAAGTGTCTCTCCCTTACCTGGCTTCCTCCTCCCTGCAGACAGAGGCAGTTCTCGGGGAGTGTCGGGTACGGTTCCTCTCTTTCCTGGCTGTGGGCCGAGATGTCCACACGTTTGCATTCATTATGGCTGCCGGCCCAGCCTCCTTCTGCTGCCACATGTTCTGGTGCGAGCCCAATGCTGCCAGCCTCTCTGAGGCCGTGCAGGCTGCGTGCATGGTAAGCAGGGCAGTGGCGAAGGGGTGGGCAGGAAGTGGCCCCATGGAGAGGGGCTGGCCAGAGTGACAGGCCCGTCACCTCTTTGCAGCTCCGCTACCAGAAGTGTCTAGATGCCCGCTCCCAGGCCTCCACCTCCTGCCTCCCTGCACCGCCCGCTGAGTCCGTGGCCCGGCGTGTAGGGTGGACTGTACGCAGGGGCGTGCAGTCGCTTTGGGGCTCCCTCAAGCCCAAGCGCCTGGGGGCTCATACCCCATGAAAAAGCCCCCCTCCTCCCTCCACCTGTTTGTGCTGGGCCCCAGGGTACTCAGGGGCGTGGGGCAGGGAGGGGGCCCTGGAGGCTGTCCCTAGGCCTCCTCAGCTCCCACTCCCCTCCCCCATAGCTGCCTCTCCCTAGTAGCTGTGGTTCTCTGCCCCAGAGCTGGGGAGGGAGAGACTTGTCCTCCTCAAGGAAGTGATTACACTGGATCAATGACAAGGAAAGCAGGAAGCAAGGCCGGCCTGGGGCTCTCCATCCTGTATTGCAGACACAGCAAGAGGAACTGGGTCGGCCACGGCCCCATCCTCATAGGCCCAACAGGGGCAGAAGGAGGAAGGGACTGGTCCAGGCATGGGTCCCCTCTCCCCTGCCCCATTGGCACCTCCACTGTACTGATATCACTAATAAACTGTCTGCACTCCTGTGTGTGTCTTCCCCAACCCGCACCTCACCATCACCCCACTGCTGACTCTCAGCCGTGCTCTTGCTCCCAGGGTCCCCTGGCCCTGGCCTCTTGGGGCAGAATAAAGTGGGGCAGTCACACAGGGATCTGGAGTCCCAGTCTCTTTATTTTAACAGCCCAGCAACATCAATAACAGGGAGCAGTGCAGCATTCCACGCTGGACAGCAAACGGGCCTGGGGTGAGAGCTCCAGTCTGGGATGCCCAGGGCATTGTCAGCTTAGGCCTGAGCTCCAAGGCCATGAACCTTGGCCGCCCCAGGGCAACTGGATGGCAAGCAAGGGCAGAGCAAGCTCCTCCCGCATCCAGCTAAACCAGCCCCAGCAGAAAGGGGCCTGTTATCCTGATGTGCTTGAGGCCCTGGATGGGTCTCCATGGCATGTCCTTGAAGGAATGAATCTCAGCCACACTGAGCTTTCGCTCCTTTCTGAAGATGTGAACTTGCCTAGCTCTGCGCTCTGGGACTCTTAGCACAATAGAGGCCTTGACCACAGGCTCTGGACATCTGGGTTGTGCCCATCGGGCACCAGGTGGCGGCATAGAGCCGGGCTGTCAGAGCGGGCGGAGAGCTGTGCGCACAGAGTGGCAAGGCGGCAGGGTGCGCCACAGGGCTCTGAGGGTGGGTGGCCCTTATGGTAGAGAAACCAGAAGGTCTGGAAGAGTCGTGTGTCACCCCGCATGCGGTATACCAGGTTGTGCCAGGCAGCAGGCAGTGCATTGGGCAGCCCATAGGTTTCTCGTGCGCTATAGAGGTGTTTCCAGTGTGGCTTGGCCCCCGGTTCATTTGCCTGGGTCAGGTTCAGGATGTAGGTCTCATGGTCCAGGACTACGTGAGAGCTCCCTGAGTAGTTGCCATCTATTTGGTAGACACGGTAACCTATAAGGAAAGGAGATAAAAGGCATTTTCAGATAGGGCCACGCCTCCTGCCCACCTTCTGTTGCCTTTCTCTCACAGGCTCAGAATGCTATCCCATCTACTCCAGGATATGGGAGGCACCCTCGCCCCTCCCCTCACTCACCAGGATTAAGGCCGATGTAGGTGGTGGCACTGGGTGCCAGGAAGGCCACGGAGAGCGGCCGGCTGAGGGTCTCTTCATCATAGAAGACCTCAAACTCATCCACATGAGTGTGACCAAAGAACTGACCAGCTATCGTGTTCTCGTACCTGGCCAGAAAAGAGCAGTTACAGTCAGCTGTGTCTGGGGAGGAGGAGGAAGATTTGGGGAGACCCAACATTCTCTTTCTCCAGCCTGTTGGAATAAGTAGCCTAGTGGGGCGACAGGCATGAGAAGGTGGCCAGGGAAGTCTCCATCTTTGACTTTCCATCCCCTCACACCCCTCCATTCCTGCTCTCACCTCTACTGCCTCCTACCTGGCTACAATTCTGTAATAATTCCAGCTCCAGCTTTTCAGACAGT
This sequence comes from Ochotona princeps, assembly GCF_030435755.1. NCBI lineage: Eukaryota > Metazoa > Chordata > Mammalia > Lagomorpha > Ochotonidae > Ochotona > Ochotona princeps. The sequence continues at coordinate 49,911,485 of NC_080835.1, forward strand.
GCCCTGGGGGAATATGGCCAATGATGTGCACCTGGGTGAGGGGAGAGTTAAGGGTATGTATCAGGGAAAAGCATTTGCAAAAATGACCACAGACCGGACCCCCAGGGAATGCTTTGGTTGGGCTCACTGGGAAAGCAAGCTGCCCTGCTCCCAGGTGCTCCAGGTCCACAGAAGCCCGCTTCTCCCCCACCCTGAGCAGCACCCACTCCATCACATCCCACCACCATCCCCTCACTTTGTCTCCTCGATCCTCAGCAGCCTGAAGCTCCCCCACGAGCCACTGGAGCTGTCCAGCGGGATCTGTGGAGTTGATCAAGAGCCAGAAGTTCTCACGGGAACAAAAGTTCATATTGAGAGAGATGAGGCGGAGACCGGGGCGTGGGGAAAGGGCATAGAACCCCCCAATTCTGCAACAAAGGGAACATGAGGGATGTGAACACTTCCTCATAAATCTGACCCTGGGCGCCCGGTTCTGTGCTTAGACATTTGGGTGGAGGGCAAGGCGGCGGGGGGGAGCACACATGACCTCGTCCCCACCCTGAAGAGCTCACACACTGACAGAAGATCCAGCAGCACTGATGACAGGGCTGGTGGGCAGAAGGGAACAGCTCAGAGAGCTGAGGGTTCTAAGAGTTGGGAGCGGTAAGAACAAGCTGGAGCAGGAAGCAAAGAGCCTTCCAGGAGCAGATGATCTGGACTTGAGCAGGGTGGGAAAATGTGGGGGAGGGGATAGTTGCAGAGTCAATGTGAGTAGAGACTCTGGCTGGGAAATGCAGAGCTATGAGTCCTTGGAAGGAGGGAAGCTGGAGAACAGGATGGGAAGGGACGGGGGCATCACATTAGGGAGGGACAGAGATGCGCTGAGACCTTAAGTCAGAGATAACGGCTAGGTTTCTCCAACTCCCCATTTCACTTCCATCCACCTGTCTTCTGCATTCCAGGGTTTTCATGGACCTTACATACCTGAGGGTGCTGAGGGCTTCAGCAGGCAGCCAGGGTTCCCACGCCTTGGCCATCGCCTCATAGAGCCAACGGGAGGAGTGGTTGCCCTCTATGAAGGGGGGTGGGAAGCCATTGACAGGTGTGCTCTCGTGGTTGCCTACAGCAGGGTATACCGGCACAGGTCCCAGGAACTTCTTCACAAGGGCCGTGACAGTGTTCAGGGCCCGCAGCTGGTCCTGACGTGACTGCTGCCAGACGTCATGGGCAGGGATGTCACCTGTCCAGTATACCATCTCGAAAGGGCCAGCCGGACCCACGCTGCTCAGCAGGCTTTCCAGGGTCCGCAGGGGCAGGTCGCACTTGCTGTACTCACCCCAGTACCCGGCCCCTGGCTGAGAGGCAGGGGGGGGGCCGGAGCCCCTACGGCAGCACAATGGGTTCTCACAGTTGGGGTCTGTGCCCTCCAGATAGTCATGGTCCCAGTGCAGGTCAGTGAGGAAGAGGACACGGCTGACCGGGGCCCCTGGGGCGGGAGGTTTGGGCGGTTTTGGGGGTGGCTTGGGCACTGCCGGCAAAGAGATGTTCCAGGAGGAGAAGATGTCCCAGTGGCCGCAGGTGGGGCCCAGGAGTAAGCCACAGGCTTCGGAGGGGCTCAGCACCGAGCGTGTCCACACCTCCACCATGTCATCCTCGAAGAGGTGGACAGCCGACTGGCACACAGTGGGTGGTGCTATCTTCAGCATGTTACACAGCTTAATGGCCACGGAGCCCACCCGGGCCACATTGGGCTCCTTCTGTGGAGGGAGGCAGGAGGGGTGAGGAGCTAAACACACAGCAGGGGCCAGGCCAACACTCCCTGAGACCCATCAGTGCCTCCCCCCCGGGAGGGATTCAGGCAGTGCCAGCCAGAGCTTCCCCCTTGGCATCTTTTTCAGGCTTCCACTTGGCCAGCTGGCTTACTTCTCAAGGCTCATAGTGAAATGCTGGTGGCAGGTAGGCAGGGGTCCCCAAGGGGAACAAACTCAGCAAAGGCTTGTAGGTGCCACTTGCTCCACCAGGGACATATTTGGACCCCGGCGGGGGGGAGGTGCACCTGCTTTCACTCCTCCCCTTTTACTTTGCCTCCACTTCAGCCCCACAAAGCACTCACCTTGAGCCCGAAGTTGATGGCAGTGAACAGGCCTTTGCAGACAGGGCAGGTGAGGTTCCACCATCCCAGAGCATTCCGGAGCCGGGGCACTACGCGTTTGAACTGCGCAGGGTGGCTTTGGGCAGGAAGAGGGTGAGCCTGGGCCGGTGTCCCGAGAAAGAGGGAGTCAGGTAGAGCGAGTGCCAGAGTCAGGCCCAGGCCCATCCAAAGCAGTGCCCGGAGGCGATGGGGGGCCTCCCAGGACCTGGCCGGCGGCGCTGGCTCTCGGCTGGATCTACAGGGGCTTTGGCCAGGTGACGCTCCGTGGCAGGGCATCGCCAGGGTTCCTAGACAGGGCTAGGTCGCCCGTCTGACCCTGGGCGGCCCTCAGGGCCCCGGAGGCGCTGGGGACACCCGATCACCCTTCTAAGCCGGCGGATTGCTCAGCAGCCAGCCGCAAAGCAGCTCCGCCCCTTCCTCTTCCTCTCGTCAGCAACAGCAACAGCTGATCCCCGTGGCCGCCCAGAGTCCTGTCAAGTAGGTGGGGGCGGAGCGCGGGGCGCGCCCGGGACCGCCCCGAATCTCGCCCCTCGCGCGGTTAACCAGGGGCACCGCTTGGAAGCCACAGCTGCAGGAAACCACAGCGGCCGCAGCGCTGGTGCTCCCGGGCTGGACCTGGTGTGGCTGATGGGATCCCTCCCCAGGTCCCAGGCGCCGCCTCTGACCAGACACGCACGCAGACACCTGCACCAGCTGTCAGGTGCACAGCCGGTGCAGGGTTCATCTATGGTTTGTTTACGATTTCTTTTCCGCAGAGTTACGGAAACAGGAGACACAGAGACATTTTTCATACATTGGTTCACTCTTTAAATGGCCTGGCTAGTCGGAAGCCAGGAGACAGGAGCTTCTTTCGGGTCTCCCACGTGGGTACAGGGGCCCAAGCACTTGAACCATCACCTGCTGCTTTCCCAGACACATTAGCAAGGAGCTGGATGAGAAGTGGAGCAGCCCAGACATGAACTGGTGCTGTTATGGTACGCCTGTGCCGCAGGCAAAGGCTTAAGCTAGTGCACCACAGCCTCACCTGAAGGTCCTAGAGGCAAAGGCTTACTGTACTAGCGCCACAGCCTCGTCCGAAGGTCCTACCAGTGTGTCTCCTGGGGCCAGGCCCCTCTCCTCTGTTCTGACGTTCTGTCTCAGCCCCCAGCCACACCCTGCAGTCACCTGGACTCTGAATCACCACTGACTCAAGATTCCCCAGACAGAAGGGAGCCTTAGGCTCATGTGGGGACCTGTTTTCCTCCTTTCCTTAGGAAACTATGGCTCGGGATGGTCAGGTGGCCCAGAAGCAGCAGAGACCTTGGAGCTACAGGAACCCGAAACACAGCTAGAAATCCGGTCCCCTACCAAGTGACAGTGCAAGAGCTAACCTTTATGATAAGTGTTTCTTATGATGGTCCAGGCACTAACCAGTCACTTCATAATTACCATCTTCAATTCTTACAACTCCAACAAGTAGGTTTAACACTATTATTCTGGGGGAAACCGAGGCATGGGGAAGTTAAACGACAGAACAGCAATTGAAACGTAAGCTACCTGACTTCCACATAGGTGTCCGTTTTTTCCTTTAAGAGTTTCTTCCAGGTGATTTCCCCAGGCCCAAAGGTCTGAGAGCACCATCGAGAAGTTGGTTCCTGCTATGTAGGAAACAGACTGAGTCCCTAGCCCTGGCTATGTGCTGGTCAGTCACAGATGTTGTGGGCATTTCGGGGAGTGAACCAGGGACCAGAGCTCCATCTCTGCACCTCAAGCAAATAAATATAATGAGAAGACATGGTATTCATGCTCATCATTATCATGCATTATTATTTAAGGTTAAGAGGTAGGTGTTTTCCTAGGGGTTCTGTATTTCAGTCATCACAACACATGTGGTAGGTAGGTGCAGTCATTTCTGTATCTTGAAGAATTTTGCCTCAGGACCCTAGGTATCTGTGAACACTCAAGTTCCACTCAGAAAATGGTGTAATGCCACACTGCATAGACTCCATGCACATCCACTCCTTCTCATATGTACAAGCTGCAAATCGTCAGTACCTACTATGAGCTAAATGCCAGGCAAGCAGTTGATATACTGTAGTGTTTGGGAAGCCAGGAAAAGCTCTATGCGTGTTCAATGCAGAGCCAGATTAAGACTATCTCCAACTCCGCTTAGTCAAATCCATGGATGTGGAGCGCTGGGATATTTAGGACCCACTAGTATGATAATGTCCATTTCGCAGAGTAAAGTAGCTGGAGTAGCCATGTCAAGATCCCATAGCTCCCTGGAGTTGGAAGGCAGCACTCTAGCTCGACGCTTTCCCGTGTGGAGCTCCAGGAATGGTGCTGTGACAGTTAGATGAGCTAACAGGTACTTAGGGTCAGGTCTCTGTTGGAACGAGCAGAAGGGGGTATCTCTTTAAAAATGTGCAAGATGCTGCTTGCTTCTGGTCAGACCTGTCTGTGAAATAGTACCGGTACCACTTCTGAGTTTCTAGAATAGAATAGAAAAGAAGCTACCAATCCCACCCTCCTGATGGTTTTTTGTTTTGTTGTGGCCAAATCAGACAGGATTTTAATTCTGGGCGTTTGACAGGTTTTGTCCTCACCCTCTGATTGATTGTTAGCTGTGGTTTTATTTTTCCCTCAAAAGAGATTTACTTTTTTTTTTCCCTCAAAAGACTCCTCTTGACCATATTTTTCAGATCTTCTCTTGAAGTCCACCCCTTGCTGCTGTGGCAGGAGGTTTCTGGCTTTAATAAATCTTACTTTGCTAAATGATTATCTACATAGAAATTCTTCTTTCATGTGAGACAAGAACTGAGGTCGTCTTTCTTTATTCCATTTCCCCATAACAATATAAATTATCGTAAGCCAAAGACATTTCAGATTCAATAGGTATAAAAGAAACCTTCTTGAAGCTTCCTTTATCTGACAAAAAGCAGAAATTTCTACGCAATGAGGACTGTCTTCAGTTTCCTCTATGGGGAGACTCCACCCCAGAAGAAAGACCGAGAGTATATGCACCTTACGTTTAACGCTCTTCTCTGGAGGGGCGAGACTTGTCAGAGAAAAACACTGTCAAAGAATTGGACTTTTTAAAAAAAGATTTATTTATTTTTATTGCAAAGTTAGATATACAGAGTGGAAGAGAGTTAAAGAGAAAGATCTTCCATCTGATGATTCACTCTCCAAGTGACAGCAACCGCCAGAGCTGAGCCAATCCAAAGCCAGGAGCCAGCAGCCAGGGACTTCCTCCAGGTCTCCCACGCGGGTGCAGGGTCCCAAGGCTTTGGGCCGTCTTCGGCTGCTTTCCCAGGCCACAAGCAGGGAGCTGGATGGGAAGTGGGGCCACAGGGATTAGAACCGGCTCCCATATGGGATCCTGGCACGTTCAAGGTGAGGACTTTAACTGCTGGGTTACTGCAGTGGGCCCTCTGCTGACTTTTACTGCCTCTGTTGTAGTAGTTAGTAGAAGAGGCATCAAGGGGTTACAATCTGCCTTTTTTTTTTTTTTTAAGCTTTATTTGTTTTTATTGGAAAGGATCCCGACGCATGCAAAGCGAGGACTTTAGCTGTTAGGCTACCACACCAGGCCCTAGAATTAGACTTTCTTTCTCCTTTGTTCCAATTTTTTTAAAAGAAAAATTTATTTATTTGTATTTGAAAGACAAAGTTATGGAGAGAAAAGGAGAGACAGAGAGAGCTCTTCTATCTGCTGGTTTATTCCCTAAGTGGCTGCAGCAGCTGGAGCTAAGCCATTCTGAAGTCAGAAGTCAGGTCTCCCACATGGATGTGGTGGCCCAAGCACTTGGGCCATCCTATGCTGCCTTCCCAGGCAGATTAGCAAGGAGCCAAATAAGAAGTGGAACAACTGGGATTTGAACTGGCACCTGTATGGGCGCTGAACATAAAAGGCTTTTGGGAACAGTTTTTCTCCCAGGTAAACATGTGCTTCTTAGAACTATATGCTTGGGTCTGTAACGTCTGAGTCTTCAAAGTTTGGAATTTAGGCAGAAGTAAAAGGAGGAGGTGAGGTGTCATGCACAAAGCTTGGGGTGTGAAGGTTTGATTGTTCTGCGACATAATTTCTCCTTTCCCACTTGTCTGTTAGAAATGCCAAGTAGCATTATTTCTCCTTTATTTGTAATGCTCTGACTCTCTGCCCTTACTCATGCAAGATGACACTGATAATTTTTGGGAACCAAATTTTACTTGTTATACAAGACTCTAACTCATATCCCATATCTTTCACAACAATTTTCCTGGCCCCTCCCTGACCTCTCATTTCCTCTATGATTTGTGACACAGCATTTTCATACATGTCATTGCTTTGATAGAACTACCACTTGCTACAGATCATGTGCCCTTATCCTTCTGTTATGGTAGACAGGTAAATGATAGCCTGTGTGTGTACAAGGGACCAAATAAAAATAGAAATTTCTGTGCGGTGGGATGAGGAAAAGGATAAAAGCAAACCAACATTATGAGTCTGGAGTATTGGCTCTTGCTCAATAACCTTGTTGGATGGGTCCCAGGCAGCTCTCCCCCTGGGGGCAACTAATGGGAACCTCATCTGCTCCACGCCAACGGGGATATTAGGAGGCTCTGGGAGGAATTTTAACAATTCCACTCCCAGGAAACCTCCACCCAGAGAGATATCACACACAAAACGCCCATCTGAACGCAGCGGACTGACTCCCAGTCGTTTATTGAGATACCTGGCTAGTCCGCCAGGTGTACTGTTAGTTGTTATTTCTTTTCATTAAACGTTGCTTCAATATTCGCATGCCCTCGTGTGTGTCCATGATTTCTTCTTCTTTTTTTTTTTTTTAATTATTTATTCCGGTTCACCCCCAAAATAGTCACAACGGTCAGAGGTGAGCCCATCCAAAGCCAGGAGCCAGGAGTTTCTTCTGGGTCCCCCACATGGGTACAAGGTTCCAAGGCTTTGGACCATCTTCCACTGCTTTTCCAGGTGGGGAGCAAGATGGGAAGTGGAGCAGTTGGGACAATGAACCAATGCCCATATGGGATGCTGTCACTTGCAGTGGCTGGGGATTAGCCAATTGAACCATCAGTGCCGGGCTGGTGTCTGTGATTTCTTTTCATCATGTCATGAGACAATATGCTCATGTGTCTGGGAACAGCTACTGCTTCACTTCTGGATAGACTATCATAAACCCCTCTATCCCCGACAAGGATGGCACCACTGATATCTAAGAATTAGGTTCTGAGACAGATTTAACATATGAGAAATTTTTTTTTAGATTTTTATTTTCATTACAAAATCAGATATATACAGACAAGGAGAGTCAGAAATATCTTGCATCTGATGATTCACTCCCCAAGTGAGTGCAATGGCCGGTGGAGACGATGCAAAGCCAGGAGCCAGGAGCTCTTCCAGGTCTCCCACACGGGTGCAGGGTCCCAAGGGCTTGGACCTTCCTTGACTGCTTTCCCAGGCCACAAGCAGGGAACTGGATGGGAAGTGGAGCTGCCGGGATTAGAACTGGCATCCATATGGGATCCCAGGGCGTTCAAGACAAGGACTTTAATCTTAGCCGCTAGGCTGTGCCGTTGGGCCCAACATATGAGAAATTGACTAGGAGGTACTCTTGGAATAAATACCCACGGTGGGAAGGAGAGGAAAGGAAGTGGATCTGGGTAGTTGGGTGAGCTGATCCGTGATGCTGTGTCAGGTTTTGTTGAGCTCCACGGGAGGCTAGAAGCTGGGTTGGCCCTACAGTTATGAAATGGGGTGGGAGGGCTTGCCTGATTTAGGGACTCTCTGAAGGGGGCTGATAACAGCGTTTTCCTTGAGATCACTTAGCAGCTGGGGGAAGGAGTCATAACACATCCACCAGCCTACTTCTGATGCCAGTTGACGCATTTCATGTAAGTTCTGAAAGCAGCGGCTTTGTCACCCTCATGAGTCTCTCCGGCTCGCTGCAGGTGATCTCTACCCAGTCTCGGTTCCTTCATCCTTAGCTAGTATCTGCTGATTTCAGGGACTCTCACTGGATGACGTGATCAGATGTTCAGTCCTGAGGATGTGAGCCTCTAATATCCATGTCTGCATCAAACCGTGGATGCTCCAGTTGCTTACCGACAGAATAGGGCAGGGGAGTACTAAGAGGCTTCCAGAGGCATCAGCTGGAAATAGTCCTCCAAGTCCTGCCACCATGATGACTTGGGTGTCAGGATTAGAGATTAGCCAAGGGTTAATATGGGCTGCCAAGTCGGAACAAAGAACAGCACAATTAATTTGGAATAATTTGTTTTAGAATACTTGTGTTCCATTGTGTTGGGAAACCCCTATATAATCTGTACTCCTGAGCTGCCTAGGACACTGTAGATTAAATTCCTAACGCCAGCTGCTTGCTTAAAATAGGAGGGAAATGTCTCCCTCTTGTGGAGTTTTTTGGAAAGTATCAGACAGCTATAAATTGAGTTCTTGTTTTTAAAATATTTACTTAAGGATTTTCTTTCTTTCTCTCTCTCTTTCTTTCTTTCTTGTCTCTCCCTCCCTCCCTCCCTTCCTTCCTTCCTTCCTTCCTTTTCAGCTGGAGGTTTGAGCATTTGGCTGGCGCAGCCTTACTGCGGTTTTGCCAGCCTCTGTGTTCCACTTCACCAATAGTCGTAGGATACGTGAGCGGACACACAGACAAGCAGTCTCTCTTGGAGAATGGAGGGTTTCTTCCTCTTCAGGAAAACTTGAAAGATACACTAATGCACATTTATCTTTTTTCTTTGTCTTTAAGACTTACTTATTTTATTTGAAGGAGTTGAGAGAGAGAGAGAGAGAGAGAGGAGACACAGAGAGATCTTCCACCTGCTAATTAACTCCCCAAATTTTGCAATGGCGAGAGCTGAGCTGGTCTGAAGTCAGGAGCTAGGAGATTCTTTTGGGTCTCCACACGGGTGCAGGGTCCCAAGGCTTTGGGCCGTCCTCGACTGCTTTCCCAGGCCACAAGCAGGGAGCTGGATGCAACGTGGAGCTGCTGGTATTAGAACCGGCGACCATATGGGATCCCGGGGCATTCAAGGCGAGGACTTTAGCTGCTAGGCCACGCCGCCGGGCCCAAATAAATAAATCTTAAACAAAGAAAAAATAGAAATGATATCTGAAGATAGAATGGCTGGTAATTTCCCAAAATTAGAGGATCTTGATCACACACTGAAGAGATAATATGAGTTCTAAGCAAGGTAAACACAGAAAGTTAAACATAAATTTTTAAAAATAAATTTGCCAAAAATTAATAATTAAGAGAAAAAACCTAAAAAAGAAACTTGCGTGGAAAAAAAATCAAACTGAATCAGTAAAAGAAAGGGAATGAGTGACACATTTTATTGCATGAAATTTAAATCTGATGTGTGATATACACATCATGAGCCAAATCATGGTTATCAAGCCAAATGGATTATCAAGAATGTATATTTTTAATGTATATGAATCATAAAGCATTAATCATCTTCATATGTAAGGCAATGTTTCAAATCAGCAGAAAGTAGGTAGGGAACTAATGAGAAACGTTCAAACTGAATAGGCATCAAAAATTGAAACAAAATATCTCATCTTCTCTTACCAGATGTACCATATAAAATAAGACAGTTTTAATGAATATATAGAAGAATATAAGATCTCAATTTTGATTTATACTAAAGCAGACAATTTTCTAGGTGCCAATTTGGCCATGTGTATCAAGCATTTTTCAAAAGAACTACCGGGTCCAGTGCAGTAGCCTAGTGGCTGAAGTCCTCGCCTTGCACATGCCGGGATCCCACACAGGTACCGGATCCAATCCTGGTGGCTCTGATTCTCATCCAGTTCCCTGTTTGTGGCCTGGGAAAGCAGTCAAGGATGGCCCAAAGCCTTTGGGATCCTGCACCTGCGTGGGAGACCTGGAGGAAGCTCCCGGCTTTGGATTGGCTCAGCTCTGGCCACTGGGGCTGCTTAGGATGTGAATCAGCAGATGGAAGGTCTTCCTCTCTGTCTCTCCTTCTCTCTGAATATCTGAGTTTCCAACAAAAATAAAATAAATCTTAAAAAAAAATACCAGGGAAAAAATTTTAAAAAGATTTATTTATTTTTTATTACAAAGTCAGATATACAGAGAGGAAGAGAGACAGAAAGATTTTCTGTTTGATGATTCACTCCCCAAGTGACCGCAACGGCCGGTGCTGCGCCGATCCAAAGCCAGGAACCAGGATCCTCTTCCAGGTCTCCCACATGGGTGCAGGGTCCCAAGATCTTGGGCCATCCTCGACTGTTTTCCCAGGCCACAAGCAGGGAGCTGGATGGGAAGTGGAGCTACCGGATTAGAGCCGGCGCCCATATGGGATCCCGGGGCGTTCAAGACAAGGACTTTAGCCACGAGGCCACGCCGCCAGGCCCACCAGAGAAATTTTTATATTCTCACCATAAAAACATGATAAATATTTGAGGTGACAAATATGCTAATTAATCTAATTTGATTATTACACCATGTATACTCATATCAAAATATCACATTGTGCTCTGTAAATATGCATAATTATTTTGTCAGCTAAAAATAACATAAAAGAACAACAAAGCATTATATGCTCCTTTAGCTCTGCTTACCAATCTTTCAAGATTTTTAAAGGAGAATTATTGCTTGCTTGTAAGGCAGAAAGGGAGCGAGAGAGAGAAAGAGAGATATGTTTTTCCTTGCAGCTTCACTCCTCAAATGGTCACGATGGCCAGCATTGGGCCAGGCTGAACCAGAAGCCAGGAGCTGTGACTGGATCTCCCATGTGGGTCCAAACACTTAGGCCATCATCAAATAGCTTTGCTTATGTATTATCAAGAAGACGGATCCTAAGTGGAATGACTGGCACTTTAACTGGCCCTCTGATACGGGCAAGAAACAGCTTCACCTGCTGCTCTGCAATGTTGGCCCCTGGTGACTTTACCTGAAGAAAGCATTTATACAAATAGAAGGACAGGATATAGAAGATCCCAATTTTTTTAAAAAAAGATTTATTTTTATTGGAAAGACATTTACAGAGAGAAGGAGAGACAGCAAGATCCGCTGGCTTAATCCCCAAGTGGCTGCAATGGCCAGAGCTGAGCTGATCTGAAGCCAGGTGCCAGGAACTTCTTCTGAGTCTCCCACATGGATGCAGGGTCCCAAGGCTTTGGGCCGTCCTTCACTGCTTTCCCAGCAGGGAGCTGGATGGGAAGTGGAGCAGACAGGACACAAAGCAGTGCCCACATAAGATCCCAGTGCATGCAAGGGATTTAGCTACTACGCCATTACACCAGGTCCAGAAGATTCCAATTGAAACATAAGAAAACTAATTGTAAACAACATCAAGTACAACTTGGGTGACTTATATTCCTAAATTTTAATTCATTTTTATGTTTCCAAATCAAAAGTATGCTGCATTTGATGTTAAACTGCACCTACAGTTTTCAAGTAGAATAATTTAGAAAAAAGAAATTATATAAAATTTAATTCCGATATTTATAAATAATGGTTTATCAGAATGCAGCCATGTTTATTCTGCTTTTCTGCCAGAAAAGTTGAGCACTTGCTGCAGTAACTCTAGCAGCAATGGTGTGACCCTCAAAGACTAATGTATCTGTGACCTGGCCCCTTTGGAGAGAAGGGTTGCTGTCTCTGGTCTAGATGTGGAAAATAACCATGTTATCACAGAGAAAATGAAGCTGTTAGCAGGAAAGAAGACAGAGCAAAGGGTCAGTATGGTTTCGGTGTGTTCCTGCAGGTATGTGTTTACTTTCAACCAAGTTTTTGGGAATAAAAAGGGAAGAAGCTCAAGGCACAGAACTCATGTTATTTTAGTAGAAGGGCACGTAGCTCGAATTTCCATCCTGACCCTGGAACAACTCAAACCTCAGGTCCTTCTATCAGTAAGAAGGTTGTGGGAAGTCGAGAAGGTCAGGTTGCAAGGGGTTGTTGTAGCCCTCAGGATGCCCCAGCAACCAGTCTGACTGGAAGATCAGAGTTCAAGTTTACTTCTCTAGTCAAAAGGAAGGCTTAACAACCAGTTGGTTACTTGAGTTTGTTTACTCAACCCCGAGTTTGGTTCCGGTTTTTATATTTTACTTACAGGATGAGTACATATCTGAGTCTGTTTTAAATAAGACAGATCTACGGTAATTGATAATATTGAAAATTGAAGGATATCTAAGAACACTTGATAACAGCCAATAGACTTGACTGTTGATTAGGGAGGTTCATTTCAATCCCATTCTCATATGATAATCACTCCTCTTTTGTCCAGCAACAAGAAGCTCCTCCTTCTTAAGGGGCGGCAGATACATCCTTGGTCACAGAGCTTGTGGGAGGGTGACACTGTCTGAAAGCCACATCAGGTGTCTTCATAGCAAGGACCGTCCTTGTTGCCTTGGGCCTCTATGGGGTTAAGCCTAGAGTCAGGCTGAGGAAGTGGCAGAAGAGCCATCCTCCGCCAGACTTGTCGTCTGTGACACAGTCACCTCCTGTCACCGGGGTTGCCAGATGATCTTCCAGTCATGCCCGAGGGAAGGTTCTCCACCCACAGCTCTCTTCCTAGTCTGGAGAAGCAAGGTGACTGATCGGTGACCCGAGCCATTGCTGTACGTCTGCAGGTGGACACGCTGCAATCAGTGACTCAGGATACTGTCACTCCCACTACGCCGTAGAGTCATGGGGACTGTGATGTGCCAGAGATGGCCTCAGCCCTGTACTTGCTGGGAAATTCAGGTCAGAAACATAGACATTGCTTGCCCTCTCTGGTCTCTCAGAAAGAGAGACCTTAGCATCACATCTCAGCCAGGAAACAGGAAAGTAATTTGAAAACCAACAAGTGTGGTTGTGCTTGCACGTTTGTGTTGGTGCAAGGGGGTTTGCGTGGGTGGGTGCTCCCCAGCCCAGTTCTGGCCTCATCACTGCACCCAGATCTTCCTCTTTTTCTTCCTGTTTGCCTATTCCTCTCTTGTGGATTCCTGTTTATGGTAACTCAAATTCTCTGACCTAACGTGTGTCTCTCCTAGATACCTTCAGTATCCTTATCAGTTCATGTGGTTGAACTCAAGTCTCCAATGGTCCAAAACCATTCCTCTTTTCTGCTCTTTTCTGAGTGGCTGAAATTGTTATCGAAAAATCTGTCAGTGGGTGAAGTAGTGTGACCACAAAGTCACGATCTCTACCCTCGTACTGGGGCCTTAGCACTTGCTGCCTGGTTATTCTTCCATGTTTCTGTAGTCAGCTTGCTCTGTCCTAATAACTGCTCTGTAACTTCATAGATCTTTTTATACCTGATTCCTCTGTCTCTGTACCACCCACAGTCATGAAATCATTTTGTTTCCTATTCTACATATATTTTAGAAACCACCCAGACATTCCCTTGTATTTGTTAGCAAAGATTAAAAACTTCTGTGCTTCTGTAGCCGTCCCCTTCCTTTCCCATCTATGGTGTCCTGACAGCCATGTCAAACCCCACTTTAATGTGTAGGGATCAACCCTCCCCTCACCGTTTCAGAGGAAGCAGGTGCAGCGAGGCCAAGCAACTTGCCTAAGTTCACAGTTAGCAAGTGGTGGAGTCTAGTTCCCAACAGCGGAAGTGTCCCTCCTATAAAGAACTGATATTTCTATAATGCTCTTTAGCCCTACTTCATTCATTCTACCTGGGATATTGACCGTATTAGTAACTTCTCCTCTCTTAGTTAAAACTAGGTTCTGCAGTGAATGATGGTTATCAGAAAATAACATCGGCTTTAGACAGAGTCAACAGTTATTCCTCTCTCATGGAGAGGGACTTGTTCAATAATCATATGACCACCCAGGACTCAGGATCTTATTTTTACCACCGTGCCTCACAAATGAGCTTTCATGTCATGGCTCCTGCTGCAGCCATCATGTACACATTCCAACCAGCAGGAAGAAATAATGGGCAAGGAACGAACAGCCGTCCCCTTTAAAAGCACTCGCAGAAGCTGCACACAACATACTTGCCTTTGCTTTCATGGCTGGAGCTTGGTCACATGATGCTTGAGGCTGCTGGGGAGGAAAACTGTGGTTTTGGTTTCCAGTAACTGCTTACCCCGTGAAAGCGCATATTCTGGCACTGTAGAATACAGAAGAATGGCTATGTAAGGGCACCGACACCCAGAGCCGGCCTCTTCCTTTCTGACACCTCTTCTACTCAGCTTAAAAATTCATCCAAGACTGCTTGAAAACTCGAAGTAAGGGAAACCAACACAAGACAGATATAAACTTATCTCTGGATGTACCTTCCTCTGCTCCCAAAAGAGCTCCCAGGGGGCCAGCATTGCGCCTTAATGGGTTAAGCCACTGCTTACAATGCCAGCATCCTCTACAGACATTAGTTGAAGTCCCAGCTGCTCCACTTCCAATTCAGGTTACTGCTAATATGCCTGGGAAATGGGTGGAAGGCAGCCCAAGACTTTGGGTCCATGCACCCATGTGGGAGATTTGGAAAAAGTCTGGCTTCTGGCATCAGCTGTTAAGGCCATTTGGGAAGTGAATCAGCAGGTGGAAGATCTTTCTATGTTCCCACTCACACCCCTCTCTGTAACTCACACACACATACATTCACACACACACACACAAATATATATTTTTAAAGAGTTCCCTAGAGGCTGGCATTGTGTCATAGTGAGTTAAGTCACCACCTGTGACGCTGCACTATCCCGTATGGCTCATGTTCCAGCTTCCCCACTTTTGGTCCAGCTAATGCTCCTTGGAAAGCTCCAGCTAATGCTCCTCCTAAGTGCCTGGGACCCTGTATTCACTTGGAAGACCTGAAAAAGCTCCTGGCTCCTGGTTTAGCCTGACCCAACCCTGGCTGCTGCAATCATTTGAGGAGTGAACTAACTAATGGAATACTTCTGTCTCTGTGTAAGTCTATCTTTTAGATAAATAAATAAATAGGTTTTTTTGTTTGTTTGTTTCATTCTTAAGAAAGTGAGCTCCCTATTCTTCAAGCTGCCTCCATTTTCTCACTTCTTTGTTCTGGTGCCCCCTGCCTCCTTCCACTTGCTAAGATGGCTAATGCTGCCATGGTGCCCCAATGGCACAGCAAAGGCACACTTTTCAGTTTCTGCTCTCTGGTTCTGGACACATCTGAGTACTCTCGCTGTCTTCTATGTTCTTTGCTTGGCTTCCCTGGTGACTCAGCCTTGGTGCCCCCGCCCTTGGACCTGTATCTGCTCCTTGCCCTTGCTGTCCCTTCTCGTCTGATTACTCCAGAGCTCTAGGAGCTTCGTGATCTGTGGCAGGTGCTGCAATCACAAGGTGACATTTGCTGTTCGCCCACGGTCTCTTTTGTCCTCCTGTATCTCATACGATCACGAGTGGCTCCACTGAGAAAGGTGTCATTAAGCAATTATGTCATTGTGCAAACATCGCAGGGTGTGCTAACCCAAGCGCAGGCGGTATGGCTTACCATTCTGGCCTGTAGCCTGTTGTTCCTAGGTAGCAAACCTGTATAGCATGCTACTGTATTGAGTACTGTAGGTGACTGTTACCCAATGATAGGCACAGCACCAGGAGGTAGTAAGAATTTTCAGCTACATTGTACTCTTATAGGGTCACCTATTATTGACTGAACTATCATCCTGCAGTACAGGACTGGATGCATATTCCTCCCTGAGTAGACATTCTTCCTAGCAGCACAGGGTTCAAAAGAGCAATGAACATGCCTGGGCTGATAAGCAAAGTCACGATTCTGCTCTCGGCACCCAAGGGCATCAGCCTCCCGCTCTCGGCACCCAAGGGCACCAGCCTCCCGCTCTCGGCACCCAAGGGCACCAGTCTCCCTGCATTCTGTTCTTGGTGCTTGGCCCCTTGGAAGCTGGTTTCCCTAACGCCAGGCTAGCACAGCCAATCTATACAGCGTGTGCATCATGTTCTGATGCGGGGTTTTGGTGGAGTGGAATAGGGTGGAGGAACTTCCTGTTAACCAAGGCAGCTAAGGTAGCTAATCTCAGCCGCCCTCATCTAAAGGTGTAAAGAAGCCCACCATAGACAAGGCGGATCCCTTAACTGGGCCTTCTATCTGCCTACCACCTTCCCTCTTGTAGTTCCCTTACCCTTTTTTGTCTACCTTCTATCTAAGAAGAAAGTATGTGACTTTCTAAACTGCTTTTCTGCTTTATCTACTCCTCCCAGTTATCAACAGCTGCTGATGAAATCTACTCTTTCCTCCTCCTCCTCCTCCTCCTTCTTCTTTTTCTGCTGCTGCTGCTGGAGAATGCCAGCATATCCAGGTGCCACAGTTCTAGCATAAAGCAGGCGTCAGAAATGTGACATTCAAATACACATGGGAGTTGGCAGGGCAAAAGCCTGTGGCCCTCGTTTCATTCACTGCTTTCCAAGTTGAGCAGTGTGCACAGGGAAGGTGACTTGCCATGATTTGGTCTCTTTTATCATACCTTGATTGAGTTCTTCTTTTCATTTACCACAGCCAGGACTTAATCCACATAGTCTGGAGGGAAGACAAGAGCAGGTTCTGGTGAAAGAGAAGTCAGTGGAACCCAGACGGGCAGCAGCTGCATGTCGTCTGTACTTCATGGCTCCTGAAGTGGCTCTGGGTGCTAAGATCAAGACAGCACAAGCGTGGCAGAGAGCGGGAAGGGGGACTTGCTGAGAAGTGAGATGTGGAAGTAATTTTCACACACTAGATCTAAAATCAGTGCTCGATGCCTCTGCTGAGGGTCCTTTGGCCCAGAGGGCTGGGGGAACCAGCTCCGAGCCAGCTCAGCTGTGCGCTGAGGCAGGAGAGGAGAGCGCTCTGGAGTCGCCATGTGCTCCTCCTCCAGGCCTGGGCCCAACGAGGCTCACCCTGCTGTTCCCTCTTGGCAGGCTCACACTTGTACAGTGTGGCCTGTAGAAGCTCAGAGAAGGTGCTGAGTTTTTGAATGGCTTAAGTGTCAGAGCTTAGAACCCAGGCTTTCTAATTCTTATTTCGTTGCTCGTTTGCCCCAGGCATTGCTTCACCTTCCGTGTAAATAATGGTCACTGTACTCTGGGTAGGGAGAGGTCAGTGAGGGCTAAGGTGACCAAAGAAGGCTTCAGAGGAAAGAAATAGGCCATGGGCCTCTGGGTGCACTGGCTTTGGATAGACCAAGTAGAGTGACGGGGCATCCCGAGTACATAGGCTGAGCCTAGGAGTGTTTTTATCGACTTCAATTTATGTTAATGTATTAAGTGATGTATTAATAAAATTTAAAAATAGATAACCACACATAAATTTAAATTCAAAAGTTGCAAAAGATAAAAAAAATAATCTCACTTGCACTCCTGCTCCCCAGCCACCCAGTTTCCCCTCCCAGAGGCAGGTACTGTTGCCAGCCTCTTGCTACCCTTCCAGGAGTATTCAAACACCCTGGGCAGACTCCTGGCATAGATATTAGCACATCTGCGTCTCCTGTCGGAGTTGCACCTGGGTTTCGGTCCTGGCTGTGCTCCCATTCAAGCTTCTTGTCAATGCAGTCTGCTGGGTTGTTGGTATTATTAATTTCTGGAAGCTTTTTCCATATTAGAGAAATTACTTTTTTTTTTTTTTTTTTTTTTTTTTTTTTTTTTTTTTTTTTAAATTGCTTCTTTTTTTTTTTTTTTTTTTAAGATTTATTTTATTTTTATTACAAAGTCAGATACACTGAGAGGAGGAGAGACAGAGAGGAAGTGGAGCTGCCGGGATTAGAACCAGCGACCATATGGGATCAAGGCGAGGACCTTAGCCACTAGGCCACGCCGCCGAGCCCAGAGAAATTACTTTTTAAACATCAATAAATGTTTCTATATTTTTCCAATTCGATTTTTTTGCTTATAGTGTTGTTTATTTATTTATTTATTTGGTAATGCAGAATTTACATTGTCATAATGTTGACTTCTTTTTAAAGAACGTTGCTTGTTTATTTATGCGCAAGGCAGAGTGAGAAAGGCTAAGAGTTATGGAAGGAGAGGTAGTGTCTTCCACCGCTGACTCATTCCCCAGATGGCCACGGTAGTCAGGTCTGGGCCTCACTGCAGCCAGGAGCCTGTAACTTCATTAGGTCTGCTGTGTGTGTGAGAACCCCAGGTGCTTGGGCCATCTTCCACTGCTCTCCCAGATTTTTCCTGGGAATCTGGAACGGAAGCAAAGTAGCCAGGACTTGAATGGGCTCCGGGTGGGATGTGGGTGTCTCAAGTGGCAGCTTAACCCGCCATACCACAAAACCTTTCTCCCATGGCCTGCCCTTCTCTCTCTTTTTTAAAATTATTTTTTAAAGATTTGCTTTATTATTTTTTAAATTTAATTTTATGGGGCCCGGCGGTGTGGCCTAGCAGCTAAAGTCCTCGCCTTGAATGCCCCGGGATCCCATATGGGCGCCGGTTCTAATTCCGGCAGCTCCACTTCCCATCCAGCTCCCTGCTTGTGGC
This sequence comes from Ochotona princeps, assembly GCF_030435755.1. Lineage (NCBI taxonomy): Eukaryota > Metazoa > Chordata > Mammalia > Lagomorpha > Ochotonidae > Ochotona > Ochotona princeps. The sequence goes on from NC_080835.1 coordinate 49,930,007, forward strand.
CTGGGAAAGCAGTCGAAGACAGCCCAATGCATTGGGACCCTGCACCCACGTGGGAGACTCAGAAGAGGTTCCAGGCTCCTGGCATCGGATCGGCACGCACCGGCCCGTTGCGGCTCACTTGGGGAGTGAATCATTGGACGGAAGATCTTCCTCTCTGTCTCTCCTCCTCTCTGTATATCTGACTTTGTAATAAAAATAAAAATCTTTAAAAAAATTTAATTTTATGACACGGTTCCATAGACTCTGGGATTCCCCCAACCCCTCCCCCAATATTGATTACCTCCATATTATTATAGCAGTACAGCTCATAACCAGTCATAATTCCATCATGGTGGGCATGGACCATGCAGAGAATCTAGCATCTAGGTTTACTTTACTATTGTTCTTCTTATTGGAAAGTCAGATATACAGAGAGGAGGAGAGACAGAAGAAGGAGAGAAGGGAGAGAAGGAAGATCTTCTGCATGTTGATTCACTCCCCAAGTGATTGCAATGGCCAGAGCTGTGCTGATCTGAAGCCAGGTGCCAGGAGCTTCCTCCGGTCACCCACATAGGTGCAGGGTCCCAAAGCTTTGGACCATCCTTCGTTACTTTCCTAGGACACAAGCAGGGAGCTGGATAGGAAGTGGGGCTGTTGGGAATAGAACCAGTGCCCAAATGGCATCCTGACGCATGCAGGGCGAGGATGTTAGCCACTAGGCTACTGCACTGGGCCCTCTTCTCTTTTGAAATTGCTATTTAAATCACTTCCCTGATGAGTTAATTAATTCAATAAATTAATATAGAGATTTATTTTGTGCCAGGCACGGTTCCAGAATTTTTAAGAAGATTTATTTATTTTCATTTGAAAGAGATTTCACAGGGAAGAAAGGAGAGGCAGTGAGAGATCTGCCACCTGCTGGCTCACTCCCTAAAAGGCCAGGATGGTCAGTGCTGGACTGATCCAATGCCGAGAACCAGGAGCTTCTGGGTCTCCTAGGTGGATGTAGAGGCCCAAGGCTTTGGGCAGTCCTCTGCTGCTTTCCCATGCCATAAACAGGGAGCTGGATGGGAAGTGGGGTGGCAAGGACTAGAACTGGTGCCCACATGGGGTGCTGGTGCCACAGGGCAGAGGATTATTATATTGTGCCACTGCACTTGCCCCAATGGTTACAGATTTTAAGAGGAGAGGAGGGGGCCCAGCGGCGTGGCCTAGCGGCTAAAGTCCTCGCCTTGAAAGAACCGGGATCCCATATGGGCGCCGGTTCTAATCCTGGCAGCTCCACTTCCCATCCAGCTCCCTGCTTGTGGCCTGGGAAAGCAGTCGAGGACAGCTCAAAGCCTTGGGACCCTGCACCCACGTGGGAGACCTGGAGGAAGTTCCAGGCTCCTGGCTTCAGATCAGCACAGCACCGGCCGTTGTGGATGGAAGATCTTCCTCTCTGTCTCTCCTCTCTGCATATCTGACTTCGTAATAAAGTAAATAAATCTTTTTTTTAAAAAAAAAGAGGAGAGGAGGAAGCAAGTTGAAGATTTTGAGTGCTGCCTTGCTTCTGCAGGCACTGCAGGCTTCCATCCTTCAGGCCTTTATAATCGCCTAGCTTTCTCCTGGGCCTGTTTCTTATAGGGACTCCCTGTTACTGGAATGAGGGCTCCTCAGATAGTCAAGGAGGGCCTCATCTTAAGATCTTTACCTTAATTACATCTGCCAAGACCTATTTTCCAAATAAAGTCACGTTCATGGGATCTGGGACATGGATGTATCTTCTAGAGGCTCGCTGTCCAACCCAACACAGCATGGAGTGAATATTCACGGGCTGACCGGCAGGGCTTGGCTTCTGTTCCGGACACTTTCTAGTCTGTCTTCTTCAGTGCCACTAGAAGGATCTTTGTAACTAGAGAAAGCAGTTTTGAGAATCCTCTTATTCCCTCCTTGGAGGTCTTCAGTGGTTTTTCTATCCTTGGTGGGCAGTATCTGTACTCGTTGGGTCAGGTGCAAGGTGGCTGTCTGCTGGTGCCTGTCTGTTCAAGCCCCTCTTTCCTCCCCGTCCAGCTCACACTGTGCTCCCCAGGCCTGTGCGGCTCCTCCCTCCCCGTCCAGCTCACACTGTGCTCCCAGGCCTGTGCGGCTCCTCCCTCCCCGTCCAGCTCACACTGTGCTCCCCAGGCCTGTGCGGCTCCTCCCTCCCCGTCCAGCTCACACTGTGCTCCCAGGCCTGTGCGGCTCCTCCCTCCCCGTCCAGCTCACACTGTGCTCCCAGGCCTGTGCGGCTCCTCCCTCCCCGTCCAGCTCACACTGTGCTCCCAGGCCTGTGTGGCTCCTCCCTCCCCATCCAGCTCACACTGTGCTCCCAGGCCTGTGTGGCTCCTCCCTCCCCATCCAGCTCACACTGTGCTCCCAGGCCTGTGCGGCTCCTCCCTCCCCGTCCAGCTCACACTGTGCTCCCAGGCCTGTGCGGCTCCTCCCTCCCCGTCCAGCTCACACTGTGCTCCCAGGCCTATGTGGCTCCTCCCTCCCCGTCCAGCTCACACTGTGCTCCCAGGCCTGTGTGGCTCCTCCCTCCCCGTCCAGCTGGGCATTTGCACATACAGTTCTTTCTTCTTCAAATATTTTCCCTTGGTTGACATGATGACAAATTCCTACTGAACCTTCAAGTCGTGTCCCTGTGCTGGCTTCCCCTGTATGTCCACAGCCACATTCCACTGAGCCAGTTCCTTCCACATGCAGAGGATCAGTGGAGATCTGTTTCAATAAATAAATGATCCCACGTGGGATGGAGAAAGGTAATTACGCTGGGAACTGGAGGAAAGGAGGGGAGGAAGTATCGGTACAAGGAGCCTATGCAGGTGTCAGGGGCTGATGCGATGCCGTGTCTGAAAAGCATCTGGCCTTTGTGTAACACAGGACCTGAGGTGTGATGGCGAGAGGAGAGGCAAGAAGAGTGAGATGGAGGTGAAGAGCTGAAGTGAGGCGTGAGGTCCAGGGGGTGGCAGCTGAGCTGCTGGCCACGGAGTCTGCACAGGCCTGAGTTCAAGCCCTGCAGACACCTCCCTGCTCATGATACCCAGGCCATAACGAAAGCAGGGACCCTGGAAAACAAGCAGAACAAGTACAGCCCCTGCAACCAGGAGCTTCCATAGTGGCCTCTCTGGAGGCTAGAGGAACCCACCACGCCGCTCCTTATGTCTGCTGGTCTCTGGTTACCTAACACAGAGTTTTCAAATGGGAAGGCCCTGGTCATGGGGACCTGCCTGAGGGACGTTGGTTCCAGAGGATATGGACTGTGGCCCTGGTTAAGCAGCCTGAATGTGAAGTTCGATCCCTGGAATAGGGGGTCTGAGTGAGGTGCCGCCACCACTGTGGAGCTTGAGTGAGGGGTTCTAGCTATTACAGGGCATGCGCAAGAGGCCCCGAGCATCGAGATTTAGGGATCCTGAGATGAGGCCCTGGTCACTGGGAGGTGAGTGGGGCGCCTTGATGATTGAGGACACTGACTCTTGAGTAGGGAGCTCTGATCACTGACACCTGAGTCGTGGGGGTCACCGGAGAAAGGGCACCTCTGCTGAGACAGGGAAGCAGTGCCTGTGCCTGTTCTAGGTCTGACCTGCATGGCTCACAATGGCCAGCAGGTGGCACTGTGGTCTCACCCCACCAAGGTCTGGACTGTGGACAGGCAGTCCTTAAGGGAAGCTCACCTGGGACAGGCCTCAGGTGCAAGCCTCCACATCTTTGATAGCTGCTGGGCTTAGACGAACATGACCAAGCTCTCCTGGGAGATGGCTTCAGGCTCTTTCCTGGAAGCAGAGAATTCCAGGCCCTGAGTTAGGAGGCCTTGGTCTGTTCCAAGTCTCAGGAGGTGGGACAGGCTTGCTCAATAGCTCCGGGGCTCAGAACAAACTTTGCTCCAGAGTTGGCCTAACATACACACCCAGGTGTGCTTTCACTTGCGGCTGACTGCAGTCCCTGACACTACAGATCCCAGACTAACCTGGAACCACCCTGAACATGAGCACTCTGTCCCCCAGAGCTGCCAGGCTCAGGATTAGGGTCAGTGGCTGCCACAGGGCCCAATCACGTTCATGGCCTTGTCACACCCATGTAGGGTCACAGAACAGGGCTTTGTCAGCATCAAACAGACGCATACCCCACGATGCTACACATGAGAGCAATCCAGGGCTGTCCTGTTGGTCTTTCTGTATCGGTGCCTCCCAGGGTCGTGCTGCAGTCAATGCTTGTCTCTGAGCTGTGACAGGACCTGGCCTGTGACAGTGGGGTTGTGACAAGGCCCTGGGGTGTGACTGTGTAGGGTCCATGACCGAGCCCTGGAATGTGCCTGCGTTTAAGGAAGGTCCGAGCTCAGGGCTGTGGCTTTGTCCACAGTGTGCAGTGACTGACCCCCTCACCCATACCGGGGGTTTGGCTAACAAGCGTCTGTGATTGGTGTTCACAGCGGTTGTGGCAACACATGTTAGGGGGGACACAGAATGCAGGACATGCTGATTGCCACATCTGTCGTGACAAATCCACCTGCGTTGCTAAACTTGTACTGTGAACCCTTTATAAGACACAAATAGATTAGTGGGAAAATAACATTGAAACACTCATCAAGTTTGAATTTGCTTTTTAAAACTAAACTTTTTATTTCTGGGGATCATTTGAGATTTATAGAAAAATTGAAAAGAGGTTGCGGGCAACCTTCCCCTCAGCTTTTCTAATTTTGACATCTTAGATAACCACGAATCATGTGTCAAGACTAACAAATTTACTTTGGAATGTGTTATTAACGAAAGATTGCCTTCCATTTTCAGCAGTTCCTCCACTAATGTCTTTTCTATTTCAGGATCCAATCCAGGATACCACATTGCATTTAGTGCAGTTTTTATTGTTAGATTCAAATGACATGCAATTATTTTTCTAAACTGCTATGGAATTTTTTTTAAGTGCTTGCTTACTCTCGATTTGTGACCTTATTATTTCATCAGGAACTGGAAGCAAGCCATTTGAGGATTGGCATGGCCTGTAGGGCGGCACTGGTATAAAGACATTCTGCCAGTGGTTTGGCAGGAGAGTAGGAAGATGCAGAAGATGTCTATAGGCAGAGCTCAGCGGTACAGGGGACAGAAAGGTGGTAGCCAAATGGGTGGGCCTTGTCCAGAGCCGGTATGGAACAAGTCATGGGAAAGGAAGCCCTCAAAGTCATCCCAAAAGTCAAGGATCCTGCAAACGTGCATGTGTAAAAATTGTTCTGAAGTGTTGGTGCAGCTATCTGCAACAACCAGCACGGCCTGGGGACCACAGGCTCATCGGACCCTAAGGATGTCTGGCTGGAGAACTCCAGACTTGAAAACAGCAAGCTGCACATGGCCCAGGCCCTTGTCCGTCCAAGGGCACCAGGGAGTCCTTAAACAACGAAGATGTCAGTGGAGGAAGAAGCGAAGAATGCTAGTTACGTGGCTTCATATTCTGGGTCAGTGGGTAAAGCCTTCGTTTCCCCATCCCCGCTGAGGGTAAATGAAGTGACCTCAAGGAGGACGCAGGAAATGAAGGGAGAATCCTGTGGAACTGTCGGTGTGACGCCTGCGATAGAGCAGTTCCTGTTTCCTGCCCAAGGCCCTCAAGTTGGGGTGATTGATTTTCTCGTCTTCGTCTGTCTCTGTAAGGTTTCACTGGGCCTGTGAAACTGGATCAGAAGCCGCCTGCCCAAGTTGCATCATGCCTGCTCCTCTGGGTTTTAGTGCCTGGGCAAGCTTCTTGTGGTGGATGGGAGCTTCCAGCGAGCCTTCCCTCCCGTCACACCTAGGGTGCACAATTTGCTGTTCAGCACTTCCTGGGAGTAGGGATTTGGCATTGTGGTCAAGCTGCTGCCTGGAGTGCCACATCCTGTATCCAAGTGATTGGGTTTGAGTCCTGGCTCTGCTTCTCATTCCAGCTTCCTGCGAATGCGCACACAGCAAGACAGCAGGTGCTAGTGCCAGGCGTGGAGTCCCTATCACTCATATGGAAGATCTGGATTGAGTTCCTGACTTCTGGTTTCAGCATGGCTCAACCCTGCCCTTTGCAGGCATTTGGGAAGTGAATTAGCAGACAGAAGATCTGTCTCTGTGTGAGTGTCTGTGTCTTTTTCTGTCTTTCAAATAAGCAAATCAAATAAAATAACACTCTCTATATCTCACTGCTATTCCAGAGTTGGTTGGTAGCATTGCACAGGAATGGCAAATATGATGCACATGTTATTATTTCCAGCACCTGGCAAATATGTTGTCCATGGTCAACATTCAGCAGCTATTTCTTGAGTGAGCAATTGGGAATAAATTATGTCATTTTTTTCCTTTAGATGATTTTAAACATAGATAAGAGAGAGTAATCCAGAATATACAGTCAATGTATCTTTGCTTGGAACTATATAGATTGAGGGGGAAAGAATGTGGTCCTGAATGGTGTGTATTTAATATACTAAAAATATGGGATCAAAAATTATAGGGAAATTTATCCTTTATATGATGTTGGGGAAAACTTGTTAAACGAAAACAATCTAGCACTTCTCATTACATTGTACAACCAGGAACTTTCCAGATGGACTAAGGAATTTGAAAGAAAAAAAATCCAGAAGCACCTAAATATTTATCAATTCTCTGGAAGGAAACAATGTTTCCGTCTGAGAGGCAGCAGAAGCAGTCATAGAGGAAGCAGTTGAGTAACTTGGCTACGGTCCTATTTCAAACTTAGCTCACAACAAAATAAAAAGGAAACAAAATACAAAAGAAAAGAAGCCACAGAAATATGGCCAGTCCTGCAAGTCAATTTTAAAAGGATACAGTGTGGCCCCCTAAACAGGCAAAGTGTCTGAGCAGATGGTTACAAAAGGCAGAAAGACATGGAATGCTGCTTAATCTAAACACTTAGGGGAACTCAGGAGTGGCAGGAGAGGAAACAGCCCCAGGTGAGGTGGAGTGAGGGCTTGTTCTCACAGAAATGGACTCCAGGCGTTCTCCTGTCTGTGCGGCACTCCTGCGCACCAGCTCCCCCGATGCTCTCTGGCTTGGCAGGCCAGAGCTGAAGGATGCCAGGTTCTAGGTATAATGGAAGCGTCACTCGTGGAAGCTGCCCTGAAGCCCAGAGGCTGGCAGCGGGGGGGCTTCTGAGCACTAGGGCTGAGAAATGGCCAAGGGCTCAGACTCTTCCCCAAGTCTCCCCTCAACTTGAGAGCTTTAAAAACTGACTGGAGACCACCCTGGTCTGCAGCCCCCACCTGAGGCTGGGCTTCCCCTTTCCACAACTCTCCAGCAATGTGGACAAAACTTTGATTTCTTGGCTCACAACTTCAACCGGCGTTTGCAATTTATGGCTGTTCTCAAAGTATTACTTTTAATGAATATCCTTTTAAAAAATTAAATGGGCAATACAAAGTTGTTAGAGTGCAGAGATGGCTTTTCTAAAAGCTTTTCTGAAGAACAGAGAGAAAGAAAAAATAGGAGATATAAATAGTTCACCCCAGTCAGATTTCAAGGCACAGTGTTCAGATCCTGCTGGGAGGCAAGCCTGCCCTGCCCCCGGGGCCTCCTGGCACCCTTCCTCCTGGCTCCTGCCTGACCAGATCTGGACACCTCCACGGGAAGCCGCGCTGGAGAGGTCGCCGACGTCATCATCATTTCCTCCAAGTGACATAATCCCTCTGTACTTGTCACTCCTTCCTGCTGGGTCCACCTGCTCAATCCCTTCCTGGTCTCAGGATGGTGACTCATGTCAGCCCTGCGTGGCTGCCTTTCTCAGTCTTCTCTCTGCCACCCACACACCGTGGATGGCATCCACATTCACCCACACTCTCAAAGGGTAAACCCAATTTTATCCAATCCCTGTAAGAGCTTTTGCAGGAAATCAAAGCCAATGGTAAAAATAACTGTAGTGGCTTTGCAAGGATTGGGAGCTGGCAGCACCATTGCTGTGTTCACAATCTGCCCACTTGCGCTGGCTGTCCAGGGAGCACAGGCGTTAGAGACTTGGTTAGCAAGTCTGGCTGTGACGCAACTCTCCTCTCTCAAGTGAGCGAGGATGACATTATTTTAGGGACAGCTTTCATAAGGGGATCCCACTAGGAGTCATGCATATAGATATATATATATATATATGCATATATATGTATATTTAAAGATTTATTTTATTTTTAGTGGAAAGTCAGATATACAGAGGAGGAGAGACAGAGGGGAAGATCTTCTGTCTGATGATTCACTCCCCAAGTGGCTGCAACAGCCGGTGCTGCCCCAATCTTAAACCAGGAGCCCGGAGCCTCTTCTGGGTCTCCCATGTTGGTGCAGGCCCCAAGATTGTAGGGCCGTCCTCAACTGATTTCCCAGGCTACAAGCAGGGAGCTGGATGGGAAGTGGAGCTGCCGGGATTAGAACCGGTGCCCATATGGGGCCCCAGCGCATGCAAAGCGAGGACTTAAGCCACTAGGTTACCACGCCGGGCCCCATGCATATGTTTTTAATAACAGTTATCTTGTACCAGTGTTTGCCTGTTTACATTACTGATCTCTCAAACTTTTGAGAGTCTTTTAAAAAAGATTTGTTTTACTTATATGAAAGGCAGAGTTAGAGGGAGAGAGAGAGAGAACATGTGTGTGTGAGAGCTCTTGCACTTGCTGCTTCAATCCCCAAATGGCTGCGGCGACTAGGGCTGGGCCAGACAGAAGCCAGGAGCCAGGAGCTTTTTCAGGTCTCCTATTTGGGTGCGGTGGCCCAAGCACTTAGGACATCTTCCTCTGCTTTCTGAGACCCACTAGCAAAGAAATAGATCGGAAATGGAGCAACTGAGGCGTGAAACAGTGCCCGTGTGGGATGGCGGCATCTTAGGCATCACTTTGCCAGGTACATCACTGCGCTAGCTCCATAGGGAACCCTTTGTGTTGATGACTATAGTGCCAGCGCCCAGCACACACAGTTGAATGAACGCGTGGACAAGCCCATTTATTTGTGAGAAATGCCCCCATATCCTCTGTGTCAGCGACCCTGGCCCACTTCTGCCACAAGGCTTTGTAAATGCAGCTTGCCTTCTTCTGTGGCCCGTCTCCACTCATGCAGCAAGCCAGCCTCGGGCAGTCGGCCTTTGTCCTGGGCCTCTTGACACAGTGCACTTTCTTCACCAGGGGTCAGGAGCTCTGGGGATGCTCTCACTACTTAGAGTGATAGGTCTCTCCCAACTTCTCCTTCCCCTAGCAGTTAGCTGTCCACCTAGATTTCTAATCCTTGTAGTAGATTTATGTGCTATCACTTCTTTTCTGTCTCCTTGAGCAAGGGCAAGGCCCAGATGTTTGTGAGGCCCATCTCTTTGATAGCATGCATCATGCTTTCTGTTAATAAAATAACCATGGACTTGGTCTGTCCGTGTAACCTGTATGGAGATGAGTCACACGAGGACAAAGGTCCTATCTGTGTCTCAATGTATCCCGCACACCCAGTGCAGGGCAGCTCAGGGTCTGCAACAATATACAGCATGGGAAGCATGAGTGGGGAGATGAACCCAATGGCAGTCTCCTTTGGCCTTTGATGAGCAGAATGTATTGTGCTACTGTGAAATGAGGCCTTAAGGGTGAGGACGGAGAGGGAAAAGCAGGCCCTGGGGCAGCTAGTGACCAAGTCAGTGGCCGATGTGGGCAGCTCGGTCAAGCCCAAGGAGCTAGGATAGACACAACAAAAAAAGGTGGGGGGTCACAGTGTCCTACATCTGACCTTCAGTTCCCCTGATAAGTCATGCACATCTCCAGAGGGTTGGGAATAAACGTGGATATTGGTTTGTTTTTCTGTGACATTGTTTACGTGGCTTGGTGTGTGTGGGAGCAACATTTTAGATTGTAATTGCTAATCACTCCAGATCCCTGTGAGCTGGGGCAGAGATGGCCAAAGCTGGCCTTTTGGGGGACGGTCCCTGGATTGTGCCAATTACCCCATCAAGGCCCGAACCTCCTCAAGAGATGTGGGCGCAGCTGTGGCTTCCATTTGGACAAAGTGCCCAGGGACAACCCTGGATGGCAAGAGGCTCCGATGATACCTTTGTGGGGGACCAGAGGATGCTGGAGGGTAGCTGCGTGGACTGCAGGGAACTGCCTGGCCCTCGTTAGGCTCACTAGGCCTTAGTGAAAGTGCCTGGGCAGCTGAGCCCCGAGCCACAGATGATGAGTGGTGCAGACTAGTTCCCAAGGGATGGGGCAGGTTCAAGGTGCTGAAGGTCTAAACACTTTGGAGATCATGGTTGGGCTCCATCTGTTACTAAAAATAGAAGCAAGGCCAGTGAAGTTTGTGTTCATCCCGTTGATGGTCACAGCAGTGCTTTTTAGCAAACACGCAATTTTTTACAAACAACACTGAAGTGTGGAGAGGTCTCTCTTTGATGGCTCTGGTCACAGAGGGGCTGTGTGAGGAGCCTGAGTGATGGCAGGCAGGAGGGTGGAGCTCTGACCACCGAGAAGGCTTTGTCAGGGCACTGGTCACTGAGGGGGGTGGTCACTAACAGTGCTGCAAGTGGGCTCTGGGCAGAGAGAGGCCTGGACATGCTGCCCTGTTCATCGAGGACTTGGGAAAGGGGGTTTGCATCAGGGAACCTGATTATGGGGGAGCCTGCTGGAACTCTCTATGCCCACCAAGGCTAAGCGGAGGCGACCTGCACAGACCTTTGAGTGTGGTCAATGGCCTGAGTGACAGGCTGTGTCCTGAGATGACCGAGAGGATTTGTGGGTCACGATTTAGGATTACCAGCTTCTCAGGGGACTGAGGTTGGGAGCCGTGCCTTTGAGAGGGCTGAGGAAAGGGGATCTGACCCCTGAGACAAGGCTAGGTGAAAGGGTCTGTTGTCAGCTGTGGGCTCCCACAGGTAGGAAAAACTGTCCAGTGTGGAATGAAATCTCCGACTAAGGCAGAGTTAAAACACAATGCTCTTAGCTCCTTTTTCACCTGCCACTATTAGCCTGACCTGCAGGTTTTCTCGTCTCCACTAGAGGGCACTGCAGCCACACACGTGGAAGGGAGAGCTGGCTGCGGTCCCAAGGTGGGACCCAGGTGCAGGTAGCTAAGACAGACTAGGAAATTAGTGACTCCTCTGACCAGACTCCCTGGAGGCAGGAAAGAACCGGACTTGACAGCCTAGGTAGATTCCCTAAGCACAGGTCACCTAGAAGCCTATTTTGTTACTGCCGGATCAATGAATTCCAAGTGCAAAGTGACTTGTTTAATTCGCGTGTACCTTCATTTACTGAGCAAGTGCACATAAATACATACATGTGTGTGTATTATGCTAGGTCTTGTGGATTCAAGGGTGATTACAGAAGGTCACTGTTGTTGAAAAGTTCATAGTTTTGGGGGTGAACATTTAACATAAATTTAAAAATTGCAATAAGTGGTAAGGACTGTAATACAAGGACATACACAATGATTTGGGAGGCCAGGAAAGATAAAATGCACAGTTTGAAGAGGTTGTGAACACAAGGGGACAAAGAAATGACCTAGAAGCAGGGCCTCACGGCCTGGGAAGGACGTGGCTGTTCAAAAGACCCCGAGGGAGTTCCAGGAGCAGGGAGAGGGTGAGCTGGGAGTCAGAATGGCAGTGACAGCTATACAAAGGGCCAGGTCTCGGGCTGGGGCCTGGTCATGGTCCTTTAACACGTGAACATGCAGGAGAGTTTTCAAGCAGGTAGACAAAATATTCAGGTTTCCATTTAATCCCTTTCGTGGTTAAAATGCCCAGGAAATTACAAGACCAAGAGGCTGTAGGCAGGCACCCAGGAGGAGAAAACGGATCGGAGGGGCCTTTAGGAGGGAGGATGAAGATTTTGTGTCCCAGTAGATGTGAAAGGTAAGGGAGCATGAGGAATTTAGGAAAATAACACATGCTGATATCCATTCAGCATTTAATCTCTGCGATGTGGCTAAGTGTGACTTGATGGAACACATCAGGCAGTTTTGTCACTTTAGACATCATGGTGAGTTCTTACACAAATGACACAGCTACGACGTTACTAAGCAACATCTTCTCGTGGAGCCATCATCACACACGTGGTTCCCTGTTGAGGACGATGCAGTGGGTGGCTGAACTTTAACTCACAAATCATGATCTCTATGGTGTAAATGATTATCTACATTTTCAAGGGAGGAAACTGAGTCCCAGAGGCACTATGTGACTTATCCAAGGCCACACAGCTGGTGGTGTCCCTGCAGCCCCTGGTTTCTCACATCAGCCTCGTCCTGCAGCAGGCTGTTCTCCATACTGCCTCCAGAGTGAGATTTAAACCATGTCCCTGGGGCCAGCATTGTGGGGCAGCAGGAGAAGCCCCCACTGGGGACGCTGTGCAACCTCTGTGTGAGTGCCAGTTCCGGCAACTTGTAGTCTGGTCCATCTGCCTGCTGTGCCTGGGAAGGCCATGGAGGACGATTCAAATGCTCGAGCCCTTGTCCCCCTGCGGGAGACCTGGACAGTGTTTCTTGTGCCTGGGTTCAGCCTGGCCTGCACATAGCTGCTCAGGACAGCTGGAGAGTGGAAGATTTTTCTTTTACTCTCTCCAACTTCTTCCCTCTCTCCCTCTGTCTCTCTGTGGTTCTGCCTTTCAAATAAATATATACACAAAACTTAAAAATAAGTGGGATTGAATGTTTCTTGTAATGGAACATGAGGCAGTCTTCAAGTGAGTGAGAACTCATGCCACATCCCGTTAAGTCCTACCCAGGGTCTGTTGTCAGAGGAGAGGACATGATTGACTCACGTGTTGCTCTGCACGGACCACAGTTAAGCACACATAGATAGAAGGGAGGGAAGCCTATCTTGCACACATGTCCTAGGACAGATAGGCACTGATTCCTGGGTGGTGTCTGTCCATTTTACAGATGATCAGAGACTGGAAAGGGCAGGATTGCAAATCAGTTGGAAAGACTTGGAGAAGGGTTTATGGAAAACCTCTCAGAATGAGCTTGGAGACAAAATATATTCATGTTTGATGAATGTTTACCAGAAGCTTCCCCTTGCAGAAGATATTCTTAGCTATTGGGTGGGCAGAATGACTCAGTCTGTGCCCCTTAGCTGTCTTATCCTAAGCATCTTCCTCCCTCCTCAATCCCACCTCCTCTCCCTGCACCACACACATCAACCATGAGCCCGAGTCAAGTGCTTTTTGAGTATGTGGCTTTATAGAAGTGATCCCAGACAGTAGGTGTAAGGCCAGAGAATGGCAAAGCAAGAGGGAGATCAGCTGACATAGTGGGCTTAATCATCGTGGCGAGCAGCTGAGGTCCGTCTGCAAGGATCTTCTGAGAACAGGCATAAAGAGCTCCGTGCATCCACGCGTCTACTGGCCTCATCTCCCATTGGTCAAGAATTGCCCTGGGATGTTTGCTGCTTTACACTTTGAGGTTGTGCACATAGAAGTGTGTCCTGGGAAAAAAGTGAAACTGAATCCAGCTGCTGACACCTTCCATAGGCATGGAGGTAGCTGCCAATGGCTGGAGAAAAATTTGATCCAAGAAAATGTTTGTGGGGTGCACAAGAGTCTGATAACCTAATCAAGTCTTCTTCCCCAACATTTTCAGTCATTGCATGATGGATTCACAGATAAACTGGTGGTGAGATCAGAGATGTCAACCAGGTTTGACATAATATAATTTCCTCATAAACTTCCTGGCCATCATTTGACTGCTTCCACTGCCAAGCACCCAAATTGCCAGTTAACAGTGACAAATTCCCCATCTACGTCAGAGAACCACATTTCAAGCGGAACTGCCAGCTATTGGGAACAGCTAGAGTTGTTTTAGACACTTTCCATTACATAAGTGACAGAGAACTGTCCTCAGAGAAATAGACACTTACCCTGGATTTGCACATTTCTCCTCTATTTGTCATGCTTCTGCCAGCACTGTCTGTGAACCTACTGAGTTCCTTACATATTGTCAAGGAATTATTTGTATATATGTTTATGTAAAATTATGTAATAATTGCTATATAAAATTTATATAGAAATAACACACACACATATATACATAAACAAAATACACATATGCATAATTATTTCCTTTGTCAGTTACCTAATGCTGCATGGTGAATCATTCCAAAGTTAGTAGCTTACCACAACAGGAACCACATACCACCATCCATGGGTCTATTGGTCATCTTATTGGTAAGCTGGGAGTTACATAGTCTATCATGGTCTCATTTACACATGTCTAGAGATTTGTTGCTAATGGCTGAGGTGAGGTGAAAGGATGGGTACTGTTTCTCTCATTGTATAGTGTAGGCTGTTCCCATTTCTGGTGTTTTCTATTGTCTATGGAGGCCACACACCTGTGTTCATTTGTACGCAAGGAGCCAGAGTCTACTCGTCAATGGGAAGGACTTAAAAATTACATCTTAAAGGTGTGCGTTCTTGTGAGGAATGCAGCACAGGCTTGTCACGAAATTCACTTCATAGCAAAAATAAACAAGAAAATGAACTAAATTCCATGCTCTCATCAGACCTATTGTGGGTTGAATTGTGCCTTCTCCCACTAAGACATGTTGAAGTCTCATTCTTGTACCTGTGAAGATGACTTTATTTGGAAATAAGGTCTTGTAGATGTATTCAGGTTAAAACAAAGTCACACTGGACCCTGCATGGTAGCCTAGTGGCTAAAGTCCTCAACTTGCTTGCGATGGGATCCCATTTAGGAGCTGGTTCTAAACCCGGCAGCTCCACTTCCCATCCAGCTCCCTGCTTGTGGCCTGGGAAAGCAGTCAAGGATGGCTTAAAGCCTTGGGACCCTGCATCTGCATGGGAGACCTGGAAGAGTCTCCTGGTTCCTGGCTTTGGATCGGTTCAGCTCTGGCCATTGGGGCTGCTTGAGGGGGTGAATCAATGGATGGAAGATCTTCTCTCTCTTTTTCTCTGTATATCTAGCTTTGCAATAAAAATAAAATAAATCTTAAAAAAAGATAAAGTCACACTGTATAAATCCAATGAGCATGTGCTTTGGGATTTGGAGACACACAGAGACAAAACACAGAAGGTCACGTGAAGATAAGCAGAAAGTAAAGTGATGCAGCCACAAGCCGAGGAATGCCAAGGACTGCTGGGAGCCATCAGAAGCAAAGAAGGGTTTCTCCAGAGCCTTGGGAAGGAGCCTGCCTTGCCGAGACCTGGATTTGGGGTTTCTAATCTTAAGAACTCTGACAGTGTCCTTGTGAATAAGATACGAATATAGATTTCATCAAGAAGGTATTACAGAGAAATGATTGCTCAGCTTTGACACTAGATAGTGAACAAGTTCTCGTGAGTTTGGCAAGTTGCTTTGCTGATGATTATTTAAATGCTTTCTGCCAGGTTCGTAGGCATTTCCATTTAGAACAACATCATATGTATCTAGAGCCAGATTTGGGTATAGACAGAGAGAGAGAGAGAGAGGAGGAGGAGGAGAGAGAGAGGAGAGGAGATAGAGAGAGAAAGAGAGAGGGAGACACACACAGAGAGAGAGAGAGAGAGAGAGAGAGAGAGAGAGAAGAGGATAGAGAGAGGGAGAGTGAGGGAGGAGAGAGAGAAAGGGAGGAGAGATAGAGGAAGAAAGAGAGAGGGAGGAAGAAAGAGAGAGGGAGAGAGAGAAAGAGAGAGAGGGAGAGGGAGGGAGAAAGAGAGAGAGAGAGAAGTGTATATCTCCAACACACTTTTCCAGAATTAGAGTACATAGGCTCAAGGATTAAGAGGTGGAAATGGAAATGTCATTACTCATAATTACACTTTAAGAATCATTTCCAAATATTGGTTTCCTGACACCAAGATTTTTTTTTACTATTCAAATCAGGAATATTTCCACTCAGAGGCCATAGTAATTATTCTACTAAATTGAAAATGGAACTGGGTCATTTCACATTTCTCCTGAGACAAGTGGAAAAATCAAAAGGGTGTCCATGCTTGACCTTGACCACTGCTGGAGAGAAGCGCTTCCCTTCCACCCTCAGTGGTTTGATTCTGGCCTCTGTTACTTAGCTGCAGGATGGTTTGCAAAGAATAATTGACCATCTCTCTTCAGCTCCTACTGTTCCCTGGGCAACCAGGCTGAGCACAGTGGCAAGCTTGCTGTGGGAGCCTCCAAAGGGGGCTGAGGAGACCTAGGCTTTCCATATAATCCATGGTGGTAACCTGCTCTCCACTAATGAGAGTCACTGTTACCTCATTTAACTAGGGTCTGGCATGATGGTTCTGTGTCTAAATCCTCACCTTGAAGTGCTGGGATCCCGTATGGGTGCCAGTTCATGTTCTGGCTGCTCCACTTCCCATCCAGCTTCCTGCTTATGGTCTGGGAAAGCAGTAGTGGACCCTGAGAAAACACTGGGATCCTGCACCTGCTTGGGAGACCTGCAGCACGCTCCTGGCTGCTGGGTTTGGATCAGCTCAGCTCCAGCTGTGTGGCCATCAGTGAGTGAGCCAGCAGACAGATCTTTCTGTCTCTTCTTCTCTCTGTAAATCCACTTTTCTAATAAAAATAAAAATAATTCTTTAAAATAGAAAGTTGTCTAGTGATATAAATAATCTGATTCAGTATTAACCTTATGAGCAATAAAAGCAATTTATAGGCGTCTAGTTTTTATTTGGAAATAAGAATGCTGGCCTCTGCAGATGCCTGCTACACAGTGTCTAGCAAGTACGTGCTGGCTACACAGGTATAGTATAGTGTGAGAATTTACAGAGAAAGAAGGAGAGAGAGAGAGAGAGAGAGAGAGAGAGAGAGAGAGAGAAAGAGAGAGAGAGATTCTTCGAATACTTCACTTTCTAAATGGCTGCAATGGCCAGAGCTGAGCTAAGCCCAACTTTCCAAATGTCAACAGCATCTTTAGTTGAGGAATTTGGTACGGTCATTACCTAGTGTGAAAGAATGCAGAGTGTAGAGATAGCTCCCTAGGGCCTAAGCAAGTGCTTCACAGTAAACAGTGATGGTAGTCACTTGGAGAATAGGAGGTCCAAGTGCCCCTTGTTCACATCTCAACATATCAGAACACCATAGTCGGGGGAGGGGGTTGACACAACAGGTATGTGTTTGGCATATACTCAGATGCCAGCAGCTGGGAGCTCAGTAGGGGTATTGAACTTAGCAAGTTTTGAATAGTTGAGAGTGTGATGAAAATAGTCTGGTAATTGAAGTGGTACTGTGACAAACTTTTTTTTTTGATAAGATACTTATTTATTTATAAGTTGGAGTTTGAGTTGAGAGAGAGGAGAGATTTTCCATTTTCTGGGTCACTCCTCAGGAGAAAGGCCAGGGTTGGACAAAGTCAAAGCCAGGAGCCAAGAGCCAGGAGCAGTGGCCCAACATGTTACAGTCTGAGTCATTCTCCACTGCTTTTCCCAGGCCCTAAGCAAAGAGCTGGGTTAGAAGTAGAGCAGCTGAGATGAGAGTTGATGGAATGCCAGTATTGCATGCAGCAGTGACTTTACCTGCTCTGTCACAATGCTGCCCCTACCATTGCACGCAGCAGTGACTTTACCTGCTCTGTCACAATGCTGCCCCTACCATTGCACGCAGCAGTGACTTTACCTGCTCTGTCACAATGCTGCCCCTACCATTGCAAACTTCTGTACTTTGAAGAAGATTAGAATGTTTCAGATTCTCTCTCAGAGAGGAGAGAAGAGAAATAATTGCATAATTGAATTTTACCCCCTGAAAGTGTTGGAAGCAGAGCACTTAAAAGGGAAAGATAATAGCGTAATAGTAAAACAATCCACACAGCCAAAACCTACTTTAACAATTATCAACTCACCATCAATTCTGGTTCATCTCCATATGTCTTGGGGTAGGACAGATATTGTTTCCCTGTGCAATGTGTGAGTAGGTAGGTGGGTTATTTTCCTTAATCCTAAGGTTCAGAATCAAAAAATTCATACACTTGACCTTAGCTAAAAGGGAAAGAAGCAATGAGAGTAAGCAATTTATTTGATATGTAATACAGCCACATTTACAACTATCAACTTTACCAATAATCTTGGTGTTAAACCGATGTCTTGTTTGCTTTTTGCTTTGTATCTCGATGGACTCAGAGCTTAGGATGAAGACCAGAATGTAAGACTCTGTAGCCTCTAAATCCTCCCGCAACTATTAAAAACAGATAGATGACTTTTGTTAGACAATCATCAGTCTCCCCTGCCCACAGATTCTGGAGGAGTTGACCATGCTTTCCACATTTGTCTTATTGCCTTATCCCAGGCAGCAGCTGATTAGATCTGATTTGAGGTTATAAATTAGATGCACTCCCTTCTCATCACTCAAGATTTCAACCAAGACGTAACATCTGTTTTCACTTAATGGTAGTCACTTTCCTGGATTGGATGGCCACTTTTCCACCATGCACATTCCTGATAGGCAGCCACAGAAAGCCCAGCTACAGAGGAAGCAGAAAGGAGCAGGCAAACAGGAGGTGTGGAGGGAAGAGATCAGGAACCTCTTCAGAGTTAGGAGAAGACTGGCTCTCACATCTTATTTTGGTTTTCTAGAATTTGCTTGTCCTTAGATTCTGTGTTCCATTAGCATTTGAGCCCAAGTTTACAAGACGGAAGAAATTATATCATTAGACATGCTGCAGAGAATGTACTGGTGCCTTGTGAAAGAACTTTCATGACAAGCTCATTCGAGATAGGAGCTTAGAGGCTTAGGGGTCTGAGTACGGGCAAGATGTCTCTACTGAAAAGGAAAAGCATTTGCTGATTCCCATGGAGAGGAAGGGAAGAAGCAGAGGATGAGTGTGGGAAATAGGATCTGTAAAATTGACGAGATATTACCTGTGACCAATATTCCACGTACAGAATGTATTTCTTTGTGAAAATTGATGAAAAGACTATGCTTGACTCCAAACTCAAGTGAAAGAATTCAAGTGGCAAAGAGGGATGTGCGAACCTTCGGCAGGTGTGAATTTATTAGACTGGGTGGAACTTTGTGTTTGAATCTGGGACAGGAACAATTTTGAATGAGATGACATCTTGGCACTTTGAATATCTAGTCTCTTCAATTTCCTCTTTAGAGAGCAGTATCCTGTAGCTTCCAGGAAGTTGAAAAGTTTACGCTTCATTCTCTTTGCCTTGATTATCCCTGCAATGTTCTGCTATCATCATGAATAACCCCCAAACTGCCAGTTTGGCCTGTCTCCACTAGCTGCTCAAGCTTATCGTCCATTTGATGGTTCTCTTCAGGAAATAAATGAGGAGCTGTTCAGGGCACATCTTTCTTTCCTCTACATTTCTCTCTGTTCAGTCTTCCCCAAATTACCAATAACCTACATGGTTATCAGCAGGTTTCTTCATGGAGGAGTTGAGACAATTTTAGAGCGGCAGTTCAATGTCAAAGAGAAAGCACAGCACACTCTAATTTGGAATTTTATTCACTTCTCAAAAGGGTGGGACCTCTATATTTTGCACAAAGTCTCTGGATTTTAGACTTGACAAAATTTCTTTTTGTGAGCCCCCCCTTTTTTCATTTTTTTCTTTATTTTTGGCAATCTTTACATAGTTAATTAGGGCACAAAGGTTCAAGGGCTACAGGAAAGTGGGTGAGACTATTATTTCCACCTTTTTCCCCCCTGTATCTGGGGTAAAGGGGGAGATAAAGGGAGAAGCCCCACCCAGCCTCCCACCCACCCCAGGTCCTGATGTGGGGCGTGCTCCGAGGGTCTTGGTTAGCCCCTCTTTTAAATTTGCATCATTTTGACACTTCATCAATTTTCCCTGGGAAAATCCCATACCTATTCACAGCAAGATTTCTCTTTGGTATCTCTATTTCCAATTTCATCACTCTCACTGTACCCCAGTACCCCACATCTGAGTGTGTCAATTGGAAATAGGGTTCCCAAACAGTTAAAAATATCAGGCTAAGCCTCTGCCTGCAGCATGGACATCTCATATGGGCACTGGTTCAAGGTCTAACTGTTCAACTACTCAAACAGCTCCCTGTCTATGGCCTGGGAAATCAGCAGACAACAGCCCAACCTGAGTTCTCAAGCCCTTGCACCCACGTGAGAGACCCAGAAGAAGCTCCTGGCTCCTGCCTTTGGCCTTGCTCGGCTCTAGGCATTGTAGCCATTTGGGAAGTGAACCAGTAGATTGAAGATCTCCCTCTCTGTCTTTTTCTGTAACTCTGACTTTCCAATAAAAATAAATAATGTTTGTTTTAAATGAAGACTATTAACAATCAATTCTTGCAGAATTATGCATATAGGGTTAGGGCAGGATGACAGAGCTAGAAGGATCTCTGAGGTTAGTTGTGGACATCCTGGTTAGATCTTCTTCAATATTCCTACAAGTGTTAGTAGGAATCACATTAGTTCATTGGATGAATACAATTGTTATATTGGCTCATGTACTTCTCCCAGGAACAAAGGTTAATTTTTAGATTACAATCTAAACTCATACTGAGAAAGGATATATTTCCTCAATTACCAGGACATTTTGCGTTTTCCCTGAGCTAGTGGGCCCTATCATTGCGAAGAAAACAGGTCTGGTTTCTTTCCTGCTTTGCCTGGGAAGCTTTTGAAATAATAAATAAGCTATATTATCTTTTAATGGCTCATCCCTTTTATTAATTCAGGAAGGGTTCCAGACTCAAAAAATTATTTCAATAGTCTACATCAGAGACTTGTCCAACTGCCAACTCTTTCCTAACAACCCATCTTCACTTAAGTTAACCAAGACAGTTTCTATTCTTTGCAACTAGATGATGATGGTTTGGAATAGCAGCAGATCGTGGGAAAGAAGGTTTGCAAGCAGTAGATCTTCAAAAGAGTGTGATAATCTCTCCAGCATCACAGCATAATGCAGAATGGTGAAGGTTTTCCCATTGCTGGGAGAGCGGTTTCGTGAAACTGAATTAGCTTGAATGAGTTTCTGTTCTTTGCAAAAGAAATGATGCTTGACTGAGATCCACCATAATGAAAGTCTGGAGGAATGAGGATGAAATATGAGAGAATCCATGGCATGACTTAAACTGCCAGAGATGGTCACAAAGGTTAATTACAACCTTAGCACAATTCTAAGCCACTTCACCTAGGGTTAAGAAGGGGTGTGAAAGCTTGAGCCAGTTCATCTGGTAAAGAAACTAGCTGGTGTGGATTAAAGTTTCAGTTTTTAAATGGAGCCATCAAGTTCTTATCCAATTGACACCAAATTTTTATTTGACTGCAAATTTAGTTCATTTTTATAGCATACATATATGTAAATAAATCTGCTTTCTGAGATTTTAACCAACTCTTAACTGACTTAACCCTTTCTCCCTTTTACCCTCTCAATCTCCCTTTGTCTTTCTTTTTTTCCCCCTAAAGATTTATTTATTTATTTATTTTTATTGGAAAGGTGGATAGGAAGATCTTCTGTCCAATGATTCACTCCCCAAGTGAGCGCAACGACCGGTACTGCGCCGATCCGAAGCCTGGAGTCCAGATCCTCTTCCGGGTCTCCCACGCGGGTGCAGGTCCCAGGACTGTAGGGCCATTCTCTACTACTTTCCCAGGCCACAAGCAGGGAGCTGGATGGGAATCAGGGCTGTCAGGATCAGAACTGGTGCCTATATGGGATCCTGACGCGTGCAAGGCGAGGACTTTAACCACTACACTATCACGCTGGGTGTCTTTCAAAATGTAAAACCTTCTTAGAGGCCACTGTTAAGGCAAAGCATTTAAAGCCCTTCACTGTTATGCCAACATCCCATTGGAGTGCTGTCCTGGGTCCTGACTGCTCCATTCCCCCTCCAGTTACCTGTTGAAAAAAGCCACAGAACATGGCACATGTGCTTGGATGGCTGCCATTCATGTGGGAGACCTGGATGAAGCCTCTGACTCTTTGGCCGTTTCCAGCTCCGGCCAGTGTGTTCATTGAGTCCATTGCGTCCACTGGGGGAGCAGTGGATGAAAGATCTCTTTCTCTGTACTGCACTTTCTCTCTGCTATTCATTAAAATAAATAGATAAACTTTCAAAAAAAATAAATAAAATCTTCTTTCCATCGCTGTGGTGCTAATGATCCCAGATGGATGGAAGGACTGAGGGAAGGAGTCCTTGACTTGGAGAACACAAGATTCAGTAGAGCGGTCAGTAGCACAGGTGACTTTCTGAGAGGACAGACCACATGGACCGGTCGTTTGCATGCCTCCTCAAGTCCTGATCCTGCAGTTAGTGCACTACTACATAGAGAAATTCAGGCTTCCCTTACGCTGATTGTTTTCCATTTTGGCTAAGAAACTATGACAGTGGCCTCTTGGGGCATCGTAACTGGGGCTTAAATCCTATCTAGTCTAGATTCAGGCCAGGCCCCACTATTTCAGGTGTGAAAACCTCACATAAAATCTGTGAGGTTCCTAAGGCAGAGGATCAGTTCTCATCCTCAGTGGCCAGAGATCCCCAGGAGGGTATGTCTGATAATGAATACCATGGTGACTTCTCTTGCACTGATTCTTATTTATGTTCTTCTAAGGGTGTTGGTGTCAGCAAAAAACAAGGAACATCAATTAAGCCATCAAGCTCTGATATTCTGAGTTTGGCCTGTGGTCAAACTCAGTATGCTTACTGCGTTTCCTGTACTCCAAGTATTGATTTTCATAAACCTCTCTCTCAAGGTTGCCAGCTACATTGTAAGCAGTAGATTAACTTTTTTGTCTTTTTTCCCTTATTCTTTTTCTTTTAAAAAGGATTTATTTACTTATTTGAAAGGCAGAATTACAGAGGCGGTATGCTTCTGAGTGAAAGAGAAAGAAATCTTCCATCACTGGGTCACTTTCCCAAACAGCCACAACATCTGTCACTGGGTTGGTCTAAAACCAGGACACAGGAACCTCTGTTGTGTCTCCCACATGCATGCAGGGGACAAGCATTTGGGTCATTCTCTGTCGCTTTCCCAGGCACATTAGCAAGGAGTTGGATCAGAAGTGGAGCATTTTTTTTTTTTCACTAAGATGTCGCTGAAAGTGAAGAAGAAAGCTTCTGCCTTTCCCAAAGCTGAAGCCAAAGCGAAGGCTCTGGAGGCCAAGAAGGCGGTGATGAGCGATGTCCACAGCCACATGTATACCTGCATGTCACCCACCTTCCAGTGGCCCAAGACTCAGGGCCTGCAGCAGCAGCCCAAACTCCCAGGAAGAACACCCCCAGGAGGAACAAGCTTGATTGCTACACTATCATCAAGTTCTCCCTGAGCACAGAGTCCGCTATGAAGAAATCAGAAGACAACAACACACTTGTGTTCATTGTGATGTCAAGGCCGACTAGCAGCAAATCAAATAAACCGTGAGGAAGCTCTGTGACACTGATGTGGCCCAAGTCAATACCCTGATCAGACCTGATGGAAAAAGAAGGCGTATGTGTGACTGGCTCCTGATTACGATTGTCTGGATGTCGCCAATAAAATTGGGATCATCTTAAGTGCATCCAGCTTTCTAATTCTAAATATGTATTTTTCACCATTAGAAAAAAGGTGGAGTAGCCAGGACTCAAACCAGCATCCATATGGGATGTGGGCATCACAGTTGGCAACTTAACCCGCTGCATCCCACAGACTCAAGTCTTGTTAAAATGTTTACTTCTTATGATTGTTCCAAACATGATTCCTTTCGTGTTGGTGTTTTATCTTACCTAGCAAAACACTTTATTCTTCTGCATCAATAAATCCGCATTGGGCCCTTTCATCTTCAAGACTTTTTTCTGCAGAAACTAAAATTGATGTGTCAAACAGCTTCAGATAAATTATATACTCCAAACTCAACACCTACATCTATCTCAGCTCCTTCGCATCCCCTTTCTAGGATGGGATAGGCTTGTAGGGTACATCTTAAACATTTTCACCATACAGACAAAGGAATCTACTTTAGCAGACATTTCTTTACTGCAAAGTCAGATATACAGAGAAGAGGAAGGACAGAGAGGAAGATCTTCCATCTGATGATTCACTTCCCAAGTGACTGCAACGACTGGAGCTGAGCCGATTCGAAGCCAGGAGCCAGGAGCCAGGAGCCAGGAGCCTCTTCCAGGTCTCCCACGTGGGTGCAGTTTCCCAAGGCTTTGGGCCGTCCTCGACTGCTTTCCCAGGCCACAAGCAGGGAGCTGGATGGGAAGTGGGGCTGCTGGGACACAAACTGGCACCTGCATGGGATCCAGGCGTGTTTAAGGCGAGGACTTTTAGCCACTAGGCCAACGTACAGGCTCTTTAGCAGACATTTCTATAATACTTGCCTTGAAGGATACAATTGATAACAACAGCATTTCCACAGTGATGGAGATCTGTGTGGGAAGCTGCATACTTCTGTGAGTGCCAGGTCTGTTGTAAAGCATGGGACCTTTTCAGAATCTCTACTGTATTCTTTCCTACCAACTTCAGTTTGCTCCCAGCACTGTTGGGAGAAATCACTTCTCCATTAGCTGCTCTGTAATTTCATTCATATGGATGATTTCTCCTCAAGACACAATTTTCAGCCTAAACAGAAGCTCTCTTTGTCTTATTTCTCAGAGCAGCCTGTGATGTTGTCATTGGTAACTAGGAGGGTTGGGCGGCACACTCGCTCGTGGGTGTGTTAGCAAGAGGCTTGCAGTTCTGTATGAAAGCCACTTGCCACATGGGCTGTTAAGTACTTGAAATGTGGTTAGTGTGATTGAAGGGTCGTGCTTTACATTTTATGACACTTCATTAATTAAAATTTAAAATTAGGACAGGGTTTAACAACAAAGCCATTGGATGAATTTAGGAAAATAGGGTTGAGGTCACGGCGTTTTCATCTGGTGGCTGGATTGTGCTCCTTGGTGGAGCTTGTTGGAGTGCTTGTGGGTGCTTGTTGGAGAGGGTTCAGGCGTGATGTGTTGCATAAACTTCATGGTGGGAGTTCTAGAAAGGTACTGGCATGTAGCTGAGGCTATAGGGCACCCTGATCAGCTTTGAGAACAATTTGTGTAAAAAGATTTACTTATTTTTATTGGAATGGCGGATTTGCAGAGAATAAAAAAGACAGAAAGAGATACCTTCTGTCCACTGACTTACTCCCCAGATGGCCACATGGCTGGGGCTGAGCTGAGCCAAAGCCAGGAGCCAGGAGCTTCTTCCAGATCCCCCACATGGGTACAGGATCCATGGGTCATCCTCTGCTACTTTCCCAGACCACAAGCAGGGATCTGGAAGGGAAGTGGAGCAGCTGGGATATGAGCTAGAGCACATATGGGATCCCAGCAGTTGCAAGGCAAGTATTTAGCCACTAGGCAATCGTGCAGGGGCCTGGAACTATTTTTAACTGCTATTCAGACTGCCAGACAGCATTTCTCTCCTCTTGGGGCTCTCTCTTCTTCGAGGTCCTATTTCTCCACTCTTTAGTGATAACGTCTTTTCATCCTTTGTCAGCTTTCTATGAGTTTTCTTTTCTCTCATGCCCTCTCTGGGGTGACTGACTTCGGGGCCCCCGGGGAGTAGGTGATGAGTGGCAGAGACAGAATCCACAGCCAGTTCTCCATGTCTGGTCAGGGTTTGTTTGTCTTTGGTAAGGCACAAACAAGGAAGACATCCAGAATTCAGAAATCATCTAAATAAAAAGAGAATTATTTAAGCAGCATAGAGATAGGGGCAGAGAGAGATTCCCCATTCTCAAATGCCTGCAATAGCAGAAGCTGGACCAGAATTGAAGCCAGGAACCAAAGCCAAGAGCTGGGAATTCAGTCTGGGTCTGCTATGTGAGTGGCAGGTGCTCAACTGCTTGAACCTTCAACACCTGCTGCCTCCTATGGCAGGAAATCGGAACTGGAAGGAGGGACTTGGACTCAAACCCATGCACTCCAATGTGGGATATGGGTATCTTAACTGCCAGGCCAAACAGTCATCCCTAAAAAAATTAGTTTTAAAACATCATTTCACTTTTACCAAAGCATAATATTCCTTCTTGATCAGTACCAGTAAGAACAAACTTCAGCCAAAAGAAAATATATGAATGGGAAACATCAGTGTATTGCTAATTTGTTGTGTGAGGTCAATATGATCAGTATTATCAAGAAAAGTGAAGTAGAAGATGTTTGAGTAACACAAAAGTTTTATAAACTTAGCACATGTGGGTTAATACAAGCAGGGAGTGACACGGCTAGGACTGAGCCCCAGGTATGCTGATGGGCACCCTGATGTCCTGTGTAACTAGGTGGGTGCCATCCTGTCCCTCACCCAAGGTTGTTGTGAAGGACAAGCCAGACAAGCCAGAAGGACAAGTCACCCCTAAATGGGTCCTTGAATTCAGAGTGCCTCTCCTCGCTGTATTCCATCATTTCCCCATTTGTCTTTTTGTTTTCCTAACATGTCTGCCTAGCTCATGGATTGGGTTGACAGACAAAACACAGGATGCCTAGTTAAAATTTAATTTTATACAGTCGATAACATTTTTTTGTGTGTTGTATGGGATGTATTTAATAAAAAATGTTTGCTGTTTATCTGAAACTCAAATTTAACTGAATGTTCTGTACTTTCATTTGCTGCCTGCAAATTCTCTCGCCATCTACATTAGTGCAGTCCAGGTCCCAGGTTCCCTCAAGTAGTCTGAGGAATCAAATAACAAGTCAAGTCAGAGCGGCTGAGCGCCTGCTTCGCATCAACACCTTGCTAAGGGCCACAGAGGTGCGGTTGGGACCGGTTTAACTGCTTCTGGCCTCAGTTTCTTCATGGCTGAAATGGAGGGGAACTTTAGTTTGGACTGGCTTTCATCCCTGCCTCTGCTACTGACAGCAGTGGCTCCTGGGCAAGCCCCTCTCCCTGTCTTACCCTCATGATTCCTTTATCGTGTGGCAAGTGAGAAGAAGCTCAAAAAACAAAGAAGCTATATGCAAAGAATGATGTGCTAGTGCTTCTTTTCCAACAAATCTAATTTCCCTGGATTCAAATGGCTCTTCTGGCCGCCGTGATATTTTTGGTAGCACTGTTTATTTGTCTAAGAAGCGCAGGCCGGGGTTTGGCTCTCAGCTCTGTTATTTATCAGCAGTCTGATTTCAGCAAGTGCTTTAGCTTCCATTTCCTGGACTCCTCACTGTGAAGAGGGTATGACTACCTCACTGTACCTCTGAAGGTCACTGTGCGGATTGATTGAATTAGTACACACAGAAGTTTTAAAACTGTGCCTAGCAAAAACCGGTTCTGTTTGAAGTCATCTGGATACTTGCCTGTCAGGGCTTTGGTGGGAGAAAGTGGAAGACAGTAAAAATTTTTTAAATAAAGTATGGGAATTGATTAGAAAATATTTGGAGAGAACTTGCGTTTTCAGAGACTGTGGCGTCAGTAAGGTCCAACAGATTTTTGAGAGACAAAGAACGACTCGACTAACACCTGCATTTTCAGTGGAATGAAATGGGATTTGCATTAAGACTTAAAATACGTTCAATTCTCATTACTTGCTGAATTTTGTCATATAAAGCTGTTGCAAATTCTGATTTAGTGAACAGGAAGTCATTACCTTCAGGAGAAATATAGGCTGAGGGTTCTGCAAGCGTCTTGTCATATTTTCCTCAACCAATCAACGCCTACATTTTTTTTGTGTGTGTGTGTGTGTATTTCTGCTTTAAAAATCTTATCTATGGTGCTGTGTGATAGCATAACAGTTAAAGTCCTTGCCTTGAATATGCTGAGATCCCATGCGGGTGCCGGTTCTAGTCCTGGTGGCCCACTTCCCATCCAGCTCCCTGCTTGTGGCCTGGGAAAGCAGTCGAGGATGGCCCAAAGCCTTGGGGACTCTGCACCCATGTGGGAGACCTGGAAGAAGCTCCTGGCTCCTGGCTTTAGATTGGCTCAGCTCCAGCCATTGGTGGTCACTTGGGGAATGAATCATTGGGCAGAAGATCTTCCTCTCTGCTCTCTGTCTCTCCTCCTCTCCGTAGATCTGATTATCCAAAAAAAAAAAAAAAAATCTTATCTAACGTATGCTGATTACTTAACATTGAACTCATGGATGACAGTAGCCTAATCCACACCTAAAAGAGGCTACCTAGCTAAGAGTTTTCTCAACACAGTCCTGTATTTAAGGCCCCTAGACCACACATTAGCACTGTGCTTGGGGGGAGGAGTCACTGAAACCAATGAAATCACGAGAAAAAAGCAGAAAGATGTGGAAAATGGGACCCTAGACAGACCATGAACAAGTCACTTGCTTATGGCTAGGAGCTGAAGCAGGAAGGCAGAGAGCAACGCCTTGTTGATCCTCGATGGGAACATGGGCCACTTTGTGTATGCCTGCAAACAGCCACAAAAACACCCTGAGCACTGGGAGTGACAAGTAACTGTTGGTAGATGGATTTGCACATAACGACTCTGAATATAATGAAGATCAACTGTACATATCAAAGGATAGCTTCAGTACCTACGAGGCCCAGAAGGCCCTGTGTGATTTGCTTGGCTAACTGGTGAGGAGGGGCTGTGCGTTCACCTTGGTTCTCCCCTGCCTTCAGGAATGCGTGCTGTGTGTGTGGCTCTCCAGTGCTGGCTGGATGAGCACTGTCTCTTTCCTAAAGGAATTGAGAGCTTTGAGGTACCACTTCCAGTTTTTTCTTTTTAAAAAATTATTATCATTTTATGATACAGTTCCATAGGTCCTGGAGTTCCCCTTATTCTCTCCCCAATTCCCTTCTCCCTCATTGAGTTCCCCTATATCATTACTATAGTATAATTCTTCATACACAGTCATATGTCCATCATTGCGGGCATGGACAATGGCAGAGAGTCCAGCATCCTATTGTCAAGATATAGTGAACAGTTTCATTGGGAGTCTATCCTTGGTCTGGAAGCAGAGATGCATACTGCATTGTATCCTCACATCTGGATATGATAGTCTCCATTACACAGTTACTATACATCTCCTTAAACAAACACATCCAGTTTCGACTTCGCTTATGATACAGAACTCCCTCCTGTCACTCTATGCATGAGTCAGTTTATTTATTTGTTTTAGGTTTAGTTATTTGTATTTGAAATGCAGATTTACACACACACACACACACACACACACACGCAGAGAGAGATCGTTGATTCATTCTCCCAAATGGCAGAGCCGGAATTGAATCAGGTGGAAGCTAGGCTGCTCCTCTGACTCTCTCACATGAGTGCAGGAGCCCGAGGTCTTGGGTCATCCTTCACTGCTTTCCCAGGTGCACCAGCAGGTGTCTGGATGGGAAGTGAGCAGCTGGGACACAAACCGGTGCACATACGAGATGTAGGCACTGCAGATTGCAGACTGGCTGTAGAGGCACAGCACCACTCCCTCACAAGCCAGCTTTTAGCCAAATTTGTCAGAAAAGCAAAAACATCGATCAGATAAAGGAACCTTAGGCTCACACCCCTGCAGAGATCGACTGTGAAATTTCCTCGCTCTATTATATTTAATTTTGATCAGTTTAAGTATAATTAAAAAATACTTGGTTCAGCTACTGAAAACTTTTAAGTAAATTTGGAACAACTTGGGTATGTGATTGTACTCTTTCAACTATAAATTATTGAAATCTAAATATGGACTAATTATGTCCAATGAGAAATCAGTATCTGAAATGATACTTTCTGTAAATGTAAGATATATTTACAGAGCCACTCAAAAGAATGCAAAGTATCCTAATTAATGTACTTTTCTATATGATTATAAGTTCATATGGTGATCTATTGAATATAATGAGTCAAATAAGACATTGTTCTAATAATTTTAATTGTTTCTTGTTTTTTAGAAATGCAATTACTAGAAACTTTAAAATTGCACACATGAGTAGACAGTACTGAATTAAGAAGTTATTCATCTTTGGGGTCAGCGTTGCTTGCAACACCGACACCCCATATAGGTGCTGGTTCGTGTCCTGGTTGCTGTGCTTCCAATCCAACTCCCTATTGATAGTCTGAGGAAAGTAGCTGATGGTCACATGTTATCTTTAAGTTCCTGCCACTCACGTGGGAGACCAGGAAGAAGTTCCTGGCTTTTGGCTGTTGCAGCCATCTGGGCAGTGAACCACTGGATGGAAGACCTCTGTCTGTCTCTCTCACTGTTTCTCCCTCTCTTTGTAACTCTGCCTTTCAAAATAAATAAATGAACCTTAGAAAGTTATTTATTCCTCACACTGTGATGATGGCACTAGGTGGCAGTAGCACAGTCACATGACCTAATAAGGCTTGCAGGTTTCCCCAGAGGTCTTAGGCAGAGACCCTGTCCTGTCTTTTTTCTGGAACCTAAATGATTCTTCTCTTTTTCTTCTTGTTAGATCCTTTGGGTTTCACCATGGGGCACTGTAGTCTGGTTTCCTACAGAAACTTCAAATCCTAAAATAAGTTCTAAGAACAGATTTAATTTTTTCTTGCTTGAGTCACATTTCAACAATGCAATCTTCGTAAGTACAGCACAAAGTGGACATTACATTTTTTTGCCTCTCTGAATTTTTCCATTCTAGGTGGAGCTATGTAACTCTACAGTCTTCTTAATAACTTGCAAAAATTTTTAGTGTGGAAGCATCTATGAATAAATTTATCCCTTCCTCCCACCTCCTTTTTTTTTCTTTAATCCATCTTTAGGTCATACCAATAGGATGGCTCCAGTCCACCACACAACCTTTCCCCTTCCTGCAATAACTTCCCAGGCCGATTAGTTCTGACTAAATCTACTTTGCTGTGGACAAGACCCCCAGACTAGCTTTCCTGCTTTGGGTTTCTTTCCCCTAAACCAGGCTCTGAGTCAGTCCTCTGCATTCTGTGGGGGCAGAAGTGTCTTTTTCACGGCTCTGCAGCCCATTCATCATGTGGCTTAGATGCAGCTTGGTGACAAGCAAAGGTATCTTACAATCTGTGTCCTACCTATGTCAAGTAATATTTCCCTATCCAACTTCACCATAGCAAGATGTCCTGATTAAATTATAGCTTCTACAAAAGGACAAGTTAAAGAACAGGTGCTAGATCAACTTTGCATAGTACTTTTCCTTTGGGGGACTCAGTGGATGACTGTGAGAACATCATATAGCTGGTTGTGATGGATGCCAGAAGGCTGGGGTACCAGTCTCAGGAACCATTCTCCAAGCTGCAGAGATCACTCTCACCTTTGGATTTCATGGGAAGCTTGGAGACCAATTAAGATATATATTTTTAAAGATTTATTTTATTTTTATTATTAAGTCAGATATACTGAGAGGAGGAGAGATGGAGAGGAAGTGGAGCTGCCGGGATTAGAACCAGCGGCTATATGGGATCAAGGCGAGGACCTTGGCCACTAGGCCACGCTACCAAGCCCCCAATTAAGATATTTTTACACCTTTCAAAGCTCTCACTTGCTTCTCCATGGATGAGTTAGTGAATGGGCTATATAGCTCATCGGGCTTGGCTCTCAGTTGCACTCTATTCTGCTTCTAAAGTCCAACAAGCAAAAATAGAAAAAGAAACATTCAATCAGGTAATTTGTTCTGTGTAACACCAAGTCAGTTGTCCTAGGCAGCGTGGAGTGGGAGGACTAGTGCTGCTTTTTGTTCTCAGGCTCACTTCTCTAGTTTTCTCAGTTGTACTAATCAGTAACTTATCTGTTCTTTGAATACTGAAGAAATGACAGCTACTTTTTCCAACAAAATTTCATAAGCAAGCACCATCCAACTAACGTAGTGCTAAATCTTCAAAGTCAAATTATTTTTCAGGTATATAAGCCATGTGACTCATGTTGACTTGACCTTCTTGAGCTTTGTCCCAGATCCGCAGGGCGAGGCTTGTGCCAAGATGAAGGCTAGCGCAGTCCTACAGCTGTGGATGTTTTCCTGAAGTCACCACTCACCTGCAATTGCTGCCCATGACACCTTGGCTGAGCCCGTTTTCATATCCCACATTCTATCTCCCGAGCCAGAGAGGGCTGCTTAGGAGAGGTAGGCCATATCATTCTCCAAAGATCTATCCTGTTCTTTATCATGTGAGTGACAAAATATATCCCTGCATCCGAGGGTTTAGCTGAGAATTCCATATTAGCCCAAGGAGGAGGCCTACAGGGCTTTTGCTAGCAGCTTTTCAGTGGTTTAAGAATGTAAACTCCACCTAGGAGTAGGCCTTCCTGGGACCAGAGCCTGTTGAATTCCTTACAGCGGGGATTGCAGCAGAGTCTATTAGGAACAGCTTGCAGATTTTTTGACTTTTGAGATGTCATGTTTTGGGGAGGAGCCCAACTCCTAATTCCTGATCAATTAACAGGAATTAACAGTAATTAATAACCTCTGAAACTCTGGGCACCTGCCAACCTCAAGTTCATCTTCATGCACAGTGTGATGAGGCACTCAGTGTGTGCGGGACAAACTATCCACCAAGCTGACTTGATTTACTTGTTAAATAGCCTTTCTGCTCTTAAACCTTGCCCTAGGTGCCCATACACATACTAGTTTCCTCAGTCTGCTGTTAACACATTTCTAAGGAATCACCAGAAGGGGTTGTCATGCAAATTAATTTATTTATAGAAAATAGAGACCACAAGAAATAATTTACAAAGTCACAACTTCATGAACAGGGAAAATTGGTGTTTTATCAGTGTGCCATTTATTACCATAACTGAAATACTTGATATCAGCTTTCTGTCTGGAGTCATGGTTGTATAATGAGCCAGGAAGGGAGACAGAATCTAGGCTGAACTTGAATCCCAATAGGCAAACCTCTCCTGAAAATCACCCTCTACAGGCATGCCCCCATTAATCCAAAGACATCCCATCGACCCCAACTCTCAGATGCCATTGATAGATCAATTGGTAATTCTAAATCCATTAAACATCAGAGTTTAGACAGTCCTGTGAGGTTTAGGGAGACAAATCCTACTCAACCCATAGCAGGTCCCTTTTTCTTTTTTTTTTTTTTTATAGAGAAATAAAAAGATGAAAGCGCAAGGTCTCGACATTATGTGGAGAGGTGGGTATATGTGTTTGCAGGCAGAATTCAGAAATGTGTTCCACCATAGGCTGCAAATAATGGTAATAAGATGTAAGCTCCTCCTGGGGCAGAGATCTCAGTATTGAAATGAAGCACAAGTGATCTTTGGGAACTCTCTGACTCACCTGCTCAGGCGTTGCCCTTGCAGAAGCATCTAGACTAGTCCAGTGTGGCTGGCGATTGCAGCTCTCCCTGGAACGTGCCTGAACACCAGAAAGACGACTGTGGAGAACATCTGGAGCTTTAAGGTCTTTAAATAGAAATGAGTCACAATTAAGAATTTTGACCTGCTCTGGGCATCAGCTGAACACATTACCACAAGTTTAGAGGCTTAAAGCAACAGAAATATATTCCTTTACAGTGCTGGAGAGCACAGGTACCAATAACAGAGTTGGCAGAGCCACCTGTCTTTGGAAGGCCGTGCGGGGGAATGCATGACAGGCCTCTTTCTCCCAGCTTGTGGCTTTCCTCCAATCTCTGTCTCTGTTTTTACTTCGGCTTCCTCTCTGTGCCTCTGTGTCTTCTTTTCTTCTTATAAAGGCACGAGCTATTGGATTTAGGGCCCATCCTAAATTTAGGATAATGTCATCTCAAGAGCCGTAACTGCATCTGCAAGACCCCCCCTTTTTTTTTTCAAGAGAAGTCATGCTCACAGACATGGATGAGAACTTGCATATATCTTTTGGGCGGTGCCTTAGTCAATCCATTTAAACGTGAAATAAGATAATGGCTACTTGTCCTAACTGTTGCCATAAAAAGAGATGTCCAGACCTCTTGGTCATAATAGACTAGATACACATAATATACCATCACTTTGGATATTTTGACTTCTGGAATCAGGACAACTTGTTATTTCCTCTTGCTTCTAATTTACAGTTATGTTAATTGTTGGTGGCACAGAGCTCCCTCATTGTGTGAACTGGCCTTGTCCCTTCCGTAGACAGGATATCTGTGACAAAGGGTGGAAGGTTGTGTCTGGCCGCTGAGGCCCAGTCCCTGTTTAACTGCTGCTCTGTCTGTGCCTCAGGCTGTTAATTTTGATTCAAAGGTTAAGTTTTTGAAGGATGCCTCAGTTTTTGGGAAGCTGAAAGTGAGAGTCAGGTCAGGGATGTTTCTTGTACCATCAATACACATAGATGTCTCATTGTTTTTCAGATTTTTTCCCCATTAATAATCACAGACTGTTAGACTATTTATGAGACAATGAGTTCCAACGTGTAAACAGTCCAAAAATCTCTAGAGAATCTTTCTACTTGTATCCAGCAACAAGGCAGCAATTGTCTTTGAAAAGCAGTATAATTTTCAGCTGCTAAGAGCATTGCCTTTAGTTAAATATCCTCAGGTTGGACATTTGGCTTAGCAGCTACGATGTTGGCATCACATACTGGGCCGCCTGGCTTCCATTCTTGGCTCTAGCTCCTGACTCCAGTTTCTCACTATTGCAGCTATTGGGAAGCAGCAGGGATGAGGTAAGAACCTGGGCCCCTGGCTCCCACTTGGGAGGCATGATTGAGCGCCCCGCTTCCAGCTTCAGTCTGGCCCAGTCCAAGCATGTGCAGGCATTTGGAAAGCAACCCAACAGATGGGAGCCTAGTCTCTCTCTGCCTCTCAAATAAAATCAAACTGAAAAATTTAATCCTTAATACTTTTTCTTTATTTTCCTTACAGGAGTTATCTCCTTATCACCATCTTGGTGGGAAAGGTAGAAATTACAGAGACTTCAAGTCTCATCTGCCTCCCAATTTAGAAGGCCCAATGGGTACATCTGGACTCAGAAAATGATGTTTCAAAGTTAGGTTTTTGACATATTGAGTATTTTGAACTCAGAGGGATGGCAAGATCTCAGAGCAATGTCCTCTTGGCTTTCTCCTATCCTTCTGTCTCTCTCTTGCCTTTCTTCCTCTCCAGCAATGTGGGGAAAACGGAGTTCCCTTCTCCAAGGTAAGTTATGGAGATTAGAATCCCTCTCCCTGCTAAACAAGTATAACATCTAAACGGTCATTCTCTTTCCCTTCTGCCTTGAAGATCCTCGTTTCAGAGAAGTTGCGCCCCTTACCCGGGGGAGGGAGAGCTGCACAGAGAGGTCCCAGAGATCTGGATTGGACTGGCTGGGTTTTGTCGCTCAGTCTGTTAGCACTGGGCCATACCCTTTTGCCAACTGCATTTCTACATGACTGTCCTTCATCATGTCTAAACCTGAAATAGACTAAATTTTAGTGTCAATTTTGAAGTCTACTAGGGCATATAAAATTCTAATTAAATGAATCTGTTCTGCCTTTCTGTTGTTAATCTGTCTTTTGTTATAGCAGTGTCACACTGAACCCTTACAACGGACAGGAAAGCTGTCACTCTTTTGTTTCTTTGGGTGGATATGATTGGATTGTATAACTGAGCTACAATTACTGAAATTCTTTTCAACCTTATTCAAAGCATGTAGCTTCCTTGACCCACAATACAGAGTGTGTAAGAATTCCAAGAATTCCATGTGGGTGCCCCAGAAGAAGCTCCTGACTCCTGGCTTTGGATCACATTGCCTCAATCCGATTGTTGCAGTCATTTGTGGAGTGAACCAGTGGATGGAAGATTTGTCTTTCTTTTCTCTGTGGATCTGCTTATCTAATAAAAATAAATAAATCTTAACCCTCCCCCCCCCGCAAAAAACCTCTAAGGTGAAACAGCATAGCTGAAAATCGTCATGGCTGTGTCCATGACTGTGGGTGAGATTTGATATCCACAGTCACCTCGGGCTTCAGCTTACCCCCCATTGCCTGGCGTGGGGGATGAAACCCAGGCCATTACAGATGCCATTCACGCACCTGTGCCTCTCTCACTCCTTCCCTCTACACTGCATCTCTCTGCAGGATTCTGGGGAGAGCGTTGAGAGATGCCGGGGTGTCCCCCACATCCTATGAAGGGAAAGTCAAGTCAGTGTAAGCAAGGCAGATAGACAAACGAGGAAAGGTGGAACCCTGTTCCTTGCTTGGGGGGCGGGGTATGGGTTAGAAGTTGATAATAAAGTTTTCCACCATGAAGAATTCCAAGGTGAGCATATTGTGACTCTGAAGTTCACTCATTAAGTGTTGCTCTTCGTAGCAGGGGGAGATGCTACATGTGTTTCATGGGCTTCAGTGCTGCTCGCTCTTTTAGGTGAGCTCAATTTGCTGACTCCTTTAAGACTGGTCTTTAGACCTCAGGGCACACACAGATCCCCTTGGTAGGATGTACAGAGTGCAATCATACTGTGAGTTTTGACCTTTTCCCAGCATAGTCATATACAGAAAGATGGCTTCTAGCAATGCTGGGCATGGGCAGTGCGCACTGCTCTCTCCATCAGTCACACGAGCATGAGGGTAAACAACTGACTCTAAAGTGTCCTTTGTTGCTAAGCTATGACACTCAGTAGGTTAGGTATGTTAAATGCATTTTGTATTGCAATGTTTCAACTTACAATGCATTTATTAGGCTATAACTCCATTGTACATCAAGGCTATCTATAAATACATCCATTGATTAATCATTGTCAACATCATAATATCCTTGTACTTAGTATGGCCTCCCAAAGAGTTCTCACACTAGTCAGCTTTTTGTAACTATAATTAAATGCCTGAAGTGACTAACTTTGCAAAGGAAAGAGGGTTTTTTTGTTCATGGTTTTTCTACCCTAAGCTGACAAAAGCTGCTGTAGCAGGGCTGTCTGAATGTCTTGCGGTCTTGAGTGTTGCCCAAGTCATGAATCATTCTGTTCAAATAAACTCCTTAGAAATGGAATGTCTAAGTTGATCTTTTAACAGAAGGTATTTTGTATCTTTGTTTTCATCTTTTCTTCACCTTCACTGGAAACTGCAATATGGTTCTTTCTTGGAACTTCATGGCTAGGGTCTCATTACTTCAATTTCTATCTGGGCTTTGCTGACTTGGAATTTGAAGAATTCTTCGCTGACTCTGAAAAATTTCTGGGAGGCCCATGTTATTTCTACCTACCTCATGGGCTTTTATTTCTCAGTATCTCTCAGTTCTTATTCTTGAAGTTTTGGTAACAATGCTAGTAAAACCATGATTTGCTTTATTGCTAAGTTTTAAGGTCTTGCTTATTCTAAAATAACCATAGAGGAATTCAGCAGGTCTTTAAAAAACACCTATCTATGACTGGCATTGTGGCATAGTGGGTAACGCCACTGCTACCCATGACGCTGGCATTCCATATGGACATCAGTCAGCTCCCTGCTAATGTGCCTAGGAAAGTGACAGAGGATGGCCCAAGTGCTTGGGCCCCTGCATCCGTGTGGGAGAGCCCAAGAAAGCTTCTGATTCCTGGCTTCAGCTTGGAGCAGGAGTGTTAAGCTAACACCGTGGTGGGTGATGCTGGGGGACATAACTGAGAGAAGGATGTGAAACTGGAGCTGTGACTGACACACACTTAATCATCACTCTACCACAGTCTTTCCCAAATGCGTGAATTGGACTTCCTGTTACTGAGAACAGTCTGAGTTGGTGTTGCTCGCTCAGTCTGAAACCATTTCAACCGGTGCATCCTTGCCTGCTCTCTCTGGAAGAGATGGTGGTTTACAGCACATTCTCAAGTGCATTCATTTTCCCTGTGTTCGGAGGGAGCAGGCTCTGTGAGGCTGCATTGTAATCTCAGCACTGACACATTTCTGGCATTAGTCACCCATTCTTTGCTGTAATTCGGCCTCGGGACCTTAGAGGCTTCTGCTGTTCCCCTTCAGGACACAGGGTTCTTCATAGTCAAGAGTCCTGCACAGGTTGGGAGATTTCAGGATCAGATTTCAGGATCAGTAAATTGCTTGGAGACTCCAATCAGCTTGCTGAGTGTTGCTAGACAAGGCATACAATTTTCTAAACTGCCAACAATACCAACTCACCCAGCACCCACGTTATCAACATTCTCCCTCCCTCCACTCCTAGGAGGATGGAAGCACTTGCCCTCACTCTCAGTAGGTGCTAGGCTTGTAAGTCCCCGTCCAGGGAGGGCTGGGAGAGGACCAGTAGACGGGGCCACAGCCAACCTCCATCAAGCCAGGCACAGCTGATCTACTCTAATCCTTCAAAGCCTTCAAAGGAAGAGCTTTCCTGTTTGTCCTCCAAGTGTGGGGGGCGGCAGGTAGACGCCTGTAGAACTTTATCCCTGAAACCCCAAAAGCAGAGAATTAAAGAAAATAGAATACTGCTTCCCAGCAGGAAGTAACAGAGAAGCGAGAAACAAAACCGTCGGTGGTTAAACCCAAACAGCGACTGTTCACACACACACCAGCGGATGCCCCGCCCGGCTCTACCCGCTCACTTGGCACAGCCTCAGGCTAGAGAGTTCTCGCTCTGCAGCGGAACATTCCAGGGCCTCCCTGTCCACCGCGCCCAGCCCGGGAGCTGCGCAAACACAACCTTCAGCGACGTGGGAGGCCGAGGGCAGGCGGCAGCCATTCTGGAGTTATCCCTTTGCCGAGCTAACACATAGTTTCTCTGCCCACTTCGTGCAATAAATAACATTTTCCGTGACTCGTCCGTTGCCGTGGGAAGGGTACATTCCAGAAAAAGGCACACTAGGGAATTGAGGAGGGGAGGGAAACTCCGACTCAGCCAGAGGACTTGTGGGGGGCCGATTCTGAGCCAACTTGCTTCCCCGCGGGTCCTGGGGCGGGGCGGCAGCTCGGGGCTCGTCCTAAAGACCCCGCTGCCTACATCCCGCCCCCCCCCCCGCCCTCCCAGGCCAACTCCTCCTGTCTGAGTCACGGCTGGAGCCGGGGAGGAGCCGGGGAAAGGCGGCCCCAGCCCAGAGCGCAGCCGGCAGCCGCAGGGAGAGCAGGCAGGGCGGCCGGGGAATCATGGGCGAGAGCGCACTGGAGGCCGGGCCTGTGCCCGGGGAGCCGGGGAAGGGTCCCGTGCATGCCGTGACGGTGGTGACCCTGCTGGAGAAGCTGGCCACCATGCTGGAGTCGCTGCGGGAGCGGCAGGGCGGCCTGGCTCAGCGGCAGGGCGGCCTGGCAGGCTCGGTGCGCCGCATCCAGAGCGGCCTGGGCGCGCTGAGTCGCAGCCACGACACCACCAGCAACACGTTGGCGCAGCTGCTGGCCAAGGCTGAGCGCGTGGGCTCGCACGCCGACGCCGCTCAGGAGCGCGCGGTGCGCCGCGCCGCCCAGGTGCAGCGGCTGGAGGCCAACCACGGGCTGCTGGTGGCGCGCGGGAAGCTCCACGTCCTGCTCTTCAAGGTCAGTGCCCTCAGGCGTCCCCCAATCCGGGGCCTTTCTTCGCCTCCGGGCCACCAATCTGGGGAAACCACCCGCTCCCGTTTGCCTACCCCACCCACGTTCGTGGGCTGGCCCGCGGCGCGCTTGCTGCGGCACAGATTTTCCAAAGTCGCACCCATTTCCCACAACCAAGTTCCAGCCCTCTCTCCCACGCCCAAGCCCAGCCCAGCCTTGAAGGCTCGCCCAGTTTAAAGCTCAGGAATGTTCACAGAATGTGGTCCCAGTCCAGCCCATCAAGGGCTGAAAGTGCGCCCCTTGTCATTCTCCGCTCGCTCCAGTTTGCGCCCACGAGGCCACTCTGCGGGATTCACGCCTCTGGGTCACTCTCAGCTGCTTTACAAACCAGGGCGTTTCACGCGCAACTTTCCTCCCGTGGCTCCTCCCCTTGCCTGCCCCTCACTCTCCTCCCCTTGCCTGCCCCTCACTCTCCGCCCCTTTCCTTCCCCCCTCGGACTGCCAGGGTAAAGGGTAGGGCGGGGTATTCTCGCCAAGTTGAGGGTGTCTTAGGCTGGTCAGGGGTAGGGACTGCCAGGGTCAATGTTGTATCTGTCACCCGCAGGAGGAGGCTGAAATCCCAGCCAGTGCCTTCCAGAAGGCACCAGAGCCCTTGGCCCTGGCCGACCAGTCCGAGCCGGGCGCAGAGCAACCAGAGGCCGAAGTTGGCGAGAGTTCGGACGAGGAGCCGGTGGAGTCCCGGGCTCAGCGGTTTCGGCGCACTGGGTTGGAGAAGGTACAGAGCCTGAGAAGGGCCCTTTCGGGTCGGAAAGGGTCTGCAGCGCCAGCGGCCACGCCGGTCAAGCCACCCCGCCTTGCGCCTGGCCGCAGTGCTGCAAGTCAGCCCGAAGCTCCGCCTGCGCTCGAGCCCGCTTCGGAGTCAGAACCTCCGAAGGACGCCGAGGGAGACCCCGGGAGACCTGGGGCTGCCGAAGTGGCCCAGCTCCAAATCGAAGGTGCGGCCTGATGGCTGGGCCTGCCTGCCCGCCCCGTGCCTGTGTCTTGGCGCAAAGTAGATTCTTTTAACATGCTGCACTCATACCCAAATATGGAGTGAATCCTGTACCCGCAGCCTCACTGGCCCTCCTTAGCTGCGTCTCTCACCCCAGGACCCTGTGTCCTCTCACTATCAATAAAAGTACTTTGGCTAATCCAGGCTCTGTGTTGCTGGCAAGAAGGTGGGGCTGGGGAAGGCAGTGCAAGAATTAAGGTGATGTTGGAGCATGGAATGCGGCTTCAATGTCGGTTGATCCTCACCCCCAACCTCCAACAGTACATAAATCTTAGCCGCTTGCTGCTCGTCCCACATGTAATTTCTCTGTATCCAAGTCAATCTTTGGCTGCAGATGCCGGCTAACCCTCAGCTCGTGGTCAGATGCTCGCTAACCCTCGGCTCGTGGTCAGATGCCGGCTAACCCTCGGCTCGTGGTTTTTCTGTTAGTCTCGTCTTCCTCTGCCACCTCCTACAAGCTGAGTTTTCCAGGGTTCTTTTTTTCAGTCCTCTTCTCACTCAGGTTACCTTCCAGTTGACATTAAAAAAAAAAAAAGATTTATTTATTTGTGTTGGAAAGTCAGATGTACAGAGAGGAGAAGAGACAGATTCACTCCCTGTGAAGGCCAGACCTAACCCGAATCTGAAGCCAGGAACCAAGAGCTTCCTCCGAGTTTCCCATGTGGGTGCAGGGTCCCAAGGCTTTGGGCCGTCCTTGACTGCTTTTCCAGGCCACAAGCAGGGAGCTGGATGGGAAGCAGGGCTGCCGGGGCATGAACTGGTGCCCGTATGGGATCCTGGCATGTGCAAGGTGAGGACTTTAGCAGCTAGGCTACCGCAATGGGCCCTCCAGCTGACATTTAACTCCCTGACTTCTCCCACATCTGCATACCACTCAAGGTCAATGTCTTGAGCTGCCATTGAAACTTACCCTAAGATAGCTGTTTATTGAACACCTACTATGTGGCAGGCCCTGCTAGGCCTGGTTCATAGCGCCTCCCACTTTGCGTTTTCTCTACCAGGGAAATGACTCTGGTTTGCACAGAATCCTTGGAACCTTTGTTGGCTCATCCTCGCTCACTGCCCTCCTGGAAGGAAGCAGTCGCCCCCTCGATTTGCCTTTGTGATCTGCTGGGTGTTCTCCATGTCTCTGCCTACTGCCCCGTCTGCCCTGACCTTCCCCCGTTCGGTGTGGTCATTGCCAATCTGATCACTTCTGACCCACCTTTCCCTGTCTCCCCATCACCTTTGAATGAGGCTTATCTTCCAGGCCCTTTGTCAGCTGGTCCTTCCCAGGTTTATAACTGTATCTTTTTAAAAACAGAAGTATTAAAGGGAACAGATTTTATGCATTCATTAGGTACAACTCCAAGAAGATTTTATGTATTCCTTAGGTTCAGTTCCCCTGCCTTCTCTCCCCATACTGTTTTTCTCACCTGTCTTCATTAGTTTCTAAAAAGATGTAATTTTAATCCACTCCACATGCACAGGCATAATTCACCATCAGTCATATCTGATAAGTAATAGGAAGACTACAGTTCCCCAGCTCTCAGGCTGCTGTCAAGTCACACTGAATTACTACTCTATTGTCCTTCTGCTGCCCTGTCAGACTCAGCAAGGCACAGCTGCTCCAGGGCTGGGTGCTTCTCTTCCTTGGCTCAGAGCCCATTTGCACACCTGTAAGGCTAACTGCAGGTCATGATTGCTTGTGGTTACTCCCCTGCCTGACTCCCATTCACTTGAGCTTTTCTGCAAAGGCACCAAAGACTGTGCCTGGTGTACCACAGGGCTCTGGGGACAGCTTCCTGCAGCAGGGAGCAAGAGCCCTGTGCAAG
Source organism: Ochotona princeps (assembly GCF_030435755.1). Classification (NCBI taxonomy): domain Eukaryota; kingdom Metazoa; phylum Chordata; class Mammalia; order Lagomorpha; family Ochotonidae; genus Ochotona; species Ochotona princeps. The sequence goes on from NC_080835.1 coordinate 49,971,946, forward strand.
AAGGAAAGGGAGTAGCCAAATGGGGAATATAATCCTTCCCCATCACTCAGTCTCTGGCATGCCAAAACATTTTTGAATCCCTACTGTGTTCTAGTTTGTTTAGGTCTTGCAAACACCAAGGTGAGGCAGTTCTTGCATTCAAGGTCAAGGTTTAAAGCAGAACATAAACACCAATAATTACAATGAATGAGGTAAGTGCTTAACAGTTACATACAAGTTAATTTGAGAGCAAAGAGGGAAGGAACGTGACTCAATCCAAAGGAGGAAACGTGGGGAAATATTCCAGGGAACGTAAATGGTGAGCTGGACGACCGGAGTTGATGTGAGTGGAGCTCAGTACTTCAGTCTGGACTCCTGGTTACCGCATTTATACAACAGGTAATGCCGACCCCTAAGGGGATGTTCAAGGCTTAAGTGACCTAACATGGTGCCTGAAACAAAATTTCTGCCCCACAAATTCCAAGGATATCATATATTCAGCACCTATTTACCCAACTCTTCATGTGTGACTGACACTAATTTTTTCAAAGATTTATTTATTTTTACTGGAAAGTGAGATAAACAGAGAGGAGGAGAGATAGAGAGGAAAATGTTTTATCTGATGATTCACTCCCCAGGTGGCTGCAACGGCCGGAGCTGAGCTGATCTCAAGCCAGGAGCCAGAAACTTCTTCCAGGTCTCCCACGTGGGTGCAGGGCCCCAAAGCTTTGGGCCGTCCTCGGCTGTTTTCCCAGGCCACAAGCAGGGAGCTGGATGGGAATCAGGGCCATCAGATGGTGCCCATATGGGATTCTGAAGCATGCAAGATGGGGACTTTAACAGGCTAGGCTACCGCAATGGGCCCGACAGACGCTGTTTTAAAAGCCATGGATACTGTGGCATGTAAAAGAGATAAGATTCCTGCTTTATGGAGCTAAGGGTTAGTAAGAGCAGAAAAGTGGCAAGTTAAGACACATGCCAAAACTCCAGAAAGGCCTTTTTGTCATGAACTTGGGAGACAACAGGTTTAGGATACAGACAATGGTTGTGGTGTGTGTGTGCGAGAGAGGGGGACGCTGGGATTCACCACAGAATTGTTACAGGCATGGGTTATTCGATACTTCAAGTAGTGTCATGTATTTTGTTTCTGTTCAGCTGCAGACCTATCATTTCTGGCTGGAAGTCAGTGATTAGTTACCTAGCTATCTGCCCCTTTGCTAGATTACAAACTTCTACTTGGTTGTAAAGTTCTAAAGCGCCAGGCTTTGCATGTCCGTGCTGCTGTTGCTCCTGATGACCACACGAGGTCACTGTCGGGTGCCTGTTTCCTGGCTGATGCCCAACCCCCCAAACAGTCTGTCCAGCTGGTGTGGACACGGAGGATGGAGTGTGAACGGGGGTGAAGGTAGAGAAGCTGGGGGCCACTGGAGTCTTCACAGGAGGGTAGATCTATAGCAGCTACATTTCATCTGCGGAAAGTTTAGGGCTCCTCCTGCTGGCCCCCAAGCCGTAGTGTGCACCCAGTACCCAGCCTTCCCAGCACCCAGGCCTTCCAAGGTTCCGCTTGCTTGGGCAGGCTTAATCATGTATCCTCAAGGAAAAATAAATTCATGTTTCCTAATTTCCTGGAAATTTACTGCTTAACCTGCACATTTCCCACATAAAATGTCATCATTCCTAGCCCCTGGAAACACAAGGACTTGGCAAATTTCTGCGTAAAAAGGGAATGTTACTCTATTCCTTCCTGATTGTCGATAGCAGCAAATAATCAATCAAGTTAAAGCACAGTTAACTCAATTCTTGATAGCTCATTTTGTTACATTATGTTCTCCGTTGTCACGACTGTGTTATTATTAATATGGTTACAAACGGAGGGGAATGGGGACACTGACAGTGCCAGCTTGCCGTCCAGCATGTGCGACATTTAGGCAGCTATTTTAAGCCGGTGGAGGGCACGCTTATGGTTCTGAGGTTCCGAGATGTTTCTCATCTCTTCAGGCCAGAAGGGCAAATTTATTACGTGTTCCAGCCTGATTGGGCTGATCTGTGATAACCAAACTCAGAAAATGCTGATGAATACGAGTGTTGGCTTCATTAATGTCCCTAAACAAGCTCACTGCCAACTGACTGGAATAATCCAGCTGGCTAATTGGAACAATTTTCGTCCTGCGACAAAGTCTGTGTTGGAAACCAATGTAAAATCTTGAAGTCTATGGAAACAGGCGAAGGGCGGGACTACGTAAACTGGTATGGACATTTGCTGCCTTGATGGTCCTCCTTGTGGGTCAGAGTGTGTCCACTCCTGCTAGCAGTGTCTCCCCTTGTTGAGCACTAGGGATGCCTTGACTGTCTTCTGTTACAATTGCAGGAATCATGTAACCTCAGCCTTGGAGGGAACTCACACACCATCTAGCCGACCACATCCCCAACACTGAAATATCCTCTACCGCCTCGCTGCCTCCCCTTAGCTGGTTTGTACCTTAAAAAGTCCACTGCATAGGAGCTCACTGACAGGAAACTTTTTTATTTTTGCCCAAATCAAAATCTGTCTGTAGGATTTCCGGTGTTATCAGCCTTCCTTCAGCAATGTCTCCTTCACAAGCTTTCTTTATTTCTATGGTCTCGTTGTCCTTGGAGTCTAACTCCAGCAGGATACACAGGACTCCTGTAGGTTCACGCCTATCATCTCTTCTTTAGGTCAAATGTTACTGATGTGTACAGCTTTTCTTTATGATACATTCTTGTACACACTGTCCATTCTTTTGTGAACTCCATTGGTTTACCTGAATCAGCTTTTTGTTTTTAGAGATGGATTTTATTTTTTGAAAGGCAGAATTACAGAAAAAGAAGACGTGGAGAGAGAGAGAGATATCTTCCATGCACTAATTCATGCCCTTAATGGCTACCATGGCTGAAGCTGAGCTGAGCTGATCTGAAGCCAGGAACCAGGAACCAAATAGGAGTTTCCTATTTGGATGCAGGGGTTTGTGGACTTGAACCATTTTCCATTGCCTTCCCAGGCCATAAGCAAGGAACTGGATCAGAAGTGAGGAGCTTGGAAGATGAACTAGCACCTATAAGGGCTGTGTATGTTGTAAGCATATGTCCACCTGTTACACCATGGTTCTGGCTTCTGCCCATACTGGACTTAATGCAGAGATGTAGATGTGTCATAGAAAAGGCATGGCCCCCAAAGTCAGCTACCAAGCATGGAGGCTTGGTGACCGCTCAATTACAATCCCTTCTTCCCAGGTGCATGATGAGGACTAGATAAGAATGTCCATTCACGCATTCATTCATTTGATCTATGTTGTTTCAGATGATGGGGGTAGATAGTGTATCATAATGATAAGGATTCTGCCCCTATGGAACTCACATAAAGGAAGATAACAGAGTGTCAAGTAAGTGCTGTGATAGGAGTCTGAGGTGTTACAGCAATACATAAAAGCCACAAAACTGTGCCAGACACATGAGAGCTTAATGTTCTTAATATTACCTAATTCAATCATGCAGGAAATCAGCTGTAACCGCAGACATTTTTACTGTATAAGCTAAAAACTATATTCTTGGCTTAGCCCTAGTTCTAATTTATTTATTTATTTACTATTGGCAGCTGAGAGTCCCAATAGATTTAGCCCCATTGACCCTGGAAACAATGTTGAAAGCAATGATATCATGCTTAAGATACTTTGCATTCCAGCACCTGACACCGCATGGTATAGGATAGGCACTTACTGAATATTTGAGAAGTAAGTGTGTATACAAGAGAGGTGTTAGGTATACAAGGATGATCACAAACCTTTTCTTATTTGAAAGGGAGAGCTGGACATGGGGCAGGGGAGGGGAGAGAGAGAGAAAGAGAGAAACATTTTTCATTTACTGGTTAGTGATTCTAGTAACATCCAGAACTGGGCTAGGATGAATCCAGGAGACTAGAATTCAGTCTGAAATGAGACATGTGAAACAGTAACTTAATTGCTGCCACAAATTCCCACCCCTGCTTACATGTTTCTACAGATCTGCTTGCTGATGCAGGATGAAGACATGGTAGTAGTTCGATGTGGAATCACTTTAATTTACACAATTCTTGCTATTTCAGATTCATACACTAGACTACTCTAAAGTGATGTGAATCATTAAATACAGCATTATTCTTATTTCAATAGCTAGCCTTAATTAATTCTATAGGCAGACAGATAGAACTTCCATCCCAGGGTTCAGTCCCGATGTGCGTGTAGTGGCTGGACCCAGGCTGGCTGAAGCCAGGAGCCAGGAACCCAGATGAGGTCTGCTGTGTGAGACACAGTCCAGTCCCTTGAGCGTCACCTGCTGCTCCCGCGGTGTGTACTGACAGGAAGCTGGAATCAGAAGTGCAGCCAGGACGTCAACCAAGGGACCTTTTAACACCAGGCTAAACCCTTTCTCCAGTATTACTATTTTTTATATAAAGTGCTATTTCTTTATGACATCATACATGCCTATCTTTTTCTTTGTTGCTTTATTTGTATTGTCAAGCTACCCATCTTTCTCAGCTTCAGTTTTAGATATCTTTCTGTCCAGCTAGACAAAATGTTTTAATATTCCTTAAATTTAAAAACTCTACAAATGTATTCTTTGAATTTGAAACTTTTTAAAAAGGTTTCTCTATTCTTATTGGAAAGGTAAAGCTACAGAAAAAGAAGGGACAGAGATTTTTCTACCCACTGGTTTGCTCCCCAAATGGCTGCCATGGCTGAAGCTGGGCTGGTTCAAAGAGCCAGGAGCTTTTTTCAGGTCTCCCACAGTGTGCAGGGGCCCAAGGAACCAGGCCTCCCCAGTGCATAAGCAGGGAGCTGGATCTGCTGGAGCAGCTGGGTTAGGACAGGCAACCACATGGACTGCTGGCACTGGAGGCACAGGCTGAGCATTCTGTTTCACCTGCTGGCTCCACCATTTCGAATTTTTAACATGTGTTTTGACAAGCGTTTTGAAGGGATCGTTCAGGTCATTTGAACACATTTGTAAAGCTAATTTGGAAAACATCTGTTCTCTTTTTAGTATGTTTTCCATCCCACATTTTAAGAATAATTCGATACCCATAGTTCTTGTTCAAAACTCCAGTTGGGTAAATTGACTGTTATTTTCCCCTGAAGCTTAAATGACCACATCCTTGTCAGGGGCAACTCTTTCATGTTCCCTAGGTAATTCTTTTTAAATGTCTTCTAAGGCGACATCTACATCTATTCAAGCAAACATAGTTTGAAAATTCTGTCACATTTTTTCAAGAACAAAATCTGCTTTTCTGCTTTCCACGTTTCTGCTCTCCCCCCAACTCTTAGAAGACATTCCTTTCCTCTCTGAAAGCAAATAGGAAAGATGCACATTTTAAACGGAGCAGTTCAGAACCCAAAACACCAATTCACAGACTGAAAAGACATGAGCATGCACAGTTTCATTGTTTTAGTAGTTTTCCAATTTTTATTTTGTCCTTTCTTTGAGATGGTCAGGCAATTTTTTAAATTTCTTTTTTCTTTTTTTTCTTTTATTCTCTCTCTTTTTGTTTTTTGTTAGGCAATTTAAGAATAAACTTACCTCCACTACTCTCCTCTGCTCAGTGATGCTCTGTGCTAACAAGCCCATCTCAGGACTCGCATGTGGTCTGGTTAATTAATCTGACTCATGAAGGTCCAATTTCTCCTCTCCAAACACCAAGTCTCAGTCCTGGCACTTACCTGCAAGTACAGTGTCTTGTTGGATGCCCCTCAGGATTTAGTCCTCACCTACACATGCAGTGACCTTATCCATGGATGTCCCTAGGCAGTAATTTGTCACCCCCAAGTCTCTGGCACTGATTGGTGTGCTTGCTGACTGAGCCAAGATGGCCCAAGCTGCTCCAAAGCAGCTAGGCTAGGCCATGTCCCCCACCCTAACCAGCCAGAAGTGGCTGATGGGGTGAAGGGTCCTGTTTGCACGCCCAGCCCTCAAAGCCCTCCAAGCCCAAGCCAAGATGGCCCCAACCGCTCCAAAGCCAGTTGCACATAACTTCAACAGTAGAACTATAAAACATATTTTGAATTAATAATTATATCTTTTTTATGGTTATTTAAGACTTTAACAGATGCTTGCAGTTTGTTAACTTTCTTCAAAACAAGATTTACTGAGTTGATCATTGTAGTTGTGGCAGCACCAATGTTGAGCTGGCTGCTGACCTTGGGTCTCATCTCCTTGGTTTTCCTTCTTCGTCACCATCCTCCCTAGGCTGTCTTTGGTGAGAAGGATCTCTTTGTAATCATGGCCTAAAACCTCGACACATAAGGAATTATAGAATTTCAAAAATATTTATTAATTTTTTTCAAAATTAGAACTGCAGAGAAAGGAAGACATGAGAGAAAAAAAAGAATCTTCCATCCACTGATTCACTCTCAAGATGGCCACAATGACGAGGCTGGGCATGTAGTTGAGGACCCGGGAGCTGCTTCTTGGTCTCCACGTGGGTAGCAAGCATCCAGGCACTTGGGCCATCTTCTGCTTTTCCCAGACCACTAGCAGAAGCTGGATGGAAAACAGAACAGCCAGGACATTAACTGTTGCCCTTTTGGGAAGCTAGTGTAGCAGGCAGTGACTTTACCCGCTATGCCAAACACTGGCACCCAGTTTTTTTTTCATGTAAATTTTGGCTTTCATATTTTTTTTCCTTACAATCGCTTGTAATCATATGAACAACTCAGGAAAATTTTATTTTAAGGAGTTAGAGAATTAGCACAGCAGATAATATCACTAGGAAAACATACACAATTATGGTAATACAAGTGATTAAAATAATTTTAATTATACTGGAAAAATTCTCAAAATATGATAGTTACAAACATCAGAAACCCAAATTATTAACATAGCATGATCCTAGCTATGTTTTAAAATTAAAATATTTATGAAAAGGAAAAGACTAGATGAAGTTGTCAACAGTGATGGGAGTATAGGTCACAATCTTTCCTCTTTGTGTTACTCTTAGTTTCTTTTTTTTTCTGAGATTTATTCATTTTTATTGCAAGTCATATGCAGAAAGGAGGCAGAAAGAGGAAGATCTTCTGTCTGTTGACTCACTCCCCATGTGGCCTCAATGGCCAGAGCTGAGCTGATCTGAAGCCAGGAGCCCAGCTGATTCAAAGCCAGGAGCCCAAGCGGCCTCCAGGTGTCCCACGGGTGCAGGGTCCCCCTCAACTGCTTTCCCAGGCCACAAGCAGGGAGCTGGATGTGAAGCAGGGTTGCTGGGATTAGAACCAGTGCCGATATGGGATACCAGAGTGTTCAAGGTGAGGACGTTGACTGCTAGACTACCTCACTGGAACCTCTTCTTAGTTTCTAACCCATGTTATGTTTACAGTGAGTGCATATTACTTGTATAAATAGGATAAAGTAGAGACTTTAAAAGATGTGAAGTAACACTAAAACAATAGAATAAGTAAAAACTGTCAGAAATGAAAATGAAATTGACGGACGTGCAGTAGAGGAAGGAATACTGAGAGAGTTCTATGTGGACATGGATAATTCAGGGAAGAGTTATAGCGGTTCAGTAAAGTAATGGTGCCTCCCCCCATGGGGGGAGGGTTTGGGGAGGGTTGGGGAGAATCCCAGTACCTATGAAACTGTGTCACATAATACAATGTAATTAATGAATAAATTAAAAAAAAGAATTTTAAAGAAAAAAGGGAAAATAAATGGAAAGCATACAGAAAAAAAAATAAAAGTAGAAATTGATTTTAAAAAAAAGTAATAGTGCCTCATCTGCTTTACAGAAGGGACCCTGGGACAGTTAGCTTTGTTTTTTCAGCATTCCCATGAGGGCGTCGGATGGTGCCAAGAAGCCAGAAGCTGAATTGTCGCAGTCGTCTCTCCTTGGAAGGCACTTAAATAATGGAGTATGTCTACCCTGCAGCTGGGCAGGCTCACCCCAGTCACGTCAGCACATGTAGGAAAATAAAACTGCAGGCATCCGGATGACTCGTAGGGAGCTAAAGCTAAATAGAGGTGACAGGATGGAGGCGGCACTGAAGACATGGTTTTCAGGGCGATAATATGTAGGCTTCACAGAAGCTTAAGACCAGGGCGTGACCGTGGAGACAGAATAAAAGAACAAGTGTTTTCCCTGGGGAGAAATAAGACAAGATGGTAACACGCTATATGATCACCAGCTTCTTGTGTATTTGGCGAAACCTCCTGTCTAATACCAACCTCTTGAACACTCAGCATACAATGTTAAAGCCGTATTTCAAAAAGGGAGCTGGTTCACTCTATTGCCTTTTTTTTTCTTTATTTCTGTGGATCATGTCTCCATGATTCTATTCTTAGTCCTCAGACATTTTTCTCCTTTACTCTATCTTAATCATCTACCTTATGCAAATAGTCAACAAACCTGGAACTTTTCACAAACCCATTCCTCATTTTTGCTCTATTGCCACTATCTTAGTATAGAAATCTCATTGCCTGTAATATAAGATCCTGAAACGATCTCATAAATGTTCATATTTAATTTGAGTCAAAACACTATTTTCTCAAAACTTGTAATTGTTTGTTTTAGTCAAAACAGTGTTCCTGTGTGATACCATGGAATCATTCCATTCTCCCCCACACAGCTCCTTGAGGGAAGGGGTGCATTTAATTTATCTATCAGAACTTCATCAAGCCACATATTTAGAAGTCATGAGAACGCTTATTCCATTTTATGATGAGTGCTTGGTGCGTAATTGCTAATTTATTCAATTGAAGAATTTTACAGAGTAGTAGAAGTCTGATTGGTATGTCTTAACTGAATTAAAAAAAAAAAACAATTTGAAAGGCAGAGAGACATAGAGACAGAAAAAAAGAGAGATCATCAGTCCACTGCTTCACTCCCCACATGCCCATAGCAGCCAGGGTCAGTGCAGCCAGCTCAGTACAAGTCTTCCACACGTACGTGGGGCATCATCTGCGGTGTCCCAGGGTGCACAATGCAGGAAGCTGGGTTGGAAGCAGCGGCAGAACATGATCCCAGGCGCTCTAACATTGGATGATCAGCCCCTTATTGTAAGTTTTACTTCTTGGTATCTAATTGCTAACTAAGCGTTCATCTGTTTTCCTTATGCTCAGTCAAGAAGCTCCTTTGAAAAAGTTGCTTTAGGTAAGAAAAATGGAACTGATAATTCGTTGTGAATCACAAATCTATCTGGAAAACACCAGCTTTCCTCAAAATCACCAATCAATGATGAAAATACATTGATGTATAGTCCATCCAAAAAGGCTGAACATATCATCCCCTTTTCTTAGAAACCTGCAGGTAGGTAGGTGTCAGCATCTTCATCTTTGGTTGACATTGATGCTTTCTGTTATTAAGTGATTTCCACTGTCCACAACTGGTTCTAGCTTCTGTACTTTGATGGACACAAGTGTGGAGTCCACCTAATTCGGGGATAACTGGTACCATCATACAGGGTGTTCTGCTAAATTTCTTGGAAGTAATTTTCTGTGTCTTCAAGCTCCCTTTTACGCTAACACGACCAGTGTTCCAATATTCAGCTGTAGATTTGAGTCTCCCTATTCTTGCTTTAACTAGGAGTGAGAGTAAATGATTTCAAGGGGGAAACTCCTAGTGATCTCACCAGGACTCTGGAATCCCAGCTCTTCCAAGCATTCTAACTCTAAAAGGAAAGCCTTCTGTTATAGGATTTTCATTTTCTATACACTCAAAAACTTAACCTGTGAACTTTCTGTTAACGAGAGAGCTCTGTAAGCTTCTTAGAAGATTAAAGGGTCCTTAAAATACCTATTTAAGGCATTGTCCATGTACCTTAGACCACATGTTAACCACTCCACATTCCGCACCATAAGCAATTAAAGGTCCACAGGATATGTTGGTGCTCATTACCCAACAGAAAAAAAATGCTTTCTTTGTGCCCTGTGCACCTCTATTGTTCCTGACAGCCCCTGTGAACACATTTACAGCAAGCTCTGAATTACTGCAATATGTTTGAAATGTGCTTTGGGAAAGTTCCTGCTTATGACTCAACTGCCATCCACACCCCAAGAATAATGTTTTGCTTGATCCTTCTCCAGCCTGTCCAGGCTGCTTGCTAATTCAGGTTTCATTTACTCCTGGGTTTTATCTGGGAAGCCAAATACTTCCCTTGGCCACCCTCTGGGATGTTAAATTAGAAACCAGATTTGTGCAAGTGGGCATTAGCCACAATGTGATTAATAAGCTTTTCCCAGTGACTAATGCTTTCCAGAAATATGCCTATCTCCTAACATCATTCTTAGGGGCCCAAGGTAACAGTAAGATTCCACTAAGTATTTTGGTAATTTCCTGTCTCAGAAGCCCTCTCTGCTTCTTTTACTCAGTCTCAGCTAAGCTAACGCATCAGCAAACCAGATGCCATAGACAGCAGCTTGGTGGCCATAACAGACTAGACGGGTGGCCTTTAACGGATCATGATGCCTGTGAGAGACATGGCTCTCAACTGGGCATGTGACTCAGGCTTAAAGTCTTCCTTATTGTTTTCAGACACTACTGACAAATCTGGTCAGCTTACACTGGACTGAATGACTGTTCCCACATCAGTAAGCCCTCATTCAACTCCCTGCTGTGGTGGGTGTGGATCAGAATGAGATGTATCCCATGTTTCTGCTAAGTCACAATGGTAATGTGACTTCACATACAAGTCGCAACAGTAATGCAGTGTATTTTAAAATCACTTTTATTAATTAAAAATCATGCCATTTTAGAGGAATAAAGACACATATACACAGAGACAGAGAATTCCCACCTGCTGGTTCACTCTCAGATACCTACAGCAGCTGGGCCAGGCCAGTGCAGGGAGCTAGAAACTCAAACGAGGTCTCCCATGGGGGTGGCAGTTACTCAGCCATGTGAGCTGTCTCCTACTGCCTCCCAGGGAGCACACTAGCTGGAAGCTGTACTTGGGAACAAAGCTGGGACTCAAAACAACTCAGACACTCAAATATGGGATGTGGGTATCTTGACTAAGGTCTTCAACGCTGGGCCAAATGCTTACCTAAGAAATATTTAAATTAATTCTTAAAATGGTATCCAAAAATGCCCACATATGCATCCTGTTTTTATCTTGCTCTAAAAATCACATCTTACAAACAACATCTTGAGAGCTTGTTTGGAGGTTCTAGCAGGGGAGCGCAGCTGCTCGTATACCCTTAACCGAAGACCGGTCCTCCTCTAGCGGGGATGGTGGTCCTCTTCGACCGAGCGCAGCTTCGGGAGGGACGCACATGGAGCGGTGAGGGAGGAAGGGGACACCCGTCTAGCCAGCCAGATCAGCCGAATCAACCCTGGCGACCAATGGGGTGACAGATGTCGCAGCCAGATCGCCCTCACATCCTACAGACAACATCTTACAAGCAGCTTTGCTGTTGGCTCTGGGGATATCTGTTCCATTGTTGTTATGGGAATGGTTCCACAAGCAATTCTGGTAGGTCTAGGTCACTCTGCTGAAGCACTTGATCGCTGTGTCCCAGAGAATTATGGCTCTTCCTTCACGCTTCCTTGAGTGCTTAAGATGTGCGCAGCCTGCCACACAGCTGCCTAACGTGGATTGTTAGGTGGAACTTGTCAGTACAGGGACTTTTTAAGCCCATGAGCACTGCGTCTTGTAGAACCCTTTTAACAGTATCCTGTTTCCAGAAACAAAACTAGTGGCACTGAGATTTTTTTTCTTGAAGCAGCATGGATTTAATTAGTCGTGGTACTTTTAAAAAGAGTCGTGTGATTAGCATTGTTACTTATGATTTCTCTTGTTCTGGCAGGATTCATTCAGAATGGTGCAAAGGATTCTGGAGTGTGGACACTGACATGGAAAAGCATTGTTGAGCTGCACTCTGGTCAGGGGGTCTATTTTATACAATGTTTACGGTATGGGGGTCTATTTTATACAATGTTTATGGTATCTGTGGCAGCTGACTCTTCACACGGTTTTCATGGCTGCTATCTAATTTGGGCATTAGGTAAACTGCATCACAACCACACTGAAAACATCTTTATTTTTCTATATTCTGATTTAAAAAAAATAATTACTGAGTCGTTGACTAGCTAAAGTGTCTATTCAATTCAATACATAATGCTTACTTATGAATTCTGGAAACTAGCTTGAAAAAGCCAGTTGAAATTATAAAGTTATCTGGTCCTCCCTGATCAGCATGACAGAAGAATTCATTGAATTTATTGTGACAAAAATGTAAAGGGGGTGCTTATAACTAAGGGTTTAATAAGTCTAGACTCTAGGCTAAGTGGGTTTCATACTGGTTAATGAAATGCTGAAATCTCTCAACAGTATTTCATCTCTTCCAGAACCCAAACATTTTGTATCTTCCTAGTTGTACAGAATATCCTTTTATGCCCTCCTCATGATAAAGCCAAGACATCAGGTAAGTTTCTCAAGAAACTGCCCTGACATCTGAGATTAACGAAACACCTGTTGTTGGACCCACAACCGACTTTGATATCTATTTACTCTGTCGCCACTAATCATGTCCTCAGCAGCCTACCATCTCTTTTGTCCTCCTTGAAATTCCCAGATAGTCTCTGACCGAGTGGGACAATAGTTTTTGAAATCACTAGTTTAATACTTTCCTCACTCACCAATGGATTAAACTTTATCTTCGAACTGTGTCCTTGTTATTCAGGTTCAGCACTGTTGACCAGGACCAGACTTGCAGTAGTATCTGTGCGGGAAAATTTGATAAGAATACTGAGATATTCGAAAATCCAGTAAATGGAGTGTCTTCTTCCTTTCTGACATCTGAAGCGGTAAGGCAGTTGGAGGAGAAAAATAATTTTCATAATAAAGTTTGGTTGGAAGTATTGGCTTTGATATATGGTATCTGTAGAATATCCAATCCTGAACAGCTAGCTCCAGTGTTTGGCAGGTTTACCCTAAACAGTCCAACCTAAAAAACCCACAGGGTCAAGTACTAATCATGACCCATGGCCAGTTCTGTCAAGCAGATGGCTTATGTGCATGGGGAGGGCCACACATGCCTAGTTCCCTTCTCTCCTCTCAGGTGAATTAGTTAAATCTCCAAGATAAATTCACTTGAGTGGATGGAAAGACATAAGTTTGGTGGGTTTAGTGGTAGAAAAAGTCTTTTTTTGAACCCCAGAGGCATGGGAAAAGAACTTGACCTGTTCACAGGGTCTTTTCTCAAATTTCCAGAGGTTTCTTTTCTTCAGTACAAAATAGGCTTGTCCTAAATTTGATGATCCAAAACAAGTGGTAGGGTGTGTATCGAACTGCTAACAAGGATGGACTTTTGGTGCAACTCCTTGATGTTTTTCTCCTTGCTTTAGCTCACTTGTCACCAAGACCTTTCTCTAAAAGATGTATGTATATTTCTTTCTCAAGCAATATGTCAACAAAACATTTTCACATTTCCAGAATGTTTACAGAGTTCTTGGTAATGTCTGCAGCCTTGATGATGGGCTTGGCAGCTTCTGACTTCAGACCTGAAGACAAAGAGCTTGATCTGTTCCCAAGCTGCTTTAATTTATGGGATTGCCCTTAAGGAGGATTGTAGAGGTCCCATTTTCTATTTTCTTTCTTGCTTTAATAAAAGCTCACTTTGTTTATTTTTTGTCTCAAAGTGTTGAACATTTTATTTTTAAAACATTCTTATTAATAAATGTACCTATTCATGGGCTACAGTGTGAAAGTTTGGCTCTGTGTGCAGTGTACACTGGTCAAGTCAGGGTAATCAACAATTCCTTTCCATTGACGCTCATTTATGATTGGAGCCATGAAGCTCTGTTCTTTTATTTGCTCATAAGAGGTTATTGTAATCTGTAGTCACCACACTGTGCTGTACAGTGCTAGGAACTTTTCCTCTGATGTAACTCTGATTTGATACTTGTTCAAATTCCCTCTTTCTAGCCTATGTTAATTGTTATTCTGTTTTAGGAGTGGGGTATTTTTTTTTCTATTTCTTTTTTTTTAACATATATTTTTATTGCATTTCATTTTTAAAAAAAACTAATTACATTGCATTATGTGATACATTTTTTTATGCACTGGGATTCCCCCCGCCCCTCCCAAGACCCTCCCCCCACGGTGGATTGCTCCACCTTGTTGCCTTTCCATAGTTCAAATTCAATTGACATTCTTTCATTGGAGGTATTTACCAAGCATAAAGTCCAGCATCTTATTGTCCTGGTAAGTTCAATGGTTTCTTGGTGAGACCATCTCTGGTCTGAAGGTAGAGCCGGCAGAGTATCATTCCAATCAATTAAAAGCCCCAACATAATATTTCCAACCATTTACAACATTGTGGCATTAATTGACATGGTATTGATTAACCAATATGTTAATAGGAACATGCAGGTTCTCAACCACAACCTGTGACTTCTTCATAGACATTTCAATTTTGGTTTATATTCAACCGTGTTCTATACACCTTAAAATGGCTTAGATTGCTATTCAGCTGTCTCATGCCTATTTTAATTTTAGTCTTTAGCATTTTATAGCATTGAAGCATGATTTCGCTGAACCTGGCTGTTTTTCGGGTGGTCTAACTCTATAATTCTAACAGGATATATGTCAACAGTTTAGGTGAGCATATTTAGGAAGGGTGTGCAGAGAAATCTTCCATACCCCAGTGAGGAGTAACTAATCTTTGTGTCCCACCCAGTGAGGTATAAGTGCATCCCCGCTGACCGTTTCCTGTCTGTTTCTAAGCTTTCCTTGTTGTTCTCTGTCTATCTATTCTAGTTTTGTTTGTTTGTTTGTTTGTTTGTTTTGAGGGGTTTCTGGAGCGCTCCTGATGGTTATTATGAGAGGGGGGTGGGGACCCAAAGTTGGAAGCAAACAAGGACCAGAGCAAGCTCCTCTCCCTAGTCCTGAAGGAAGATTACTGTTCTTCTGAGGAGTGGGGTATTTTGGAGGGAGGATGGGGAGGTGGGCAGCAGGGGAAGGGGCCATGAGAACATGAGTATTTGTTTTTCTGTGTATGGATTACTTTGATTAACTAATATTCTCCATTTCTCTCCATTTTGCTGTAAATAACAGAATTTTAATTTTTATTATGGCTGAATAAAATTCCTTCCGTATTTGTTTATGCATTCTTCTGATGATGGACAACTTGGTGAATTCCATAACTTGACTACTGTGACTGTGCTGGTATTTCTATAGTATAGCTTTTTAGTTTTTGGAAATATACCAGTAATGAATTTATTACTGTTAGCAATACTCGTACCTATTTCAGTAATGACATGCTGAAACAATTCATAAAGACCCACTAGGGTCATACATTGTGATGAAACATGCGGGTGATCTGGACTGTGCAGATATCCTTGTTTTTTTCAGCAAATCTTTATTATGTCATCATCTACTAATTGACAATAGAACATATTTGTCATCTTTTTTTGTGTACAATGACAAGGGGGTGTTCAATACAGTCTTACATTTCTGTTTTATGTGTTTACTTAAATAGTTCATGTTTGCAATTTGTAAGTAGTACATGCATATCATTTGTAAGTATGTAAACACTGAAGTTGCATGTCCAATAGTTTTTCTCATATGGATGGATATCCAAATTAGACAGTAGTAGAATATTTCACAAAAACATGAAAACGTTTTGCTAGCGGTTTCTAGTGTATCCTTAACAAATTGCTAAGGATTCGAACATCGTGCACATCTATCCGTTAATTAACCAGAAAAAAATGTGTCAACCTGACACACTTTTATTTTTGAAAATTTGTTCTCTGAAAATAAGGAATTTATTTTGCCCATTTTTCTTTTCCTATTTCTCTGGAAGGTGCTTGGAGCATAACAAGTACTTAATATTTGATAAATGAATTTCACAGTGGTTGAATAGTGTGTTTTTAACTATCACCCCTCATTACATTGACCTTCATGGCTTGGTAACTGGGAGCTTCCTTTTTATAACTCACATGTGGATGAGCATATTCATCACGAGTTATGTGGAAATTTATTTAAAATGTCAAACTTCAGGGCCAAGTATTTGCTGGAGCAGTGAAGCCACCATGTGCGACCCTTCATCCTCCACGGGCGTGCCTGGGCTGAAGTCCTGGCTCTGCTCCGTGTCAGCTTCCTGCGTACACATTCCAGGGAGGCAGCAAATGTCAGCTCAAGGGGCTGTGTTCCTGCCACCCATGTGGGAGAGCTAAACTGAAGTCTGAGCTCCCAACTTTGGCCTAGCTCAACTCTGTCAGGAGAATTTGCCTGAGTGAACCGCAGGGGCTGGGCGACCTCCTTTTTCTTACTGTCTGCCTAAATAGAGATTGGGAAACTTGATATTTTTCATGGTATACTTTGACCAAAGCTGTATCTAATTACACTTGTGGCTATATGCATGTCTGTTCTAAGACTGAAAAATCTCTCCAGTGGTGGAATTTTGGTGGTAACACAGTAATGGTCTTAAACAGACCAGGTAGAGCCAGTCATCCCACATCCCTGGTGTGCCACGGCCCTGTTAAAATCTACTTCTTCTTTGCAGCCTTCAACAGAGTAGTATTGAGCATGGAAATATCGGCACAGGATCAGGAGTAATATGTAAATATCAGTACACTGGACCCAGTGTGAATTTTCAAAATTCATGTTGAAATTCTAATTCCACATCTGTTGGTATTAAGAGGTGGGGCTTTGGAAGGTGATGAGGCTTTGAAAGTGGAGCTTTCCTGAATGGGATTAGTGCTCTTACCAAAGATCCCACAGAGTTTCTGCACCCTATTCCATGGGAGGATAGAAGTTGGCAGTTAGCAACCCCAAAGAAAACCCTCATTAAAACACTCCCAAGAGGGCCAGGTGTGATGGCCAGTACAGCAGTTAAATCCTTGTCTTGTATGTTCTGGGATTCCAGCTACCGTACTTTCCTTCCAGCTTCCTGCTTGTGGCCTGGGAAAGTAACAGAAGAAATAGAGAATGGTTCAAACCCTTGGGACCCTGTACCCACGTGGGAGACCTGGAGGAAGTTCCTGGCTTCAGATCCGCTCAGCTCTTGCAGTTGCAGCCACTTGGGAAGTGAACTGGCAGATCTTTTCTTTTTTAAGATTTATTCAATTTTATTGTAAAGTCAGATATATGTAGAGGAAGAGAGACAGAGAGGAAGACCTTCTGTCTGTTGATTCACTCCCCAAGTGGCCACAATGGCCAGAGTTGAGCTGATCTGAAGCCAGGAGCCAGGAGTCTCCTCTAGGTCTCTCACACGGGTGCAGGGTCCCAAGGCTTTGGGCCATCCTTGACTGCTTTCCCAAACCATAAGCCGGGAGCTGGATGGGAAGTGGAGCATCCAGGATTAGAACTGGTGCCCATATGGGATCCCAGGCGTGCAAGGTGAGGACTTTAGCCACTAGGCTACCATGCTGGGCCTGGAACATCTTTTTCTTTGACTTTGCTTCTCTCTGTAAATCCATCTTTCCAATAACAATAAAGTAAATGTTAAAAAGAAAACCTGATTAACTTGGAACCACGATCTTGGACTTCTTGTCTTCAGAACTGTGAGAAATAAACTTATCTTACCTCCTTTTTGCAGTCTGTGGTATTTTTTGTTAGAGCAGCCCAAACTGATGGAGGTAGTTTTCATACATCTGAAATTGCTCAGCAAGGCAGCCCCAGTCTAGGGTTCATACTTACATTTTCCTCTGTCTAAAGTAGCAATGCTTAAAATCACCAATTTTGTTAACTGAAGACAAAGTGGTGTCTAAGTGTGTCCACAAGACGATGATGCTGGCACCGTGGTCTCTTGTCGAGAAATGAAAGGAATTTGCTGTTTCATAAATCACAGATTTAAGATCTCTCTCCACCTTTAGGGTTCCAGACACGATGGGTAAATGAGAAACCCAAAGGCACGAATCAGAGGCTGCCTCTTCCTAATCATTTTTGCTTGTCATTGTAGCTACATTGCTCATATGAACAATGCAAACTAGCAATCTAAGGCTGTCCGGGTGGGCAGATCTGTCTGGAGCTGCATTGTGATGTTGCCAGAAAGTGAATTATTGGTCAAGATTGTGGTCTCCTACAGCAGGATCTTTCTGGAGACTCAGGAGATGTTTCTCACATGTTTTCAGAAAGCTCTGAGTCAGCATATCGTCCTGGGCCTGCTCTCAAACTATAGCCAGGAGTAGTTGAGAGGAAACATGAGCTGATTCTCTTCTTGTCTGCGACACTGCATTCATCAGCTCTATAGCAGCTTTAATTTTGGGCAGGAAAAATAGCTGCTGCTTTCACCCGCCTCAGGTCCACCACAAGGCTGTGCTATGTGGCCCACAGTTGAGGAGTTAGCTAGCATGCAACACCTGCCAGGGAGGGAACGGCCGGGCGGGCACTACTTCCTGAATAGCTTTGTAATAACCAAAGCAGCCAGAGCTGCTTTTGATCCCAGAGCTTGTTCTCTCTCCCCAGATCCCTCTTTAGTTTTATGCATCTGCTTGTCAGGCTACGCACATCCTAAGCTCTCAGGGAAGTGTGAAAGAAGGGCACAACCTTCCGGGACACATTGTGCAGCACAGAAGCACAGTGACCTGGACCTACTGCAATTACCTGTTAAAGCATCTTGTGCTCAGTCTTCAAGACTGTCCTCAACTGGCTTAAGGCTAATATTTCTCTTTTGATACACCAGGCTGATATATATATATATATATATATATACCTATATATATATATCTCCAAGTTGATTTTCTAAAAATCTGGAAAATAAGACAATTGTTCTTACCATCAAAAGTCAGTTAAGGGCCCCGCGGCGTGGCCTAGCGGCTAAAGTCCTCGCCTTGAACGCCCCGGGATCCCATATGGGCACCGGTTCTAATCCCGGCAGCTCCACTTCCCATCCAGCTCCCTGCTTGTGGCCTGGGAAGGCAGTCGAGGACGGCCCGATGCATTGGGAGACCCGGAAGAGGTTCCAGGTTCCCGGCTTCGGATCGGCACAGCACCGACCCGTTGCGGCTCACTTGGGGAGTGAAACATCGGATGGAAGATCTTCCTCTCTGTCTCTCCTCCTCTCTGTATATCCGGCTTTCCAATAATAATAAAATCTTAAAAAAAAAAAGTCAGTTAAGTCAGCAAGAGTTTCTTGGCTGTTCTGCTGGGTTTTGCTGCAGGCTAGGTCATGAATTCTAAATAACCTCAAGGGAAATGGTACAGCACCACCTTCATGAGGTACTAAGAAATGTCAGTTGCCTTAGACGAAAACGCAGCCTCCTCTTACACCAGCTGGACACATGCACGCAGGTTTATATAACCTTGATTTAAACGACTAGTGCTTCAGCACTACATCAAGCTTGTCTGTGAGAATGCATAATAACCCGAGGCTCTTACACTTATAGTCTTTCCCTGAAGCACCGTTTTAAGGAATGAGACCACCAGGACAATGTCTGCAGAGAAGTGTCAGACACCCTCATTCATAAGAATAAAAAGCACCAGGTGGTTTCTGAACAAGGCTGCCACTAAAGCTTCCAGGAAAAAAAAAGGTCTATGCTAGGTTTCTGCAGAGGCCACCAGATTAGGCCACGCAAAAGAATCTTTGACATGATTGACTAAAAGACTCTAGTAGCTGAGGGCACATTTGATCAGAACATTAACTGGTGGGTTAGTTCCAAGTAGTGATTCGAATATCATGTATTCAGGGATGGATGTGTGGTACAGCAAGTGAAGCCTCTGGGATACCCACATTTCATATCAGGATTACTGGATTCTCCACTTCAGATCTAGCTTGCTAACATACCTGGAGGCAGCGGACGATGGCTCAAGTCCTGAGTCCCTGCCATCCGCAGGGGGAGACCCAAATGAAGCTCCTGGCCGTGCCCTGGCTGCTTTAGTAACGAAGCAGAAGATGAAAAGTCTCTCTCTCTGTGTGCCACACTGCCTTTAAAAGAAATAAAGATGAATAAGTAAATAATTTTCAGAAATAAGTGAAATAATGGAGCTAGCGTATGGCACCGTGGTTATGACACTCTTTGGTGCCCCTACATCTCAAGTCACATTTCTGGGTTTGAGTTCCAGCTTTTCTTCTGATTCCAGTCTCCTGCTAATTTGGATCCTGAAAAGCAGTGATCACTGAAGTCTGTGGGTTCCTGCCACCCACATGGGAGACCCAGACGGAGTTGTGGATTCCTGGCCTTGACCTAATCCCAGCCCCAGCTCCAACCATTGCAGGAATGTGGGGGGTGGGTGAGTCAGTGGAGGAAAGTTCTCTTGGCATTTATCTTCTTCTGTATCTCTCTGACTTACAAATAAATTAGAATAAATGGATAAAAATTAAAAAAGAAACAAGTAAAATCTTGACTCATATAAATATAAGAATAAATAAGCTACAGGTTTTACTTAACTCACTTCTGCATAAAACTAGTGACATGCTGCAACCAACTCAAGGAGATTTCTAAGAACAGATACCTTTAGGGATCAGGAATATTTAAAACTAATGGGTGCTATTTGTTTTGGTTGTTTGTTCTCAAGACAGAATTCTTTTTCATGTTTATAGACAAGAAACATGTAGTATTCTGTCAGTTACCTGCAGAATCAAAACCAGCCAACCCAAATGTGCTCTAGAATGACAAGGCATAATTTTTGATTTAAGTAATATTTTTTCTTTACAGTATCTCAACTTTGGATTAAAAAAATACAAAACTCTGTCCTGAGACCAGAAAGTTGTATTGGTCATTTTCCTCTTATCATAATGTAATTCCTAAGACAGGTTTGGAGGCTAAAAGCCCAAAAGGAGTCATTCATTTGTCCAGCGCTGAGTACCACGTGGCAGATGCATCGCCTTTGTAGGAGCCGTAGGAGTTGGTGTGAGAGGAACAAAGTCACATCTGAGGTAGGAAGCCAGATCGAGAAGGGGCAGGCTTGCTCCTTTTAAAACAACTTTTAGGCAGTGTGGCCTAGTGGCTAAGGTCCTCGCCTTGATCCCATATGGCCGCTGGTTCTAATCCCGGCAGCTCCACTTCCTCTCTCTCCTCCTCTCAGTGTATCTGACTTTGTAATAAAAATGGAATAAATCTTTAAAAAAACAAAAAAACAACTTTCTTGTGAGAACTAGAGAAGAGTCCCATGGGAATTATTTTAATTTCTTCCATGGAGAATGTCTCTGTGAGGCGCTGCTGTACCCTCTTACCCCATGACTAATTACCAGCCACTGTGCCTTACCTCTTACAGACCCACCACCTCCCAGCATTGCTGAGTGGAGGAACAAGCTATCAAAACATGAACTCTGGGACTGGAGTGCTGGCATAGTGGCTAATTCCTCTCCTTGCAACCACTGGGATCCCATATGGGCGCTGGTTCGTGTCCTGGGCTGTCCCACTTCCCACCAGCTCCCTGTTTGTAGCCTGAGAAACAGTGGAGAATGGCCCCAAAGCCTTTGGACCATGCACTCACACAGGAGACCCAGAAGAGGTTCCTGGCTCCTGGCTTCAGATTGGCTCAGCTCCAGCGTAATGGGGAGTCACTTGGGGAGTGAACCACTGGATGGAAGATCTTTGTCTCTCCTTCTCTCTGTAAAACACGCCTTTCCAATAATTCGCGTGCAGAGGAGTGGGGTGACTGGGGTGGGGGATGGACCTCTTCTCCTGCCTTACCACAAACTGTCTTACAGGGTGTCTCACCACTTGCCCCTGGTTGCTGGAGATCTTTTCAAAAAGGAAAAAAGGAACCCAGATCAGATGTTCCCGGTGTTCCTAGTTGGAAATTATTTGTTAAAATAATTTTCAGATAGAATTTTATAAAACTAAAAAATCATTCGGCAGAAATGAGAAGCACAAGTAGGGAGGATCTATAAATTATCACCTTAACTTTCAGGACACACGAGTTTTAAATTTGAGCCGTATCTTATTGCTTTTTCTGATTCTTAAGTATGGGACTCAATATGTGACTGATTGCTTTTGTGTCCTGTTAATAAATCCTTGTCACCTCCAAAAAGATCTTCTGACAAATCTGTGAGGGAACCATGATGTCACCAACAAAAACACAAGACTGGGGCTGAGTCTTGAAATTCAGAAATGAAGGCAAACTAGAAAGGAAGGAAGAAGAGAACTGGGGCTGGCACTGGGAGGGTACACCACTTATCAAAGGCTGGTATCAGTACCTAAGTTCAAGAGCTGTTTTTGAAGTGCCAACAGTTTGAGGCACGTGGCCTAGTTTTCTTCCAGGAACATAAAAACCATTTTTTTGTTGAAAACATGAAGGCACATTGTCTGTAGATGATGCAGAGTCCTCAGGAAAACATTCAAGTAATAAAGGAAGCAGAAGCGTATAAACTTAAAATTATGCCTAGGAATCACTGTTTCAGTAGCTCTGTCTTGTGAATAATTATGGTACTCAAATGATTATTCATTAGTCAATTCAACTGTGATTTAAGCCTCAGGTTTTAAGTTATCTTAAGTTCTTGGAAGTTATTTTTAACCTGATAATTGTAAAACAAAATTACTGTTAAATATGTGGATTAAAGATCAAGATTGAATACTTATGACAAACTGCTGGGAGAAAACAAAGAGGACATTTCAAGACATTAGTGTAGATGATGATGAGTTACTGGATAAGATGCTCTAAGAGCTGGCAACAAAAGCCAAACTGGGCAAGTGAGATTATGTCAAAGTCAGCAGCTTCTATGCAACCAAGGAAGTGATCCACAGAGCAAAGCAACAACTGATAGAACGGGAGAAAATATTCAAGTTACTTATTAGACAGAGGATTAATGTATCAGCAACCCAAAAAATTCACTAACAAAAAGCAACCAACGCAGTTAAGAAATGAGTAAATGACTTAATTAGACAGTTATCAAAAGAAGAAATAGAAATGGCGAATAAAACATATGAGACAATACTGAATGTTATTAGTTACCTAGGCAATGCAAATCAAAAGCATAATGAAATGTCACCTCCGCCCTGCCAGAATGGCAATTATCCAAAGCAAAGAGAGCGGTAAATATTGATGAGGATGTGGAGAATGGAGAATTCTTATAAACTGTTGGCAATGTAAATTAAAACAGCAATTGTGGAAATTAATATGGAGAGGTCTTCAAAAGCCAGAAATAGGTTTTGCCTTATGCTCAAGCAATCCCACCAACTATCCAAAAGACCTGAACGAGGGAGACCACCATGTTTACAGTAGTTCTGTCCACCATAGGCAAAATATCCTCAACCAAGGTGTCCATCGCCAGATAAACAGAGAAATTGTGATATATATAATGCGAATTTATCAATGTATATACATATATATACAGTGGAATAGTAATCAGCCATGAAAAACAATGAAATGTTGTTATTTGCAGTAAAATGGCTGGAACTGGAGGACATCATTGTAAGTGAAGGAGGCAAGGCACAGACGAATATAGTATGTTCTCCCTTATATGTAGGAGCTTCACTTACGGAAGGCAAAAAACGCCCAAGTATATCGAATTTGATGTGAACGCAATCTTTTATCAAGCTCTGTTTTATACAATTGTCAAACAAATTGATAGGAATTCTATACTACCATAGTTTTAGTGATTCTGTGACTTGTAACACTTACTGTATGTGGATCAAGTTGAGCATCTTCTGCTTTGATTGCGTGTAGAGCCCTTGCCTGTTGTGGTCTTTTGATTTGTTGAATTGTTTATCTAGTGAATCAATAAGCATTTGATTGAAATGTATATTTAAAATGTTATTTCAAAAATAATAAGATATTTAAAAAGAAATTTTTTCAGAATAATGATTTGATATAAACATAAAGTTATATATGTATGTTTTGAGATTTATTTATTTTATTGGAAAGTCAGATATACAGAGAGGAAGAAAGACAGAGAGGAAGATCTTCCGTCCGATGATTCACTCCCCAAGTGAGCCGCAACGGGCCGGTGCTGTGCCGATCTGAAGCCAGGAACCAGGAACTTCCTCCCACACGGGTGCAGGGTCCCAAGGCTTTGGGGCCATCCTCGACTGCCTTCCAAGGCCACAAGCAGGGAGCTGGAAGGGAAGTGGAACTGCTGGGATTAGAACCGGTGCCCATTTGGGATCCCGGTGCATTCAAGGTGAGTACCTCAACCATTACACTATTGCGCTGGGCCCAGAGTTACGTTTTTCATAATCTTAAAATTAGGAGTAATTTTATTAGCTAGTGAACATGTGCAAACCTAGGAACATAATATCAAAGTAGAATATTGTTAAAAGTTACAATTAACATGAATAAAGCCAATAAAGCAGCTATTTGTTTTTATTAAATTAGAGTAATTCCCCAGGAATTTACCTAAATTTGTGAACCTGAATTCTTAAGATGTTCAGTAAAAACATTTTTAATATGTTATATTTAAAGCAATAGAATTCTAATTTTTGGGGAATTTTGGGAATGTTCTTCTAATATATACTTAAGTGCTTATTTATTTCCATTAGCCATTCACGAATGAGCTCTTTCAACATGAAACTTCCTAATCTAATTTATTAATAGCCTCTGGGGGTAGGAAAAAATTTTAAATTAATATTTTTTATTTTTGATGAGTTTTACATAGTTGATTAGGGTGATTAGCGTCCAGGGTTACAGACAGGTGGGTGAGATCACCATTTCCACATTCTCTTTTTTCCCTTTCTGTATCTGGGGAAAGGGGGAGACAAAGAGAGAAGCCACACCCAGCCTCCCAAATGCCTCTGCACCCTGGGATGCATGCAGCGAGAGGTACAGGCCTTTCTGAATTACAGATACACAGGCATACGAGACAAAGTTATCTGATGGCTTTAATTTAAAATTTCAGTCTCAGGTTAAAAGAGAATATGGGAACTCCAAACACATTAGTCCTGGCCTGAGAAATGTGTACTCCTTGTCATGGGTCACAAGATTCTTAATTGATTTGGGCTCAAAATAGACAAACCAACAAAAAGAACCAATAATATGCTTTCCCCATGATCTCTCACAGAAGATATTAGATTTCTATAAACCATTAATCAATTATTGAAATTACCAGATAATCAGACCAAAAATCCCAGTTTTCAGTAATAGCTGCTCCTAATGGCTATTAGCTATAAATGAACCCAAAAGCAAAAGCAGAACACAAAATTAGTAGAAAGGAAAATTAAAATTAGAGAGAGAGCAAGGATATGTAAACAGAGTCAACATTGTTTTGCTTTTGTGGGATCATGACGGTGCTTTATATTGCTCTTATCTACAAGCTAGGTTGTAAAATAACTTCCTTGGAATCAGAATTAGATAAGGGCGGTGGTGGGCTGTAGACAATGCACAGGTTTATTGGTGTTTGCTTCCCTACCCCCAACATAAGACTATCATTCAGGCTGAGATCATACACCACTGCTTACACTATATTCACTTCTAACCCTGGCCTGCCTGCCCCGTTCTATCCCATGACTGCAGGACTACGCTCCCAAGGCTTCTGCAGCACCTCTCCATAGCAATGTTACCGACAGGCCCACACACAATGGGAAAAAAGGTCAACTGCCCTCTTCTGTTTCTGAAATCCTGATGTAAAAGCTAAAAGCAATTTCTTAAAACTCAAATTAGTTGAAAATCTCCGTAACTTCAGTTTCCCCTGTAAAAAGAAAACACTCACAAATCCAAAAGCATTTATTTTCCTAGAATTACTTAAAGCAAGAAAAACAGCAGGCTTTCCCTACTTCTCTGTATAAATATTCTTGAATAGGGAGTCATGATGATGAGTTGCCCAATCTCATTTCTCAGTGGTTAACAAAAGGGAAGAAAGCATGAACCTTCATAGAAGTATGCTACATTATTAAACTGTTAGTGAGGACAGGAAAATAAAGCAGTGTTATCATTCACATGCCTAAGATAGTATTGGAAAAGGTGGATATGATTACGTCTCCCCCAAAGGCTTTAAAATGAAATTTTATGAGTACATTGTGGAGCTGCAAAGCATGATACGATGTTAAACAGAGCCAGCCCACTCTGTCTTGGATACAGCTGAAGCCAGTCCAAAAATAAGGACAAAAGCAACAGGTGACAAGTCTAGCTAGGATGCTACACACCTGTGTAGGACCCACAAGGTCTTAGGGAGGTTTAACTCTTTGGCTCCCTGTTAGAGGCAGGTTAGAACCCAATGCACGAAATCACAGAGTAAGTGCTGCATGAAAGATGGAGTCCCCACTGAATGTCTGTGAGTTCACCATCTCCAAGCACTGTAGGATGTGTTCCCTAGAATGAGCTGGGGATAAGTAGAAGCAGTAGGTGGGAAACCAAAAAGGTCAGCTATGGTTTTGGAGAACTCCCACCACTGCCATGTCTCCTCACATCCTGATCCCTTTCCACATTTGGGTCCTAAATCAGCAAGGATTGGGTATAAGGGGAAAAGGAGAATCATTTGCCTTAAATAAACTTCATAGATTTAAAAAAATTTATTTTTATTTGAAAGGCAGATTTATAGCGAAAGGGAGAGATGGAGAGAGATCCTCACTCTCTAAATGGCCACAATGGCTGGAGCTGAGCTGATCCAAAGCCAGGAGCCTGTAGCTTCTTTTCAGGTACTCCACATGGATTCAGAGTCCCAAGCACTTAAACCATCCTCTGCTGTTTGTTCAGGTCACAAAGAGAGCTAGATTGGAAGTGGAGCAGCAGGGATTCGAACTAGCACACATATGGGATGCCAGCACCACCGGCAGAGGATTAGCCTCTTACACCACCACACCAGTCCCCAAGTTCAGACTTTCAACTGTTTCTTGGGACTGGACGTTTCAAACACCACATGTTTTATCATTAAAAATGGTTGGAGGCTTTTAATTTTTCTAAGAATGTTTACAGGGATATGAGGCTCACCTGACATTTCATTAAGGGACAAAGAAGACATCCACCCTTGAGCAGAGGGAATAAGAAAACAAAAAGACAAAAACATTGCTTCATGATTACACCACACCAAATTCCACTCCTTGAGTTTAAGGCCTACCAGGTCAGGTCCACAGAAGGCAGCCTCTTTCCCAACCTAAAACTGTTCTAAATGATTTGGGGAACTGCCCCAAGGGCATCCTAACCAGAAAATGTACAAAAGGGCTCACAAGGAGCATACATGAGACGTCACTGGGAAATCCTAGAAATCAGTTTCCGGTGTGCAGTGATTTTCAAGGCTACTATGAATCAGAGAAATATGTGACCTCTCAAGAATTCTCTGGTCTCACAGAGGCCCTCATACCGGGTAGGGAAGCAACAGGCACCCACGGAGAAAGGAGCTCAGAGCAGGAGATTTCTGTTTGGGTTTGGGCCCAACTTCTCCTTCCATTTCTTGGCTCTCCCTGTATTCCTTCTTCTGCACATGTTCAGCCATGGCTATCCGCTGTCCACTCCAGAGGCTAAATAAAGGAGGTTGCTTTATCTTGGATTTGAATCTCCTAAACTGGCAGATCCAAACATCTTTTTTTTTTTTTTTTTTTTTTTTTGTAGAATTAGTCCCCTTCGGTGTTGTGATGCTGCAGCCAAAAACTGACCAATGCAGCATTTGACATGGGTCTTCTGACAATTCTGGTAATCCTATGAGGAACTGCTATCCCACCCCTTCATAGGTAAAGGCACCTGAGATTTAAGCAACATGGACAATCCAGTAATACCTGGCTAGTGAACATTAATGCCGGGATTTGAACTCCGGCATCAGCTGTGGAGGAGGAGACAGTGAGAGCAGTGAAGGCTTAAGACGGCAGAAGATCCTGGAGAAGGAGGTGTGCCAATCCCTGGGTTAAATTATTGAGGTCAAGCGTCCCTCCCCCCTCCCTTGGGTAAGCAAACACTAATAGTGAGAAAGGGCTGTGGGTAGGTACCAACTGAAGAGTAGTAAGAGACACAGGGTCATGGAGCTCACTGTGTTCAAAGTCTGAAATCTCTGTATGCACCAGGGAGAAAAGAGAAAAGTGGCATATGAGATGGTACATACTGGGTAATTTAGACTAAGGGAGTAGCAAAGGCTTCTTTGAGAAAGAACTACGCAAATGAAGATGTGACAAGTCAGTGTGATAAGTTCACGGAAGAGGCAGGATACTCTTTGCAACTGCTAATGAAAAGCAGAAATTATTCTCCCTTAAGGAACAAGCAGGATTTTTGTACAAATGAAAGATACTGGACCAGAAGGCAGGAGATAGGGCCAGTCAGAAGTATTTGAAGTCTTAGGAAGGCAATGCAGGGTCTCCCCATTACTGAAATAGGTTAGTGGGGGTTTGATATTTTGAGTGTAATGTCTCAGGATTTACCATTCAGCCATAGAGAACCGACCCTGAAAATCGTGGGCATTGGACTTCCTGAGGCGGAAGCTGGCGTCGGGCTTGCTCTGTTCCAGGGGCTTCTAGTCTCCTAGTAGACTTTGCAGGTTTTCACCCGTTCCCTTACCGTGGCCAGATTTCTGCTTTTGGATTTCAAACTGTCCACTCATTTCCACCTCACCCTTTTCTTCCAGCCTACACTCTTGGTGCAGTATATTCCCTGCAGGTATAGAGAAAATAGCTCAATTTTCTTGCTTTTATTTAAACCAACCCTAACATTGTGTACTTTTCTTCTTTTGCTCAAAGCTATTTTCCTTTCCTGGAATTCCATTTTCTTTTATATGCATTTGAAAAAAACAATAGCATTCTCAAGGTTAGTGTAATTCAGAGTACTCCCTTCATAAAGCTTTCTTGGATCCCACAATCAAAGCCACTTTTCTTTCTTTTTGTTGCCCATTCATTGTGAGCACAGTTGGATGGCTTTACAGTTTCACATACACTCATGTCTTACAGAAATGAATGAACCTGTGCAAGCATGGACCCCGTTACATCTACCTTCACACATCTAGGCCCTTGCTTGCAGTTGCTTCTCTTCTTTCCTGCACTGAAAAATATGTGGAGCCACAACCCAATCAGAGGCTTGACTAACTTTGTAATCTTGATCTCAAAGTCGCAGTCTCCGTATTCTATGATGATTAAGTCACCTGGATAAGTGCTCAAAAAGTTAGGTTCCTGATTTT
Source organism: Ochotona princeps (assembly GCF_030435755.1). Taxonomy (NCBI): domain Eukaryota; kingdom Metazoa; phylum Chordata; class Mammalia; order Lagomorpha; family Ochotonidae; genus Ochotona; species Ochotona princeps. The sequence goes on from NC_080835.1 coordinate 50,000,821, forward strand.
CTGAACCTAAAGAATAATGTTGCTCAAGTGAAGAGTGAAAAAGGGTATTACTAACAAGGGCTCCAGTAATTATCGTGATAGAAATTGCAAAAATAATGCTGGAAACGCTTTAGGTTAGGGACTTGTCAGGTGCACACCAGGGTAGATGTCTGTTCTTCTCACCCTTTCGTTTTCTGTGTCTGGGCAGGTGTGATTGCAATAAGGTTATTTTTTTCCTGGAGTTTCTGTTCCCTTGTATCACCGAAGAAAATGCATTTTTAGACACTGAAATGTTTTCAAGTGAATATTAAAAGCTGGGAAGAAAGACGGGCCTGGAGACCTAGGTAGGTAACAGGGTAGATTTCTGTAGAAGAGATTATAAACCCAAATTTGTGTAGAAGAGGGGTGTTTAATACGTACTGGGAGCTGTCAGCTGTCTTACATGTGGTTTATCCTGACGGTTGTCCTTTCTTTTTTCAGACAGAGAGGTTTTATTTGCGAAGTGAATACATGAAAGTGAATGGGAAAGAAGGGAAAAGCCTCTCCTGGGAGGTCCGGGAGATGTTGTGTCTCATGAAACGAGAGACACCCCAACAACTGTCCTTGTCAAGTAGGTGTTCTTATCTGTGTTCTGCAGACTAGGAGCCTGTCAAGCAAGCAGAACTGAGATTGCTTATTCACTTAACAAATATTTGTTGAACACCTTTCATGTGACATGGACCTTTCCATAAATGTAATTTGTGCTTTTAACTAGCATATTTTAAATGTCTCTCTTTTTCTTTGCCTTCCTGAAATTTTACTGTGATGGCTAATAACAAAGTTGGCTCACATGCCTTCTTATTCTTCTACATTTTCCTTTCATTTTTTGGCATGACAGCTCCTAATTGTTTTGTCAGCTTTTTACTGACTTTAAGAAAATATTTCATATACTTTTCCCACTTTTTTTTCCAAAAGTTATTTTTGGAAGAAAGGTGGTCTAAGATGTCTAGTTCATCAATACTGGAGAAGAGAAATCCTGATGTTAGAATTTGAGAAATTCTAGAAGATTCTTTTGTTTTGTTTGGGAAAGAGTTTGTAAGGATGTAAGTGTGGAAGCAGAGAGACAAGTTGGGCAAGAGGTGATAGTGGCTTGGTTGAATGTGTTAACAGAAAACTCAGGAGGGGCTAAAAATTTTAAAGCAAATGTTTCAGAGTTTTATATTGTCAGTTTCTCTCAGGTGATCCTGTTAAGTCTAGGGTTGAATATAAACTCATTAGGACTACAGAAGTCCTCAGGGTGGTGTTATATTCCAGGATGTTTTGACCCTTCAGGATCTTATGCATCATTGCAATCACACCTACCAACAACAATCTGATAAAATCTTATACTGAAGCTGGAGATTTTTAAAGCACAACTCTTACATGAATAAACAATGCAATTCTATGTCCCAACACCAATAAAGATGGGAAGTTTCACATTTTCTCATAATGAAGACAGTGGAGAGGTGCGTCTCCTTCCTTAGAGGAGTTTCAGGGCCTGCAGCTTTGATTGGGTTTGCGTCTACACTATCCTCTGAAACCTCCCGCTCATTCTGGGTTTCAGAAGTTTGTGCGGCTCTAAATCAAGTTCCTCAGGTTTCTGACTTCCTGTGTTTCCTCTTAATCATTACGTATCACCATGGCCAGCCTTCTTTTTAGGAAGTTCAGCCAGGCTGGCCTGGGCTTCTTCAATTTTTATCTCCTTTGTTGTGCTGTAGTGTTAAAGTCACCCTTTGGCCAGCATGATGGCTCAGTGGCTAGGTCCTCACCTTGCATGCACTGCTTTCCCACACTTGACCATTTTTTTTTATTAAATTTATTCATTAATTACATTGTGTTGTAATTACATAGAATCTGGGATTCTCCCCCCTCCCACACTTGATCCTAGCCAAAAGGCCGAGAAGTGATGCGCTGGGTTCCCATATGGGAGCCGGTTCGTATCCCATTTGCTCCACTTCCCTTACAGCTCCCTTGGGAGCCTTGGGACCATGCACCCACATGGGAGACTGGGAAGAAGCTCCTGGCTTCTGGCATCAGATCAGCTCAGCTCTGGACATTGTGACCACTTGGGGAGTGAACCAGCAGATGCAAGATCTTTCTGTTTCCCCTTCTCTCCATAAATCTAATCTGTCTTTCCAATAAAAATAAGTATTTTTTTTTTTTTTAATCAGGCTCCTCAAAGGGAACTTTCTCATCTCTCATAGCACACTCCTGCTCAGATTTTACCCTGGCCTGCAAAGCCTCCAGGTGGAGCCCTGCCTTCCTCTTTCACATAGTTTTGCTTCACCTTCCTCTGCTCATTGTGCCTTGGCTCCATGGTCCCAGTTTTCTGAACTTACCTCACTCATTCCTGGTAGAACCTTTTGTGCCTTAGTCCATCTGTTGGCAAACCTCTTCCTCTAGACCTTCAAGTAGGTGACTTCTATAAACCTAACCCGAGTCCTGGAATCCTCCTATGGAGTCAGCATCAGTAGATTGAATCAGCACCCAAGTGAGATGAGCCCTGTACATCTATCAGAGAAAAATCCAAGTACATCTAAATCAATGAGATAGCTGGTAAAGCTGATCTAAAAGACAAAACAGAAGACTGTAACCCTGTCTCACCCCAAACCACAAAGGTGCAACAGTGTCACTTGAGCGTGCTAGATGGCACCTAAGCAGCAAATGGGACCTTGGTGGATCCCAATTTCTGAACTGATGATTGTTTTTATCAATGGCATGGCTGACATGGGCTCTACACTTAAGTCTCACAGGACGCTAAAGAGGTCTAGAGACCCAACACCCAGCTTGAGCTGTACCTGCCATCCTGGCTTTTGTGAATGAAGAAGGAATGGTTTTTGAGTCTGGGGACTTTATTTTGGTGGGCTCAGCAAATCATCACTTTAGTGCGATCCCTCATCACAAGGTACATTCTGCTGTGATGGTGTTTACTGCAGATTGGACAATAATGTAAAAAAAAAAATCACCATTTGTTTTTTCTGCTCAACTGTTTCCTTATTCTATGGTTTGAGCAAGTCATTTCACCTGATTCTTAACTTTTTGTTTGCAAAATGTGGACGACATGACCACCTTGTAATGTTAAGGGAAAGTACTTTTGCAAGGTTAATTATTACATGACTGGAGGCAGGACTGTTACAGTTACTTCCATATGCCCATCACTGCCATGATTAAATGATTACAAGCAGCCCAACAGTTATAGCAGTATCTCCCAGGTCTTGCCAAGTGACAGCCCTGTCTAGTCAATAAAGCAGATTAGAATTTTCAAAACTACCCAGGCAGCTCTTCTGGGCTCTACAGCAGCACCTGCCTTTGCTGTCGTGGTGAGAGCTGAGCCCCTCCTTCTGTGCTAAGGGAGCGCTCTGACTAGCTTCCTGAGACACTTCTACCCTTACGTAACTTCCCAGCCTCTATTTCACTGTCCTCTTTCTCCTGGCCCATCAGTTTCCCTTCCCCTATTGATTGCTCTTACACAAACTGCTTATCCTTCCTGGCACCCCATCATTTCTTTGTGCAACTTTCCCTGTGCTTCTCCCCAGTCCTTTATTTCCTCCTAGTCCCAGCCACTTTTCTGTTCAATTCGTCACTCCCTTTCTCTCGTCTCCCTATCTCAAATGCTTTTTTTAGGTTCAGGGCTTTGCAATGTCAGCCTTTTTCTCAGCTGTCATCCTAGGCTGCCTCAGCCATAACTGTGTGGTCTGGACTTCATCCGCACGTGTGCGTGGAGGGCCCCAGTGTGGGCCAAGCTGAAGGCAGTGTCACAGCATTGACAGGCACTGACTCCAATTTCTCCAGAGCTTGTCTGGGAAAGGCAATACACAGGGGAGTACTCCATGAAGTTCATGAGAAATTAAATTAAAAGGAAAATTTATTTGGTGAAAAACATGTTGGAAATTCATGTATAGAAATGCATAATTTTATACTCATAAAAGCTTAAAGGTTTCATGAATGTGTCCTAGGGTCTGTCACTTAGTCTCCCTTGGGCACCCCTGGTACCTCTTTCTCTTCCTGAGCTGGCTTGGCTCAGTCCTTGCTTCAGGACCTGCCCTTAAGGTAACTAATGGTAAGGAGGGATGGGATAGGGAAAGGTAACCTGCAAGGCAAGAAGATCCAGTAGTCATCTGTGGGACCACCCTCCTTGCCCCAAACTCTCTATGTAAAAAAATCACACTTTTTATGACTGTTAAAAGTGTTATAATTACTCAGAAGAACATTTGAGAAATCCATTGTATTTGCTGATTGTGAAATTGCAAACCCAACAACAACACCCTCAGCATTTGCTCTCTTAAAGGCATTGAGCTCCAAAGCAACCCATCCAGCGCTCTGTCATTCAACAGAAAACTAAGCAGAGGTCTAGGACACTTCCCAGTCAAGGTTGCAGTTTAAACACTAGCCAGGGATGAACTCTGATCATTTCTTCATTTCTTTCCCCTCTTCTCCTCCTTCCTCTTCTTTTCCTTCTCCTCCTTCTTATTCTTCTTCAGATTTATTTATTTTTATTATATATTACAGAGAGAGGAGAACTAGAGGTCTGTCTTCGATCTATTGTTTCATTTTCTATATGAACACAACAGCCACAGCTGAGCTGATCTGAAGCTAGGAATGTGGTGCTTCTAACAGGTTTCCTATATGGCTGCAGGGTCCCAGGGACTTGGACTACCCTCTACTGATTTCCCAGGCAGCAAGCAAGGAGCTGGATGGGAAGTGGAGCAGCTGGGACACCTATTGCTTTCCACATGGGGTGAGGATTAGCATACTGCATCACCATGCTGGGGTGGGGCAGCCCAGATCTTATCTGTTCTTAAAACTCCGATATAACAATAGTAAAGGGATTTCCACACCCACACCCTGCCTCCAGTTGAATACATTTGTTTGTAATATATGGGTGCGAGTGAAAGAAAGTTGGAGAATGGTATTTCCTTATCTGTTTTACACCAAAATGTCTTTTCCCCTTTGGCACCAACTTGAGGACTACCATGATCCCCTAAAAGAATTTAAAGGGATTTGTTTTCACTTTTTAAAAATTTTCCATTGTTTTGAAAGGCAAAGAGAAAGAGAGAGAGAGGGATATTCCATCAAGAGAAAGAGAAAGAAGGATATTCCACCTGCCCTTTCCCTCCCTTAAATGTTCACAAAAGCCTGGCCTGTGTTAGGTCAAATTTAGAAACCCAAAATTCAATCCATTTTTCCCATTGGGTGGCAGAGACCCAAGCACTTGAATCATTACTATTGCCTTGCAGAATGTGTGGTAGCAGGGAGCAAGAATCGAAAGTGGAGCCAAGACTTGAACCAGGCATTCCAATACAGGATATGGGTAGCTCCAAGCAGCAGCCTATACAACTAACAAGCTTTTCGAACTGACAATAAACACATTCTGGCTATTACGTACAGCTTACGGATGAGAAATCTAATAACTCCTTTGAGTTAACTAGAATAAGAATTTCAAAAAATAATCCCTAGCATTTTACCCAGTCATACTATGAATCTAATGTAAAGATAGAATTAAAAACATTCTAAAGTGTAACTTTTTAAAATTTTGTTTTCTACGCACCCATTCTCAAGATGCTGCCAGAATTTGTTAGGGCATAGACTAAGTAACCTGAGTAAAGTATTCACATTTTGTGCAATTTAATGAACGTGAAAAAGCTAAGTAATCAATATGAAGAATATTTTGATGAATATTCTAAAATCAGAATAATAAAAGTTTGCAATAAATAAAATATTAAGCTATTAAAGACTATTTAAAGGGTTTTTAAATTGATTACATTGCATTGTGTGACACAGTTTTATAGGCACCGGGATTTCCCCCACCCTTCCCCAAACCACCCCCAGGGTGGATTCCTCCACCTTGTTGCATTACCACAGTTTAAATTCAGTTGAGATTATATTTAAAGGGTTTAAAACTACTGGTACTGGGCCCAACATGGTAGCCTAGTGGCTAAAGTCCTTGCCTTGCATGCGCTGGAATCCTGTATGGGCACCGGTTCATGTTCCTACAGCTCCTCTTCCCATTCAACTCCCTGCTTGTGGCCTGGGAAAGCAGTAGGGGACAACCCAAAGCCTTGGGACCCCATACCCACATGAGAGACCCAGAGGAAGATCCTGCCTCCTAGTTTTGGATTGGCTCAGCTCTGGCCATTGTGGCCACTTGTGGAGTGAGCCAGCAGATGGAAGACCTTCTCTGTCTCTCCTCCTCTCTGTAAATCTGACTTTCCAGTAAAAATAAGTAAATCTTAAACAAACAAACAAACTACTGGGACTAACATGAAGTTGAATGAGGCCAAGTCATGCAGGTGCGGGGTTGGATTCTGTGTTTATAGAACAGTTGAGTGCTTTTTAAATTACATAAGCCTACGTGCTGGGATTGTGGCATAGTTACTTAAGCCCCCTCTTATGATACCAACATTGTACCTTGGAGTGCTAGCTCCAGTGCTGGATGCTCCACTTCTGAGTCAGCTTTCTGATGATGTGCCTCGAAAGGCAATGGAAGAAAGTCCAGATACCTAGGACCCTGCCCCCCATGTGGGAAACCAGAATGGGGTCCTGGCTCTCGGCTTCAGCCTGGCTCAGACCTGGTTGTGTGGCCATTTGGGAAGCGAAGCAGCAGATAGCAGATCTCTCTATCTCTCTCCCTCTGTCACGCTGCTTTTCAAATAAATAAATAAATCAATAAATACATGTTTTAAGAAATGGATCCTACTACTAATGAGATGGTATCACACAGAAGCATGGGAACAAGTTGGTAAGAGAGTCATTGGGGATTGTCTTGGAAATTGGTTATCGCAACAACACAAATTATAATAGTGTTGGAAGAAGCAGATTGTATAGGGGTGTGTATATCTCGTGGTCTGGTAGTAGACATAAGAGCTAAGCTTTCATTTTGCTGGGTGATAGCAGTAGTTTATGTTGCTAAGCAGAAAAATAAATAAGAGAGTGCTATTTGAAGATATGGAGATAAATACTGCAAAACAATGTCTGAAAGGTTTGAAAATGATTCCTTCTGGGGAAGGGAGTTAGGAAAGGGCAAAGTAAGAAGCACGGATTGTTATTTGACTTCATTTGTAGAAAAAGTTCATTCTTTCAGCTGTGTGCGTATACAACTAATTGAATAAGTAAAATTAGACTGACATATTTATCCATGAGGAAGCCAGGCGTTTCCTGAACTTCATTGTGTAGGTGATATGATTCAGTGTAGTTTCTACACGTGGGGGTGGACTCCAGACTCATCCAAGGCCAGGGCCTCTAGCATTCTTACTGAGCATGAGTGTTTTCCCGGGGGATGGCTACTCACAAACCTCACAGTCACACTGCAGCTCTTGAAACATCCACAGGAGACCAAGGCATGGAAATAGAAGTAACCGGTCAGAGCTAGTATTTCTACAGTTCATAACTGGCAGTGGAGCAGACTGAGCAGCACACCCTTCTGTCAAGGGACTGCTGCTCCTAGTAGGAGTCTGGGGTCAGCTCCCTAGCCTGGGGTCAGCTCCCTGCACATTGTTTTCTTCTGGTCAGGTCCTCATTTTATTGTTGAGTTTGGCTCAACCTACACCACTATCCTAAGTTGGTGAGCATAACTGCTGGCTAACATATGAGAGCACTTTAAAAAATCCATAGGAAATATAATTTTGTAAAGTTTATTTTGATGCAAAAAGTTAAAATGCATGTATATATTCATTTTTTGTAACATGCTTTTTTTTCATGAACAATTTGAGGATCTCTTAAGCACATGGATTTCACTTTTTTGCACTAAATTAAACTTATTTTAGAATTTTATTTTCCCTGAACTTTTGATAATACCCTTGTAGAATGAAGTTCCTCCATCTTTTTGGCTGCAATAATAGAAACTGCTGCCTCTCATGTGGGTACCCTGGCAGTCTTGCTCTGGACTTTCCCAGGCTGAGCTGAAAGTCCCACAGCTAGGTGGCCTGGAGGCTGGCCTTCAGATGTCTTGAAGGGCCATCCCATTTCTCCAGGTGTTTGGAAAGGTCAGGAAGCCATTTCTGTTTTGAGGCAGTAAAAGCAGCTTTCCCCTTCCCACAGCTGAGTTTTGCCTGGAAACTTCTGCCTCTGTCCAGGTGGGGCCTTGATACCTGCCTACCCTTGCTCACAATCAGTGTTGTGGTGCTGTTTACCGAAGTGTAGTTGAGATGGTACATTCCAGAGGAGAATGTCTGGGTTTCTGCCTCTCCCACCTTGCTCAAAGCCTACTGGTCTCACCCTGAGAAACTGGACAGTCTTATCATCAAGCCAGTGTTAACACTCAAATGTACATTCCTCAAGAGCCCTCTAAGTCTTATCTCTCGCTACTGATACGCCTTCTTAGGGTTCTGACGCCTAAAACTGTTTAATTAAGACAAAGAGCTACTTCAATGGTCCAAATTGGTTAACTATTTCCTGGCCTCCAAATTTGGCCACATAGCCAAGCTAGACTTCAATTTCTAAGACCAGGTCCCAGCACCACAACAGGTGCTCATCAGATCATAATTAGAACTTGCAGTAAGGGCTACGGTTTCCAGGAGGGCCCTGCCATCAGGCGCTGGTCTAAGCATCAAGGCTTAGACTCCAGATGGGAGCTGATTTCTTCCTTGCCCCATCTATCCCTCTCCTTTCCTCCATCCCTTTCTGCCTTTTCCTGGGGAGAGATACATATTTTAATTTTAGCTTATCTTTAGTTTGTTTTTTTTCCCCTTATTTCTCTGTTTGTTGTTATTGTTATTATTGTTATTATTACTAAGATTACTTTAAGGAAAAGTGTCTTCCCATATAGTGTTCCATGTACCAACCTACTAGATCTGCCTTACCTAAGTGTATGGCCATTCAAGCTTCTGGCTAGAAATGTCTCCAAGAGGAGCCAGCTTCTGGCATGTTCACTGTGATGCTCCCTTTTCTTTTGTGCCCCTATCTCCTGGAGTTTCTGAGACTTAGTCATGAAGTTTCCTTTTCTGGAAGGTTTGAAAGATTGAAATGTCCAGGATAACTTCCCCAACCCCTGTTTTGTGGAGATCAATCTACTGGGGCTTTCCTGGAGGGGTGGTGGCACTTGGGGTCCAAGCCCACAGAGCTGCGGATTCCCCTGTTCTTCTATTTGAGCCTGGGAAAAGTCCTGAGTGATTCCAAGTACGCTTGGTCAGTTCATTTGTCTCTAGCCATCAACGAGCCTTCTGGGAGATCAGAGTCATGATGTGAGTGACAGAGTATGGGTTTTGGTGTTGGACAGAACTGGGTTCAAATCCTGACTTCACTACTTCTAATATCACCTCGTGGTAGACTCTGAGCTCCCCCTCTCAGTTGTTAGTGGCTGACTGTTTCTCAATGTCCTGTTTCCTGGCAGAGACAGTGCTGTTGTTTCCTTCTGGCCTTGAAGCATTCCCAAGTCCAGCCCTCTTTTTATGTGCCTAATACAATGAGAAATGCTGCATAACCATGTGTTGATTAGCTACAAGACCATAGCACATGGTTAATATAACTATTCCAACTTTTCAAACTAAGGCTAAAATTCAGTGAGATGACTTGGATAAAATCACTCAGCTTTAAAGACAGAAGCAGAACTTACAGGCTTAAAAAAAAAAAGTCAATATAGTGAAATGGACCAAGAGAAACCTAAGCACTCAGATATTGGCACTTGTACTCATCTCTTCTTTGGCTGTGGGCCTCACATAACTTTCAAGGTTTATTCAGCTTTATTTTCCTCATCCATGGAATTAAAAAAACTAGAAGTGTGTGTGCTGAAAATGGAATGCATTGTGTATATAAAATTCCTGCTGCATAACACCAAAAAACGTGAGAATTCACCACCACTTCCTTCATTATCCCACCTTCCTCAATCATCTTCCCATTCATGAGCCTAACCAGGGAAGTCAGGTAGGAACACAAGGGAGACAGCAGCAGGCACTGATTAGCATCCCTCCTGGGCTGGAGTGGCCAAGCAGGTCTTCATGGAGATAGTGCTATGAAATCTGGACTGACATGCTTGGTGGTTCCAAGACACGGAGAATGGATGGGAGATGTCCAAGAATACACAGCTGATGCCTGGGTAGGGCACAGAGTGACAGCCACGAGAATATTCCATATGCTGAAGGGCCATAGCATGTGAAGCAGTATTTTTCAAGCTAGGCCTGTGTGCTAGGTTGCAGGCTGGGCCTGAGCCACATCATATCCAGGTTCTGATACAGGCTCAAAGAGGCGGGACCCAGGTCTCTCTTGCAGTCCCTTGTCAGCAGCTGGAGGGCTCACCATGGGGCAGCTTCCACCATCACTTCACAAGGGGTGGCGCTGAGGGGCCTGAGAGCAAGCCCACTTGTGGCTGGCTCACAGAAATGTTGAGTTGAAGGTCTTGAGTCTTTCTCCAGTTCCTCAGCTCAGCTAGGGCTCCATTGCTAACCAGCACTGCCACAGGTGGATGGTGTGACACACCTCTCCCCTTTTTTGCCTTCTTGCAGCCCAGAACCCTATAGGAATGGCAAATGGTGCAACTCCAGAACAGGGAACCAGAAAACCAGCCTTCTTTTCTTGCTGTCTTTCACTCTAATCCTTCCCTAGGACAGTCAGTGGCAAGATTTTGAGGCATGTTGGCTGTGAAGCTAATGGGGACAAATTGTACAAGGCGCCCTAATGGTACAGGATGTTACTAGCTTTGTATCTGTAATTTTGCATTCCTTTTCTTCAAAGGGTACCCAATTGCATACATTTTAGTCCCACAAAACCTGGGTCTGCCCCTCCAAGCTATGACTTCCTTGCCATATCCAGTTTAGTGTTGACATTAACATGATTTTTTTTCCTGTTTTGTCCTGACCCCATCTTTGACTTTCTTTGCATCTCATTTTCTCCCATGCATTGTAAATGTCCAGGAACCCTCTTCTGACATTCTGTGTCTTGAATTACCCATGTATATTCTGTCAATGAGATAATCCATTCCTGTTCCTCCTGCTGGTTTGTCATTGTGCATATGTGGTGAGGTGACATTGTAATCCTCTGCCTGTATTTGAGGTGAGATCAGTCTCAGAGTCACAAGGAGACTGAGTTTTCAAATCTCAGCCCTACACTCTGCTTCTCCAGAAAGGGTGCTTCCATTTGACAGAATCCTGGCCAAGATTCTTGGGGAAGAGTAAGCGTGCAATAAAAAGGCCCTACTTTTAAATTAACTTCTGTACAGCTGCCTTGGGCTAATACCTAGTGTTTCAAACATGCATGAAGTAGATTAAGTCTTAAATGGTGATTTTACTACCTTTTCGTCAACATTTACACATCTATACTATACTACCTTTTCGTCAACATTTACACATCTATGCGTATAGTGCCTTACCAATGGCTCTGCGTGGGCAAGCATACTCAGGAAGTGTGATATGCCATGGATCCTGTCTCCTACCTCACGCCCAGTGACTGGCAGCAGAGAGTAGCTGGATCCAGGAGGACAATCCCACCCAACCTCAGATCCTGGGCACTATAGTGTGGAATGGGGAGCCCTGGGCAGCAGCTGACAGGGGAGATGCCACAGAGTTCCATGCCATCTCCTCTGCCCCTACAAAAGGCCAGGAAGGTAGCCTGGAAGGAAGCCAAGTCATTTATTATTTCTCAAAGAGACCAGGTAAAGGAGGAGAGGCAGGTCACAGTCCTTGACTGGGAAGAGCAGAAGGGACTGTTCAAGAATAAACAGGGAGGTGTGAGACTAGGCCGGGTGAAAAAGAGTATTGTAAGGTCAAACTGGGGCTGGCCTGGAGCATTCCAGGCCTTGGCCTTGTGCTGGGCTCCACAGCTCCTAAAAGAGTCGATGCCATGGATGAACTCATAGGAGGGGCAGGTCAGCCCTGTTGGAGTTACTACCCAGGAAGGATAGTCTGTCCAAGGTCAGTGCCAAGTTTCTATGGGCCAGGTTCAGTCTCAGATCCAGCATGTTTCCCGTCGAAGGCTTGGTTCCTGCTCCTTTTGCATCAGGTAAGCTACCTTACTTGTCTGGGGCATTGGGGTTGGTCCCCGCAGTCTTTAGTCTCAATTGCGGTTTGGATGGGTCAGTGCTCGCAGGGATGGTCCGTCCTGCCTCAGCTCCCACACCTCCACCCACCCCGACTTCTCAGCCGGGCCCCAGCGTGCTGATGGTGGTGTAGCTCAGCCTAGACAGCGAAGCAATGGAGGGGGTGGGAGGGTCTTCGTCTGGAAGAGGCCTGGGGCGAGCTCGTGGCGGCCGGGAGCAACAGCGGGCACACGTGTCCAAACAGGCCTGGCGAAAGCGGCGATGCATGAAACAGTAGACCAGGGGATTGACGCAGGCCGAGACGTAGCTCAGCAAGTGGATGAAGGAGATGGGAGCCCCCGAGAGGGCACGGTGCGCACCTGGGCCGTCAAAGGCACGCCACGTGTTGGCGCTGTATACTGGCAGCCAACACATGAAAAAAAGCACAACGATCACTAGCAACATGCGCACCACGCGCTTCTTGGCCAGCAGCTTGGCCTGGGCTGGTCGGGGCCCGGGTCCTGGTCCAGGAGTGGGCGCGGTCAGCGCCGACAGCTCCAGGGCAGGCCGGGCCCGTGGAAGCTGCACATAGCAACCATCACCATCCTCGCCAGCCAGGCTCGTTTCCGGACGGCAACGCCCATTCTGGTGGACAGGACCTGAGCAGAAGGTAGGTGGTCAGACCTGAAGGCAGAGTCCTCCCTGCCTCTAACCCATCCCTCCCTCCCATGCTGCCCCGCTCCAAGCCTTCACTCTATTTTCAGTCTCCCCCTGCACCCACTTTAGCCCCACCTGCCCACTCCAGGCCTGCCCCTCTTCCAGCTCTGTCCCCCCCCCCACCCTCGGGTTTTGCCCACCTGGGGCAGCCCCACCAGGCAACCCTCCTTGGCTTCGGACCCGGCTTTGGCTCTCGTCGTTGTCGGTGTCAAACCTAAGCCCTAGGTAGAGCTCACGTGAGATGAGCCCGTAGGCCACCGCCATGACCACCCCAGGGACGAAGAACAGGAGCAGGAGCAGCAGTACCGACCTGGAGGCAGAACAAAGATTAGTCAGGAGGGTCTCAGTACATATATGACTGCACATGGGGGAAGCTCTAGGGTGGGTGTGTCCAGAGCAATGGGGTGGGGGACATGTCACTGGGAAGGACTAGAGATCTAGGGAAGGCCCCCAGATTGGAATCTTGGGAAGCCGGGTATGCAGAATGGGAAGTATCAAGCAATTCTTGCAGCAGTTGGAGGGATACTGGAGATGAGAAGGGAATTTCTAGGAACAGGTCATTGGCACCCTCACCAGGTCTGGCGGACCCGTGCACTGGGCCAGCGGTGCACGCACTGCAATACACGGGGCCCCACTGGCTGCACGGCGGTGTACACAGGATAGGGCACCATGAGCAGTCCGGACAACAGCCACGTGGCTAAGATCACACGAGCCGCGTGGGAGCGTGTCTGCCACACCCGCGCCTGCAGTGGTCGGCAGATGGCGCTGTACCGCTCCAGGGCGATGGCTACGAGGCTTAGCGTGGACACACTCACAGATACCCCTAAGTAAGGGCAAAAGAAGAAGTCACCTTGGAAACTTGCACCACACGCTCATCAGTGTGACTTTCTCTCAGTTCAACCTCTCTCCCCCACCCCCATATCCCCCATGGCAAAATTCCCTACACCAGGCAAGGACTTTAGGAGGGTAGAAGGTCAAGTGGGGCAGGGTAGCTATCTCACCCACCCATGAGGTAGGAAACGGCCTTGCAGATGACTGTGCCAAAGATGAATGTGCCCATCAGATTGGGCAGGAGCGTGAAGGGCATGCAGGCCACAGCCAGCAGGAGGTCGCTGACTGCCAGCGAGAGCAAGAAGGCGTTGGTCACAGTCCTCAGGCGGCGGCTCAGTCCCAAGACCACAATGATGAGGACGTTTCCTCCAACGCTCATCAGAAAGATGACTGCGTAAAGCGTGATTCTAATGGCCAGCTCCAATTCTAGACAGAAAAAGGAAGAAGTGGCAGTAGGTGTTCTGGCCCCCAGTGACCCCTCTAGCCAGATCCCTGTGTCCCAAGAACACACCCCTCCAGCTCCCGTCCAATGCCTGCTCAGTAAACAGTGAACTTGGTGCCTCTGTCCTTCCAACAACTTGAAGCTGTGCTAAATTCAGGAAGCCTATCTCTTCCCAAGGTTTGTTCTAAATTCTTCTGTTCGTATGCAGCCAGCTTCAACCCTTAGCCTGTCACCAAGAGCCTCTGAGAACTTACCCGCTCCCCACCACAGTCCTCCCACCTCCTTTTTGCACTGTACTCGTTTAAGCAACTGGATGACTCAGTTTCTTCATCATGCATCTTGTGACTCCCTCTCTGCTCAGGTTGTTTCCTCAGCTTTGAATACTTTTACTAACACCTCTGTCTAAATCACAAACTTACTTTTTTATGTCTGGTGATTCCTGGTTGCCCTTGTTCATCAGACTCAATTAACTACCTTCTTTTCTGTATGTTTTTTCTGGATCTATGCAGGTCCCTTTTGCTTCCATTAGAGCCCCTTTTATTTCTTTTCTACCTTCGACTTTGATGATCTCCAAACCTTCATTCTCACTCAATAAATACTTAAAACAGACCCTTTGTGCTAGGCTCTGGGGACAAAGAGATGAACGCTGAAAACGCCCTGATATATGGTAACTTATGGTAGAAAGGGAAACTCGGATATGAACACAGATAATATGTGGTAGACATGAGATTGAGGGATGGACAAGATGCTGTGGGAGTTCGCAGGAAGAACATCTAGTATTTGCGGGTAAGACAAGCTGAGAGCTTGACCACATTGGTTGTGTCATAGTTTAGAGGGAGACAGATTCATCTTTGGCTCTCCACATTACAGCCATGCTCACCTGGACAACACTAAATTGAATTTAACTGGACGGAATCACTTAGCAACAGGAATGTAAAAGCTATAAGTGAGAGAGTGTAGTGGGGCAGCCCCTCCCAGATTAGGGGTTAAGGAAGGGATAGAAGTACAGCAGTTTCTTCTATAACTCTGTATACATTGATTCATTTTGCTTAACCCACAGATAGAACTGTTTTTTTTTTTTCATAATAATCAACTTCCGTAGAAGTTGTTGTAGGCATCCAGTAAGTGCTATTTATATGAAATTTCTACACTCAGTTCAGTTGTAACATAACTTGCTCAAGATATAGTGAGTAAGGCACTGAGCCACAACAGAAGCCAAGAATCCGGACCCTTAAAATGTGTTGCTGCCTACGGCTCTCTGGCGACTCTGTCATTCATCACACCGCCTCCTTTTTCTCCTAATAAATCCTCAATCTGAATGCCCTTTTCTGTCTCTCTCTGTGTCCCACCAAGGCATTTCTCATTGTTTTAATGTTCTTATTTTCGTGTTCTCCAGCAGATAAAACCTGCCTCTTTCTTCAGTATATCCCTAGCACTTGGTGTAATGTCTGGGACAGAGAGGCAGTCAGTAATGCCTTCATAACTCTTGAATAAATGTTTTTCAAGGTAAAAATGAACCTACTTTTCTACTCTTCCTCTTTGAAAGTGCTCTAGAATGCCTCTCTTACCCTTGTGGCTTCTTGGAGCCCTTTGGGGTTATGCTTTCAGATGTGTTGCTTTTGATAATATATACAAACCATCTGAATCTCCTTTGGAATGTGGATCCCTCTATGTAGTGACAACTTCGAGGGGTGTGTGTGTGTAAATAAAGGAACTTTGGGAAGGATGTCTCTGTCAGAGAGGTCCTTGGATCCAGAAGAGAACTGGTGGTCTATCTTGCACTTTCCATGCCTCCTCCATTCCCCCTTACTTCCATCTCTTGCCTTCTCTTTGCATTGCTTCTCTCAAATTCTCCTTTGGATGTCTCTCTTTAGCTAATTCTTGGTTCAGCTACCATACCTCAAGTTGGTTCAGCACTCTGAAGTGTCAAAGCACATTTTCATTCATTCATTCATTCATTCATTCAGCTGATCTGCTCCATATGCACGACCTGGAATTTGGATAATTGTGGTGGAGCAGAGAGATGAGGTAGGTCTTACCGTTCTGAAGCTTTAATCTGCCTGGGGACTCCTGAAAACTGGAGAACAAACCTTCAAGCAAAAATGGCCAGCAGCAGGGGTTGGTGCCGTGGTGTGGTAGTCTAAACCTCTATCTGTAGGTAGGGCTGGCATCCTATATGAGTGCTGGTCCAAGTCCCAGCTGCTCTGCTTCAAATGCAGCTTCCTGCTCATGTGTCTGGGAAAGCAGCAGAGGATGGCCCAAGTCATTGGGTCATTGCATCCATGTAAGAGACCTGGAGGAAGCTCCAGGCTCCCAGTTTCAGACTAGCCCAGCTCTGGCAGTTGTGGCTGTTGCAGGGAAGGGGGTTGTGAAGTGAACAGCAGATGAAGCATCTCTCTCTCTCTATCTCCTCTCTCCTCTCTCCTCTCTCTTCTTCTCTATGTGTTAATCTGACTTTCAAACAAAAAATGAATCTTGAAAAAACCACCAGCCACTCTCTTATTTTCAGTCACCACCATCTTTCTAGGTCTTTGTTTTTAAACAATTAAGGGACATGAAAAAATTCTAATTACAATCAGTCTCAGAGCCAAGGATTTGTGGTAGGGGAAGGATAAGTAAGTGGAGCACAGGAAGTTGTCAGGGCAGTGAAACTCCTCTGCATGATGGTGGATACACGACACTGTGTGCTTGTCAAAACGCACTGAAATGCACCCCACAAGAGAACCCAAATGTAAAGTGTAGTTAAAGACTTAGTAATAATGTGTGAACACTGTTCCATAAATTGTAATCATGTTCTACACTAACGAAAGATGATAATAATATGGTAAACCTTGTGTGCTTGCATATGTGTTCAAGTGTGAGAGTATGTGCAAACATGAGTGTTTACAGGAACTCTGCACTTTCTGTTAAGTATTTTTAAAACATAAGAGTACTTCTAAAATCGTCTGTTGTGGGGCTTGCACTGTGACACAGTGGGTTAAGCCACTGCCTGAAGAATCAGCATCCCATGCATTCACCAGTTCAAGCCCTAGATGTTTCATTCCCAATCCAGTTCCCTGTTGGTGTGCTGGGAAGACCAGCAGAAGTACTTTGAGCCACTGCATGAGTTGGACCTGGCCACTTGTGGCCATTTGAGGAGTGAGTCAGCAGACAGAAGATCTCTATCTCTTTCTCCCTCTCTGCCTCTACCTCTCTGTACCTCTACTTTCAAATAAATAAATACTTTAAAAAGACTTTTGTTTTAAAATGTCATACACATGAAATAAATGGAATTAATTATGTGTGTGTATGTATATACATGCACATCTTTCTCTCTGTAGCAGAAAAATGAGTGATCACAGTGACTTCAGTGACAAGGGCTCTCAAACAGGTGGGACTATGGGAGCTGGCACTTGTATGGGTTCAGCTAGTAGTGCCTTGATAGTTTATCCATATGTATCAGCTTCCTGAGGATGAGAAGAGAGCAGACATCAGAGCAGGGATCTGGAAGACTGGGGCAGGTCAGCTCCTCTGGTTTTAGAGGGCCTGTGTTTCTTTGTCCATATGATGGCTGCTAAAAACATGACACAAAAGATTGAACAATAAGACATTAAACAAGAATCCAGCTTCTCCTAGAAAAAAAAATGCTACAGATCATGAAAGCTGCTGACTTCTTACATTCTGCTTCCCATTGAAATGTTGAATTTGTCACCCAAATATACCAAGTTATATCCACGTCCCTGCAGCAACTATGGGCAACATCCAATGGACTATGGAAAGTGGTTTGTGGTATAAGGAACATCCAAGTACCAGTGGGTATTGACCAAGGGTGATAAAGTAATATACAGTGTGTAGGTTACACCAGAGTGAGCGCTGGCTAAATGCTTTAGTTTTTGAAATACTATCTGGATAGGTGAAGGTAAAAGTAGCCCTTATTTCTGTGAGTAATATCTAGGGTACAGTAACATCTCTGTGTCTGTAAGTCTCATCTGATCGAGTGTGGGTTACATTTAAGCTATGGTCGTATCTAAGTAAGTGTAAAATTTGAGTGAGCAAGGATATATCTAAGTCTCCAAAGATGACATTCCATTTCATAAGTAACAACTTCAGGAGGCATGAGTTATGTTCAAAGGTCCACATGTGTACTAATAGGAGGACAATCCAAGTGGTGTTGGCAACAGGTGAATGAACAGAAACAAACAGAGAAGTGATAGTTAAGCATGGGAAGTATGTGATTATGTATAGCTGATAATAAAATGAAAGTTAGTAGTGTTTGATGCGTAGGTAATATCTAAATGATTGGGTGACATTAAAGTAACTGTGAATAAGTTCTCTGTTTCTGTGGATAGCTTCTAAGGAAAACATGGCTAATGCTCAATTCTGCATAGATTGTATAAAAATAAAGCAGACAACAATCTACATTTCTGCTGGTAACCTTGTAGTAAGTGTGGATAGCTTATGAGCCTGTG
This sequence comes from Ochotona princeps, assembly GCF_030435755.1. Classification (NCBI taxonomy): domain Eukaryota; kingdom Metazoa; phylum Chordata; class Mammalia; order Lagomorpha; family Ochotonidae; genus Ochotona; species Ochotona princeps. The sequence continues at coordinate 50,019,200 of NC_080835.1, forward strand.
GGATAATACTTGGGTGAATGTCACTAACAGGCTTTCAGTATGACACCTGACTGCCTGGGTAACATCAGAATGTGTGTGAGCAACAACTTGTAGATAAGTGAGGTCTATTTCTGCACCTGTGATTAGAACCATGTCATATCTTGTTTTCTCAGACCCTTCTTGTATTGACTGTTTCTTTTCTCACCTACACATCTTCAACTCTCCATTCTTTTGGCACATTTTCCACCAAATTTTTATAAATGCTCTTATTTCTACCACACATACAAACACAAGACATATTACACACACCTTTCTCAACTCCATGCTAACTTTGGCAGTACTCTGTTTCTTTTTACCTCTCAAACTCTTTATCTTTATATCTATCTAATCATTATACCTAACTTCTCAAAAGTTTACATACGCTGTTTCACTTCCCACATTCTGTACTCTTCCTGCCCAGTCTTCAGCCCTCAACATTCAGAACTTCTTCCAAGGACTTTCTCATTATTAAATCTAAAGGATATTGTTCTGTCATCTGACTTCCATGGCTAACATTCAAAACAGCGTAACCTATTATTCTTATCATCCTTTTTTCTTTGGTCTTCTGGAAGGAGACATCTACTGTTTCTGATAGTTCTGTGTGGTTTTCCTTCATGTATTCTTCTTGTACTCGGCTTTTAAATACTGGTTTTCTACAGGGTTCTATCCCAGATTCTCTTTTCTTCTCATTCTATGCAAACTTTGTATTGCTTTATCTATTGCTGTGACTTCTATTACCTCTTGTAGACAATGATTTTTTGAATCTGTGTTTCCTACCAGTAAGTTCTATGCTTCTGGATTTAACAGCTGAGTGGGTAGTCCCACTGGAATGTCTCTCCAGCATTTAAATACAGTGGCTCCCAAAGTTTATAATCCCCTCTTTCACATCTATTTCTAGCTGTCATCTTTATTACGTAGTTCCATTCAATTGTTCACCAGAAACCTGGATGTCATCCCTTGACCTCTTCAACCCTCGACCTCTTCAATCCTCTCCACTTGTAATCAAGCCCAAATTCTGTTGGTTCCATTTCTAGAATTGACTCTCAAATCCACCCACTTCTCTCCACCCTGCTGCAAGTAACTTGGTGTAAGCTAGCATCATCTTTCACCCAGAAGAGTGTAATACAATAGCCTCTGAAGCATTCCTCTGCATTCCATCTTATGTCCAATCCATCCTCTACATGACAGAGCTGATCCTGGCAGTACTATTCAATCTTTTAGTAGTTTCAATTGCTCTCGGGATAAATTCCATACTCTGTAGTCAGATCTTTTAGGCTTTCCACAATCACAGTAGATCTGTCTGCAACATAAGTGTTTATTATTTCTCTTTAATGGTACACAGCTGCCTAGAAACCATGTCATACTGAACAAGGGTGGCATGGACTTAAACGTTAAGGCTCTATCTTGTATAAATCCTGTTCCTCTGCCTCTTAGGTAATTTTGTGTGGCTGGCTGTCCCTCACCTTTTTAGTTTCAATGCACATTTCACCTCCTCAGAGGCTGACCTTAATTCCCAAGGCAAGGACAGGTGGAGGGTTATCCTCTTGTGTTCTCACTCTGTTCTCCCGGCAAGGCACTTTTTGAACATGCCTTGCTTACTGTCTTCTCCACTAGACTCAGGCCTCCATGAGGTAAGATTTGTGTCCATTTTGCTCATTTCATACCACCCCTCTGCCTGGCACAATCTTTGTTTCAATAAATATTTGCTGAATGAGGGAGTCTAAATGACAGACATGGACACCTGGGCTGAGAAAGCATAGGCTATTTTGTGGAGTAAATAAATATTTGGATTACAGTTTCTTCCATCTTTCTGTTCTTGGAGGTAGAATAATTTCCTCCACTTTCTGGTTTAATACTGCTCTCTCCCCTCCATCCCCACGCCTTCTTTTTCTGACTTCTAAACTCAAGACCTGCTGAACCTGAAGACCCAGCTCCCAGATTCCATCCTCTGAAATTCTTGAACCCTCACGTCCTTTGGGCACAGACCTTCTCCTGGGAATTCCATGCTGACTGATTCTTCCCATTGACTCACCTCCCCTCTACACCTGATTATGGACACATGAGGGTGCAGATGGGGTCTGGTTCATCTCTATGTCCCCAGCACCTATCCTAGGGAGTACAATAGCAGGTGTGCAGTCAACAATGAAGAAAAGGAAAGGTATGGGGGGCTGGGAGGTGCTGTATTTTGAAGTGATTGTCAAGAAAATACAGATGTTGACTGATGGGAAGAGTGAAAACTGTTTGGAAAACTGAGTGGTAGGAAGCAATCTGAAGAGTTGTGAAGCAAAGATGGTGTCACAAATGGATGGGGTGAAAAGGGGCAACTGGGCTCTCAGAGGGCGGGAAGAGGCAAGGGAGGAGGCTCAGAAAGGATTGAGAGGCGTTCAAACTCCAGCTTGGGAGGCCTGGGGTTTGAGTATGAGCAAAAAGCAGGCAAGACACCTGAGAGATGTTCAACCTATTTCAGATTTAAAGATACTTTTTAGGGAAGGCTGAGGTGTGGGATGTGGAACACAGGAGATTGCGTCTCTAACTTCCCACTCAGAGTGCTGCCTCCCTAAACCGACCCCCTTCTTGTCTATATCTTGCCTTTCTTTCTTCGCTCCCCAGGTACGGCTCTGATGAGGATGGAAAAGCATAAAGAGGGCTGGGAGAGTCAGCAAGCAGAGGTCCTCGCCTTCTCGATTGTACCTATGTGCTGGGGAGGGGGCTGTGTGTTGGGGTGGGCAGAGGAGCAGGGTGTGAAGAGGCTCTCATTAGGTGGTGTGAAGCCGTGGTGGTAGCTGCCAGGGCCCAAGGTGGGAAGGATGACTCGGGGGCTGAGGCAATGGCACTATAAGGGGACTCTCGAGGTCACGGGGGTCCGCTCTTAGTTTTCTGGTGGGGGGAGGCAGTAAAAAGGAGCTGGTGTCGCGGGCGTAGGGAGGCACCCACCTCGTGTCCCGGCTCCGCGGATGCGCGGGGGCTCGCAGCTGAGGTTGCCTGCACCGCTGCTGTTGAGAAGGGGTCCACCCGGGCGGCACAGGGAAGCCACCGGTCCGGGTCCGGATCCCTGAGCGCTCCGGTTCAGCTTCAGCAGCTCCATGGCCCCCCGCCGAGCCCTCCACCCAGCTTTGCTCGGCCGGGCGGGCTCCTGCAGCGGCTCCACCTGCTCGGGCTGCGCTGCGGCTCCCGCCGAGCTCGGCTCCCGCCTAGCCCACCCCCGCCCCGCCTGGTCCCGCCCCCAGCCCTGGCCCCCGCCCTGCACTCACTGTCCGCTCGCCCCGCCTGGGTTCTGGTCTGCCAGTCCCTCCAGGTGACACTCGGCTCCCTAGCCCCGCTGGGGAGTTACCCGCCCCCTCTCTAGCTCCTTTGTAGATGTCTTCTGCATATCCTTCTTCACCACCGCCCACGACTCCTGGGAAGTAGTGTGGTTTTGTGTGTGTGTGTGTGTGTGTGTGTGTGTGTAGGAGAAAGGCGAGTAGGGGGGCTAGGGCAGGGCACGCTGTTACGGATGGAGCATTTTTCTCTGGTGGGGAAGGGGACGTGGACGTGGCGTTGGAGACCTGGTCTGCGTGTGGTGGGGTCGCCCGCTGCGATGTGGTCCTTAGCCTTGCGGTAGTCTGCCGCAGTGGCAACTGCGACCGCGACACCTTCGCTATTGTAGATCCCTGCAGCTCCTTGTGGCAGGCTGGGGTAGCCCCTGCACTTGCCCTTGCATCCTCCAGCTCTCAACATGCAAGCTTTGGGATAGCAGTGAGAGGCTGGCATTTGCTTCCAGGAACGCCTTGGCAAGGGCAAGGGTTGCCTAGAGCAAGAGTCTGCGTGTTAGGCAGGGAGGCTGGAGGTACGGTGAGAAATGTGCAGGGTAAACTCCCACTGGGGTGAGGATGGAACACGAGTCCAACGCCCAGGAAAAAGAGGGGAAGAGGCCGCGGGCTGTGTCTGTGGTCTCCAGGCAGCGCCCACCCGCTACCGACACGCTACAATCCCTGTTTGCTCTTAGCGCAGGTGGAACCGCCTGTGTAGGGTGTCAAGTTCCCACGAGGTGGGGCAGAGAGGGGGCTGGGTCACTGGGTGCAGCGGGAACAGAGCTGGAGGGTGGGCATGTAAAACTGGAGTCTGCCTGTTAAGCTTCTTGGGGGCATATGTTGCCTCTTGGGCCTTCCAGTCCTGCCCCCCTATTCTTTCTTAGTCCCAAAGAAGCCGCAGTTAAGACCTGAAATTCGATCTTCTGGCCCCAGCAGTAGTTGTTAAAGAGGTAGGAGTGAATGTGGAAGAGCAGATGAGAGGGGAATGGGTCTAGATTTATGGGGAATTCAGAGAGCCATTATCTAATCAGTCTCTTGGAGGGAAGACCTGGTCCCACCAGAGTTGAGCTAATAGGGGCTGAAGCCTTACAGATGGATCTAAGATGGGATGGGTGATGTTGTCCTCACCTACTCCTCCCTTCCACCTGGCACTGCCTGCCTTACCCATCAGAGAGCCATGGACTGGAGGAGCATGGTTTGCTGTTTATTCAGCTAGAAGCACAGGTGGAGCTTGAGATAACCTGCTGAACCTTTCCCACATTGGGTGATGGTAGGATGTGGGGTAAGAGAACACAGGAAAGGTAGCGAGGGATGGAAACAGAACTTGATGGGCATTCACTTATTCAGCAATCCATGTTATAGGACTGTGCACTAGCTGCCCTTGACCGTGTGTCCTTGAGTAATTTCAACTGTGATGAGAATTTCCCCAAGCATGCCAATGATTGCAATCTCTGACTGTAACAGCATACACCAAGTTGCACACATAAGAAGTGTAGGGATCATCTTTCATGTCATATTCCTCTCTACTTCTCCACTCCTGTAATGCAGGCTATGACACAAAACCTGGACTCCTTTTCAGAAATGAAGGATTTATTCAACTGTGGAGAGTTCTGCCACAATACAGCTTTCAGCTGTCAGTCCCTTTCAGGAATTGCCTGAGCAGAAGCAAGCCAGGTCACCCAAGATCATGTTTCATTTCTGGAGCGCTGATCAGCACAGCAGTACAAAAGTTAAGTACCCTCACCCCATTGGAGGACAGCTCTGAAAGATGCTCACACCCCAGAGCTCTCCTCTTGGGACTGACTGAGGGTTTGATTGGGACTGAACTATACAACTTCCCCCTTTGCCCCAAACTTACTCTTATCCCCTCTCTCCCACAGGTGTTGACCACAAGAGCTTTCATTAGTAAACATCCTTCACAGTAATCTCTGTTTTAGAGTGTGCTGTCTGAGAAACATAACTACATAATTCCTACATTGCATCAATTCCGAAATCCTGTTGATTTTAGCTACAGAGTGCTCCTTGTTTTAGTTGGCTTGCACAGCTACTGATACTGCCTTAACATCTTTTGCGTTGCTTTCTTAGCCTCCCATGGAATCATATTCATATCCATTCAGCACCTAATAACCAGAGTAACATGTGCAGAATACAAATCTGAGTAGGCTATTGCTCTGAGTTTTGCTTTGGGGTTAGAAAAAGCAGGATCTATAAATCCCTCATGACCTGCTGCTGCTGATCTCCTAACTATTTTATTTCAAGTCATTGTAGTTCTTGTTCTTTCTATTATATAATCTTCCCTTGGTCTCCCTCTACTGCATTTTTTTTTGTTTCTGTTTTGTTTGCTATACATCCTCCAGTTACACGGCTTTTGTCATACTCTGCACAAGTGTTCCTTTTTCATTCTTATCTAATCAATTTATTCATCTGATCATAGCCGAAACAGCAATTCCTCAGCAATATTTTCCCAGGCTTCTTCTTTTTGAGTAGTTGGAATCATAAAATGGGCCCAGTGAATCTCATCCTTGTGTAATCTCTTTGAGTGCACTTATATGATGAAGCACTATGGCCATAATTATGTAACAAAATGGAATTAGTATTGCTAATCAGTTGGCCTTAAGCTAGAGATGGCAACTAGTTCTAATCAAATTACAACAGTAAAAGCCAAGTGCTTTCTTTGGCTGGCCCCAGCAGAAGAAATCTAAGAGATCTGAAGAATGAGAGATTCAACATACTGTTGATGGCTCAAGAATGTAGGGGACCATGTGGCAAGGAATGGGGTAGATACTGCTGGCTTATGCATGGAGGAAGACAAAGGGAAAGTACCTGGAAGAACTTCTAGTTAGCAGTGGTCCTCAGGCCAAAGAACAAGGACATTAGTTATCCCACAAATCTTTACAAGATAGTTCAGTCTGGCTGATACCTTGTAGCACTCTGAACACAGAACTCAGCCACACTGTGCAGAATTCTGGCCAACAGATCCATGAGTTAATAAATGGGTTTTGTTTGGAGCCACTGATGTCATGGTGATTTATTATAGAACTAATAACAGAATAATGCTTTTTCCACTCAAAAGGCAGCCAAGGTAGACCCTTACAAGCCACGCCTGGAAGAAGTGGGAGCATTGAAAGCCTGTTAAAATTTAGAAGAATTTGGAAAGACTGAAGACAAACCTAGTGTAGAAACTTAAGGGACATGACTAATGGGAATGCATGAGAGTAGTTCAGATAAGAAGTGACAGTGCTTTGATTCAAAGTCATGAAGGGTGTGGAAAAAGTTGATCCAATCTCTCTCTTTCTTTCTCATCTTCCTCCTGTATATTTCTTTGAATGCCAGAATAACAAAGATCTGTCATCTGTTGGTTTACTTACAAAACGGCTGCAATAATCAGGCATGAGCCAGGTTGAGATCTGGGAATTCCATCTGGGTCTCCCAGTTGTGTGGCAGTGGCCCAAGTACTTATCATCTTTTAATTTCCCAGGTACATTATCAAGGGGCTGGATTGGAAGTAGAACAACTGAAACTTGAAGCAGCACTCTGATATAGGATGTAAACGTGATATATTACAGCTTAACCTGCTGCAGCATGATGCTGGCTGCCTAGCATCTCTTTAGGAGGATGAAAGACAAGATGTAAGTGTGAAGAGAGTAAAGAAAAAGAAGGAAATAAAGATTAGTGCGATTTCTGGTAATTGGGACGATCACCTACTGTGTTCCTAGGCATGGGACCCTTAATTATATTTATTCCTCACAGAGAGTTATAAATTCAGGTCCAAAGTCATTAACTGCTATTTGAGAGGGAAAATTTTCAGAGAGAATTGCAGAGAGAGAGAAAGAGAAAGAGAGAGAGAGAGATTAAGAGATTAAGAGTTTAAAAAGTAGCCTTCCTAAGGCCACAAAGGTTCTAGGTGAAAGAACCAAGATTCCAAGGCAGGGGTTTCAGAAATCAGAAATTAGCTCAAACAATGCTGCTCTTCTGAGAGTGAGTACAAATCTTATTGAATTTCTTTGATCAATGTCTTTTCCCTATTTCACACTATTTTACTGTCAAAATTTCTGGACTCATAAAATGTCTAATTTTGACTCCACCCTAACACACACACACACACACACACACACACACACACACACACCATCCTTCACTCTCAATAAATAACTTTGACTTCAACTAAGAGGAGAAAATAGTAACTAGCAGAGAGCAACTCCCACAAGCAAATCTGTTCTGTCATGAGTATGTGAAGCTTCAGATTCCAAGACAACCAAGAAGAAATTTCAGTAGAAATTTGAGCACTCAGGTTGTATGAGGAGTAATACAAACCACAGAATTACTGAGAATATGTAGAGGAAGAAGAAATGATGGGGCAGGTAATTATGTCTGGAAAAGCTTGCTACTTAAAGAAGGTACAGAGGAAGACCAGCTGAGAGAGGAAGAGCAGACTGAGAGACAGAATCCAAAGGAAAAGGGGTCCAAGGAGAGAGCGATGAGCTTGTTCAGATGATGTTCCCCCCGGGAAAATGAGGACTGACAAGAGGGCTCTGAATTTAGTGATCTGGGGATCCTTGCAAACTGAGGAAAAAGCCATTCTGTGGGATTTCTGAGGTTGAAGACAGGGTGAACCCACTGCAGATTGAAGATGATGGAAGTAAAGTGAATGACTTTAGGCAAATGATTCAGAAACAAGATTTATGGAAGGGAAAGTGAAGAGAAGGTCTAAAATTTATTTATTTGTTTTCCTGCTGGCACTACCACACTATTTGGAAAGACTGAAGGCATGGTGGAGCTAGAGTGGTTGATAAAGCAGTGTCCCTGGGAAGTGAAGCACGGGACCCAGAGGAGGAGGAGAGGGTCCTGGGTTTTAGTTAGAGACTCAATTTCAGTTGTTACTGGTAATTAGTAGAAGAGGATGTTTTCAGATGAAAAGTCATAGCCAAGCCAATCAGATAACAAGTATATTATCTCTCTCTCTCTCTCTCTCTTTTTTTTTTAAGATTTTATTATTATTGGAAAGCCGGATATACAGAGAGGAGGAGAGACAGAGAGGAAGATCTTCCGTCCGATGTTTCACTCCCCAAGTGAGCCGCAATGGGCCGGTACGCGCCAATCCGATGCCGGGAACCAGGAACCTCTTCCGGGTCTCCCACGCGGGTGCAGGGTCCCAAAGCTTTGGGCCGTCCTCGACTGCTTTCCCAGGCCACAAGCAGGGAGCTGGATGGGAAGTGGAGCTGCCGGGATTAGAACCGGCGCCCATATGGGATCCCGGGGCTTTCAAGGTGAGGACTTTTAGCCGCTAGGCCACGCCACCGGGCCCTATATATCTCTCTCTTAAACATCCAAGTGTAACATTGTGATGAGACAAGTGGCTTTGGATGGAAGTAGAAACTCTAGCTTCCAAATAACGTCTTAAAGGAGGCGGGGAAGATTTGGCCCTCTTTTCAGTTGCAAGCTGATTGTGAATGTAAGGGTTAATCAGTTCTGACTATGTAGGAAGGTCAACACATTAGGGGTACAGAGTGGCAAGAGGGTCTCCTTTATCATCAAACCACTTTGCCATTTATGACAGATTTTTTTTTTACTACTAAAAATACCTAAGTCAAGCTACTTATGAAAGAAGTGGCTCACAGTTATAGAAGGAGAAAAAAATCCAAACTCCAGTGAAGATCCTATGGTAGATGATAGAACACATGCAGAGTAAGGACCATAGGCAAGCAGGAAGAAGGAGGAGTGGGAATGTTGGATAAGCAACCTTTTATAACAACCCTCTGGAAAGCACTGCCTTTCAGGGATATACACCCAATGACTGAGGACCTCCCAGTAGGCCCCCACACCTCTTAAAATTTTCACCTTCCAAGAGTGCCACCTGGGAACAAAGCCTTTGGCAGGCATTCAACATTCAAGCCACAGTACCCTCCCTGGTTCTTCTACATGAAGAAGAAACTACGGTCTTAAATCCTTACATATTTTTTCTCTATTGCCATAGCAACATAACCAACATCTTAACAAAGAAAACAGATCATAGATTTGATGGGGAGTACTGTCTGATAATTTCTATTTCCCTTTTGAAGTTGGAGATGTGTGTGTGTGTCTGTGTGTGTGTGTGTCTGTGTGTGTGTGTGGTGTGCTAATTGAAAGTTGAAGAGTCAAGATGGTTTAAGAAAACTATGTGTAATAAGAGAAGGAAAATGGAGCCTAGAGCAATGCAATGAGACACTAAGGATGTATTGAAGGCTTACGTGAGGGCTGATGACCATGCATTTCTAATGATGTCAGCTTCTCCAGCAGATCTTAGCTAGCTGGATGCAAGCATGGAGAATGTTGATTGTTCAGTTTATCCAATGTTGGGATTTTACCAGGGCAGAGGTATGGCAAAACAGAGGGACAAGGGTGGACTAATGGGTCACAAAATCTCAGCTAGACAAGGACCAGGAAGGCTTATGAGATGAGGGGAGAGGCCCAAGGCTAAAATGAGTAATGGGTGGACCCCTGGAGATTGGTAGTTATCATCCACGAGGAAGGCTAGCATGATGAATTCACGGACTTCAAGATGCAAGAATATATTAGGAGAGAAGAAGCAATGGTGAGTGTAGGACCCCAAGTCTGTGCCACTTGGACTGTGAGCGGACGAGAAGCCATTTCTACAAAGGATAGGTCACTTTTAGGGAATTTCTGATTTTAGTTTACATAGGAGTTGGGAGAATGTTCAACTAAGTTGAGGATGTAAGGGTTTGCCAATTTTGGAAAACAAGTCACAGCAAACAAAATTCTACAGAGAAGCTCTTCTTAGCATCAGTCTGGTTGGGAACCTCTTTGGTATGCCTCTGGTACCTCTCCATATGTTGGTCCTGAAAATGAGTACAATTCTGTGTCGTGCTATTGTCCTTTTGTCTGTATTCCAAGGGACTGGACCTGCTTTTGTGACTGCATTTGGAGGAAGAACCTTTGTGGAGGTAATTAAGATGAGATGAGATCATAAAAGTGGGTGTCTAATCCAACAGAATGAATGTCCTTGCAAGAAAAGGAAGAGATGCAAGATCAATCTCTCCTTATCAACCTTCCTCCAACCCCCACCACGCGTGCGCTCTCTCCACCATGCACAGAGGCAAGGCCATGTAAGGACAAACAAACAAAAAAAGCCATTGTTTGCGAACCAGGAAGAGAGCCCTCACCAAAAGAGGGGATGAAATACAGTATTAAAACGTTAGATGCTCATTTATCCAAATCAAGAAATCTCATTGATGTCAGGGGTAAGCCAACATTTGGAGACAATGGAATTGTGCAGGACAAGGAACCTGGGGGAGTATTAAATCAGAGCAGAAAGGACATGGCAAAGTCAACATGGGCAGCCACCAAGACGTGGACTCTTGTCCCAGAAGGGGAAAGGCAGCAGAAGTCAGACAGCCTGTAGCAGGACCAGTCTAACTCATGCCTCACCTTCTACGACTACTGTTTTGGCTTGCTTTGTATTTCTGTGGTGAGTTTCTAGAATGCCTAACTTGATTCTTGCAATTTGAACAATTTACCCTTGGAGAAGTCTTCAGTTACCCATGCCGCTGCTCCACCAGCCCGAGTGTGAGCACATGATTCTTTTCAATATCCCGTATCAATTGAGATAAGAGGGCGAACATTTAAATAACACTTCAGCAAGCATTCAGGGGAAACGATCATAGAGAGGAGAATGCAGTGCCCAAGGCGCAACCAGATGACCTGCATTATAAAGTACTGCTTATTTCAGGTATCTGTGGGTCCACAAAAATCTCCACTCCACCCAGCAAACCCAGTGTTCACATACACAGTGCCATGGGGTCATGCCATAGGCTCTGCCTCTAGAACCTTGATGCTGATTCATGTTCATGCAACTGGGCTCCAGGGCACGGAGAGAAATCAGTCACGGTGAAGTCTTTGGGGGTGTCCAGAGTTCACCTATTTCCAGACCTGCGCAGCCCCTTGCTCTATGTCTGCGTGGGGCACTGTATCCTCACCCTCTCTTCTCTGCATTTCTGTGATGTGCAGATCTGCATCTGTGCTGAGCTTCTGCCCACACATTCCCTGCCTACACAAGGAGGCGCTTCTCTTAGGATAATTAGAGAGAGAGAGAGAGAGAGAGAGAGAGAGAGAGAGAGAGAGAGAGCAGGCTAGGAAAAGAGAAGGTCAGCTGGAGCCCACAGAAACGCTGGGAAGAGAAAAGAAACCAAGGACTGCCTTTTGGGTTCCTGGGGATTTGTTCTGGGGAGAGCACCCGTAGGAGCTGGCTCCAGCCAGATGGTTGTACTTGGCTTTGGATGTGGACCAATACAGGTGGGCCAACAGGGTGAGGGCCTCTCTTGAAGGTTAAAGAAGCCAAAAGAAGGCCACTGAGAGCAAGGGCTTCAAGAAGGCATTCAAGTTACAAACCTCTGGCACCTCTGTTGGAGCGGCTTGAAGGGAAGGGCTGAGGACAATGGGCTGAGGTACTGAACTGGAACAGCAACAACAGACATAGAGAGGGTCCATGGGCCTTTACTTCCATGTGCTCTGCGGAAGAAAAACACAAGGAATTTTCAGTTCTTGGAGAGGGTAGTCCAGAATGTTCTCATTCATTCAATCGGCACTGCCTTTTGGAAGGCAGCTTTTGTCCCTGACTTGGAGCAACTTGCTCAGTGATTTCTCTCAGGCATTGTGAACATATCTGAAGAATTTTACAGGATATTTGCGATCATGAATCCCCAGCATCCTTCCCTTACCTAAGTTCCCAGTTCTCCTTAGACGTTCTCCCAGCTGTTCAAAGCAGAGCAATCTTGTGGCCTGGGAGTGAGCAGAAAGGAAGGAAGGAGTGCCTAGCTCCCTCTGCTGTCCATTCCTGGAGTTACTTGGGTCAGACAGACTGGACAAACGCTGGTTTGAAAGGCACTACTACTGCTAGGGGGGCACGTGTGGTAGTTATGGCTTCTGTTCGTTATTAATAAATTTCTGGGGTAGGCATTTGCTCTAGATCTTAGGAGTCCTAGCTCCCATAACAGAGTGCCTAGGTTTAGTGCCTGGTTTTAACTCCTGACCCCAGCTTCTTGCTAACGCAGACTCCGGGAGCTAGTGGTGATACTTGAAGTTTTTGAGCTCCTAACACACACACACACACACACACACACACACACACACACACACACACACACACACACACACACACAGAGACACACACACACACACACACGAGATACCTAGATTGAGTTTCTAGCACTTGACTTGTCCCTTCCCCTGCCTCTCCACTGTGGGCATTTGGGAAGTGAACCAGCAGGTGGGAGTGCTCTCTCTTCTTCTTTCCCCGTTTTTTCTCCCTCTCAAGTACATAATTAAAAATTGAAAAAGAAGAAATTGCTATCTGCCAGGCACTGGTGTGAATTTTACATGCTTTATCTCATTTACATTTTAATTCTTTAAGTATTTATCTCAGCAACTCCGTAAGATTTTTATGTAAGAGGCCGTAAGTCCCCCAGATGAGCGATGTCTTACAGCTCTGATTGGCTCCAAAACACAGGCTCTACTTCATATGATATACTTTAACACTTGCCCTGCTGTGAGCCACAGTTCTGGGCTCAACTCCGACCCAGCTTGACAGTCTATCTCTTAGCCTAACCTCAAGCCAAACTCCAGCTTCATCAAGTTGTAATCCACCCACCCTGCCTCCTACTGCTGCCTCCTGGTGGCTTTTCCTGGGATTGAACGTCCCCTTTCTCTTAAATTGGTTTCTTCCCAAGTTTGATGCTTTATTTCCATCTGTCTTCAGTGGCCAACAGCCAAACCTAAAGAAAGAAAAAGGTGGGGTGAATGGAGGAGTTGAAAAAGTTTCTCGGGGAAGTAGTTAACTGCCAACACTCAGAAAGGGTGTCCATCCCAAATCTTGGCCAGACTGAAGTACCTGGGATTGTGACCCCAAAGAGAAAAGTAAGGGAGTCCCTGGGTCTTGGGGGAAGAAGAGCTGCACTGGTCACAGCTGGGCTCTCAGCATGAAGGCCTTTGAACAGCCTTGCTGTCCCAGAAGAAATTTAGCAGTGTCTGAAACTCCTGCCTGCTGTGACCACAAACACAGACCCTGGCAGTAGCGGTGGTCTCTTGTCCTGGACTGCTGCCTGGAGGTCCCCCTTCAGTGTGCTAGGCAAGCTTGCCAGGGATTCCAGGGATTCAGAAACTGGCTCCTCTGCTGGTTACCACAGTTACGCTTCACAACAGTCATCCTCCAGCAAGAAGGGAACTTGCCTGGTGTTGGCCTCCTGTTAAAACAGTCTCTCTCCATATTTAAAGTAACAGAATAACAAACTTGGGCTTCATCCCACATGATTGAGGAGCTCTGTGATATTGGAAAGGCTTCGGTTTCCTCCTTTCAAAATGGAATCATAATGACATCTACCACATACAGTTGTTGGGATTCATTGACACTAGGCACTTAAGCCTAGGACCTGGTGTAAAGTAACTTCTCCATAAATAAAATCTAGTATTTTTAGATGCTCTACAGGATTCAGTTCCAAGGCCTGGAAAAATGAGCTATTATTAATAACCACTTAGAGTTCCAACCTATCTCAGAACCAAATGAGATAGCCTACACATAGCAATACATTGTAAATGACTCTTAAACAGTATTTAAAAAAACTGGACATTTCAGGCCCAATATGATCGCTCAGTGGCTAAATTCTTCCCTTGCAAGTGCTGGGATTTCATATCAGCACTGGTTCATGTTCTGGTTGTTTCATTTTCCATCCAGCCCCCTGCTTCTGGCCTGGAAAAGCAGTAGGATGGCCCAAAGCATTGGGACCCTGCACCCAAATGAGAGACATGGAAGTTCCTGGCTCCTGGCTATGGATCAGCTCAGCTCCAGACGTTGTGGCCACTTGGGAAGTGAACCACTGGACAGAAGAAAGATCTTTCTCTCTGTAAATCTGCCTTTCCAATAAAAAGAAAAATAAATCTGTAAAAAATGGATATTTCCTTGGATTTCCAAATCAGTTAATCATTTTTAGACAATTTTAAACATTCAATTACTTGAGGTCAATTAAAATAACAATACTTTATATTTGTTTTGTACTCTATAATTTAAAGAATGTCTTGAAATATTACACTTAGACATTATGTTTCACAATATTATTTCCTTTTATGAATATTCATTTATTTACTTGAAAGATAGTGTTAGAGAAAGAGGGAGATGCAGAGAGAAAGAGGGAGAGGTATAGATCTTCCATCCTCTGGTTTACTCTCCAAATGGATGCGATAACCAGGCTAGGGCCAGGACTGAGCCAGGAGCCTAGAATTCCATTTGGATATTCCACATTGGTGCAAACATTATGGCATTTGGGCCATCTTCAGGTGCTTTTCTAGGCACATTAACAGGGAGCTAGATCAGAAATGGAGCTGTTAAAATTCAAACTAGCACATGTATGGGATGCCAACATTATAGGTGGTGACTAACACAGTGTGCCACAACACTGGTACATCCTCAATATCCTTTTTAAAATATGACTATTTATTTATTTATTTATTTATTTATATTTTTGATGAAAGGAGACTCTGAGGTCAACTATGTCAGCCAAAGGACATTGGAAGGATTCCCTCATCCTTAGATCGGTGAGATCGACAGCTTATCACAACTATTGCATCCACCTTGGCAGAACCCTCAGAGCGTGTGCCACATCAGGGACCCTAGATTGATATCATGTGGCCATTCTCCATCCCAGGGTGCTGGGGCAGTTGGGAGGCTGGGAATGGCTTTTCCCTTTGTCTCCCTCCTTCCTCCAGAAACAGGAAGAAATAGAAAATTTAGAAACAATGATGACACCCACTTTTCCCTAAGCCTCAATCCTTCCCACCGTGGTCAGCTATGTAAACATCATCAAAAATAAAAAAATTAAAAATAAAAACAAGCAAATAAATAAATCAATTGATTCTTCTAGAAGTTTTTACCACTTACCTTCCTGCCTCATGGAAGATTCCAAGTTAGTTACACTTTGTGGCTTTATTTCCATTCCCCTTTCCTTCTTGCAAAAGTCTCTGGGGGTTTTATGATGAACAGCAAACCCAGGGCAGGGCATCTGCCCTTCTAACCACATTGATGATGCTAGCTTGAGCCTTGCTCCAGCCTCCATACCCCTAGGTATCTTGAGACTGTGCAGCCTGCTCCAGCAGGGTTATCATTCTTATTTTCAAAGACCCAACTCCTAATGTTTCTTATTTTGGGTCCTCTGCACAAATGGGGTCTCAGCTTCTTTCTTCCCTCAGAGATAGAAATTCTGTGATAGAATTTCAACTCTTACTATTTTTTAAAAAAACAATAAATTCATTTTATTTTTGATGATGTTCACATAGTTGAGAGGGATGCATGCCCATATAGATCACCAGTTAGGATGGAGGGGTGGGGGAAAGTGGATCAGACAACTGCCTCCAATCTCCCTTTTTCTTCTAGTGTCTGGGGAAAATGTAGAGAGAAGCTGAGAGGGCCATTCCCAGTAACCCAATAACACAGGTACCCAGGGATGCGGGAAGATCACCCAATGTCATTCCAGGTTCCCCGATATGAAGCATGTTCTGAGAATACTGAGAATACTGCTTAAGTGGTTTTGATAGTTCTGAGATGCTGTTGATTGTGTTTCTCCAAGGTTGAAGAAATCCTTCTTAGGTCTATTAGCGGACATAGTCCACCTTAGGGTCTTGATTTGCCTAGATATTTGTCAGGGGAGCTGCCCAATTTGTTTTGCCCTCCATGGAACTAGATGTTCTCTGCAGGCCTCAATGAATGGGTTGTCATGTCCCCCATGAGCATCTGGGCATGCTGTCCACCACACAGGCCTCAGCAACCATGGAGACCCAGTTCTGACACATGCACTCCATGGTCAGACTACATATCTTGTGATTTTCACTGTGGTTGTAGTTCAGAGTCTAGTGATCAGATTTGGGGTGTCCTCAAAGAAACCTTGCCAAAGGTGACCCCAGAGCTGATTCCTGTGTGTGCCAGCCAGTGCAGGGTCTGACACAGTCCATCATCCACATCAGCCTACACACACACACACACACACACACACACACACTGGTGATTGCAATACTGGTCATTTCTGTCCCCAGCCCCATCTCATACACAAACCAATGGATGCTGCACCCAAGCATAACTCTGTCTACCACACACTTGCCCTTAGGCACACCAGTGGGAGTTGTAGTCTAGTTGGAGTGACCCCCAATAGACCCCACTAAAGCCTGCTCCCAGTCCTTGTTCCTGTGCTTGCTGGTGTGTGCAGCAGACTAATCCAGTCTGTCCCACATTCATTCAGCTCTCATACACATCAATGGGTATTGGAACCTAGCTCAACCCAACTAACCCCATTATCCAACCCACACTCGTGTTGGCAGGTGCCACCACCTGTCCAGCCAGGTCCTCCCCCAGCCCTGGTTCTCATGTTCACCAGTGGGAACTGCAGCCCATGAGTAGCATACCCACAGTTCCCCTCCTGGGCCCACGCTTAGCCCAATCTTGCACTTTCCAGGTGGTTCTACAGTCTAATCTTGACAGGACTTGCCTCCAGTCCCAGCACTTGCCAGCTGATGCTGCGGCAAAGCCCAACTAGCCTGTACTTACTCTGACTCGTGGATGTACCACTGGATACAGTCACTTAACCTAGACTGGCTCTACCCCTAACCCAGCTCACATGGAGGCCAACATGTTTTGTAGCCCTACCTAGCCTGGTGTACCCCCAATCCCAGCTCTCACATTCATCAGCAGGAACAGTGGCCTAGCAGGGGAACCCCCGCAGCTCCTCTGCTGGGCTTAGCCCCTCCCCCATTCTGGGTCTTACATGTGCCAGCAGGAGTTGTGGCCCAGACTGGCATGGTCTACCTCACCTTGGGATCCACCAGCAGGTGCTGCAGTCTGGCTAGGCCCAGCCTGTCCCCAGTTTCAGCTCATGCTGGTGGGTGCTATAGCATCGCCAAGCCCAGCCAGGTCCCAGTCCTTGCCCTATTGTGAACTGGCTGGCTGTCCCGACCTGCAGGACACAACGCTCAAACCCTGAGGGTGGACTGGGAATGCCGGGCTGCTGGCCCAAGAAACATGTACTTGGACACATGTACTTGGTGGAAAAGAGTGACCCACGCTCTTTATTTTACTCCTCATATATACCTTCTTCTCTAGGGGAGGAGGAGAAGGGGAGGGGTTTCCTGGAACTAATTATCTTCATTGAATCAGGAAAGGATCTAATCATCTATACTGAAACAGGGGAGGAACTAATCATCTGAACAGGAACAAGGGTGGAGACTCTATTCTGCTTGCTTTACACAGGATGTTCTGGCCTAATATCCTGCTTGCTGTGGCCCTGCTTGCCCAAGGCAGGCTTTGCAATGCAACAGGTTGTCAGGTATGCCAAGTCTAAGGCCCATAAGTCTGGCTTTTAACAGCTGGCATTGTGGCCCAACATGGCCCATCCTGCACCCTGTCCTGGTTCTCAGTCCCAGTGGGTGCTAAGAATTGGCTTAGCCTGTCCTGTCCCCAGACATGATCCACATGTATGCTGGTGGGTGCTGGAACCTGGCCTTGTCTGGGCTGCTCCCAGCCTGATGCTTGTGCTCACCTGCAGGGACTGTGAACTGACAGAGAAGTTCCCCAAGCTCCTCTATCAGGTTACCTCCTAGTGGTAGATCTTATGCACATCGGTGGGTCTTTGGCTGGGCCTGACTCAGTCTACCTCCTGTCCTGGTGGAACAGTGAGCTTACCTGACCGGCCCACACCCATTCTAGTTCTTATTGTTGGCTACTACAACCTGGCCACACCTCCTTCACCCCCAGACACACCTTTCGCATGGCTCAATGGGTGCTGACACCTATCCCAGCCTGTGATACACCTACCCTCGATCTCGCAAACACCAGTGGGTGCTGGAGTCAGCGCAGTCTGGCACACCCCAGACCCAGTTCACATCCATGCCGGGGGACACTGCAGTCATGTCCAGCCCAGGTCACCACCCCTATTGTGGCTCTCGTGTTCATCAGTGGGAACCGCAACCCAGCTGGAGCTTCCCCTTAGTTCTGTAATCAGACCAGTTCCCAGCTACAGATCTCATGCATGCCAGTGGTTGCTTTGACCCAGCTCAGCATAGCCTATTCCTTGTTTTGGCCTTTCCATGGGATGCTGCAGCTATCCTATCCTGGCCTGCTTCTAGTCCCAACTCTTGCTGGTGGGTGCTGCAGTCTACCCCTGCCCAGTCTGCTTCTATCTTTAGCTCATGTAAACCATTAGATGTCATAGCCTAGCCTAGCTCAGCATGACCTGCACCCTTTTCTGGCTCCTGCATATGCCTGATCCTGCCTGGTCCACCCCCAACAGAGCCAACCCACACATTTGCTGATGAGTGAAGCACCCCTTGCCTAGCCTGACCAGCAACCAGCCCTGGCTCACATGCTCACCAGCAGGAACAATGGCCTACCAGGGGTGTTTCCCAAATTCCCCCAGCAGGCCCCATCCCAGACCCAGACCGCATGCATACCAGTAGATGCTAGTCTCTTATTCAGCAGTCTGCTCTCAGTATCAGCTTTTGTATGTGTTAGTGGATGTTGCGGCCTGGCCTACTGCACACCTAATCTTGGATGTGACTGCGGGTGCTACAGCCTGAACCAACCTGGTCTGTTCCAACCCCAGTTCCCATGAGTGTTTCTGAGTTCCACGATTATGCCCAGCTTGGTCTGTCACCACCCCTAGCCCTTGATCAAACCAGCTGGTACAACAGTCCCATAGGGTTGAGTCCACGATTCCCCACAGAATCTGATCCCAGACCCGGTTCTCTCGTGAGCTGGTTAGTGTCGTGGCCCAACTTAGGTTAGCATGGTCTACCTCCTGTCCCAACATTCACTGGCAGGTACTGTGGTTGAGCACTGCCAGGCAGAACCCCCAGCCATGGTTTTTACCTGCTGGCAGGTAGTGGTTGATACCAATACCCACTCATGTGGTATTGGTTTGGCCTCAAAAGGTGCTCTAGTTTCCCTTCTCTAAACCACCCAGTCTCAGCCTATTGTTTACCTGCAGTAGTCAGGTTGGTGGAAGTCCCCCAGAAGTCACTTCCTTTCTCTTTCTATAACTCTGACTGTCAAGGTAAATAAATAATTTTTTCAAAAAAGCAGGGACTTTTGTCAACCTGGCAGTAGAAGAGGAAGTTGCAGTTTAAAGAATAAGAAAGATTTCATATGCCTATGTTGGCTTGAAGGGAACATGTGTCAAGAAAAATCAGGACTTCAGTCTTATACTCAAAAGAAGCTGAATTTTGTCAACAGTCTCAGTGAGCTTGGAAGCTGACTCTCACCCACAGTCTTAAGAGCACAATCCAGTGGACACCTTGATGTCAGTCTTGGGAAGCCCTGAACAACCCTGGAATTTGGACTCAGAACTGTGAGACAATCAATGGATGCTGTTTTAAGTTGCTAGATTTGGGGAAAGATGTTACAGCAGCCAAAAGAAAGCAAATATAGCCCTCAAGAATCTTTCTTCTTTGCTTAGAATTGGGTAATCTCCTCTCCTCTTAGGTAAGAAGCTTCTGCCTCTTACAGAAGACAATTGGGTACAATTTACCACTAAGTGAATTGTTGATGAAAATCTTCAAGTCTTGGCTTTCACAGACAAAACCTAGGGCACATTGTTCCTCATCATTTCTGTTTTTAATTGTGCAGTTCAAAAGCTTTAGGTTTAGGGGATACAAAGATTTAGACATTTTACTATGATAGAAGGAGGGATAAAACAAACATTTCAAACGAGTATTTCAGTAAATCTCCCTCACACATATAATGTAAGAACTTAGCCTACTGCTAGTATTCTTTGGAATAAAATAATTTTTGTATTTTTTGCATTTCCTGTAACTCCTTACCCTGATCTAATTCAATTCTACCTAGCTTGACCTCCAAATTGTCATTATGTTTACTCAGTGTTGGACATAGGTCCCTAGCTAGAGGACCTAGTATGGAGTTGCTGATCTTCAGGGTGTCTGATGGAGTGGGGGCTTCAGCACGCAGAATCTGAGCTCTGTAACTGGGAAGAGCAGAGGTATTCTAGCTAAATGTATAACTGTCCCCAGCAGTGTTGCTTCTGTATCCAGAATGTGCCAGTTATCAAACCTGTGCCATAGGCCAGGTTTGGATGGGCTGGCACTTGCTTTTCAGGAGCCTTCACTGAAGACATGCATGCACATTGCAGCACATTGTAGTACATGCCCAGAAATTTCATTCTCAGCTCCCTACGTCCAACAATACACCATCACAGACTTTCACAGCATTCCTACCCATTCTAGCCCATGATTTGAGGGCAGAGATGGTAGAAAAACCTCTTAGGAAATTGACTCATGTCTTTGTTCAACATATAAAGCCTCAATCTTATTCAATTTCCTTCTTTTACTTTCGCTAGCAAATGTATATTTAGGTTCCTGCTGTATGCCCAGTACAGTATTGGTCAGAGAGCATAGAGATGAGCAAATCAAACTTGGAGCCAGCTTTATGGATCTTTAATTTTGCAAGGAAGATATAACAAAATAACTATCTAAAAATAACTACGTATTATAAGAGATTTTAAAGTGCAATGGCCATCACAGTCTCTCTCGAGTGTAGAGACTCATTATTCAGACATACCTATAAATTAAGCCTCGAGCACATTTTAAATACCACTTGACACAGCTCAGACTTGAAGACTGGCTAGGCCCTAGAAGCACTGAAGTGGTGCTTTTCAGACCTCCTTCCAAACTCACCAAGTTACCCCAAACTCCCAAATACACTATTCTGTAACGGTCACAGGGATCAGCCCTCTATGCAGAGAAGTTCTTCCCCAGGTTCCAGAGCTATGCCAGGGCAAAGAATAAGAAGCAGAAGTATCTCCTCTGGCCTGCCGAGCTGTATCAGAACCCTAAGAGTTATAGAGTGAAGAACACCCACTAGAGTGTAAGATGCAAGGCCACAGTGTGAGTGTGAATATATTCATGGAATGATGTGAGGAAGGCACTACAACTATGTGATGCCTGTTCTCTTTGGTTCAGTACCAAGTCTCTATTCTTCAGTTATCCCACCCTCTCTGAATCTAGGTCACCAGCTAACACACGGCTCCTGCTGCCGTGACTCAGATATTCCTCCTGGTCCATCATTAGCTTTCCTCTTTCTAGTCCCACACATACTTGGTTAGGAGGCAAATGCTTTCTTGAAGTATAACCCGCAGGTACCATTGTGAATCACCCCTGTGGAGAGCATGAGAAGAACATCTTGGACAAAGATGCTTTGGGTATGCTTTTATGTTTTCACAAGTATGTGCCTATCCCTACTGGGCATCTATGTGCCTATTTGTGTGTGACTGTCAGCATGTGTGTATTTAGGATGTGTATGACTGCATGTGAAAATACTCTGTGGTGTAAAACTATCTAAGCTTGTGAGAAAGCATGTGTGCTCTGAGAACAGGAATTCCAAAGCATTCTGTGTGGAATGCACAGTTTGGGCCAGCGTGTGCATGCGTAATGAGTATTTGCATGGGTGTCCTGGAGAGTTTTTAGCTGGGCATTTTTAGCTGAGCATTAACAGACCAATTCATTCCAGTCTCTACACCTCAGCAAACACCCTGGGCAGTGTTTCTGCTGTCAGGCTTTGCTACAGCTCTGGGCCTAGGGGTCTCTCCTGGCCAGTCCTTTCCACTCCCTCCTTGGAAGCTCCCTCTCCAGGCTCACCCTCATCATCAGCTTCAGCTGCATCCTCTGGCATTGGCCACTCTCGAGTTTGCCATTCCAGTCGTTCAATGCGGTAGGCAATCTTCAGGGCGCTGGACTCCAACTCAGCCAGGAGGCGAGCAAACTTGGTCTGTAGATCATCAAGCTGCTGATCAAGGCCCCGTAGTCGGGACTCCGTGGCCTCCTGAAGGGCAATCTCAGCTGCCTCGGCATTCACATCCAACTTGTTCATTTTGAGCAGGATCTCGCGGCCCTTCTCCTCCATGATGGCCTGAGCTTGTGGATACTCACTCAGTACCTCCCTTAGGTCCTCCTTGCTCAGGCAGAACAAGTCTGAATAACCTAGGCTCTTGATGTTGGCTGTGCGGCGGTTCCCAGACATATTTCCTGTGGCCAAGGCCGAAAGACAGGAGGACAATTAGCAGGGGTACACAGAGCTGGTTCCTCACTCCTGAATCAGGATTGCCACCACCATGTTTGTGCTTTTGGGTCTTTTTCTGCTTTGTTCTGGGTAGGTATCAGTGATCTGCTAGAAGTCATTTTCTAGAGGTGACAGATACAGAATGGGAGTGTTCCATAACAGCATGGCTGTACAATGTAGACATGTCTTCAGGTATCATAGGAAGGAAGCCCCTACCAAGCCGTAAGGCAAGGAATTCTGGAAAGGATGAACTAAGAGGGGGCGATGAAAGAAAGGGGGAAGGGTGTAGGGAGTGCACTATAGCCAGAGGGAGGAACACGAGTAGAGGGATGGAGGTAGAAAATAGTCAGCTGGCCTCAGAAAACAAAAAGTAACTCTGAGTGGCTAAACTGCAGGCTGTGAGAATGGTGGAGAGATGTACCAAGGCTTGCTGTTCCCATGTTCAGAGTTGATGGTGAGGATGGTGGGAAACTACTGACACATTCAAAGCAGGGGAGCTAAATGACCTTACTTGCCTTTTAAAGGATGCTGGTGGTGTCTGGGATGCGGCAGATACTACAGATAGAGTTGCTTGAATCCTGCAGTGTCTTAAAGCTAGAAGGATCTTAGCAAGGGGAACAGGAGCTACCATTTGTTGAACACCTGCTATCTGCCAGGCACTGTGCTTCATGTTTTATTCATGTAGCTCATTTGATCTCCCAAATCATTGTTTGGGTTTTAAATATTAATCTCATTGGATAGGTGAAGAAATTGGGGCCTAAAAACAGAAACTGACTTATCTAAAGTCAGACAGGCAGAAGTGGACTGGGATGTGGAGCTGGCGTATGGGGGTGGTTGTTGGAAGACAGATGTGCGGCCTTTAGAGCTGCCGGAAGGTGGGGCACTCAGGCCAAGAGAACCTGTCTCCAGTCCACCTGTCCCTGTTAGGGACAATGTGCTCCCCCTTTCATGTTTTACCTTGCTCCTAGCCTCAGCTTCTTTACTTGTGAACAGGCATTGATGACGCCTCCTACACAGACCTGATGAGCGTAAAAATGAGCCAGCCATATACTACTTGTCCTGGCAGGGAGTTGATGGTCAGTATGTGGAAAGGTCTTCTCCTTGACCTTTCTTTCCACTTGGCTGTGACGCGTTTGTTGCTTGTACTCATCTCAAGAATGCTTACTTAATACTCACTAGTACTTACTTAATACTTACTAGCATTCATCTTCTAGAACTACTGTGAAAATTTAACGAGTTAATATATGTAAAGCACTTAGGAAGGGCCACAGAGCATACATGAAATAAATCTGAGCTGTAATGATTGTAATCATTACTACCATTATTATCTCTGCCACTCTCCACTGATTTGTTGGTGTCTCAGGTCAGTGTTCACAGAGCATGTCTACTCTCTTTTGAGCACCCACCTTACTCACTGATTTGGCTCAGCTTCCCCTCAAGGAACAGACCCTCCCTGCCCTGCTTCTCTCCTGAGTGCTCTGGTAGGTCAGGCAAGGACAAAGTTTCCTTAATCCTTCTGTCCTGAAGTACCATCTGGAACCCAGCTCTGGGTTCTCCCTCACCCTCCTTAGCCCTATTTCCAATGCACATGCTGGGATGCTCACCTTTAATGTTGATGATGCTGATCTCCCCAAAGTAGAGGCCTGCACCGAGCACAGCATACTGTGTGATGCCATCATCTGCCACCACGGCCAGCTGACCCTCACGGATGATATACATTTCTCGGCCAATGTCCCCCTTGCGACACACATATTCTCCAGGTGAGTAGGTCTGGGGCTGCAGCTTCAGCACCAGCTCCTCCAGCAGGCTGGCCTCACAGTTCTGGAAGATCTGTACCCGGCTCAGAGTAGACAGATGCACAGACACAGCCACTTCTGCCCTCAGCCGCTCAGGCAGGTGCTGTAGGATGGCGACCTCATTGGTCATCTTCTTATTGATCTGCAGGTGCTGGTACCTAGGGGCAAGGACAGTGCCATTTCTGTTCCAGCCTCTAATGGGGTTTCTCCCTTCAGCCTTTGCATCAGATCAGCTTCAGCTAATAATCCAATCACACTGAGATCTCATAGTGGTCATGGGAGTACCTACGGGGTTACCTGCTTTGCTGGTCACTGATATGTTTTGGTCTCTTATACTTCACTCAGGGTACAAAAGTCTCCACTTGACAATGTGTAAGTTACCCTCTGCTACCCATCAGGATCTTCCTCCCCGGACAATCAGTGCTGCCTTACATCACCTTCGTTGATAGCTACGTCAACCACCAAGCAAAGACCCTTCCAAGAAATCCTTTGTGCTGGCTTCCCATGTAAGCTACACTTCCTCTATATTCAGTCTTCAGTATAGAACAGTGACATGATCAACTATCTTCTTGTGGTTCATCCCTTGGCTGCACTGCCCTTTTCCTCCCATTCCTTCCAGAACCTTACAATTGCTTCTAGACAGTGGTAGTTTCTATTCTCTGATCTCCAACCTTCCTCAAGTAGGCGTCCTTTTCCCTATAATTCTCTCACCCATCCCAACTCTAAGTCCAGATTCCTCCAGTGGAGGTCGCTCTTTTCTGAGCCCGCCCAGCCGACCCACCAAGGGCAGCCATATTTTGACTGTGCATCTCACAGGTTGTATGCATGCTGGCCTGGACCCCCTGCTTCTCACCAGTCAATAACTCGTCGCTCCAGCCGGCGGTTGACATGCTGCAGCTTCATGTACTTCTTCACTAGCGCATGGTCTGGGTAAAAAGCTGCGTCGGCTGTGTTCATGTTATAGATGACAGAGCTCATGCTGCCCATGATGGTGGCAAAACCCATGACGGCTAGCAGGAAGTCGCCCACCATGAAGAGGTACTCCTCCTCCCGGGCTGGCAGTGGCGTGTCTCCCACAGTGGTCAGGATTAGCGTGGAGAAGTAGAAGCTGTAGAGGTACTGGCGCCGCAGGCGCTCAAAGCCAGGCTGTGCAGGGTCTGGGTATACCCACGCGTCTCGCCCGAAGCCTAGGTACCGTGACAGGGCAAAGTACAGACAGCTGTTCCAGTGAATGACGACAAAAATGTAAAGCATCAGCTTGGCGATGCGAAAGGCATTGGGGTAAGCTGTGCGTGTCTCTGTGCGGTCGAAGGCCTCGAAGAGGCGGGTCACCCGGAGAAACCGGTTCAGCCGCAGAGTGGGTACGTGTGGGCCCAGGCGCAGGTAGGCCAAGTCCGTGGGCACCAGGGAAGCCAGGTCCAGCAAGAAGCTCCAGGTGCGAACATAGCGACTCGAGATCCTCCCCTTGTCCAGCACTAGGATGCCCTGGTCTAAGAATCCTGGAGTCGGGGGTGGGAGTGAGAAAGGGACCAGCTGGGCTCAGTATGGGTAACAGTGGGCAGGCTTGGGGAGGACAGGCACAGAGGGAATGTAACTACTCCAGAACTTCTGGGGTGAACAGGGGGATATTATGAAGCACAGAGACACAGGAGAGTTGGGGAAAGGGGTGAATGAGAGCTCTTTGCTTTAATTAAGAGTAACAGGGCTCTCTAAGGAAAACTGAAGAAGGGTCAGTCTTAGGGGCTCACTGACCTGTGTGAAAGCGCACTATGATATCCAGCAAGTACAGAAGGTCACTTGTGTAGTCCAGCACGAACCAAGCCACCAGATAACCATGCTGCAAGTCAGGAAAACAGGCTCTGCAAGTCAGGGGTGGAGGCAGAAGGCATTGGCTAAAGGGCAGCCTCCTTGTAAAATGTGCTGCCTCTTAGCCCCTCAGCACTGTGCCTTGGACCTTCCCATCAGCATCCATCCTTCTTTTGGGTGCTGCTCTTTCTTTGAGCCCTGCCCATGTGCCTGCCTCTCTTCTCTGCTTTACTTTTTAACCCCCTCTTCATTTAAGGCCCTTTAGTATCCCTGCCAAACCTGCAGACAACGATGATGAGATTATACATGACTGGGAAGACCATCGTGTTCAGCCACCAGTAGTAGTAATCCCCCGATGGGTCCAGGACAGGCAGTGACTTTCTGTGGGGAAGAGGGAGTTGGGCAGACATTCAGTGCTGCTGTTGTGACTGGAGAAGGCATTAAGAGAAATGAGGTTCCATCAAGTGAGGTGGACAGATCCGACGCTGGGGACCAGAGCATCTCACCTGGCCTTGGCAGGGGCTGGGGGGCTGGACTCCGTTGTCCTCACCTTGCTGTCCTGGCACATGGTTCTGTGGTTTGGGGCCTGGGTCTGAGCTAGCTTTGGATTTCTTTGCCAGCAGGTGGTTTGCAGAGGTGAGTGTTTGTGCCCGACTCCTGGAAGAGGCTTCCTTGGGCTCTAGCTGTGACTGTTGTGTCTTGGAAGCTCTTAGTAACACATCCAGGGCTAGCAGCTACTGAAAGGGCGGAGCGGTATAGCTCCAGTGCCCGCCCTGTCTCCTAGGGCTTGGGCTTAGATCTGTGGAGCTAAACACCCATAATGAGTTCCCTAGAGGGGGTGAGGTGTGTCTGCTTGAGAGAAGCCTGGACCTCGTTTCTGTCTTCCTCTTTCACATCCTGCCTCTCAAGCTGAACTACCTAAGGACCCTGAAAGTCATGAGACCTGCATTCCCATGTAGGCTCAGACAGTTTGGTTTTGTGCAAGTTAGCTGTTTGAGTTTCATTACCAGGTGACTTAACAACTGTTTACTGAATGCAAACTGTGTCAGGTGCTAAACTAGTCTCCAGAGACAAGGAGATGCCTCTCTCATCAGATGTGAACTCAGCTTTTGTTATCTGCACCTTCACTGACATCCACCTGTGACCTTTTTGCTGTTGCATGATGTGATGGCAGCCATCCTGTGGTGCTTTGGGCCACCTACCCTTTCTGATGCCTTTGGTGCCTGATCCCTCCAGCTATTTCTGTCTTTTCTGAATCCTCAACCTCTTCCAAGTTTCCCCTTTTGTGAACATGCTTAAATCTCTCACTCAAACAAAACCCTTGTCAGTTCTTGTGTAACCTGTCCCTTTCGTTACTATCATCTCTCTCAGTGAGTTGGCAAGTTATAAACAGAATGCCTGCCATGTGGCTGGCCAATGTATGCCAAGTATTGGGAATACAAAATGGATAAGACAAACTCTGTCCTCTGGAAGTTCACATTCTGGAAGGGGAAATCGACACACAGGTAATGAGCATTGGCTGTCATTGCCAGGGTACTAGTGAATATTCAATTAGATGCTTAAACAATAGGTGTTACAGTGCATAAGATGGGGCCCAATTGAGCCTGGGCTCTGTAGGATGAATAGGAGGTAGGTATAGATTGCAGAGTGAAGAGTACTAGAGGGAAAGCACATGGAGTGTGCAAAGACCTGGAGGCAACAAGCACAGGAATAGGGGAATAACAATTGAGTATTTTTTTAAAACATATTTTTATTGCATTTCATTTTTTTTAATTAATTACATTGCATTATGTGATACATTTTTTATGCACTGGGATTCCCCCCGCCCCTCCCCAAACCCTCCCCCCACGGCGGATTGTTCCACCTTGTTGCCTTTCCATAGTTCAAATTCAGTTGACATTCTTTCATTGGAGGTATTTACCAAGCATAAAGTCCAGCATCTTATTGTCCTGGTAAGTTCAATGGTTTCTTGGTGAGACCATCTCTGGTCTGAAGGTAGAGCCGGCTGAGTATCATTCCAATCAATTAAAAGCCCCAACATAATATTTCCAACCATTTACAACATTGTGGCATTAATTGACATGGTATTGATTAACCAAATGTTAATAGGAACATGCAGGTTCTCAACCACAACCTGTGACTTCTTCATAGACATTTCAATTTTGGTTTATATTCAACCGTGTTCTATATGCCTTAAAATGGCTTAGATTGCTATTCAGCTGTCTCATGCCTATTTTAATTTTAGTATTTAGCATTTTATAGCATTGAAGCATGATTTCGCTGACCCTGGCTGTTTTTCAGGTGGTCTAACTCTATAATTCTAACAGGATGTATGTCAACAGTTTAGGTGAGCATGTTTAGGAGGGAGGGGTGTGCAGAGAAATCTTCCATACCCCAGTGAGGAGTAACTAATCTTTGTGTCCCACCCAGTGAGTTGTAAGTGTATCCCCGCTGACCGTTTCCTGTCTGTTTCTAAGCTTTCTTTGTTGTTCTCTGTCTATCTGTTCTAGTTTTGTTTTGAGGGGTTTCTGGAGCGCTCCTGATGGTTATTACGAGAGGGGGTGGGGACCCAAAATTGGAAGCAGACAAGGACCAGAGAAAGCTCCTCTCCCTAGTCCTGAAGGAAGTTTACTGTTCTTCTGTTTCTGCGGACCGCTCAGGGATCCTGGTTGTTGTTCCAATGACTTTGGATCCTGCAAGGCAGGATTTGGGCTTCTTCCATCCCATGTGGTAGATGTAATTGGGGGTGGGTGACCTCAGAGTTCTTGGTCTCCGAAGGCACTCCATTTCCCCGTGGTCTCTTTGGCAGTAGGGATGTAGTCCTCGGAGTGCATACTGATAGTCCTTGGTGAGGATCTAGGAGTCTTCAGGTTTGGGATAAAAGCCCAATTGAGTGTTTTTTTAAGAGGGCCAAAGTGTGGGAAGTGGTGGTGAGAGAGCTGGCTGAGTAGTGAGAACAGACCAGTTCAGGGAACTTATCAGATGTTCTAATTAAAGCCTGGATTTTACCTAAAAGCAGCGGAGGATCCGTGTCATGTCTTGCAATCAAGGGATAGGGCAATTTGTATATTTGGAGAAGTTTCTTGAAAGAAACATCTATAGTCTAATTCATTTTTTAAAACTTTTTCTCCCTATGGTGTGTTCAAGGCGAGGACTTTTAGCCGCTAGGCCACGCTGCCAGGCCCACATTGTGGCAATTTTATGAAAAGACCCACACATTCTTTTAACACTGCTCCTTGTTTCAACCAACAGTATAATATGAGCAATGTGTGACTTCTGAGGTTGGATTATGAAAGGCCATGCAGAGTTCTTCTGATTCTTTTGCAATAATTATTGTCTGCTGATTCCAGTTCAGGGTGCTGCTGGGGTCCGTGCAGTAGGTGTGGATAACATGAAGGTGTGAAGAGAACAGCTCCCCTGTTCAGCAGGGCCCAGGGGAGCTTCTAGCTGTTTGGCAAGGCCCGGCAGAAGTCTCTCTGACCACCTTGATGCTGTTTCACCCCCTGGTTGCATGGACACTCAAGCACCCCACTAAGAATTCTGTAATCTATTGAGGCATTGTTGTTTGCCCCTGTGAGACGGTTTTTGCAACCGATGTGAGTTTGACAGTTAATGTCATTGATAATGTCTTGGTGAGTGGGCCTTTGACAATTTACACACAAGAGCACAATTAAACCCGTGCCATTTCTGGACACCTTATTGGGTACTTAACCATTGTCTCAGAATCTGGTCCAGACATGTAGCACTCCTTCTGGGAAAGGGCTTGATAAATATCCTAAATATTAATGCAAGTGATGGGAGTGAGAGCTGAAGCTGCTATGGCAATACATATGGTTATTGTTATCTCAAAGGCTAGTCTGTCTTTGCAGTTTCTTTAGAGCATAGAAAATATAGCTGTTCTAGCCGCTTTGATAATTTTTTAACTAGAGGAAATAAAGGGCGATTTTACTAACATCATAGAGATATACTTTTGATTATTGTTTGATTGTTTATGAGGTTGTAGAGCCTGCAGTTGTAGGGGGATTTAATGTTTGAAACTTTTGTCTTAGATCTTTATGTTTTTTCTCTTTTAATGTATTTCTCCCATTAAGTGATAGATAAGTTGTGAAAACAAAATGTAGTAGGAATGTTTTATTGATTAGTAGATAACCATCTGTGCCTTGGCCTCTGGCTGTCACCTAATGGCTAATTCTGAAGAATGAATAACGGCTTGCTTTAAAGAAACTGATTATAGTAACTTACAGAATTATCTTTAAGAGCATCTGGTTGACCATGAAGTGAAAATTAATTGAACATCTGTATATGCTGGCTTAGTTCTGAAGTTAAAGATAGTAAAATCACATGTTTGTGCAGAGGCTTGTGTTGTGTCTAAGTAAATAGAAAGGACAGCTTCTTCTTGAGCTCAAGCAAGAAGGCACCAAGTGACAGTGTCTGTGTCTTTCTTTATGGCCAACTCCACGTACCCTTCTCGAGCTCCAAACTCAGCTGCAGCTGGACTCCGGTGGGGTGCTTCCTCCTGAAATACAGCCACTGCCTTGTGAGGCCCTATTTTTAAAATTGTTTTTTGAAAATCAGAGTGTGAGAGAGGGTGGGAAAAGAAGAAGAAAGAAAGAGAGAGAGAGAGGAGATATATGAATATGAATGAATCAGAGATATATGAATATGAATGAATGGTTCATTGTGACAGCTAGGTCTGGGTCAGGACAATTCCAGGAGCCAAGAACTCCTTCCTGGTCTTTCATGTGCATGGCAAGAGCCCAATTACTTGGACTGTTTTTGCTGCCTTCCCAGGCACATTAGCAGGATGTTGGATTGGAAAATGAGCAGCTGGAACTTAAACCAGCACACAATGCTGTTTCCCTGTGAAGTTCTATTTGGCAGCCCCAGCTGGGTTTAGCTTTGAATTGTCCCAGCCCAGGCATGTAATTGAATAAGCCTCTAGATGATCCAATGAACCAAGCTCAAGCAATCCCTAAGTATTTGAGTTTCTTAGATGAGGTTCCAAACATCATGTAACAGACAAGCCATTTTCTGCTGTATTATCTTGTCTCAATTCCCCAAATCTGTGAGCACAGTAAAACGACTATGGTTTTACAGCACTAAGTTTAGGATAATTTGTCACATAGCATACTATCCAGAACAAAAAGACAGTGTAGAAAAATGTGCTAAGTATATGGCTTGATAAATTTTCATGAAGTGGAAGCTGACATTGCAGTGTAGTGAGTAAAGCCACAGCCCCTGATGTCAGCATCCCATAAGGGTGAGCCCCAGTTGCTCCACTTCTGATCCAGCTTCCTGCTAGTGTGTCCAGGGAAGGGAGCAGATGATGGCATAAGTGCATGGACGCCTGCACCTACAGGAGAGACCTGGATGAAGCTTCTGGCTCCTGGCTTTGGTCTGGCCCAGCTCTAGCCATTGCGGCCCTTTGGGCAGTGAATCAGCAAATCTCTGTCTCTCTCATTCTGTGACTCTGACTTTCAAATAAATAAGAAAAAAAAAATCTCCCAAAGTGAACATAGCGATGCAACCAGCACCCAGGCTAAGAAATGGACATTATCAGTGTCTCCAAATCTTGCGTCTGCCCTTGAAAGGGTAATTGCTGTCCTGACTTCTAAAACTATAATTTTAGTTTCACATTTTTAAAAATTTCTGTCAGCCAAGAATAAGGTTTTAATCCTTTTACTGGCTTTTCCAATGCTCCAATGCTGGTAATCTACCGTCCAATGTCCACATGCCCACATAAGTGTATCATCAGCTCCTGTATGCTCTATGGCAAAGCCTCCCAGTCATTCTGACCAGGTATAAATGCTCTGTAGCTCTCTAAACACTCAGCACAGCCTGCAAAACTCTCGGTTGGTGTCCTCGGCGTCCTCTCGCGGTTTCTTCTGCTTCTTTCCCAGGCTCCAGGCAACCGGACTGCTTACACTTCTGAGAGTTAACCCCCACTCCTCCCCATGTTGTTCATTCTTTGTTCTGATACAGGCTTATCATGTGTGCTGAAACTTGTTTTTTTCTTTCTAAAAGCTTATTATTTTGAGTAAATTTTAACTTTACAGAAATGTTGCAAAAAATAGTACAGGAAGTCCATGTGAACTTACTCCTGTTTTCCTAATCTTTGGAACCATAAAAGCACAATCAAAGCCAGGTTATTAACACTGGCTCAAAACTTTAAACTGTGGGCCTTATCAGAAGGTTCTGTTTCTCGGGCTTAGTTTATCTTACTCTTGATAGTATCTCCTCCTGGAAGTCTTCCCCTAGCTCCTTCATCCGTTCATCCCCTCATCCTCTTGTGTAGACGCGTGTGCACAGCATGCTAACTGCTCCTCCTAGCCGGTCCCCCTACTACATCACTCCCTGACAGGTAATTATATCTGATTAAACAGCTGAGGTTTTGGAGGGCAGAGACCGGTTCTGATACCCATCCCGACAGGGAGCACGTATTCCTCTTTCCTGGACTAAGCCAGCCCCCAGAGCAGCACAGAGCATAGATATTGGATGGGCCGAGGAAAGGCGGTCAAAGCCAGAATAAGGTGGACTCCAAGGGGCTGCGGGAATGGAACATTCTTGGCCCTCACCCCCCAGGGCTCCCCGTTCCCACGGCCCCGCCCACTTGCTGACTCCTCCTTTCGGGCCCACGCCCCTTCCACGCCCACTCGCCCAGGGCACCCGTTACTCCGCCCCTTTCGCCGTCCATCACTCCCCTAGCCTCGCCCCCCCGACCTCTTCCAGCATCTCAAAAGTTGCGTTTCTCTTTAGGTCCCGCCTGCAGCCCTCTGGTTCGACCTTTCCCCGGCCGGTTCCACCCACGTCCCGAGGGCCTCCGCCTCCCCAGTGGTCTTCCCCTGTAAGGGGAGGGATTTACAGAACGGAGGGGCGGAACCTCGGCGGGAGACGGAACGCCTCCCTCGAAACGCCGACGGCGACTCCGCCCTTACGCTCTGTCGTTGCCAGGAAACGAGCGTCGACGCGCCGGCTCTGGCCAGGTTTAGCCAATGAGCTGGCACGCCACTGGCCAGTCGTGCGTCGCTGGGCGGTTACGTGTGGTGCGCGGAGGCGCGGGTGCGTGTGGCGCGGGGCGGGGCGCGGCTGGGGCGCCTGAGGAGCGATGGCGGCGGCCTGAACTCACCTAGCAGCACCGCTGCCCTGAGGGCCAGGCTGCGATCGGACGTCTGTGAGCGGACGGTAGGCGTGGACTCGCGGACCCGGAGAGGCGCCAGAGGCCGTTAGGGGCAGGGAGAATGATGGCACCGAGCCTGAACACTGCTGGCTGTGCAGGGACAGGGCGCGGGGCTGGCAGGTGGTATGGACTTGAGTGTCTGAGGTAGGGGAGCAGGGTGAGATCCCGGGGCGGAATGGACAGGTAACGGGCTTGCAGTGGGAGGGTTGCGTTGCTCTCTGAGGGGCAAGCTGGAAGGTACTCGCGAACACGGCTACCTGAGGGGCTGGGGCTGCCGAGGGCAGGAGCGAGGGACAGCCCTGGCACCGGCGAGGGAGCGAGGCCCGGGTGAGGAGGAGGAGGGTGGAGGGCAAAGGCGGGAGCCTGCGGCTTGGAAGTGAATTGCGAGGCAGGTGGAGGCCGGGAAGGAGGAAGGAGTGAGACTTGGGAGGCTGTTGCGGTTGGCTCCTATCCAGTGCGTGGACTGTCCTGTCCGGTGAGAGCAAGTAGACCAAGTAGGACAACTAGTGCGGAAGCGTTATGTGCTCGGTTCTTCTTCTTCCATAGAGTCTTCATGTTTTAGAGGACAGAAAAAAAATTAGTAACTGTGATACAGTCATTTTTGAGGTTCCCTGGAAGCCCAGCCACCCGTTCCTCCTTGGGGCCGGGACATGGGTCACGCAGGTTCTTTCGCCATGGGTGCTGGTGTCCTCACCTGCTGCTAGGGGACCTGGCCTCTCTGCTGCTCCTCACCTAGGAGCTGTGGGTCCTTCCGATGGCTGGCCTGAAGTTTGGACTGACCACTTTCTGGTGCTACTTATCCTTTCGTGGAGGTTGCATGGATTGTCACATACAACAACATACTTAGGTGCCCAAGTAAGCTGGCTTTGTTGTCCTTGTTGCTTTGTTGAAGTACTTATTTGCTCTTATTTACAATTTGATTTTTAATAAAAATTTAAATTTAAATTCAATTTCAATGTGTACATCTAAAATTAAAAACATTCATGTGCAGAATTTGATGAGTTTTGATGTATTCACAGACTTGTGAAGCCATTAGCACTCTTAAGATACTGAACTTTTTGACCAACATTTTCTCCTGTTACTTTTGTGGTTTACTCCTTCTATGCCCTGTAATTATTATTATTATTATTTAATTTTGGCCCCTTTCTACCTGTCAGCCTACAAATGAGTGAAAATTTTAGAAAATTGGATTGGGGCTCCACTGGGGCTTTGCTGGCCAAACGAAATTTGCTTTCCTCTGTGCGGACAGTTTGCCATGGGACTGCAACATCTTGACTCTAACCTCACAACGAGTTAGAGCTTCCTTGTTCAGACCGTTCCCTAAGAATTAGAGGGAGTCTCATTTCCCATTTAATTCCAGAGTGTAGGCCTCAGAGGCAACTGTAACATCCTGTGGGATACTGTCTATACTTCTCTTTAGAGGCCAAATAAATCTTCATACTTGTTTAACCCTGGGAAAGCCTGCCCACTTAGAATTCTATGGAATTCATAGCAGGGGTTCCTAAATACTGGACCAAGGACTCAGTCTGTGTTAGTTTCCATCCATCCTAGGTGTAAGGAGAAAAATGAAACAGTATAGTGAGTTTAAAGATAACTTTACTTTGATCATTCATTTTAAAGATTTTTAAAAAAATGTTATTGGAAAGGCAGATTTACACAGAGCAGGAAAGACACAGAGAAAAATCTTCCATCTGCTGATTCACTTCCCCGTGGCTGCAACAGCTGGAGCTGAGCTGATTCGAAGCGAGGAACCAGGAGCTTCTTCTGGGTTTCCCACATGTGGGTGCAGGGTCCCAAGGGTTTGGGCCTTCCTTGAGTGCTTTCCCAGGCTTCAAGTGGGGAGCTGGTTGGGAAGTGAGGCCGCCAGGATTAGAACCGGCTCCCATATGGGATCGTGGTGCATGCAAGGCAAAGACTTTAGCCGCTAGGCTACCAAGCTGGGTCTTTAAATTATCATTCTTATTCTTTTGCTATTAATATGCTCTTTCAATTAATGAAATAACAGTGTTAGTAAATGGTGGATTTATTAATTTACTTGAAAGCTGAATGATAGAAGGAGAGAGATTGATTTTTTATAAACTGTAATAGCTGGGGCTGGGTCAGGCCAAGGTTAGGAGCTGAAAATCCATCCGGTTCTCTCATGTGGTGGCAGAGACTTGAGTGCTTAAGCTGCCATTTGCTGCCTCCCAGGTACATTAGGCAAGAGGCTGGATCAGGTGTGGAGTGGCTGGGACTCAACCAGGGTCTCTGGTGTGGAATGTGGCCATCCCAAGAGGAATCTTAACCTGCTTCCCCCAGTGTCACTTCTAGATAGTGGATCACATCTTTGTAACAATAGAATGAGTTAAGTCTGCTGTCAGAGGACTCCTAGGTACTGTCCGTAATCTTGGTTATGCTGGAGATTAGGTAAGCTTATTGTTTGCTGCATAGAACTCTTTGTTGAAATGACAGTGCATTAAGTATAATGAATTTTCACAATGGCTTAATGCTATGTGGTTGATCTAAGAGGATGAAACATAGATGAGAATGATGATGAAGAGATAGAAACATATTTTAAGTGCTCTGGTAACCATTTATTGCACATATGCAGAGTGCCAGGTTTTCTATGCTGGGAACATAAATTCATTGATTTGACAAGTCTGCTTGAGCATATAGTTTGCCCTCATGAAGCTCATATTTTATTAGAGAAGAGTAATGAGGTATGGTCTTCTGAAGTCTCAGGAAATTCTTAGTTGGAAGACTGAAAAGATTGTTTCAATTCAGAGAAATATGTGAAATGTAAAAATGTATCAGTAGGTATTGATAATGTCTCCTTATTTAGTCCCGGGCTTTTCCTGTGTTCCACATAATTTGTGTATCTCCAGGCAGTTCAAAATTGACCTGTCCCAGACCTCACTGTCTTTGCCCTGGTTTCACAGCTCTATGACCTGTCTCAATCTAGGCAAGGACTTCAGTGCCAATTTCCATCCTTTCTGTTTCTTCACTTCCCTGAATTCAATAAGTCGTTAAAATCTTAGTACATCTTAATGCATCTGCTCTTTATTTTTATTTCCATTGCCTTGTCTTCTCCATTATAGCTGTAGTCTAGTTCCTACTCAATTCTCATATGATTTTGAAACAGTCTGCTGTCTTACACTCTACCACTACAATGCTCTTTCTAAAGAAAAAATATGAATCTGAATATATAATTGCTCTGGTTAAAAACTTTCATGGTTTCGTTTGCTGTAGCACAACTTCAGAATTCCTTATATGGCATCATTTGGCTTGAACTTACCTCTGTAGCCTCATCTCCTGCCACTCCCTTGTCTGTGCTTGAGCTTGAAGAAATTGTTCACTGTTCTCTGGTAAACATGTTACTTTTTCCAGAAGTGATATCTTTGCAATAACTGCTTCCTCGCTGGAAATGCCTTGCCTTATCTCTTAGGTTGTTTGTTCAATTTCACCTGCTTCCATCTTTGTCATCCTCACAGAAGTAGCTATAGCTTTGTGTGACATGAAGACTCGCAGGTGTAAAGAGGAGTTGCTGTGTGATGGAGATTCACAAAGTGAATTGTAAGGGCTCTGCTGGAGTCAGGTGAGGAGATATCTTTAAGAAGCAGAGGTGTTTTGTGTGGAAGGGAGGGAATGAGTTGGGATCTTATCTTGATATCCCTTGTGGCTGAGGAGTAGACGAGCAGGGAACGTATAGGTGGGCTGAATACAGGTTGGTAGGCTCCTGCTTTTGTTTTTCCTTTGTATTTCTGTGAGTTTTGAGGAGGTCTTTCCAGTTTTGGTATTTGGTGTAACTGCCCATTCATGTCATTTTTGTCAGCAATCAGCATTACCTAGGAAGAGCCAGAATCTTATTGACTTGTTCTTGGAATGTCC
This sequence comes from Ochotona princeps, assembly GCF_030435755.1. Lineage (NCBI taxonomy): Eukaryota > Metazoa > Chordata > Mammalia > Lagomorpha > Ochotonidae > Ochotona > Ochotona princeps. The sequence continues at coordinate 50,056,250 of NC_080835.1, forward strand.
TTTTGCTCTCTCCCTGTCTGACATAGATATTCCAGGTATATCTCTGTCCCCACTTCCCTCCTTCTCTTTGCCTCTCCCAGGACAAAGGTTCTTAAGTGAGCCTGAGCTACTTCCTGCCTGGTGTCTGCTGCCTATAACCTTGTATTTTGGGTCCTACAATACCTACCTAAGCTTGGCCATTTGTGTGACTAAGAGATAGCTCCTTCTCTCCTTTACTATCCTGCAGCTGACCTAAGGTGAACCTGGGGAAGGGGATGGTCTGTTTTGGACTTTATTATGTGAGGAAAGGGCATACTGTAAGCACGTGGTGATTTCATTTGCAAGGATGTAAGCAGGTGTAGAAACAACAAACTGTGGCCTTCTTTTATGCTTCTCTGGTGTGTGAACAGAACTCTGGTTAAATGCTAACTCTTGGGTTCTGAGACACTGATTCCAGAGTGACTCTGAGATCTTTGAAAAGAGAATGGAGAGGTGTGAGAGAGAGGAATGATCCAGCCTTCCTGAGGCCTGTGAGCAGTGCTGTTTTTTTGGTCAGACAGTAAAGCAGTGGTGAGCACCTCAGGTAGACTACTCGGTACTGGAGGTGATTTAGTTTTGGATGTTGCCTGGCGCTTGTTCACTGTAACGTAGTGCACGTGAGATGGTGAGCATGGACACATCAGAGCATGTCAGATGCCTCTGTTCCTCAGAGATATTTTTTAAATAGAATCAGGAGAGGGGAGGAAAAAAAAGGAACATGTGATTTCTATATTGGAAGTACTTTGTAGGTTATTTAAGTTTTGCAACTAATAATGCTTATTTCACCAGTTTACAGATGAGGAAACTGACTGAAGCTGAGATGTGTGAAGTGAATTATTTGAAGCCACACGGCTGGAAAGTGGTGGACTGAGATTCAGACCTTTGTTGGAGGGCCTCTGGAGGTCAAACTTTAACTGCTGCTTTGGGTTTATGTTTGTTTGGTCATCAGGTCTCTGATTAGAGATACCCTTGAGTGAGATATGATTGAGTAACCAGTATGTTAAAAACAATTGCAATTTCTTAACCATCTTCTGTGATCACCTCATTGTCAATTCAGTTTTAGTTTATACACAACATATAACATAATATACATGAAATAACATGTTTTACATAACATCATATCCTCTTAAATTAACGCAAACATGTGGTATCTGACCTTTTGGGATTGGCTCATTTCCCTTATTGGTTTCCAGTTTGGCCCATTTGGCCACAAAGAACTGCATTTTGTGTTTTTTAATAGCTGAGTAGTATTCCATGGAGTAGATGAACCATAGCTTTCTTATCTATAAGTTACACAACGAAGTTAATTGTTGCTGAGGGTACGATGGAGCCTTTAATTGATCGGGTTGATAATCTGATGGTTCTGCCCTCGGACCGGACAGGGTATCCCCAGGAAGCTGAGGAACTAGATTGGACTATAAGATGTTGGACTCTATGTTTAGTTTATGCTTGCAAAGAGGGAATCTCAACTGTACTTGATCAGTGGATATGCAACAAGGTGGAATATTCCACATGGGGGGAGGGCGGGGGGGAGGGGTGGGGTGATTCCCAGTTCCAACGAAACTGTATCACATAATACAATGTAATCAATGAATAAAAAAAAAGAGATATGATTGAGAAAGTGTATTCTGTAAATAGTAATATTCTTTCATCAGTCAGGCTTCTTCCAAGTGGCAGACGGTCCAAGCTGGGTTTAAGAAGAGTTTAATAAAGGGACTATGTAAACAAAGGTATGGGCAGAGTTTCAGGAACCAACAAGGGATGGTAAGGTATCCAAGGCTAAAAGCAGCAACAAGGGCTGGTAACAAGAGAGAGTTCTTTGTCTTTGCCTTCCCCAGTCCATGTTTACTTGGGACTGAAGTACTGGGGAAGATGAGCAAGTACTTTTTCCAGTGCATTCTTGCTGCTAACAGCTATCAATCTGTGGCCATGTTTGATGGCTTATACAAAACGGTATGAGGGACTGGGCACCTGTCTGTGGCTTTACCTCCTTTCTAGCTATTTTTTTCCATCTTTATTCTTGTGGGCATGTGAGAGAAGGAAGGGTAGGGTGGAAGAACATGATACATTTACCTGAAGTGGCACTCATCCTTTATCTCTATTTATTTATTTTATTTTTAAAAATGATTTATTTATTTCTATTGGAAAGACAGATTTACAGAGAAAAGGAGAGACACAGAGAAAGATCGTCAATCTTCTGGTTCATTCCCCAAGTGGCTGCAACAGCTGTAGCTGAGCTGATCCGAAGCCGGGAGCCAGGAGCTTTTCCGAGTCTCCCACCTAGTTGCGGGGTACCAGGGCTTTGGGCCATCCTCAACTGCTTTCCCAGGCCACAAGCAGGGAGCTGGATGGGAAGTGGAGCATCTGGGATATAAACCGATGCCCATATGGGATCCCAGGGCATGAAAGGTGAGGACTTTAGCTACTAGGTTACTGCGCCGGGCCCTGTCCTTTCTCTCTCTCTTTTTTTCTTTGTCAGAGAAAATAGTACCTCTTTTTCAGACTAATGCTATACTTGATTTATTTATTTGTTATGTATGTATTTTTACTTTCTATCTTGTTTATCAGAGAAAGAGAAAAGGAGAGGGAGAGAAACAGAAAATGAATCTCTCATCTGCTAGCTAACTCCTTAAATGCCTGTAGCAGCCAGGGCTGGGCCAGGCCAAAACCAGGAGGTCGACGTTCTATCTGGGCTTCCCATGTGGGTGGCGGAGACTCGTTCTTGAGCCGTCTCTGCTGCCTCCCGGGGTGTGGGTTAGCAGGAACCTGGAATCCAGAGGGGAGCCTGGATGTGAACCCAGGCACTTTGATATGGAATGTGGACATCAAATGGTACTTAACCACCAAACCAGTTGTCCACCCATATGCTGTTTTCAATATGAAGACAGCCTGCCCCTCTGTGCTCTACATAGCCAGTATCTGGCTGTTAAAGATCCAAGGCAGATATTTACCTCTGTGAAATCCTTTCACAGCACTCTAGGCAGTTAGTTGCTTTCCTTTGAGTCCTGGTGACAGTTCTGTTTAGAATATTTGCTGAATTTGTGTCTGTGCTCCCGCAGTTATTTTTATCCATCTCTATTTCCAGTACTTAGTACAAGGTTCAGTACTTTCATTAGCATGAATGTACTTTGAGCTAATCAGCTAGTAAGCCATGCCTGCTGTGCAGGACTGCTTCCCTCTGTAAGATTGTCTCTGCCCTAAAGAACGTTTCTGAGAGCATAGTTTCTGCCTTTCTTTAGTTGTGAGGTGGTAATTGTGGGAGTACCTGGATGAAAGGAGATGTTGTCTACTCTGATCTTAGGGCCGATCGTGGGAATGGTGCCCAGTCTAAACTCCTTGAGCTGTTGTTGAGTGACAAGAGGAAGGACAAACGGAACCCTGAAAGTTCTATGCTCTTGAGGGGCAATACTAATGAGGGTTGGGCTGGTGTGACAGAGAAGGACCTGTAGGCTGTGGCTTGGACCAATAACTATTTTGGCAGCTTGCACCTCTCTATGAGGGTATCTTGTTGCAGTCCTGGGGTGGATGCTGCATGTACCTGGCAGGAATGAGGACTATGAGAGTGTGTCTCGCTATAGTGAAAATAGCTCTGCTCTTTGATTGTTTCTGAATTGCACCTTTTAAGAGTATTCAGTCAGTTGTGTGTGTCTTTTTGCCCATCTTGCAGAGGTTTTGGGAAGGTTTCTGGAGAAGGATCTGTGTTATAAAGAAGGAAATTTCATCGTGAATGGAGGGCTGAGTAAGATCAAGGCTGTTTCTTGATTGCTTGTTCATTCATTAAGTCACCTAAGTATTCATCCATTTAAAAGCTGTTTAGTGCATTCCTAGGCGTTGTTGTTGGTAAGGGGGAAACAGTAATAAAGACGATAAAGTCTATCCTCAGAGAGTTTATTTTTTTAGTGGGGAGGATAATTTCTGATAGTAGAAGTTGCAAAGAAATAAGTAGACAGCTAGAAAATGAAGGTGGGGAGATGTGCTAGTTAGATAAAATTGTTAAATAAGGCCTCTCTGGGGAGGTAGTGTTTGAAAAGAACTCTGTAATGAAAGCAATGTAAAGAGGAAGAGAGTATTCCAGGTACAGGGAACTGACATACTGAGGATGGCTGTGTGACCAAAATATAGGTAAGGAGAATGATAGGTTATATAGATGAGATAATTTGGTTTTATATTGGCTCCTGTGGGCCAAGGTGAGGATTTGGATTATTATTGGTGTCAAAGGAAGCTATTGGAAAAATATTCAACAGAGAACAAACCTGATATGAGTTAGGTTTAAAAATATTACTTTGGTTGCTATGTGGAGAGTAAACTCTGAGAAGGACAAAAATTGAAACAGAGAGACCAGATTGGAAGGTATTGCAGTTATAAGGCATGTTTTGAGAGGAGAGATGAAAGGGTTTGCTGATGGCTGGATATTGGAAGGGAGGAAAAGCAGAAACAAGGATGATACCCAGATTTTTGGCCTTAGCATACAGTTGAATGTCAATATTTATTGAATTAGAAAAGATTTGAAGGCAGAAATCAAGTGATCTGTTTTAAACATGTGATGTTTCAGATACTGACTGTGTGTGTGTCTGAATTCTGAGAGTGAGCTGCTGTTTATTTCTTCCATTTTTCTCTCTTTGAAATAGATTTGCAAGTCTGGACTGGGTGGTGACTTCTTGGCTTACTACTATCTGGTGTAACCTTTGGCTCGATGGCCAACCACTGGCTCCTACAGACCGGATGAAGCAGACTGGAGACAGAAGTGGAGAAAACCTCCAACTGGCACATCCTCAGAGTGTAGCCCTCTGGCTGCTGGCCTTGCCCAGCTTGCCACATGGAGAGGATGAACTGGCTGAGCAGACTGGCCTCCCGGGGCCCTGGGCACCGTGTGCCTCAAGGGGCCAGTCTGCAGACACCCGTCATGGCTGATCCTGAGACCTGCCTCATGGTGTTCAAGAATCACTGGTCCCAGGTATGAAGACTGCCAGAGTGCCGAGTCCATTGGGTAACTAAACATACCATTGTGTTTAGTTACTTTATCATGAAAGATTCCTTCCATCTTCTATCCTTTATCCCCAGGTGGTGCGAATCCTAGAGCGGCAAGGCCCTCGAGCAGCTCCTGGGGGTGCGGATGACCTCAGCGCTGTGCGCAACCACACTTACCAGATGTTGACCCTGCTAGCAGAAGATCGTGCAGTCCCTTCAGCCCCCACAGGCCCAGGGCCTCTGCTGGAGTTTGCTCTGCGTGAGGATTTGTTGACTCGTGTGTTGGCATGGCAGCTGCAATGGGATGAGCTTGGGGACGGGGTCGAGGAGCGTCGGGCTGAGCAGCTGAAACTTTTTGAGATGCTAGTGAGTGAAGCTCGCCAGCCACTGTTGCGGCATGGTCCAGTTCGTGAGGCTCTGCTTATCCTGCTGGATGCCTGTGGCCGCCCTGTGCCCAGTAGCCCAGCACTGGATGAAGGCCTGGTGCTATTTCTCAGCCAGCTGTGCGTGTGTGTGGCCCAGGAACCATCATTACTCGAGTTCTTCCTTCAGCCACCTCCGGAACCTGGAGCTGCGCCCCGTCTTCTTCTGTTTTCTCGCCTTGTCCCTTTCGTCCATCGAGAGGGCACTCTGGGCCAGCAAGCCCGTGATGCTCTCCTTCTGCTCATGGCTCTGTCAGCTGGGAGCCCCACCGTGGGCCGCTACATCGCGGATCACTCTTACTTCTGCCCGGTTAGCATCCCTTCAGGTTGGGGGAGGGAAAAGGGCATGGCATGTAGACACTGGGCAGCCTCTTTCTATCCAGGAGTTGTGGAAAGGCTATATACCAGAAATCTCCAGGAAATAACCCCCTGAGTTTGAAAGCAGCCCACTGGAATTGTGGGGGATAGAATATAGGCCCAGACGGACAGGGCAGATACTAGGTTTTTGGTGGGCCAGTGTTCCCAGGTGAGATCCTGGCACGCTGTATAGTTCAATCCTTTACCCCTACTTCGGTCAACACTCTGGAATAGTAGCTCTCCTGTGCCACTTTTTATACTTTGGTCACTTCCTGTAGGTGCTGGCCACAGGGCTGAGTGCCCTATACTCTTCACTGCCCCGAAAGATAGAAGTGCCAGGAGATGATTGGCACTGCCTGCGGCGAGAGGACTGGCTGGGGGTGCCCGCCCTTGCACTCTTTATGAGTTCTCTAGAGTTCTGCAATGCAGTCATTCAGGTAGGCTGGGATTCCTAGGAAATTCGGCCTTTGGTCATTTTGGGGAGATGAAGTAGCAGGGGTGTCTTCCATCTTTGGGATAGGGTCTGGCTGTACTGTCCTTTTCCCATCCAGATAGCAGCCCCTCATCTTCCTGTTCTCTCATACCCTTTTCAGGTGGCTCATCCCCTGGTACAGAAGCAGCTGGTGGATTATATTCACAATGGGTTCTTGGTGCCTGTTATGGGACCTGCCCTGCACAAGGTGAGAGTCACAGGTCGCAAGGCAGATTTGAGTCTGGGCCTTAGTGTGGTGACTTCAGTGACAAGACCAGTGTGGGAGGCAGTGGTGGGGGGGTTTGCTCTCTTCTTTCCCATCAGTTCCCGATTTTTGCTTAGATCGCAGGGAACATGTTTCAGGGTATGGGTAGGGAAACCCTAAATTTTCAAACTTTCCCTTCCATTGGTGCAGACTTCTGTGGAGGAGATGATCGCCAGTACTGCCTACCTGGAGCTCTTTCTGCGAAGTATCTCAGAGCCTGCCTTGCTACGTACTTTCCTGCGATTCCTGTTGTTACACCGGCATGACACCCACACCATCCTTGACACGCTTGTTGCTCGTATTGGCAGTAACTCCCGGGTATGGCCCTTCCCTCTGTCCTGGCTTGCCTGGGTGAGCCGTGTTCTCTGTCTGACCTTTGTTTGGGAGGTGTTCCTGACCTCTTCTGACCTTTGTTTCCAGCAGTCACTTCAAAATTAAGTGGCAGTTACTTTCTAGCATTAAGCTTTTAGCCATTTTAGGAACAGAGTTTAATCTATTTATCTTTCTTAGGATACAAGAAACTAAGTCCCAGTTACCTTTTCCGGGGTGACTGGTTGGTTGCTCATTATGACTTTAGGTTTTGCTGTTGTGCAGTGCTTGTACCACTGGCCTGAGATTCTCTCTTTTTTTTTTTTAAAGATTTTTTTTTTTTTTTAATGATTATTGGAAAGCCGGATATACAGAGAGGAGGAGAGACAGAGAGGAAGATCTTCCATCCGATGATTCACTCCCCAAGTGAGCCGCAACGGGCTGGTGTGCGCCAATCCAATGCCGGGAACCTGGAACCTCTTCCAGGTCTCCCACGCGGGTGCAGTGTCCCAAAGCCTTGGGCCGTCCTCGACTGCTTTCCCAGGCCACAAGCAGGGAGCTGGATGGGAAGTGGAGCTGCCGGGATTAGAACCGTCACCCATATGGGATCCCGGGGCTTTCAAGGCGAGGACTTTAGCCGCTAGGCCACGCCGCCGGGTCCCTGAGATTCTCTTCATCTGCTTCATCTCTTGAGATCACTTTGGTTGTTGTGTCTGCTCTGATAGATGGTTTAGCTGTTACTAGTGTTCTTACCTTCTCTCCCATTTGCATTTGCTGCATTGGACCTGTAACCTGGGGCACTTACTCACCTACACTTCCTCCTAAACATTTTTATTAACTGTTCATTTTGTACCTTAAAGTGTAGTATGCGTATCATTCAGTATAGTACATATAACATATAAACAAGCAGACATTGATGCTGATTTCACAGAATTTATTTAGAGAAGTGAGACAAATATATCGATAAACTAATTGGAAATTGTGGTCAGTATCATGAAAATTACCAAACAGGATGCTTAGAAAATGAGAGGGTGATCAAGAAAAACCTCTCTGAGGAGGTGATGTTGATCTGTGACATATGGTTGGAAAAGAATCAGCCCATTGACCATCCAGTGGGAGAACATTGACGCAGAGGGAGCAGCATGCAAAGGACATCAGATGGAGGCAGAACGTAGTGTACTTAAGGAAATGAAAGACCAGGGTAACCAGAAGTGTAGGAATGAGATGCAAGTTGAGAGCTAAGTAAGGTTCAGATGGTGGTAAGGAGTCTGAATTTTCACCGGTAGAAGTATATACAAAATGCGTAAATAGTTTTCCTAAGGAAATGAAGTATTAGTTTAGCCATGGATTTTATGGCATTTATTTTGGCTTTAGGACAATTTTTGTTTCCTTCCTTTATTATGAATAGTTGAGGTTTCCTGGATTCTTGTGTTTAAAATTGAAGTTCTTTCATCACTACGAGTTCTGAAAAACTGTTCTAGATAATTGAGATAGTTGGTTAGTGAGGTTCCTGCAGAGTTGTATTTTGTATCAGTACATTTTATTATTATTTTTTAAAATTTATTTTTAAAGATTTATTTATTTTTATTGGCAAGTCAGATATACAGAGCGAAGGAAAGGCAGAGAGGAAGATCTTTCACCTGCTGGTTTACTCCCAAAGTGGCCAGAGCTGCTTTTGTGGTGCCAGATCTCTTCTGTTTCAGACGCTCATGTTGAACATGCAGATGGATTTCTGTTGCACTTGTTGGTTCTTTCAAACTTGATTCTGTTGGCCTTTGTAACTTCTGTAACCTGTCTTTTATGCATTTTAGTGAATTGCCAGTCTGTATGTCTGTTTGTCTCTGGTGGTTTTCTGTTTCTGTTTTAACAAAATATCACAAATTCAGTGGCTTAAAACAACAAATATTTTATCTTACAGTTTTGGGGGTTGTGATCTGAGACAAATTCCAGCAGGTTGAAATCAAGGAGTTAGGGTAGTTGGGGGCTGTGTTCCTCTAGAGGCTTCAAGGGAGGCTCTGATGAATTGCCTTTTGGGGTTCTTGGCAGAATTAATTTCCTTGCAGTTGTGGGTCTGAGATCTCCGTGCTGCCTGCTGGAGACCATTCTCAGTTTACAGGGCTGACCAATTTCCTTGGCTCTGGACTGCATCCTTTCATTTCCATTAATAAAGCATCAAGTTCCTGTTACACTTCAAATTTCATTTCCTACTTTTTGACAAAGTTAGAAGAGTCTCTGCTTTCCAGGAACCAAATCGTGTGGTTTTATTGTGCCCAGCCAGATAATCTAGGAATCTCCCCATTTCATATTCCACAATCTCAGTCACATCTGTCAAGTCCTGAAGTCCTGCCACATAAGGACAAATACTTGCAGGTTATAGCAATTAGGATGTGGATATTTTTAGGGGACTGCTTTTCTGTCTTCCATACTACTTTTTCAGTGAGCCTGAATTTTTCCTTGATAGTTAACAGTGGTCATTTAGAATAAGTTCTCTGGACATCCATGCTGTCTAAAATGTGAACTGCTGTTTCATCTCTTTTCTGCTATGTGGTTGACTTTTTAAATTTATTTGAATGGCAGAATTACACAGAGAGACAGAGGGATACAAAGATGAAAAGAGAGAGAGAGAGGTCTTCTATTCATGAGAGAGAAAGAAAAAGTCTTCTATTCACTGGTTCACTCTCCAAGTTACAGTGGCTAGATTGAGCCTGTCCAAAGTCAGGAGCTAGTAGCTTCTTCCAGGTCTTTCAGATGGGTGTAGAAGCCTAACTTGGGGGCCATCCTCTGCTGCTTTCCCAGATACATTAATAGGAACCTGCATCAGAAGTGGAGTGGCTGGGACTCAAATCGATGCCTCTGTATGGCTAGAGCCACAGGTGGAGGCTTTAGTTGCTGTGCCACAGCACCAGCCATTATGTGGTTGACTTTTAATTCTCCCAATCATTTAACAGATAAGAAGACTAGTTTTTGCAGGTAGTGCTACACACCAAGACCCCATGAGTTGTCTTGAGAGACTCCAGGGTATCTGAGCTATTTGTCATAATGGAACTACAGACAAAATGCTGTGGACATTCAGAGGAGTGAGGTAGAGCTTACAGGTGTCTCCCCACTCAGAGATCAACTACCATTCTTCTTTTTCCTGCTAGCTACCCTGAACTTTATCCCACCTTCTGAAAGATACACTGGTTTTGGAGAGGTGACTCAGACTCAGTGTTCACAGCCCCACCCACTTCCCAGTTAGACTTTGTCCAGGTTTCCTGTTTTCTTATTGGCAGGTGTGTAGTTACTGTGATGTTGTAGTCCCACTGACAGGCATTCACTTAGGTACCATGTTGTTATTTCTTATTAGTCATTCACACAGGAACAGTATCGTTCAGTGTCTCCTTTCTCAGTTTTTGTTCGGGTATTGCTAAAATCTCTGTTAATAGGTATACATAGCCAGGGAATCTATTAATAGAAAAATGGTCTGTGGAAACCCATCAGGTTTGACATGGTTCATTCCTCTTGGTGGATAACAAAATCTTTCCCACAGGTACTGTGTGCTCATTTAGTCAATACTGTAATGACTGTTGTGTGGTTTTTACTGTATGTGTTTGTTCCTCTTGGAGTGGCTGGTTGGGTGTGGGGCTGGGGGAGGCTTCCATATGGTAAATAGTCTGGAGGGTAGAGAGACCTTATGGTGACTGCTCCCTCCTCCCCACCCTCAGCTCTGCATGGTCTCTCTGAGTCTCTTCAGGACCCTCCTGAACCTCAGCTGTGAGGATGTCCTGCTGCAGCTGGTTCTCAGGTACCTGTTGGGGCAGGGCTGAGGGATGGCTGACCCTGAACCTTCAGAGTCCTCAAGGCTTTGTGCATTGTTGGGCTTTATGAGGTGACTCATGAGTATCCTCTTAGAACCTGGCATAACCATTTAGTTCCACCGGCCTGTGGTTCTCCCAGGCCCTATCATTTCCTTCCTGATCCACACTGTATCTCCTTTCTGCTGTCTTTCCCAGGTATCTTGTCCCATGTAACCACGTGATGCTGAGTCAGAAGCCAGCTGTGCGTGATGTGGACCTATATGGACGAGCAGCTGACAAGTTTCTCTCCCTAATCCCACGCTGTTGTCGGCACCATGCCCCCAGCCCACCTCGTCCAGAGCATGCCTCGTGGGCACGAGGTGGGCCTAGCAGAGAGGCAGGGAGAAGGGAGGACATCACGGGTATGGCCTATGTTCTGTGGGAGTCTAGCAAGAATATGGGGCTAGGGTGAGGGGAGGGAGGCGGGCATGAGTGACATTTCTTCTTTGGGGAGATTGATGAGCAGTCTTGTGAGATAGAACAGGAAAAAGACTCATTAAATCAGGCCTCATACTGACATATGGCATCTGTCTGCTGCTGCAAACCAATCAAGAGCAAGTAGCCCTAAGACCCTAACTGCAGAAGATTCCCTATGATCTTGGTGGAAACTTTTCCAGTCTGCACAGCTTGCCCAAAATAATCCGTTGTGACCCATTTGTGATCTTCCTGAGGGGGCAGTAGTGAGAAGCATTATGATTTTAAGCATGTTATCCGTGGAAAAACAAAGCCCTTATGTATAGCATTAAGCTGGGTATGAACTAAAGTGTGTCGGCCATGTGAGATGAGCCCCCAGTTCTGAGCAAGATGCAGATCAAAGTGCCAAAGGGGGATGGCTGTGTCTCCCAAATCAAGAAAAGCACCTGTTCAGCTCCTCATCGGGAGCCAGTTGGGAGAACCTCTTCCTGCTTTGCTCTTTCGTATTTGAGTATAAGTCTTGTTTGAGTTTTATTAGACCTCTTGTTAATTTCTATTTGCAATGAGCAAGAGAACTCGAGGTCACTAACACAAGGAACATTGCTAGTCTCATCAAAGAAATTTAGACGGAGACACTTGGACAAAGCTGTATTTCTTCTTCATTTCTCTTCCTATACTCTTCCTGTTTCTGTTGTTTCTCTGGTGGTGATAGAGAAGCCAGTGAATAAGGACAGAGTCAGCCTGGAGATTGGAGTGAGCTGTCTGAATAGGTTTCATGTTTTTGCCATCTTATTGCCTTCTCACAGTCACTCTAAATGTCTTTTTTGTCCTTGGACCTCTGTCTGAGTCCTCTCATGTTTTTCTCCTTCTGTAGGCCCTGGAAGTCCAAGTGTTGACTCCTCTTCAGTGGTGACCATGCCTCGGCCCTCCACACCATCTCGTCTGGCTCTCTTCCTGCGGCAGCAGAGCCTGGGGGGCTCTGAATCCCCAGGTCCAGCTCCTCGCTCACCAGGGCTTGCTGCATCCCCAGCTTCTAGTCCTGGCCGACGGCCTAGCCCTGTGGAGGAGCCTGGTGAGCTGGAAGACAATTACCTGGAGTATCTTCGTGAGGCGCGCCGTGGTGTGGACCGCTGTGTCCGAGCCTGCCGAACCTGGTCTGCCCCTTATGATGGCGAGCGACCCCCTCCTGAACCCAGTCCTGTTGGCTCCCGGACTAAGAAACGCAGCCTACTGCCTGAGGAGGGCAGGGACAAAGTGGGGAAAGGGGAGGAAGAAGAGCTGGGGAGTAGGGGGCTAATTGGAGGTGCAGGGGAGGGTCCTGGCCACCTGCCCCCACCCCAGCTCAATGGGGTGCCAGGACCATGGCCTGAGGGACCCAAGAAGGTTCGTCTGGTACCACATGCAGTGCCTAAGGAGGGATCTGGGGAACTTCTAGAGGGCACCTTGGAGGGCATGGTAGAACTAGAAAGCTTTGGGCAGGAGCTCCGGGAGCTAGAGGTGGCGTTGAGCAATGGGGGAGCTGTCTCAGAGCCCCCCTTAGAACCTCCACTGCCTCTTGAGGAGGAGGTGGCCTACGAGAGCTTCACTTGTCCCCCTGAGCCCCCTGGCCCCTTCCTCAGCAGCCCTTTGTGGACTCTAAACCAACTGCCGAGCCAGCCTTTCACTGGTAAGCTATTAGGCCTAGGCTTTCTCCCTTGTGTGCTCTTTGCATGTTCTCAACTTGTTTGTGCTGGTTCTGAGACTTCCTGGCTATGTCATTTGTTTGTACTTGCCTAGCCTCTCATCCATTTTGCTTCAGTCCTTTCCGGGTACCTATCATGTCATACTGTGTCCCTGTGTCTGTCTTCCATGCTTGTGCTGGTTTGAATATTGACTGATGTCTGAGTCTTGTATGTCTGTCCTACATGCATGTTCCTCCTCTTCTAGTCTGGTCATTTCCTGGGATGTGTGATTAGGTTGTTCTATGTTTGGTGTTTCCTGGTCAATCAAAGCAATGTATCAGAACCATATCAAAGACTGCTATCCTGTAAGAGGCACCTGTGAGCCCTCTTCATACTGTTGCCACCAGTATATTTGTCTGGGTGTTGAATCTCCTGTCATTTTCACATTGCTTAGGGTTAGCCCTTCCAGTGCTTTTCCTCCTATTGAGAGCCCTCTCCTTCCTGTCTTTTTAAAGGTGATCTAATTCCAAATTTTTTTCCTGTTACTGCTTTACGTTCTTGGTAACAATGACTACCTAGGGAGACTGCTTTAGGGACTTACAGTTAATTGTAAGGATTGAAGCAGATAGCATGAAATACTTCTTTGAGGGCAAATGACAGTGCATGACCCTGAATTCTTTGGGGCTTTCCCAAGCTGAGTTCTCTTAGGCTCGTCACGATGCCCTGGTTAGTTGGGTAACTGTTCTTTGTTTTTGTTTGAGAGTCATCCTAGTCTAGCTGTCATCCATCACTGGACAGGAGAACAATCTAAGTGCCTAAGGCTTCAACCACAGGTTGTGGAGTAGAAGTACTTTAAGTTATCATCCCATCTCTACCACTGATGCATGTAAATCCACTTTCTACAGTGTTGGCGTGGTGGCAGCTTTTCTCTAGGATTGTCATCTTTGCGAACATGGTATCTTTAAGCTGACCAAGGCAAACCCAGATTTTCTGTTTGTTTGTAGTTAGGTTGTCATGCTGTGATTGGTCTGTGTCTTGACTATGTCCAGGGTGTACTCACTATTCTGCTTACACTACTAGCTCTTCTGTCCTGGAGTCATGCCAGCTACTTGTCCACTACAGACTACAGCTGTAGAAAAGCGTATTATCCCATTCATTTAGATTGTTGTGCTTGTTCCTGCTTGGAGCCACTAGGAGGTGGCATGCAGGTTTTAGAGCCTGTAGTTTTAGAGCCTTCCTTTCTCTTTTCTTTCCTTCCTTTTTCCTCTCCCTCTCCTTCCTTACCTCCCTCCCTTCCTTTCTTCCTATTTTTTTGTAAACTCATCTAAGCTTTTTGAATTGTCTGTTACAAGAAATCCCTTGGATATGAGAGGGGAGCAGGATGACAAGGTTGTGCGTTCTCCTGGGACCCTGTTATCTTTAGAATTGTTTTTGAGTCAAGGCTAGTTCTACGAACCTGGAGTAGAAATGTTTTCTGAGTTTTTCAGTATTTACTGCTTCCTGCCCTTCATTATTTTCCTGTCTCAATTTGTAGTACAGTTCTTAGGTATGCTCCTTTCCCTTAATCTCTGTTCAGAAAGACTGATGACTCTGCTCTGACTGGTGATGCCATTTAGGTGAGGCTGTTTCTCCTAATAGATGATAATCCCTTCTATTCACTTCTTTCCTAACAGAGTCTGTCTTGAGTCAATTTGTTCTGCCCTGGAATAAGCTATTCCTTTACTTCCCATTCTGTTTCACTTTCTGTATGCTTGATGTACAATTCTTGAAAGAGAGTTAATGTTTTTTTTTCCCCTAGTTCCCTCAAAGATTCCATTCCTCCTGCTCTTCCTGCCTCTTCTAGGTTTAATTGGTCTGTTGTGTATCACCTTTTTTTGAGTGTGGGGGATCTTCTTATCTTTTTGCTTTCTTTCTAACCCAGCAGATTATTCTGTCTTGTGGAACCTGAATTTTTCTTCTTCAGCTTCTGTTTTTTTTTCCCATCTTGATCATCTTCTTTGCCTGTTGTTTCCTCTGTTATGCCTCTTGAGTAAAGCTGTTGTAAAAACTGAGTATTATAAATATTATGTAACTTCTGTTTATAATTTCACACATGAAATCTCTCAGATCTTCCTAACTGCTTCACTTATGTAGATCTTTTTGTTTCTCTTTAACTACATAGGTACGTATATTCTTATTTTACCAAGAAAAAAGTGAAACTTGGAAAGTTTTAATTTATCTAATAATGTAACTAGTAAAGGGCCAAGATGAAATCTGAAACCAGATCTGTGTGGCTTCAGAGCTGAGGATCTGGCTCTTTAGTTCATGTGTGTGCAAAGCTGGCATCTAGATTCTTTGGGGTCCATTTTTGTTTGTTGTCTTAGTTCCCATGGTCACAGAATACTTAGACATACCCAGAGACTTCAAATATTTTTCATCTATTGGGGAATCTCTTGTTTTGGGGAGGAATGCGTGCTGTGTGCATTGTGTTCAGGCCTTGTATCCTTGTGCCTACCCCTCCCAGGCCCCTTCATGGCTGTGCTCTTTGCCAAACTCGAGAACATGCTGCAGAACTCCGTCTATGTCAACTTCCTGCTGACGGGGCTGGTGGCCCAGCTGGCCTGTCATCCCCAGCCCCTGCTCCGTTCTTTCCTGCTCAACACCAACATGGTCTTCCAGCCCAGTGTCAAGTCCTTGCTGCAGGTGTGCGATGCATGCATGCATGGGTGCGTCCAGGCTCTGTGGTGGGCCAGGTCCATGGCTGAAGTGACCTTGGGTGGGTTGGGAATAGGCCCAGTGGGAATATAAAAGACTGTCAATCTAGAGCAACCCAGAAATGTCATGAAGTTGTGCTTCATAGGTGCTGGGCTCTGTGAAGAATAAGATTGAAAGCTTTGCAGCCTCCCAGGAGGACTTCCCAGCACTGCTATCCAAAGCCAAGAAGTACCTCATTGCCCGAGGCAAGTTGGACTGGTCTGAGGGTCCTACAACAGGATCTGCCTCTCGCCGCTCTGATCCCCTAGGTGAGGCCTGTCTTTCTATCCTCCCTAGGTAGCCTACTAGCCATTGTTAAACTGAGTTCTTATTAAGGATAAAATGTTGTACTAGGAAGTAAAGTTGTAGAAAACTGAGTCTTGATGTTTGCCCCCAGGCTTCTTGTCAGAAGATAGAATATAATTCTAATTGAGAACCTGATCAGCAGTACTGACAAAAACTGATCTAGGATTTGGGAACAGGCAAGGGGACATAGTAGTTTCTAGGTTGAGATATTGTTATAGCCTTAGCAAAGGACATTTGTCTTGGGATCTTGAGAGATGGGTAGGACAGAAGCAAAGAAGTGAGAGTTTTGTTCAAGAGACATTTTGAACCATGTAGTTGGCCTATGGGATTTAAAAGGTGAGCTTGGTAAGATAGGAATGGAATGAAGTATTGGCATAATACTTCCATTTGAGTGCTTTTGGGATGTAAGAAAGAAGAGGACTCAAGTATGACCACAAATTTCTGAATCTAAATTTTTCGTTTAACAAATATCTGAGCAGTTGCCATATGTACTGTGCGTTGTGAAAGACTCTGCCAGTTAATAGATTTAAGTAACATCACTGTAGCCATTTAGAGATAGAGAATGGGAACTTTTACCATGACCTAGGCCTTAGTAATGTTCTTGGGCTCAGATCCAGGGATCTAGGCAGAAAAGTAGAAGGGAGAAAACACTGTTTTTAAATCACTTTCTTGATTCTAAGCTGATATGAGGTTATCTGGCCACAAGCAGTGGGAGGTGACCTTGGTTAATATAGGATAGAGACTGGTGAATGGAAAAATGGTGAAATAGAGCAGATCTTAGAGGGACAGGAAAGCATGACAGAAATGAAATAGCCTTTGAACTAACTGCATGTGTTGCTCCTGTTAGCATTGAAGCGGCAGAGGATGTGGGTCAGGTATTGTGCTGTGCAGGGCAAGTTGGGAGTGGTGGACTCTAGTTTAGGAGGGTGATGGGAAGTCTGAAAGCAGTGTGCTCTGTGGACTGAGGGTGAAGAGCTTGGTGGGTAGAGTAGTGTTTGGGTAGAGGAGAATTTCTGAGTGCAGAGACATGGAAAAGGAAGGAGTATTAACTGGGAGTGAAGTGACTGGAGTGTAGTGGTTAAGCTTGAGGATGGCGGGTGGCTGGGTGGGGAGGCCGCACGAGGGAAAAAGGCTGGATAGGCAAGATTTTAGTGTTAGGACAAGAACTCCCCTCTGCATTCTGGTCCTCAGGGTTATCTTCTGAGGAAGAATAGGGAATTGTGCTTGAGTTTCATTTCTTGTACATTTTATCTTCTATTCCCTTAGTCCCCTAGTGGAAAAGTTAAGAACCCTTTGTATTAGGGGCAGGAGGGAGGGTGGTGGATATCATTTCCATACCTAGGGAGGTTCCCTGATGCCAGCACCTTCATGATACCCCTGTTTATTCCCAGTGAAGAGCCGGAGGCCATCCTTGGGGGAGTTACTCCTGCGGCATGCACACAGTCCAACCAGGGCCCGGCAGGCGGCACAGTTGGTCCTTCAGCCTGGGAGAGATGGAGCAGGACTTGGCCTAGGTGGGGGCTCCCCTGGGACTTCAACTCCAGTTCTACCTGCCAGGGGCGGGGCCCCTGAGCGCCAAGGTGAGGCTCTGCGAGTCAAGAATGCTGTCTACTGTGCAGTCATTTTCCCTGAGTTTCTCAAGGAGTTGGCTGCCATATCCCAGGCCCATGCTGTCACCTCGCCTTTCTTGTTGGATACTTCGGAGGAGGGATCTGGCCCTCCCACCTCAGGCTCTGGGCCCCTGAATCCTTAACTTTCTTCCATGGACAATCAAGGCCACAAGTGCTCTGGGCTGGGGCCAGGGCACAGGCTCCTTTTTATGTTCAGAGGCCGTGGCAAAAGGACTTTTTAATTTATTTCAGATAAATGTTTTATGGAGAACTTGTTGCAATATGTATAAAAGGGAAATCTCTATTCTGTGCTCATTCTTCTTTCCTACCCTTTTATCATGGGCTGGAGCCCTAAAAATGATTGTATGTGATGGGGAGGTGGTCAGGGATGCTTTCTCTCTCATGGAAGAGGGCCTCAATACCAGGGTTTCAAGGTATCCTAGGCCCTGAGAGGGTGAAGGCACTTAAAACCTAGGAGAAAAAGGGAATTCTCCTCCTTCTGGGCCCCAGGAAAAAGAAGCAACATTGGCCCAGGATGGTTTGGGGGAGCAGCAGCTGATGTTTATTGGGGACCAGTATCCCTATGTCATATCTTGGGGGCTTTGCCCCCTGTATCTCTTGCCTCAGCTTCAGTCGTCGCTGTCGAACTCCGAGGACAGACCCTGCAGCAGGGGCAGGGACATGGAGTGCCGGTCGGGATCCCCGGGTCCCCCACCCTGGGCTCCTGGTGGGGGGCTGCGGGGGCTGAAGAGCCAGTTCTCTGCCAGGGTTGGGGATAGTCACAGCTTGACTCATGCTTTGGTCTTTCTGCTTCCCTAGTCCCTCCTTCTGGTCCTCTGTGCTATCCCCACACCCTCAGCGCAGGCCACATGCTTCCATTTTATTCTCCCTGTCTCCCACATTCCACCCTCCTCATCAGGATTCTGTGGAGTTACAGCTGCTCCCGCACATTCTAGGGCTTACCTACTATGTCCTCACCCGGCCCCAATCCTCCCAATCCCATTGCATCCATTCCCCTTGTTTTCATTTCCTCTAGTAGTACCTGACAGCATCTGGGGCCCCCTCCGGAAGGGGTTTCGACCCTTGTAGGAGAATCTTGAGGGTCTTCCCTCTGGCCCTTCCTGGGGAGGTGGTGTTGGCGGGGCTGGGGTAGGTGGGGGTACATCAGCAGCTTCAGGGATATCAGCAGGTGCTGATGTGGGGACCAGAGTTGTCATGATGCTGAGGTTGGGTCTGACCCAGTTGACTCCATGGGGCAGTGGGTCTTTAGTCAGAGATTTTTGTGGTCCCAGCACACCCTTGGGCTGCAATGAAAACTTGAGGCAGGAAAAGGCAACAGGTAGTGACCGCTGTAACTGGAGCAGCTGGGGCTCACGGGCTGTGGGCAACAGTCCCAGCTGTAGCCAGGAGCAGGAGAAGACCTGGTAGATAACATAAATGCTGTGTGTGCTCCGGAGCCAGGGAAGAGTCTGTTGTAAGCTCACCTGCCCTGGCGGCAGCAGCAGGAAGGCAACCTTCTTGCGTAGGCCACCCATATGTAGGCGGATCCGGCAGGGCTGCCCATCCAACAGTCGCGTCTCTTCGTAGGCAATCTCTGCCCGGCCGTTTGGTGAGTATTCCCGAGTGCAGTGGGCAAAGGCACCCTCAGATCCTGCCTGCTCCAGGAGGCTTGGTAGAGGCCCCACTGGTTTCAATGCCCTCCGACCCTGCCGACCTGGCAAAGCCAGGCGGGTGTGGGCTGGGCGGGACTGTTTCACTAGCACACCCAGTAGGTCATAGCAGGCTGCATCTGACAGGAACGGTACCGCCACTACATTGGACCCAAAGCGCTCTTCAATGACCTGCAGGTGGCCAGGTTATAGATCAGGGACTGAGTTAGAGTTAACATTTAACTGATAGTATGCTCTAGACTGACCCTCTCTCTGCTGTCTATTCAATTACATCTCTACAGTATGCTCAGACTCAGGCTCACACTCTTGCTTATCTCCCAGTTTTCTCCTGTATCAAAACTTTGAATGTCTTGCATATACTAGACTATACCAGATGCTAGGATACGTAACAGAGACATTTCTTCTCCTAGTTTAGCTTATTCTCATAAGGAAATAAGAATATAAACAGTAATTAGCCAAGTAAAATGGTTGAGAACAAAATAAGAAAGAGGGAAAAATGATTATATAGCTTTTGTCTTTGATAGAAAGTGGATCAAAGCAGGTTTCTGGGTGGTAATACTTGAGTTTTGAAGGAATGAACCAGGTAGGAGAATGGTCAGTCTAGGCATAGAGGACAACCAGTGAAAGACCTTAACTGACAAACCTAGAGGAGCACCTTTGGGAATACAAAATTCCATATTACTACACATGTAGGTTATGAAGAGGGAAAGACAGGAACTATATTATAAAAGTACAGTGTTTGTACTAAAATCCTGAGGGCAATGGGAAGCTACTTGAAGGGTTTTGGTTAGAAGGGATGGGGCCAGAAAGTATTTAGAAAGCTGATTTTTAATACGAAGGCGTAAAATGAAACATCAGTTAGTTGAGAGCATTGGAATACTCCAAGCAAGACATGGTAAAGCCCTAAATGAAAACAACAGGGGAAGATATATGTGTATACACACACACACATATATATATATACACATATATACATAAATGTATATATATATACACATATATACATTTACGTGTGTGTGTGTGTGTGTGTGTGTGTGTGTGTGTTAGATACTTAGTGGAATTTTCACGCTTAAATATAGTGGGGAAAGCAATCCTTGAGATAATTCCTATGAGACTGGTTACATCATTAACCAAGAATGGTTGTGCTAATGTATTTGGAATATCTGTTTCTTACCTGTAAACTATGGCTATTATCTTAGTATTACTTTTTCTCTTTTTTTTTCTCTTTTTTTTTCTTAGTATTACTTTTTCACTCTAGCAGCAAGGACCATTTCTTTTAGGGAATTTGAGGCTTCTTTGTAACACTAGTGTCTTGATGTTTTTGGATTTGGTAACCAGTTCAGGAACACATTTTCTGACTAACCTGGAACCTATTAATACTCTTTTTGGTAATTATACTTTGGCATTTTGATCTCAATCCATTCAGGTTTTGTTGGCTAAGACTTCTGATTGGTTCTCTGTAATGCTGGGAAGCCAGGGCAACTGAAAGTTCTTTTGGGTCCCTTCTCTATTTGAACCCTATGCTTAAAAATGTTGTATTCTACTCCTGATTTCCTGACCACAAATCCTACATAACTGTGCCCTCCTGATGGTACTGCCCACCTCCTGTTCTGGTAAAATTTACTCAGTGGTTCCCTCAAAAGGCTAACCTGATATTTGATCCATAAAGCTGTTGCCTCCTAGCAAGGAGACTGGCTAACTGGTGGAGTTGGAGAACTGCACTTTGGAGATGAGGTAGTTTGAAGACTACCATTTTTTGTCACCTGGCCAAGGAAATAACTGGTGTTCTTTCTTGATCTGTATAGAAGAGTTTCACCTCATTCCCTGTACTTTGCCTCACTGAGATAGGGAGCACTTTCTTTTGGGTAGGGAGTATCAAGCTGAAGAGGAAGGCTCTGAGAAGGGCCAGTGGAGTTTCTAGAGGTAGGAACAGAACCCTGTTGGTTAGCATTTTTGGATAGAATACTTTGTCCTGTGACAGTGATAGCATATTCATCAAACACCAATTCAGAATACCACTCTAGCTACTTCTTTGGCCTCTAGGATCCTGCAGAAATAGGCCAAATGTGTCTTCTAGAGATAGCACTTCAAAACATGTGTGACAATTGAAATACCTGGTTTTTATTGTCTACCTCATAGAAGATTAATTTGCCATGGAGGTTTGGTAGGTCCTCCTTCTTACCCTTGAAGGCCCTCGTGTTTAAGGTGGGGAAAGTAAGGGGACTCAGTTGCTTAGTTCTTTGCAACATTGACTGTGCTCTTGGTGTTCTTAGTAGAGTCACCATTTGCGACTATTTCCTATTCCTATTGAACTTTACTTCTGGATAGAAGTTCAATAGACCATAGAGGCCTATATACTTAAGTTACCCAGGGGCAGTGTAGGAAAGTGATGGTGGAAAATTGCTTTCCTAGATGTACCTTGGTTGCTTTGAATTCCAAGTGGAGAGCTCTAGGAACCAAATGTTTTCTTTTTTTTTTTTTTACTAATTATTTTGCATTATGTTACAGTTTCATAGGCTCTGGGAATCCCCCCCCATGCCCCTCCCCCCGGTGGCTTCCTCCACCTTGATGCAGTATTACAGCTCAAATTCAATCAAGATTCTTTCCTTGCAAACATATACCAAGTATAAAGTCCAGCTATTTATTGTCCAGATGGGTTGAACAGTCTCTTGGGGAGACCATTTCTGGTCCGAAGTTAGAGCTGGTAAAATATCATCCCATTCAACCAAGAGTCCCGACATAACATCAACAGCAATTTGCAACATTATGGAATTGACATGGTTGTGAGTAACCAGTGTGTTACGAAAAAAAAAGAAAGCAAGTTCTTAACCACAACCTATGATTAGCCCATTGACATTTCATTTTTAGTTTTATATACAGAACCGACTGCTATATACCTTAAAATGGCTATAAGGTACCATTCAGCTGTCTCGTGTCTATTTCATTTTAGTATTTAGCCGTTTGTTGTGTTGAAGTATAATTTTGCTGATCTTGGCAGATTTTAGGGTAATCTAGACTGACTTGTAACTCTAACAAGACATTTGTCGACAATTAAGGTGCTGAACATTTTTTTGTTTGTTTGTTTTGGGGGCGGTGTGCAGGGAAATCCCCAACACCATGGTGAGGAGTGACTAATCTTTGTGTCCCACCCAGCGAGGCATGAGCCAATCCACGCCAGCTCTTTCCTGTCAGATTCCAGGCTCTACTTTTTGTTGTTTGTCTATTTATTTTAGGTTTTTTTTAGTTTGTATGATTGTTTGCTATGAGGGGTTTTCGGAGCGATCCCGATGGTCATTGCGAGAGAGGGTGGGGGTCCAGAGGTGGAGCCAGGTTCAGACCAGAGAAAGCTCTCCTCCCTGGTCCCGAAGGACGTTTATTGTTCTTCTGTAGGAACCAAATGTTTTCAAAGTACGTAAGTGAACTTTCAACAGTTCTGGAATCAGGAAACCATGCACTCAAAGGTGCTCTTTTTAATTTGCCACGTTGCACCACTAATTTATTATACACGGTGTCTACCCTAACTTTCTATTTTAAATATGTTTCCATTTAGATAGAGTTAGTGTTTTGTTTCAGATTGTGTGGCTTTCCATCAGTAGAAAACACCATCTCCTTAACCTCTGATTCTAGGCCGGGACCAACCTTCTGCCCAAAGAGTGTTACTACAGTAGGAAAATTGCCTGTCCTATTTCTGCTTAAGAAGCTGGCCTTCATGGTGAAAAATTTTCCAACGAATGGGAGTTATATGCCATTAAGGCAGATTTAGTCTGGTATATATATTGCTTTAAGATAGTTTAAGCTTTTGAGCTGGTTTCTATGAATGCCTTAAATGCATTTTCCTTCGGCCAAAACCCAAGTAATTTCTGGCCATCTTGCTTTCATTTAACAAATAATTTGGTGAAACTTCTGGGTGCCTTCAACCCAAATACTGCTGAAATCTTCCTGCTTCTTAAACTCTGTATGTTAGACTGAAACCCCATTTATCAGAAGTCAATAGGAAAGTAGGTAGAGAGATTATATGGAAAGGGTTTGAGGTAAAGTTTAGGTTCTTTAGGAAGCTTAAGGGCCTTTCATTATCAACTCATACATCTCTTTGGCCTCATTATCATTACTCCACTGAGCTTTGCTCTAGAAGAGTATTTGCAGTTCACAAATACACATTTTTTCTTTTTTTTCCCTAGTTTTCACTATATGCTGTACCTTTAATATTCGTATGCTGTTCATTCACCCATAGTGACCTCCTAGTGCTTTTTGTTTCTCCTCTCCTAGCTCCCTGAACATTGCTTTTTAAGGAACATTCTGTTTTTGCAGTTGTGATTTAATGGGACAGTTTTTGCAAAGCACTTTACTATAGTGCCTGGTTAATAAGTATACACTGAGTAGACAATTATTATTGTCTTCAGATATTTTTCTTCTCTACTCACAAGCTAGTCAGTTTCACTCAGGTCACACTTTGTTACTTTCGTTTTAGCCTCCTTAGTTTACCCACCTTATCTTTGATGAGGGTCCATGTGGCGTCAGCTTCATCCAGTGTTAGCAGGTGAGGGGTACCAACCAACATGGCTGGAGAGTGGGAGGGTTTGGGCAGGATAGTGGCTGCTGCAGGAACCCCAAGCTGCCCAGGTTGATGAGGCCGCAGGCCTTGGTCTCTGACCCATTCAACATGAGGTCATAGAGGTCCTGCTAGGTGATGGAGCCCCTAGGTGGGGAGAGGACTTTACTTCACTACAGCCTATGGTTCATACTTTTGAGTCACCTACCTACTCCTGTGCTCGAGGAGAGGAAAATGCAGGTATTTGTTAGAGTATGTGTGTGTGAGAGGGTGGGGGTGTCACAGGGAGAGAAATTCTTAGACTGAGTTCTTTAAAGAGACAGGGTCAGGTGTTAGTTACAGATGATGAGACTGGACCAGGAATCTGAAGGATATGGAAGAAATAGGGCAAGACTAACACTAAGACCAAAACAGTGGCTGTCTACCACGGCTACACTTTGAAATTAACTAGGAGCTTTAAAAATTATTGATGCCTGGATCTCACATCCAGAGATTCTGATGTAATTGATACGGGGGTGTACCTGGGTATCATAATTTTTTAAAGCTCCTAAAGCAAATTTAATGTTGCAGCCTAGGTTGAAACATGTTACTAACAAGTAGATTACAAATTACAGTGTGTGTGTATAGGAGGGTGCTGTGCCTCACAACGACAGTGTGTATTGTAAGAATCTAATTGGAATTAATGTTGCCTTTGTAACAGAAGAAAATTTTCAGGCAACTGTAATTAACCAATGTAAATTTGAGCACCATTTTCATCATGTTCCACTCACTGTCCTAGGCTTATTTGTGTCCGGTAGCTTCTCTTTCACATCATTTCTTAGTTATAGGTTACCTGCCCCTGTGTCTTTGTTAAAGATCTCAACCTAGAGTTTCGCTGGAGAAGAGTAGTTATTCTGGAGACCTTTCCAGTAGCTACATTTTCACTCTGCGCCTTGTCTTTCAGAGTCCTCCCTCTGAGTCTCCTTTGTGCTCAGGAATACACTTTGTGTGTAGAGACTATCTTCCCCTATCTTGTAGAGCTATCCCACAAAGTTGGCTGAGATCTCATGAATATGGCAGCACAGCCAAGGGTCCTGCCATGACAGGAGAGTGCTGGGCAAAGTTTCCCAAAGGAGATGTGACTGTCCTCAGGGGAAGGCAGGTCTCCTTAGAGCTAAGGGTGTGGGTGCTAAATGTTTGAGTGTGATTCTGTTTTCCAGGAGGGGAATTAGTATCAAATATTGGTTGAACTCATTTGTGCTAGAGGCTCTACCATGCACTTTGAATGAATTATCTTGATTAATCTTTTAAATAGCCTCTTGAGTTAGATGCCATCATTGCTTCTTTTTGCAAGTGAAGAAGCAGGCTTATAAAGGTTAAATAATTAGCCCTAGGCATTCAGTGGATTAAAAGGGATGCAGAATTCAAACCAAAGGCTGTTTGAGTCCAGCTTTAACCCTTGCACAGTAGTTTCTTTTGGTGAAGGTAGAAGCCAACATGTTCTGCTACTTCAGAGTATGGTGGGAAGAGTCCATGCTAGATGGAAAGTATAGAGTGGGTTAGTGAAAAGGGAATGGGCAAGGTGAGAGAAGAGCCACACAGACCAAATAAGCCCAAGTTTCTTGTTAAGGCAAGTAAAACCTTACTCCTTCCTAGTTTAGCACTTTTTAAAAATTGTTATGACTAGCAAAGGTATCACTAGATGTGCAGTTCAGTTGGTACCTTTGTTCTGTCCGGAAAGGAATTCTGAGTAGAGATAGAATGAAAAGAAGTGTACGCAAGGACAAGACATATATACCTGACAGGCAGCGTAAGAAGACAGAGATGCAAAGGTGCAGCTATAATGAGCTGATAAACAGCAACAGAGCATGGTACACATGTGGATCCTAAGGCAATTCCAGAACAAGAAAGGAATGGCTGAGGTAAGTGTACGGTTGGTGGGTTGTTGGTGATATAGAATAAGAATCTTTTTAGGGAAAATGGGCACTGATGCATTCCTCAGTCAGAAGCTTATACGGTTTGGTTTCTTTCACTTAATGTCTGATGACCATGATTCACTAGGTTTCATAAATTGCACTACTGCTCTATCCTGACATTAAGCAACTCTGTCTTTTGGCTCATAGAGTCTGAGCCTGAAAGTTACTGAAGGAAAACATGACAACTGAGTTCTGGTTGCCGTTTGGGTTATATCCTGCTACTGCTATATGTTCCCAGTGTGGCATACTCTGGCCTATCTCATTTGCAGGGTATCTGAGGGTGACCTGAGTGGATAACATGAGGGGTACCAAGAAATAGGTCTGTTTTTCCAGGTAATATGAAGGTTTTCCACATGAACCTGCACAGAAGTATGACGTGTGTTGATACAGACGACTCTAGAATGACAAAGAGCCCCAATAAGTCTATTTCTCTCAGGCTGCAAGGATAATTATACAAGTCCCTAAAACCTTATTTGAAAGTTTTTGGGGACATATGCTTTGAAATTTAGAATTTTTCAGCTTGTAGAAAGAGAATGTAGTCCGTATATCATGTAAGTAAGGAATATCCTGGGGAATTCAGGGCCGTGCCTTGTAATCAAACACCAATATTTCTGCATTTAAATGTATGAATAGTTATACTAAGAAAGCTAAAGATTATAAATTAGATCATAACACTTGAGGACAGATTTTGGGCCAAAGTAATGAAAAAATTGTTTATTTAGAGGCTTTTAAAGTTTGGAATTGCAGGTAAGCAATTGTGGGCTTATAATGAATTCTCAGGGTATTATGAGGAATGACGGAGGGATGGTAGAGCTTTGTGAACACATCACATGATTGACATGTATGCAATCTTGAGCCAGGAAAAAGAAAGAGTGTTCAGGCGGGTGGATTTGTGGCTTGGAGGACAAGATTCTGAAAATGGACAACATACAAAACCAGCGACTGAAGGTGCCTTAGAAGAGTCTTCCTAAGGTGGGAAGGTAGAAGAGCTCTTGTGTGTGAACAGTGACTGCATGTGGTTTTCCTCTTTATGTATCAGGGGAAAGGCCAAAAAGAAAGAAAGAAAGAAAGAAAGAAAGAAAGGTGTGTGTATGTGTGACATGGGATTATTGCACATACATTTCTTTTTATAATGTTGTAATAAATATCTTACTGCATACGTCTCCGTTCCCATCTCATTTACTTTCTCAAGACAAACTCATTAAAAATAATAAAGAGAATATGTACATATTCAAGATTTGTGACCCAGTCAACAGTATTTTGTCCCAGTTATCTACACCATCATTGCTCGGAGTGCTTTTAAACTTGGAGCTTGATGAAAAAGTCAGTTGTACCGATGACTGTTGCCCATAGTTGAGTTGGTAATAGTTTCCTCTTGATCCCCTCAGATTCAATGTGATAACTCCTGAACATCATGCAGAACTTCTGGGCTTGAGTTCTTTGTTAGTGAGGATCTGGTGAGATTCCACGTAGCTCTGGAGATGGCATTGTTTGCTGTTTTAGATCTGCACTCCTAAGACCCAGCTACCTGAGCTAGGTGGGCTAGGGGACTCCTGACTAAGTCTGCAGTAACTGCTGTTCAGACAGTCTTCCTGGAGACTTCGGGTTTGCCTGTATAGCTTACAGCTTTCCCTGATGTCTTAACAGTCACTCCCTGTCTTCTGCCTGATAGACTGACTTTGAACTCCAACTGGTCTTGGAAGACCTTTTGTTATGTTTAGTTTCTTTCAATGGGATTCTTGGCTAAAAATATATCAGCTGTTGCCCAACACCATGATTTTCATATTTAATATCTTTATGCTATAGTAGCAAGAAATACCCCTATTTTGTCTTGTTATGCTGACGTGTTTTTTGTGAACAAGGGGGCTGATATGCAGGTTTTATTTGGGATTCACATTTTTGACTGAGGGTGCATAGAAGGGTAAATTGACTAGAGGCCACAGAGCTTCAACTTCAGGCAAGCAGATGATGTGATTGTAACAGTTTTTCTGGGCTGTCAACATGTCATTCAGTTGAACTCCTTGATCTCTGAAGTTACAGGCCCAGTAAGAGGTTCTAGTTGTATGCCTAGAGGAAACAGGGAGTAGTGGTTTCTTTTGGAGACCAAGAGCATCCTCTGGATTGTGAATGTCTTGAAAACCAGTGTTGTGGGGCCCGGTGCTATAATGTAGTGGTTAAGGTCCTTGCTTTGCATGCCTGGGATCCCATATGGTTGCCGGTTCTAATACCGGCAGCCGTGCTTCCCATCCAGCTCCCTGCTTGTGGCCTGGGAAAGCAGTCAAGGACAGACCAAAGCTTTGGGAAACTGCACCTATGTTGGAGACCTGGAAGAAGCTCCTGGCTCCTGGCTTCGGATTGGCTCAGCTCCAGCTGTTGCAGCCGCCTGGGGAGTGAATCATCGGACGGAAGATCTTGCTCCCTGTCTCTCCTCCTCTCTGTGCAGCTGACTTTCCAATAAAAATAAATAAATCTTAAAAAAAAAAAAAAGAAAACCACTGTTCTGGCCAAAGTGGCACCACAGAGCACATTATTCAGATTCTTAGAGGCACAGGGCTAAGCCTGTATCCTTCTTCCCTGAGGACAGGCAGGAAACAGAATTTGGCTCCAACATCTCAGGCAGTTCTCAAGCACTGGCCTCTGGACTCAACACCATCTCTGTGACAGTGCCAAGCCTTTATGTTTGAGACAGAGGAGTTTTTATGTGGCAGCACAGATAGACATGCTAAAACGTTGGGAATAGGTATGGATTGGTTCTTATTATGATCTCAACTAGTTCCCACACATCTTCATTCTCCTTGAAAGATAATATCTAGTCCTCCTTCTCTACCTTTTGCCTCCTTCCAACTAGGACACATGGGTAGGCTAAAGTTTAGATACGTGAGCAGTGTACACTGGAACAGTTTCCTGGACCCCAGACTGTACTGTGAGTATCCACGTACCCTCGTGCTCCATTCTTACCATTGTCCATCAGAACTGGCTTTTTCTGAAGGTAAAGCTTTCCAGGAGTCTATCTCTTATCTGCTTGGTGCGGGCACCGTAGATGAGGGGATTGAAGGCCGGGGGCAGCAGCAAATAGATGTTGGAAAGAAGGATGTGCACAGGCTTTGGGACAGTATGACGACCAAAGCGGTGTGTAAGATAGGAGAAAAGACCAGGTACGTAGAAGGCCAGAATGACACATATGTGAGAACTACACGTACCAAAGGCTTTGGCACGAGCTTCCCAGGTAGGCAGCTGTGATACAGCATAAGCAATGAGTCCATAGGATGCAGTAATGCCCAGAATGTCCACACCTGACACAGCCAATGAAAGTGCTAGCCCATACAAGTTATTGGCCTGTGTGTTACCCACCACCAACTCTACCACTGCCATGTGTGCACAGTAAGTGTGGCATATGGTCTTGGCTTGGAAGTGCTCAAATCGTGCCACCAGCAGAGGGAAAGGCACAACAATAGCTACAGCTTTCAGTGCCAGTGCCAGGACCACATAGCCCACACGGGCTTTGGTAACTAGGATAGGGTAATGCAGTGGGCGTCCTATTGCCACAGCACGGTCACAAGCCATGGCCAAAAGCACACCAGATTCCATAGCAGTCAGTGCATGTACAAAGAACATCTGAGTCAGACAGACAGCATATGGCAGAGGTTGGGGGCCAAGCCACAGTACGACCAGCAACCCTGGGGCTACAGATGTGGCTAAGCCCAGATCTGTGACCGCCAGGATAGCCAGAAGTAGAAACATGGGCTGATGAAGTGTGGAGTCTATCCACACTATTGCCAGCAGCGCTCCATTACCCAGTAGTGCCAGCAGATACATGGGCCCAAAGGCCAGTGTCAACCAGGCCTGGACACCCTCCAGCCCTGGAATGCCAGTCAGTGTGAAGAAGTCTGGACGCAGGAAGGTGGAATTGGGCAGTGGAGTTTCTGCCATCTTGTAGGGAATGACGTTACAAGGCTCATGGGGGCATGATTCCTGGCATAAAGGGCAAAAGGAAGATTTAAGGCAGTCACAGTGGCACAAACTCATTCACAGGGCTTGTGTGAGGCGGTAGTACAGGACTGCAGGATCACAGGATTGTAACCTTTGGTTCTGGGTTTGGATGGATGGTCAAGGTCACAGTCTTAGGATGGGAGAGTCCTTGCTCCTAAAATCCATGAATGTTGCAGGAGAAATTGGATAGTGATGGAGAGAAAGAGGTAATGAGCAAGAGAGTGACTGCTATATTATGTAGTATAGTCATTTTCTCCAGTTGGCAGTCAGCTGAGATGAGAGGTCTCCTACCTCAAGATCTGAGTACAGTCTGTCTGAATATGTGGAACAAGCCAGTGCTAGAAGTGGACCAGGTCTTGGGCTGTCCTGTCATTGGCTGTCTCCTTGGCTAGGATTTCTGGGCCTCAGCTTTAGCTCTACAGTGGAGGTAGACACAATGTTCTTAAGTGCTGCTCAGCTGTATTATTTATGGGCATAGACCCTCTGAGCAGAAAGGACGCAGATAGGAAGGGAGAAAGAGTGAGAGGCAGGTGGGATTTAGAGTGAAACTGTAAGCCTTGTGTGACATATAAGTATTCGAGGGTGTAGGTTCTTACATTATGGTGAACGAGGAGCTGGGGACGAGGAGCAATGGAAGAAGATCCGGCAACAAGAAAGGGAACTCTGCATCCTTCTCCTTCTTGATCCAGAAGAAAGTCTCTAACTCATTCTTGGTGAAGTAGAGGTGGGTAGGAAGTAAAAGTGACAGACAGGAAGTGTCACTGAACTCCGCCATCTGAAGAAACTGATATGTTGGCAAGAGGCACCCTGCCTAGGATGCAGGGTGAGTAAACTAACCTGGAATCCTGCAGGATCTTATGAACAATGAATGGATACAGGAATGAGGAAGCAATCAGTAGCAGAGGGCTTGACTCAGGGAAGAGCCCGTGCCCTGTGTGGGAGCAGCTTCTCTATGCCTTGGCTGGTGCCCATGGGGCCCTTTAAGTGGCTGTTCTGCTTGCTTCCCTCAGGGCCATAATCCCTGTCACCTGTGTACAATTAACTCTTCCCTGTCTGCATCTTCACTCAGTGTGGATGGATCTGGTAACTGAGAAAGAGGGAGACACCAGGAATATGGAGAGGAAAACCCTGAGGAAAAGAATCACTTCCCCTGGGGTCTTTGTGGAGTCCCTGGAGTTAGGGAGAGGGAGACCCTGCTTAATTTTACAATAGCAGCTGCCCCACTTTATTGTGTCTCCTCTCTAGTTTGAAAAAGTAGAAGGATTTGCTTCTTATTAACCACTGTATCTCCATTGCTTACTATAAGGCCTAGCATGTAGCTGGGTATGAATAAATAATTTCTGCTTTCATATATGATACAGAATGACCAGTCCAAGTATCTTTTGATGACTAATGGGTTGCTATTGTTTCAGGAGCTGTAGGTGTCCATAAAGAACAGAAAGAATTTCTTATAATTCTGTGAGTAGTCTAATATAAAACTACAAGTATATGGTAGTCTTTTTAATATAAAGAGACGTACCCCTAAAAGTACCACACTTTGCAGAAATCCAACAATGAAATCCACAGGGCTTATTGGAAAAAGGAAGGGGCACAGCATCTAAAAACTCTTTTCAGTGGTACATTTAAAACAAAATTTAAAATCAACACCCAAATGTTGTGCATCCTTATGAGGCACTACATGATGTTCAAAGCATGTGTGTGCTGTGTAGTATTCAAATCAGAGTAAACCTATTTATCTCAAACATTCAACTTTTTAACTGTTAATTTTATTTTGATAATCTTTACATTGTTGATTAGGGTACAAAGGATCAAGGGCTACAGGAAAGTGGGTAAGACCATTGTTAACACATTATTTTTTTTTCTGTATCTAGGGTAAGGGGGAGGATAAAGGAAGAAGCCCCACCACGCCTTCCACCCATCCCAGGTCCCCGATGTGGGGCATGCTCCGAGGGTCCTGCTCAAGCAGTTTTGATAGTTCAGTAGTTCTGAATTGCTGCCAATTTCGCCATTCCAAGCATGATGAAATCTCTCCAGAATCCACTGGCTGACATAGTCCACCTTAGCATCTCTGTTTGCCCAGATTTTCACTGCCAACACATGGCTGGGGTAGATGATTGATTTGTTCTGTCCTCTGTCCTCAGCTGTGGTACCAGAGGTCCTCTGCAGGTTCTGATGGACTGCCATATCCTCTATGTGCACCTGGATATGCTGTGCACTGTTCTGTCTGAGTCTCTGAGGAGGCTCAGCTTTGACACCTGCATTCCATGGTCAGACCATGGAACCTGCACTTCTCTTCATGGTTGGGGGTCTGAGATCAGCAGTTCGGTTGGAGGGATCCCCAAAGAAACTTCATCTTAGGTGATCCCAGATTAGATTCTTGTGTGTGCATGCCAATACAAGGTCCGGCACAGTCTGTCAACCCTATCAGCTTATGAACATGCTGGTGGTTGCAATTGCTGGGTCAATTCTGTTTTCAGCCTGTCTTCCACAGGAACCCATGGGTGTTGCAATCCAACCCTATCCTGCCCACCACACACTCATCCCTCACGCAAACCAGTGGAAACTGCAGCCTATGGAGCGATCCATACTAACCCCCACCAGGCCCGCTCCTTGCCGTGGCTCATGTACTTGCCAGTTTGTACAGCAGACTGGTCCAGTCTGTCCCACATCTCATTCAGTCAAGCATTCATCTTTGTGGTGAAAGCATTCAAAATCCTAGCTTACTAGTAATATCAGTGTCACATTTTTTTTTTAAAGTTAGAAACTTAATGAAAGTGGCAGCACTGTTTTACACATGTAAAATGATCTGAAAGTACATGAATACTCTGACAAATATGATACTTTGACTTTTAAAAAATTTCCTTTTAAAGATTTATTTACTTATTTTAAAGTCAGAGTTTCAGAGAGCGAGAAAGAGAGATCCATCTGCTGGTTTACTCCTCAGATGGCTGCAATGACCAGGTCTAGGTCCTAGATATGGCTGAAGCCAGGAGACAGGAACTTCCTCTGGGTCTCCCATGTGGTTGGCAGAGTCCCAAGTACTTGGACAATCCTCTGCTACTTTTCCCCAAGCCACTACCAAGAAGCTGGATCAGAGGTAGAACAGCCTGGACTTGAACTGTTACCCATATGGGATGCTGGTGTTGCAGGAGGTACCTTTACCTGCTTTGTCACAATACTGGTCCCCAATATTTTGTCTTGAAAACAATCTGCTGTTGGTTTGTGGCAGGAAGTGTTGGAAGCAGCTGTGGATTACTGTGAAGCAGTGGAGGAGGTTTGTCTGAAACTGGGTGAAAAGTTGTGATATCTGATGTGGATGTGATTTACAACATAACTGATAAGCTGAGTATATGATAGGTACTTGAGGTGTATACATGTTGAGTTTTCCTACTTAGCTTGGTACAGCCAGCAGTTTTTATGATTTCTTTATTTCTTAAAAATGAAAATGGAATCACAGATATGTGAAACACAATTCACATTATGTCAAGTTCCTTACTGTGTCAATTGTGTTCGAACAAAAGTGCACCCAGTTCCTCAGAGAAGGAGTTCGTGGAACTTTGAAGATTGGCAAGTGATCCCAGGATTACTGAGTGTGGAGATAAAGAAGGAGCTACAACTGTTTGGAAGTAGATTGGTAATCTCATCTACAGGAAGATGGGAGTAGCGGGTTAAAAACCATGGAAGGGTAGGACAGGATGCTCTTGGCATCAAGAAAACACTAATTGGATTTTTGGCTTTCTTGGGCACTTGATCTTTGTGCAAAGATTGTTCATAGAGTAAGTCACAGACCCCATAAGCTAACAATTCCAAAATTGAAGTTGTTAGATTTTCAGAAATCTGCTGTACTCATTCTCCAGTAACTGAGGATACATTGGGAGACTTTACCTCTAAAAAATTCCTTGGCTTATTGCCCAGCTCCCAGTCTGGTTTTACAGAATCTGAACATTGCTGGGTTCACCTGACTGGTTATTCTCTGTGATACTGGCCACTAGAAGAGGAGATCTGACAAAATGCTTGTGATCTTGTGGGGCGATGTGCCACAGCCTGCTTACAGTGGTGGTCCCAGGTCTCCGCAGGGTGGGAAGAGAAAGAAAGGCTCAATGGACACCTCAGATGCTTCTAGACTGTTAAATAGGATGTTTCTATTTGAAGATTAACTCCGGTTTCCTTACTTCTTTGGCTAATGCTGCTATCATGAATACCTGTAGAATAGGATTTTCAGATATGAGTTTAAGACTTGTGGGCTTACTCAATGATTCTTCCATTTCAAATATCCAGTTATATATCAGAAAAGTTTGGGCTTTAGGAGTATTGTACAGTAGTGGATTCTCTTCTAGAAATGTTCTAAGTTGCCATCGTTAAATCCCAATTCTCAGGTCAGTATAAGCTCCCTCTGGTTCCACGGTAGCCCTTGCCTTTCCTTCCCCCAGTTCTAGGGGCAGCAAAAGGACTCTGTAATATTATATGACACCTCCCCGTGGAGGTGAGGAAGGAACTGTAAACATTACACCTATCTGACTTATGGTTTTATCTCTCCCTTCCATCTCAGGTTCCCCAGTCCTTCCATGAGAAATCCTTAGTATTTCATCAAGTTCTGGAGCTAATTCTCAGACTAGTAGCTGTACTTGCACTGAAGTCACAGCCTTTAGAGAAGAAACTTCTCACTCTCTTTATTGTAAAAGGAAATAGAAGTCAGGTTCTGATAAGGGTTATGTATGTTTATATTTATACTTATATTTATATTTATACATACATATATATGTGCATATGTATATTTCCACATATATATATATATACCTAGTGTTTACAAATAAACTCTTGAACAATATTATATGCTCTCACTATCTCTGCTTTCTTCACAGCAGGGTTATTACTTCTAGTTCCCGAAACTCTGGGAATGATGCCATCTTTGACCATGTAGCAATGACTTTACTGCCCTCCTTCATGGTGAGGTCACAATGGCCATCATTGTCTTCAAGGCAACTTCCTTCTATAATATAATGACTTATCCAGTGGTTCTTTTCTTTCAGTGGGAGGCATGCATGAGGTGTTTAATGTTTTACTAACTGACCAATGTTAACTGAGAAGACCAAAGTGGTTTTCTGGAGGTAGTTTCCAACGAGGAATTTCCATCAGCCCATTTAGAAGAGGACTCCCGAAGTGGCTCCCTTTGTTGGGCTTGAATTGAGGCCATATTACAGGAAATTAATTCCCTCAAGACCTCTGAGGCAATGTTGTCTTTGTCCTTTCCCTGGTTGCTTGCCTGTTTTTGACTTCACATTGCCTGAGTTACTCTTACAATCAAGATGAGTAATTAATGTCATTCTCAGGACTCAGCAAAACTTATTAAGGTTTCATTGCATTATAAGCACAGGATGACAATTAAACATGGACTGCATGTTTGTGTCCCCTGCCTCCCAAAATCTTATGTTGTAGGGCTGACCTCTGATGGTATTTGGAGATGGAACCTTTGGGAGATTTTAGAGGTTGATGAGTCAGGAGTGTGAGGCTGTGATAAACAGAATTAGTGTCCCTGTAAAAACGAGAAGATCAAGAGCCTGATGTAATGGCTAATCATCCACCTTCAGCGTGTTGGGATCTCATATGGGCACTGGTTCCTAGCCCAGTTGCTCTACTTCTGATCTAGCTTCCTGCTTGTGGCCTGGGAAAACAGTGGATGCTGGCCCAAAGCCTTGGGATGCTGCACCCATGTGGGAGACCCAAAGAAGGCCCTGGCTGCTGGGTTTGGGTCGGCTTAGCTCCAGCCATTGTGGCCATTTGAGGAGTGAACCAGCAGATGCAAAATCTGTCTCTCTCTCCTTCTCTCTGTAAATCTGCCTTTCCAATAAAATAAATACATTTTGTAAACAAAAGAATGAGAAGATCTAGACCTCTGTGCCTCTCTCTCACTGTGTCTTGTGAGGACATAGTGAGAAGGCTGTTGATGCAAACCGGAAAGAGAGCCTCCACCAGGAATCTAAGCATGAAGCACCTTAATCTTGGACTTGTTAGATTCCAGAACAGGAAGAGAAATGTCTGTTGTTTAAGCCATCTGGTCTGTGGTGTTTTGTGATGGTAGCCCAAAAGGACTAAGCTGGGTCTCGTACAGCCACTAGGACACATCTGAAGAGCTTCTGTGTCTAGCTCCTCTCAGTCTTGTAGGATGATGTATGCCTTATTTTATTCCTCACAACTTTATCCTAAGATTTTGCAGCAGCATCAAAACACAGCCTTTTGTCTCCAATACATTCTTTGTGTTTACTTTTTTGTTATACTTTTTTTGGGAGTGGCTAACATATGAAAGTACAAAGAATAAGAACAGGTACAAGTATCAACATAAGAACTACATTAACATTTTGTCCCATTTGCTTTCAGTTCTTTAATAAAAGCAATAAAAATTACAGATAAAGACAAAGCCTCTTTTATCTTCTGTTCTCTCACTAACAAAACAGTAATTATGAATTTAGAATATGTCAGTCTAACTCAGTATTTTTGTTAGTTGGCCCATTTAAATATTAACATAAATTATCTTCTACTCTGTATGCAGAATATATTTTTGACTTGTTTATTCAGATAAATGAATCTTTATCATCTCTTCATTTTGTTAAATCATTTTGTGGTGTATGGTTTTGCCCAATATTTATCATTGACAGCCTTAAAATTATTGTTATGTTGCTATGCATGTGTGTTGACACCTGTGTATATGCTTAAAAGAAATTTATTTTTTAAATTTATTTGAAAGGCAGTGTTACAGAAGAGTAAGAGAAAAAGAGAGTTCTTCAATCTGCTGAATGACTCCTCGAATGGGCCCAATGGCTGGGGCTCGACCAGGGTGAAGCCAGAAACCAGGAACTTCTATGTGGTTGCTGGGGCCCAAGTGCTTCAGCCATCTTCTGTTCTTTTCCAGGCACATTAGCAGGGAGCTGGATTGGAGGTGGACCAGCCAGGACTTGAACTGAATGCCAATACTGCAGGGGGCTACTTAACATGCTACACCACAGTACTAGCCCCTGCGCATGTTCTTATTTACATCTCTTAGTCGCTTCTTAAATAGAAGTATGCCAAAAATGGGTAGACATGTGGGACAGCAAGTTAAGCTGCTTCTTGGGACTCCTGCATCTTTTGGTTCCCCTATGTAGAGGATCATATCATTAGCAATCAGGTATAATTTGACTTCCCCCGTTTTCACTGGTATCCTTTTGATTTATTTTTCTTGCAAAAATCAAGACCTGAAAGCATCAAACCACTACAGAAAAACATAGGGGAAGCATTGCAAGACATTGGCTTAGGCAAATATTTCAGATGAGACCCCAGAGGCACAGGCAATAAAAGTAAAAATAAATAATGTCATTAGATCAAGCTAAGGAGCTTCAGCACAGCAAGGGAAACACTCAACAAAGTGTTACAGGATAGCAGAAAATATTTGTGAATATTCCATCTGATAAAGGATTGATATTCAGAAAGTCAAGAACAACAAAACAAGCAATTCAGTTGAGAAATGGGCTAAGGATAGGAACAGGAATTTTTCAAGGATGGGATACAAATGGCTACTAGACACATGAAAGAACGCTCAGGATCGCTAGCCATCAGGGAAATGCAAATAAGAACCACAATAAGGTTTTACCTTAACC
The DNA here is from genome assembly GCF_030435755.1 of Ochotona princeps. NCBI lineage: Eukaryota > Metazoa > Chordata > Mammalia > Lagomorpha > Ochotonidae > Ochotona > Ochotona princeps. The sequence goes on from NC_080835.1 coordinate 50,093,416, forward strand.
CAGTTAGAATGGTATTCACTCCCAAATTAAAAAAATAAAAAATGCTGGTGAGGATATGGAGAAAAAGATATTCCCACTGTTGGTGGGAATGTAAACTAGTATCACCATTATGGAAGAAAGTATGGAGGTTCCTCAGAAATCTGAACATAGATTTAACATTTTTCCTAGCCATCCCACTCTTAGGTATTTTTTTTAAAGATATATTTATTTTAATTGAAAGTCATAGTTACAGAGAGATAGAGGGAGACAGAACCTCCATCTGCTGGTTCACTCCCCAAATGATTGCAATGGCCAGAGCTGGCTGAGTCTCAAGCTGGGAGCTAGGAGCTTCCTTCAGGTTTTCCATGTGGGTGCAGGGGCCCAAGAACTTGGGCCATCCTCCAGTACTTTCCCACGACGTAAGCAGGGGGCTGGATGGAAAGTGGATCAGATAGGGCTTGCACCAGGAACAATATGGGATGCCAGTGCTACTGGCAGGGGATTAGCCTTATGTACCACTGTGCCAGCCTGCACTCTTGAGAATTTACCCAAAGGAAATGAGAACAGCATTAGAAAGAATTAGCTGGCTTTGGTAGCTCAATTCAGAATGGCTAAGACATGGGACCAACCCAGTTGTTCATCATCTGATGATTGAATAAGGAAAAATGTGGTGTGTCTACATAATGGAATTCTATTTAGTCATAAAATAGAATGAAATATGGTCTTCTGCAACAAAATGAATGTGATTGGAGACTATTTTGTTTAGTGAAAGAAGCCAGGCACAAAAAGACAAATGCTATTTTCTTTCTAATTTGTGGTAACTAAGAAGTGTATGGAAAAATATAATTTATATGATTGAAATTGACATCTTGAGATTTGATTATTGTTTATAGTCCTTGTCATTTACACCTAAGGAACAGTGATTTTTCTATTTACAACTTATTGATTTCTTTATTTAGTGGAAGATTAAACTCATGATTATTAAGTAAAGTGAAAGGATGTCATTGAAGAAAGAAATAAGGAAGAATGGAGAAGGCAGAGTAGTAGGAGGGAGGTAGGAAGTATTATGTTCTTAAAATTGTATATGTAAAATACATGAACTCTGTTACTTCTTCATAAACAACAAACAAGTCAAATATCTTCTAGGGAAAAATAAATCCTTCTTCTTCTTGCCTTGTTTGTTGCTGGCTTTGTGAGACACTCTGTAAAATTACACTTAATGATAGCAAGTGCTGAGTTTCGTTGCAAATGAGTTTTGTCTGTTTTCACATTACTCAATTCTTCCTCTTTTGCAATGTGCCACCACTACCCTTTGCATTGCCCAACTTCTGTGTGTTTGTTCCTGGTCCAGCCTTCTTTCGTATCTGCACGGAGGTGACAATGTTAGGCAGTCTGTGGAGCCTGAGCATGGATTGTTTTGAGCTCGGGCCAACATGTCATGACAGTTTTCTTCCTCATTCTGTTGTTTGATTTTTATGCTTAGTTTGTTGTCCCTGAACCTCTCCCTTCTTCTTCCCTAGGGCCCTCACCACAATTTCCTTGACTTGAAGATAAGAACTGTGTTTTCATCCTGTGCAAATCTTGTTCCATTGGACGACCAATGTGCTAAAAATTACATCCTGCAGTCATGTTCATACTATTCTTATTTTTACTCTTCACCTTAATAGTTTGCTTTTTCGGGCCCGGCGGCATGGCCTGGTGGCTAGGGTCCTCGCCTTGAGTGCCCCGGGATCCCATATGGGACCCTGCACCCGCGTGGGAGACCTGGAGGAGGTTTTTGGTTCCCGGCATCGGATCTGCGCACACCGGCGTTGCGGCTCACTTGGGGAGTGAATCATCGGACGGAGGATCTTCCTCTCTATCTCTCCTCCTCTCTGTATATCTGACTTTGTAATAAAATAAATAAAATCTTTAAAAAAATAGTTTGCTTTTTCTCCAAGTTGTATAAATATATTTGTATTTAAGATTTGTTTATTTTTATCAGAAAGGCAGATTTACAGAGAGAGAAGGAGAAATAGAAAGATCTTCCATCTGCTGATTCACTCCCCAAGTGATTTCAGTGTCAGAGCTGAGCTGATCCAAAGCCAGAAGCCAGGGGCTTCCTCTGGGTCTCCCATGTGGGTACAGGGTCTAAAGGCTTTAGGGTGTATTCTCCTGCTTTCCCAGGTCACAAGCAGGGAGCTGAATGGGAAGTGGAGCAGCTGGGACCCTAACTGACACCCATATGGTATGCTGGTGCAAGCAAGGCAATAATTTAGCCACTGAACCATCACATTGGACCCATAATATAAATATTTTAAAATATTATTTCTTCCAAAAATATGCATTTCAGCAATATTTACTGTTGCTAAAAGAGGTAACAAAAATTACATCTTTCCATTTTGTTCCTCTTTGCAGTCCCTTCTCCACAGCATAGGTAATTTTTGTTAACATTTTACTGTGTGTCTTTTCACATCTTTCTCCATGCTTGTATATATTTGCACAGGCATATTTCTATTTTTTAAATTTTGTTTTTATGATTTTGGAATAAAATAATAAATATAAAATTAATAAAGAATAATATTTAATGAGATTTCCTTTACTGATTTAACAAGTATTTAAAGAGTATCTACTTTATACCAGGGACTACTCTTAGGTGCTTAACAGTAATATATCAAAGGTATACTTCAGGTCACTACTCAAACATATATCTCTAATGTATTCTTTTTAAACAGTTAAGCACACCTGCATTTTTATTATTATAAGATGAATTAGATGCTCACATGCAGTTGTAAGATAAAATATGAGGAGGTTCTGTTGAATATTTATGTAGTTACTCCCATTAGTAACATTTTGCAAAGCTAACTAATGTATGTGTGGTACAATATCATCACCATGCAACTGACATTGATATAGCCAAGATACATAATATAATCATCACAATGAGCTCTCTTTTTGTCATTCCCTCCTTCCCAAATTCCCATTGAGGTTGTCTAAAAGCCATTCATCTATTCTCCACTTTTGTGATTTTTTTCATCTTAAGAGTGTTATATAATCTACAGTATAAAGCCCTTCATGATTTATTTGGACTCAAAATAATTCCCTTAAAATTGAACAAATTTGCTTTGTGTATGAGCAGTTAATTTTTATTGCTGAATAGCATTTTATGGCTGTCTGTACCAATTTGTTTATTCATCTAATGAAGGCCATCTGAGATATTTCCAGCTTTTGAACACCACTAGAAAATCCTCTTTGAGCTATATATATATATGAGCTTTGGTGGAAAATATGTTGTCAGTTCTCCAGGATAAATGTGTGAGCATTCAATAGCTGGGTTGAATGTAGTGGCACATTCTTCCTGCGTGTTGAATGTTTATTTCCATTAGCCATCTCGACCACTCCTCCCCTCAACACCAATTTGTGAGTTAAAACTTCATCCTAATGAAATGTTTTTGGAAGTTGGTCTTTGGGGTGTGACTAGGTCACAAGAACAGAAACCCAGTGAATGGCATTTATGCCCTTATGAAAGACTCCTCAGAGAAATTTCTTTTCTGTTGTGTAACATCAAGAAGACAGATATGTAAGAAAAAGAGAGCAGGTTCTCACCAGCCACTGAATCTGCTGGTGCCTTCACTGTGGAGTCCTGCTCTTTAAAACTGTTGCTAAATTCACCCAATTTATGGCACGTTTGGTAGAGCAACCTAATTTGAAATATAGCTGTCATCCCACTTTTCTGTACATTTTCTTTTTCTGCTCTTACTGCAGTGGCTAGACTTTCTATTGTGATGTTGGGTGAGAGTGAGAGGTACTCTCACTCTGGATTTGATCTTTTACCACTATTATGAAGTATGGTGTAGGTTTCTTCTGTAGATGTTCATTATCAAATTGAGCTGTTTTCCTCTCTTGCTAAGTTGTGAGAGTTTTAGTTGTGAAAGGGGATTTATTTTGCCAAACTCTTTTTTTCTAGTTTTAATTCGTATAAATATTTTTAGCTTGTTGATATAGTGAATTTCAGCCTGATTGTTCAATATCGATTCACATTTGCATATATGGAATTAATTCTAATTGGTCATGCTGTGTGATTTTTAAAATACATTGTCCTATTAGAACAGCTAGCATTTTTTTAGGAGTTTTTAAATATATAGTCTTCATGGGGCTGGTGCAATAGCTCAGTTGGCTAATTCTCCACCTGTAAGCGCTAGCATTCCAAATGGACATTGGTTCATATCCCAGCTGCTCCACTTCCCTTCCAGCTTCCTGCTTTTGGCCTAGGAAAGCTGTGGATGTTGGCCCAAAGCCTTGGAATTGTGCATCCATGTGGGAAACCCAGAAAAAGCCCCTGGGTGCTGAGTTTAGATTGGCTCAGCTCTGGTCATTGCAGCATTTGAGGAATGAACCAGCAGTTGGGACATCTTTCACTTTATCTCTCCTCTCTGTAAATCTATCTTTCTAATGAAAATAAATCTAAAAATATTTTAAAAATATATGGTTTTCATATGATTTTGGCTAAGGGTAATGCTAGCCCATAGAAGCAACTTGGGAGTTATTCTCTATTTTTGGGATGGGACTCTCTAATACTTGGCATTAACTTGTTTTCTGAGTTTTATTTTTATATTTTATTTGGTGGGTAGAGGGAAGAGAAAGACACTGATAGACAAAAAGAGATTTTTTTATTTGATGGTTAACTCTCCATGTGCTTGTAATAGCTGGGCGTGAGCCAGGCTGAGGAACTCAACCCAGGTTTCCTGCATAGATGGTAAGGACCCGAGTAACTGAGCCATCTGCTGCTGCTTGTCATGTCTGCATTAGCAGGAAGCTGATACTGGGGGCAGAGCTGGCACCCGATATGGAATGTGGGCTTCCAAAACAGCATCTTAGGATGCTATGCTGGACGCCTGACTTATTCATGGAGATTTTAGATTCATGTTTTACGATCTATTAATTTGTTTAAAAGTCAGAGCTATATATGCAGAGAGAGAGAGAGCAACAGAAAGAGGAAGAAAGATCTTCCATCCACTGTTCAATCCTCAGAGGACTGTAACAGCACCGGGTGGGCCAGGCATAATCCAGGAGCTAGATTCTTCTGGGTTTCTGACATGGGTGGTAGGGTGCCAAGCACTTGGCCATTTTTGGCTGCTTTTCCAAGACCATCAGTAGAGAACTGAATCAGAAGAAAATTAGTCGGAGTATGATCCGGTGGATATATGGGCTGCATCTTGCAGATGGCAGTTTTATCTGATATGCCACAGCATCAAGCTATTAAAAATTCATTAAAAATATCATAGCAGTACATTTTGGATTATCTTTTATTTTTAGATAGTTTTCTTTTTGGCTTTGAATTTGAAGCCAATTTTTTGTAAAGAATATATTACTTATCAATTTTTTTAAAAAACCCATATTACTAACCTCTTGTTTTTAAATTGAGGTATTTAGACCACTTACAATTTAAGTAAATTATCAGTGTCTTGGTGTTTGTGCATTTTCTGTTTATTTTCCTTTTCTTTCTTCTCTGTTTCTGCTTTCTTGTTTTCCTGTGGATTACACAGAGGTTTTTAGGATTTCATCTTGATTCTTTTTGATGTGTCACTTTTTATAGTTTTCCTAGTGGTTGTTTTGTGTATTAGACTATAGAAATGTTGATTCATCATAATCTGCTGTTATCAATATTTGAAACTTTTAATGGAAGCCTTTCTTTTGGGTCCTTTTACTTTTTCTCACTTTTGAATGTCATTGTTTTGGTATCCAAAGTTATAATTTTTAATCATTGGAGATAATATAGAAAATACATGAGAATAATTTACCCACACGTCTCTGAAAAACCAGAATATTTTTTTCCAAAGAAATCCCTTGCTTCCTCCCATTTCAGAAGCAATCACTTCCTGATTTCTATCACCATGTTATAGCTCACATAAATTTAATCATGCAATATTAGCCCTTTGTGTTTAGATTCTTTCACTTCATATAGGCATCTTGAGTTTAATCTGTGTCTTGCATGTTTTAAGTTTATTCATCTTAGTTGCTGAGTATTAATTACTCCATTGTATAACACAATTTATCTGTTCTGTTATTAGCTACATGAGCAGCCATCGTTTTTGATTATGAATAAAGCGTTGTGACATATGTATATAAGGTATTTGTGACCTATGCTATTATGTTTCTTAAATACCTAGCAGTGGGTTCTTTTTGGTTGATGCCATTGGTATTTATCTTTTTAGTGTATTTCTAGTAGTTTCTTTGCTCCAAAAGCTATAGGATGAATGGGGAATGTAATTCCCCTCCCAAAAAGAGTACTTTATTATTTAAAAAATGTACTTATTTTACTTGAGAGAGCCAGAATTACACACAGAGGCAATAACAGAGAGGTTTTTCATTCGTTGGTTCACTCCCTAGATGTTTGCAATGTTAATATCTGGGCTGATCTGAAGCTAAGAGCCAAGAACCTCTTCCAGGTCTCCCACGTGGGTGCAGGGCCCAAGGCCTCCAGCCATTCCCTGCTGCTTCTCAAAGCCATTAGGTGGAAGCTGGATCTGAAGTGGAGTGGGCAGGACGTGAACCACCATCTATATGGGATGCCAACACCTCAGGTGGGAATTGACATGATGTGCCTCTGCATTGGCCCCTAGAAAACTTTAAATAAAGACTCCTACAATGTGAATTTTATTTTTCGTCCCACTATTTTATTTTTGGTGTTGCAATACACATAAAGGTTTTATTGTCTTGGGGAGGGCATTGCCTACATCCCATGTCGGAGTGCCTGGTTCTGGTCCCTGCTCCTCTGCTTCAGATCCAGTTTCTGTGAAGTAGCTTGTGGTACTCAAGTACCTGGGTCCCTGTCAGACATGTAGGAGATTCTAATGACGTTCGAGACTTTGTTGGCCTTGCCCCACTTTGACTGTTGGGAGCATTGGGGAGTGAACAAGTGGCTAGAAGATCTCTATCTGTGCCTTTCAGATAAAATTAAAGCAAATAAAAAAGTTAAAATTTGCCATCTTAACCATTTAAAGTGTAAAGTTCAGTGATATTAAGTATGTTTATGCTATTATGTGACCATCACCATCATCCATCCCTAAAACTCTTTTCATATTTCAAAACTAAAACTATGGGCCATTAATCATTAATTTCTCATTTCCTGTCCCAGTAAACCCCTGACAACCACTCTCCTTATGTCTTTGACTATTATATGCAGAAAAATAAATAAAATCATATAATGTTTATCTTTTTGTGACTGGTTTATTCCACTGTGTATATCTTCAAATTGAATCAGAATTTCATTTCTTTTTTTTTTTTTTAATTTCATTTCTTTTTAAGACTGGATAATGTTCCACTGTGTGTACAAAACTCATTTTGCTTATCTATACATCTGGATGCATTAATGTATTGTTTTCACATTTTAGCTATTGTGACTAGTGCTGCTATTAATATGGATGTAAGCCTATCTCTTTCTTAACATGTGTATGGCACATTTTCTGTATTCATTAATCTATTGGCAGGCATTTAGGCTTGTTCTCTGTCTTTTTTTTTTTTTTTTCTTCACTTTATGATGCAGTTCATAGGTTCTGGGATTTCCCATATCCCCTCCCTACACACCTCCACCCCTATATTATTTCCCTATATTATTCCAGTAGTGTAGGCCTTCATACTCTGTTATAAGTGCATCATTGTACTATTTAAGCATATCTTGACATGAATTTCTGTTCTATGATTGTATATCCAGAAGTGGAATTGCTGGTTTAATATTAATTGTTTCAAGACTTGCTATGCTGTTCCAGTTTCTCCACATTCTTGTCCAACTTTTTAATTTTGTAGTTTTAAAAAATTTTTTGTGGTAGCCATCCTAGTGGATGTGAAATGGTATCTCATTAAAGTTTTTACTTGTATTTCCCTGATAATTACTGATGATGAACATCTTTTCATGTGCCTATACATTTTGTTTTTAACTGAGCAAATTTTAAAAAAATCATCCTTTTATTTTATTATCTTTTACCATTTTATTTACGTAAGTGATTGACTCTGCAAGTTTGCCTCAAAGGTTATTTATTTTTTTTTTTTAAAGATTTATTTATTTTTATTGGAAAGGCAGATACACAGAGAGGAGCAGAGACAGAAAGGAAAGTCTTCCGTCCAATAATTCACTCCCCAAGTGACTGCAATGACTGGAGCTGAGCCAATCCGAAGCCAGGAGCCAGGAGCCTCTTCTGGGTCTCCCACCTGGGTGCAGGGTCCCAAAGCTTTGGTCTGTCCTCGACTGCTTTTCCAGGCCACAAGTAGGGAGCTGGATAGGAAGCAGGGCTGCCGGTATTAGAATCGGCGCCATATGGGATCCTGGCGCGTTCAAGGCGAGGACTTTAGCCACTGCGCTATCACGCCGGGCCCCAAGTTATTTCTTTTTATTAGTCAATATTTCAGGACTGAATCTGAACATTTTCACTTGCTCAGTGGAAGGCTTTTGCCTTCCTCGTCTAAGTCTCCATATTTTCATTTGCAAAATGAGTAGCTAATCTCTTTTCTAATTGGATTGTTCTGAAAATTAAGAGAGGTGATTTATATTAAGTGTAACCGTGACTGGCATGTAGTAAGTTAACTAAAACAACGTTAGTTATCATTTTATTGTTGAGAATTCTCTCGATGCTCTCATTCTGTCTTCAAATACTTTATGTGCTTTCTTTTTTGTTCTGGAGTTGCTAGTTATCCCTCGAGTACCCACTCTTGCATTAAGAGAAGGATTTTCATTTCTCTCTTGGCTCACTGCATCGTCCTTCGAGATCCCAGGGGGAACTCTGACATCTGGGTTTAGCAGGAGGGAGCCCATAGCTTCTCAGTCTCTAAAATAAAAGGGTGCCGTGCGCGAGGCGACTAGTGACACTTCCTCACACCACCATGATCAGGCCACAGTCTTCTCTGCCCTCCTCATTTATCTTTGAAAATTTTCATTTCCTTTACCACTTAATCAGGTACTTAATCTCATACTCTGATATAGTAGGTGAGTTTAAGAGCTTTTCTCGTGGTGGGGGAGAGATTGGCATTACTCTGTGTGTGTGTGTGTGTGTGTGTGTGTGTCTGTGTTTAGGGATATCTGCAAAGGACAAAAACTGTAGCTAGCAGAGAAGACATGAAAATACAGATGACACATAGATCAATTAGATAAAGCTGACAGGAACTGTAGTGTGACAGAGTACTGGGTGAAAATGAAACTAGGCAGTGGATAATGTTTAGAAATAGCAATGATAGTGTGAAAGAGGGACCAGAAAAAGCCCCAAGAGGATATGAGGGAAGGACAGTTTAAAAGTCCACCAGAATCAGACTGCACTGGGTGAGGGGCATGTGGGCCCACTTCATGATAATGGTCCAGTTTTGAGCACCACTTCTATTTTAATGAAGCAAGGAAAGCTTTTGGAGAAAGATTAATGCAGTACTATGTGCCTGGTTTGTTCAGGTATTTCCTAGTAACTACAGTGTGCTGAGCTCTGTGCTTAATGTGAGCTCCCCAGCCCAAAAATGAGGAGGACTCTGGATGAAACTTCCTTTGTTTATCTGTGTGTCAGGTGTACCAAGCCTGAACAAACTCTTCTTATTCTGTTTCCTGTCTTAGATTTTGTAAAGCAGGGACAGACATTGGAAAAGGAAGAAGTTATGCTTTGGGACTGGGGTTCTCTACGTTTCTGTCACTACACTGCAAGAACATGGAGGTTATTTACACATTACACTCCACCCTGTGCTTTCTTAAATTTGGGGAAAAAAATCCTCAAAATTTTTAAAGGGAATAGAGCAAATGGGTAGATAAACATTTTTCCTGGCATGTCTATTCATTAGAAATCCTGAGTCATGGCAGTTATCAGGGACTTGGGGTGGAGCAATAGGAGAGATGGTGGTTAAGGAATATGAAATTGTAGATAGAAGGAATATGTTCATGAGCTCCATTGTATCTTACGGTCAGTATAGTTAAAACAATGCATCATATACCTAAGAATTGCTAAGAGGGTAGGTGTAAGTGTTCTAATGAACACCAAAAATGATATGTATATTAGCTAGTGCTATGACCTTGTACCTATTTCACAATGCATACAGTTTTTAAAAAAACATCATGTTATAAAGTATACACCATTTTTATTTCAACTAATGATGATTTTTTTTCAGACCTACCGGTCTGTGTTAAGGGTATGTCATCAAATTGAAGGAGTGACAGTCGCTCTGCAGCATGGATAGCACTAGCTTTAGCTTTGAAAACATTTTGCATGCTGGCTTTCCATGCCTGTGAACAAGAGTGAGGTTATTAAAGGTATAAATCTGATTTTGCTCCATTATATTAAAAGGCTAAATCATATAAAGAGTTTGATGTTTTCTGCATTATTAAGAAAAAAAATTTTTGTGACACCTTTCACAACCAATCCTCCTTCTGTTGTGCAGCAGAAGTCCTGGTTACAGTCACACAGGGTGAAGGGGGCATCTATTTTATTGTTAGAGACATGGCTATTATAGAGCCACCAATTCTGAAGAGCCTGAGTTGGGGCTGGGGAATGCTTGAGATCTGAATCAATGCACGAAGGAAAAAACAGCACGGTGCAATTAACACATGTATAAATGAATGTCCAGATGATAATGAAGTCAACTCTTACACAGTTATCGAACAGCCATATCCAGTGGTTTGTGGGTTTCTTTTAGTATGTTGTTGTCATATTAGAGGAGTCTTCCAAGACTGCATAAAGACCTAAAAGACCTTTCTACAACCCTAAGGAGGGTAGAAGCTTTACTGAAACCAGAGCTGAATAGGACTCAGTGGACGGAAGGGAGACCTGGGGAAGAGAAAGAGAAAGCATTTTGCTCACGGGCTGCATGGCAGTAGTGCCTCCGTTTCTCCTTAGCCTACACTGAATCTGCTCTGTGATTCAGTGGCTTGCTACTGCTGGCTTTTCTTCATTATAGAACTAAAACTGACTCGCATTAATCCACCATGTCTCTGGGGCTTTGTAAATGATAGAAATGATACTATATATTTTTGCTCAGCACTTGACGTTTTTCAGAGCATTTGAGAAAAGTCTAGGTGGTTCTGACTCAAGCTAAATCTATCCTATTGGACTTGCCTCATACACCACACAAAGTCCTTGGATCTTGGGCTTGGAGACACTAACTCCATCGGAGAGAACTGATCTCAGGCTATTTTCCCATCTGAGGTGAAGAATCAGATTTGTTTTGGCTTGACAGAATTTGGCCCTGTGCCCTACTTTATCCCTGCCTGGAGTCTCGTTGCTCCCTATGCACAGTCTGTCATGCTCTGGGCCAGTATCTTTGCATAGAAGTAGGCGAGACAGACTCATGGAATGACAAGCTCGTTCTTGTGTGCTTTTTTCCCTGGATCCCTCAGAGAATCAGTGTCAGAATCTCCAGCTGGTGTTTATTTGGTACCTTTATACTCCTGATTCTCTCATTCTGTCCATGGCCTTATATGTATATGTGTGTTCCTGTCTTTAGTTCTAATCATTCATCTTTTCTGTAGTCATAACAGCTCACAGTTCAGCTTCAGAAGGAAACAAATAGATGAGTGGTGGGAAATATAAAACAAACCTAACAGGCCAAGGAATGAAAGGGGCAAGAAGAAGGCCTCTAGTAATCGGGGAGGGACAGGCAAGATGTATTGACTTCCCTTCCTCAAAACAGTTTCTCTGGGAGAGTTTGGGGCTTCTGTGGGTGAAGAAATTTACACACAGCCAAACATGAATTGCATGGAATTGTTTGAGAGGAGCATAAGAAGTTAGCTCATAAAGAGCTAGCAATAAAAATTGTCCCTTCCATTTTTTTTTTTTTTTGGCTTTCCCACTAGTCATTGCTTTTAGGGAATCTGGGAATTCGGATTAGAGTGAAGAGAAATACATGTGCAACACTTAGGCTCCTTCCGAATTTTCATTTGACACTTTGCTTCCATGCACAGGGCAACACAAATGCAAGTGTCCTGTAAAATGTTCCAGGTAATAGCTAAACAAACTCAATATGACAATGAGTAGTTAAGTGAAAACATAGTTTAGGAAGTGGGTCTTCAGGAAGGAGAAACACTGTTATGAGCACAAGCCATCCAAAGTGATGTCTTTTTCCCAAATGATGTGCTTTAAGGAGAAATTTTAAAATTACATTTAAAATGTATTGGTATTTGGAAAACAGATTTCCTGAGTTTTATAGATATAATGCCAAGATTTCCTGATTTCATAGATACAATCCCAAGAATGCAGGACTGCATTAGTCTTTTCCATCCTCTCTTTCCTCTTTCTGTCTTTTAATTTTATTTGTGATAGCATTCTCTCAATGGACTGAATGTTCCTCTAAACAAAGAGCTGTATAAATAAAAGATAGATATGTCATTGTTCTTCAGGGTATAGGTAAAGGTTGTAGACAACAATCAAGCCACATGATGTAGGTTTAGCTTAATTTGTGTTGTTGGTTTTTTGGTACTCCACATATTAACTACTACCAATCAGAGAAGACATGATCTTTTTTTGAGTCTGATTTCACTAGCACTATGATCTCCAGTTGCATTCGTGTTGTTGCAAAAGGCAGAATTTCATTCTTTGTATGGCTGAATAGAATTTCATTATGTTTATGTACAACATTTGTTTACCCAGTCATCAGTTGGTGGACAACTGTACTGATTCTGTATCCTAACCATTATGAGTTGAACTGCTGTGAATATGGAGATATAGATAACTCTTTCATATGCTGACTGCATTTTCTTTGGGTATATTTCCAGGAGTGTGATGGCTGAATCATACAGTAAATCTATTTTCAGATTTCTGAGAAATATCTAAATATTCTTCCACAATGGTTATATGTTCACATTCCTACTAACAGTGTATTAGCGCACTTTTTCTCTGCCTCTCCACCAGTTGTTATTTTTTGATTTTTGGATGATAGCTATTCTTACTAGGATGTCAGGAGAACCTCATGTGATTTTTATTTATAGTTCCCTGATGGCTAATTATCCTGAGCATTTTTTCATGAGTCTATTGGCCATGTGTATTTTATCATTTAAAAAAATGCCTATTCATATCCTTTGTTAAGGAGTCATATAAAAGATAAAATCTGGATAAATAGAAGTAGAAGAAAAGGTAAATTTAGGTAAATACGGAAAGAGAAAAGTGCTGGTGGGAGGACCAAGCATAATAGAGGCAGAGGGCGATGCTGCTTGTGTGCAAGTAGAAAAGGAGATCAGAAAGTCGGTGGGGCCAGCTCTGGGATCAGCATGATTGGAGGCAGCTGCATATTCTATGCGTTCTGATTTCAGAAATGTTGCTGCAAAAGCTCTGGAGGTAAATGAAGCCATTTCTACAGTCATTTGAGCATCCTCTGGATTTATCTTCTCTTGGAAAGCACAGCAACTTAAAAATCTATGAAGTCTTTTGTGATTTTTGCGCATAGTCAAGGGTGCTTTTTGTTCTCATTGCTTGCAGCAGACGGATCAGCTCCTGAATCATTATTAAGAAACCGTCAAGTGCGTCATGACTCCCATCAACCTTACTGTCTTCCACCCTGCAGTTTTTGTCCTACTTGGCATCCCTGGGTTGGAGGCTTATCACATTTGGCTGTCAATACCCCTTTGCCTCATGTATGTCACTGCAGTCTTGGGAAACAGCATTCTCACAGTGGTCATCATCACAGAACACAGCCTTCACGAGCCCATGTATTTCTTTCTCTCCATGCTGGCCATCACAGACATCCTGCTGTCTACTACCACCATACCCAAAGCCTTGGGAATCTTTTGGCTCCAGGCAAATAACATTGCCTTTGATGCCTGTGTCACCCAAGTCTTCTTTGTCCATGTGATGTTTGTAGGTGAGTCAGCCATTCTGCTAGCCATGGCCTTCGATCGCTTTGTGGCCATTTGTGCCCCACTGAGATACAAAACTGTGCTGACATGGTCTGCTGTAAGAAGGATGGCTCTGGCCATTGTCACCCGAAGCTTCTGCATCATCTTCCCAGTGATCTTCTTGTTGAAGCGGCTGCCCTTCTGTCGCACCAACATCATCCCCCATTCCTACTGTGAGCACATTGGAGTGGCTCGCTTGGCCTGTGCTGACATCACGGTTAACATCTGGTATGGCTTCTCAGTGCCCATTGTCATGGTCATCTTGGATGTGATTCTCATCGCTGTGTCTTACTCACTGATTCTCCGGGCCGTGTTTCGTCTGCCTTCCCAGGATGCTCGGCACAAGGCCCTCAGCACTTGTGGTTCCCACCTCTGTGTCATCCTCATGTTTTATGTTCCATCCTTCTTTACCTTACTGACCCACCGTTTTGGGCGTAACATTCCTCGACATGTGCATATTTTGCTGGCAAATCTTTATGTGGTGGTGCCACCGATGCTCAACCCCATTGTCTATGGTGTAAAGACTAAGCAGATCCGGGAGGGTCTAGTCCACCGGTTTTTGGATGTTAAGGCTTGGTGCTGTTCCTCCACTCTTGGATGATGAATCCCATTGATCATCACCCCCAGGTTCACCGAAGAAGCTAAGTGTGAAATACAGAATTACCTGAGACTGGGAGTGCTCTTATCTTCCTTTCCTCATTCTCTTCTGTTTCATTGATTTTATTTTTTCTCTTCTACCTCTTTCTCTTTGACTACTTTCTAGAAATGAAATTAAGTGTACATATCTCTCATATAAATATTTGATATCTTCATCAGACTAGATGTACTCCAGGAACACAGGAGCTGAATACTATATAAAATGAGGTTGTAAACAGTGAATAAAAATAATTTCACATTTAGCACATGAAGGAGTTCTAATTTATTTAAATCTCAAGAATGTGTGTTGATTCTTTGTGCAGAGTCCAGTAGCTCCCCCATGCACTTCTGCAATGGGAAGTGTGTGAAAAACAACCGTGCATGCCCCTTGGACATATGGAAAACTCCATTTCATTCTTCAGATTTCTGTTCAAGAACTGTCTTTTCTGAGAAGTCTTTTCTTATTTTTCCAGGCAAGCTAAGGCTCCTATCCTATCCCATCTAGTGCACATTGTACCAATCTCTAAGTGTACACAATGAATTATTTATTTGTGCACCATTGGCTTCTTGAAACGAAAAGTGTGTATCATTGATATTTCTATCTTTTATGTGTTACAACATAGCTGGTAACTATGTCTTTGTAAAATGAATGAGAACAAATTTACTTTCTTAAAGTCAAAACATGCATCTCTATGATACACTGAAGTCATTAGTTGAATTAGCCTCCATACCAGTCATTAGTAAACCAGTTCTTTGTACAAAAATTTTGGATACAGATCATCTGTTGATACATAGTAGTTACTTCTCAAACCTTTGATTAATCCAGAAATAAGGAGATGTGCAAAGTAAGAGGAAGCAAGAATATGTTTGATTCTCTTCTAGTTGACTTTTGACCTGCCTCAATATTAAGAATTATTACACATTGTTCATAACTAGGTTAGCAAAAATGGAATACTCCCTTGGAGCTCAGATTCTTGGTCACTCTTTCATACTTTGCATAAA
Source organism: Ochotona princeps (assembly GCF_030435755.1). Lineage (NCBI taxonomy): Eukaryota > Metazoa > Chordata > Mammalia > Lagomorpha > Ochotonidae > Ochotona > Ochotona princeps. The sequence goes on from NC_080835.1 coordinate 50,108,861, forward strand.
ATTTATGTACACCATTGCTTCAACTTATATGAATGAATCCCACTTCTCTCTCTAGGCAAGAACTCTCTTCTGTGTTTTAGATACATAACTCCAACAGTTGTTGTACTAACTTACCAAGAATATAAAACTCTCAATTTAAAAAAAAAATAAAACTCTCAATTTAGTTTTTATTTTATTATTATTTTTTTTTGGAACAACATAATGGTGATTATATCAACTTTCCTGGACTTGAATACCCTGGAGTTTTTTTTCAACTTCTTCCTTTCAGACTTGGTTTTTCAACAAATAATTTGTATTTGCCCAGTATCACAATGTCAGAGTTTCTCTTTGCTTTAAATTTTGATATATTGTTTTCTATTGATTTTTTTTGCATTACTTTTTATCTCAAAAACAGTTTACTAAACTATTACCTGTATTAGCTGCTGAAATTTTTTGGCACCACTTTTGGCCTCACTTGTCTCACCTTAGTTCTAATTCTAGGGGAGTCAACACCTGGAGCGCCAAGACAATCATAAAGAAATGGAGCCTTTAGTGATGTCTTCAATCTTTAGTTGAAACTGACACTAGAGACAGGAGCAAATATACTTCCCTTTGTGCTCATGCCAAACTGAGTTCAATTCTGGTACTTAAAATCTAAGATGCTTGATCCTCATGCAGAAGAAAAAAATATTTCATATATTTTAACCTCTAATTAGCTTTTTCAAATCAACTAAATGCTACAGTACATATACTTTCTTCTTTAAAATACTAATAAAACATTGCATTGTAATGTATGTACCATAAGTTTTTGCTCTATGGTTAGTTATAAAAGTTGTAATAATTTCTTTTGCCAATAAATATAGATATAACTATATGTTCTCATGCTGTAATTTCAGCAGTTTTCAGAAATGAAATTTCTAGATTAAAATATGTACATAATGGCAATTCTTCATGGATATTTTAAAAATGACTGCACTTCTTTTTCTTATATTCAATTTTTTAAAAAAAATTTGAGGGGTGCTTTTGCACTTTTCTGGGTGGGCTTGCAGGAGGCTTGGGAGATGGAGCCGGTGAGAGTGTAAGGGGGCCTGGGGGCTCATTTCCAGGCAGGTGGAGTGAACCTGTGGATTTCTCCCTGTGCTTGATCCTTGGCAGGGTTGGGGGAGGGGAGGAGAGAGTCCTAGGTTAGCATGCTGGCCTGGTGTGCTGTGGACCAGGCTAGGGGAACTTTGAATGGCCCTGGGTCTTGGGTGTGTGGAGCTTGGACCCTAGTGGGCAGCAGAGCTCCAAGCCAGCACACCACCCCACTGGAAGACTGAGCTTCAGAAGGCTGGGCTGGAAAGCCCTCGTGCTCCCTGGTGCACAAGGATTGTCCAAGGAAGTGGTAAGGGTAAGGAGGTGTGTGGGAGGCAGGACCATTGAGGGAATACGTTACAGGTGAGGAATGACTTCTGGGGAACTTCCATCAACAAGGCCACGTTCTTGCAAGGGGGCTGAGATTGAGCAGTTTGGAAGGGGGAAAGCTGGAGGACCTTTGTGAGTCAGACCAATGCACCAGCCCATATGGGAAACCTGAGCTGGGCCAGTTAGCATGGATCACCACTGACCACTACTCCCCAGTGCACACCAAAGCTAAGGTTGAGGGCCTACCTGGCAGGGCTAGATCAGAGTACCTGCCAGTGAGAGAACAGGGGGATGAATAATGTTAGGCTTGGTCATGACACTTACCAGCTCATGAGAGAACCAGGTCTGGGGGCATATTCTGTGGGGGTATGTGGGTTCACCCCTGTGGCATTGCAATTTCTGATGGTTTCCTTAAGAGCAGGGTGTGGTGATGGGCTGAGCTAAGCATGACCAGGGAATCCTCTGACATTCATGGGTACTAGGGTTGGGAACAACCAGGCTGGTCCAGGCTGCAGCACCAGCAAAGGCATCCAAGAAAAAGATGTGGGATGGGCTGGGCTGTCACATCCACCAGCTCATACAAAGGCTGAGACAGTGGGGGAAGACTATTCCTAGAAAGGACCTAGCACTCACCAGCATATATGAGATCTGGGTCTGGGAATAGGCCTGGTGGGGGAACTTGGCAAACTTCCCTGGTGGAATGTAGCTCCCATTGGTGAGCATGTGATTCAGGTCTGGGTGTTGGTAAGGCTGGGCAAGATAGCTCCACCTGTTTGCAACTGTGTGGTTTGATTCTGGAAGGGGATGGACCTGGCAGGGCTGGGTCAAACCTTAGTTCACTGGCTTGTGCATGAGCCAGGCTGGAGTGTGGATCATGCCAGGCTAGGCTATGACACCTGACAGTTTGCATGAGCCAGAGATTGGTGCAGACTGGGCAGGGCTAGGCTGCAGCACCCACCAACATGAGATAGAACTGGAGACAGACTAGACTGGGCCAAGCCACATTACCCATTGGTGGATGCCGAGGTGAGGCGGGCCATGCCAGACTGGACCACAGCACCCACCAGTACATGTGAGACCTGAAGTAGAGGGTAGCGGTGTGAACCCAGTAGGTCGTCTGTGGGAATTCCTCTGCGCCCCCTGGTGAGAGTGAGAACTGGGACTGGTGGCAGACCAAGCTGAGCAGGGCTACAGCACCTGTTGGCATGCATGTAAAACAGGTTTGGGGAGAGCCAGGCTGGGTTAACTGACTGTGTCAATTGGTGCATGCATGAGCCAGAGTAAGTGCAGGCTGGTTGGGCTTTGCCACAGCATCAGCTGGCAAGTGCTGGGACTGAGAGGCAAGTCCTGTCAAGTTAGACTACAGATCCACCTGAAGAGTGCAAGAGCTGGGACTGGGAGTGGGCACAGGAGGGAAACTATGGGCACCATTCTGATGGGCTGCAACTCCCAATGGTGAGCATGAGAACCAGGGCTGGGGCAGGCCTGGCTTTAGCACCTATTGGTGAGAGCCAAAATGGGTACAGACCAGTCAGGCTAGATCACATTACCCACCAGTGAGTGCCAGGACTGGGGTCTGGCCATGTCAGTCTGGGCAGCAGTACTCAATGGCACACATGAACTCCATTGCTGGGAGCTGATCTGGTAGGGGGACTTGGGGAACTTCCCTGTTAGGCATAGCTCTCACTGGTGAGCACAAAGGCCAGGGCTGGGAGCACATGTGTGAGCTGGGTCTTAGGGTAGGCTGGGAAGGGTTGTCCACAGCACACACTGGCATGAGAGCCAGAGCAGGGTGTAGGCCAGGCTAGGTTGGACTGTAACATCCTGTAGCTCACAGTTCACATGAGGTTGAGGGTGGGCCAGTCTGTGCTAGGCTGCTGCTCTTTTGGTGATCTGGGACTGGGGTGGGCCAGGTTGAGCCAGGCTATAGCACCTACTTGTGAATGTCGAGACTGTGGGTGGGCTATCTCAGACTGGCCACAGCACTTGCTGGCACATGTAAGATCCAAGGCTGGAAGAAGACCTAGTAGGGGAACTTCAGGGATGGTCTGGGGGCAGGCCAGGCTGAGCTAGGTTGCTGCACCTGTTAGCAAGTGCCTGGACTGGGACTGGGTCATTTCAGGGTAGACTTCAGTAACCCCTAGCAGGCATAAAATCTAGAGCTGGGAACATGCTTGGCGGGGGTCTGTGGGCACTCCCCTACTAGGCTGTACCTATCACCAGTGAGCAGAAGAGCCAGGGCTGGGGGTGAGCCAGGATGGACAAGGCAGTGGCACCTGTAAGCATACATGAGGACCAGGTTTTGTGGGGGTGTGTAGGGCTGAACTAAGCTTCAGCACCCGAGGGTATGCAGAAAGCTGGATGGGATGCAGACCGGGTTGGGCTAGGCTGCAGTAGATGCTGGCAAGCATAAAAATCCAGTGCTGGGGACTGGCCTGCTGAGAGGTATTGGCTTTGTCTCGACTAGACTGCAGCATCCACTGGTATGTGTGAGGACTGGGTTATGGCTGACTGGGTTGGGCTGCAGCACCCTTTGGTCGTGTGAGGTATGGAGCTGAGCAGAACTGACTAAGCTCTGTCCACTGGTGGTGCGTTGGCAGGTGCAGGTGACAGACCACACCTGACCCTGCAGTTGCTTGCGCACTTGTTTGAGGTCACCTAGGAGAGGTTTCCTGTGGATTGCTGGACTCAGACTCAATCGATTCTGACAGAAAGGCTTTGAATATCTGGAAATTCCTACACTTTTTCTGGATAAAGTTCCTGTGTGGTATTTTTAAGTTTGTCCTGGGGAGTGGAATTAAAAATGATCTATATGGGGCAAATAGAAGCAAAAAAATATCCAGTGACCACAAATGCAGACGATGGCAGAGACAATCAGTACTCAATGTAAGTCTGTGAGTGTTCTTGTGTTTTCTAGCTTTTCTTGCAGTTGAATTGGGTCACCAAGGCCACTTACCACTGGAAATGTGAGCAAAAGTAATGAATTACTTCAAGACCACAATATTTAATAATTTTTTTGCACCTCATCCTTCCCTCCATTTCCCTGCCTTGGCAACTAAAAATGTGTATTGTAACGATGAAGGGTCCAAGTGTTTTGTGTCACTGTATGAGAATAAATCTTACTGCATGCTTACATATCAAATGAAAGAGGAATAATCTTAGCTTTGATAATTTACTAAAATTTTATGATTTGTTAATATAGCATAATTTGAAATATTCTTTCTGAAATAGTCATGTTTATTTAGAGATACCTAAATAAACACACAGCAAGAGATGTCAAAAATATTTGAATATATAAATTTAGGTATCAAAGGAAAAAACAGGGCTGGAGAATACCCTTAAATTTACCATAATTTATAAGTGGGATTTAAAACCATGTAACTAGCTTTGATAAACAAAAAGTATAGGTATAAATAGGGTGGAGAATCATAAAATATCAACTTGTTTCAACCTTTTAATATCAGAATTTGTATGCTATCTCATTTTTTATTAGTGCGACCCCGTAACTTGTTCTTAGTTCATGTGCCCAGCTCAGAAACTTAGTGCTTTACCAGTAGTGCATGTTGAAGTGTCGTTTGGCTCATCTTCTGTATAAGCAAAGGATTTTTTTTTATTTGAAAGAGACAGAAAGAGGGAGAGACCAACAGAGAGGAAAACAGATACTCTTTTAAAAAATTTATATTCACTATTGTTACCTAGTTGAAGGGACGCATCCCACATAAGCCTCTGATTAGGGTGGGGAGGGTCAGGTAAAGAGGAAGGTGGGTGGGACACAAGTTTTATTTTTTTTTTCTTTGAGGTCCAGATACCTATGATTTAAAATGAAATTTACGTGATAATTTGTAATTAGCTTGTAACATATATGTAACGGGATCGTGTAATAATCAATCAAAAGGGGGAAAGTAGGAAACAAGCAGTGGTTGATCCATGGAAATGTCGAAATCCCCACTGGGCAGGAATTGTGAAGGCTGTACATATTAGGTTTGGCAGAAATTTCTTTATTAGATCCTTTGTCACAGTGTCACTGTGGCTCACAGAAGCTGCTTCTTTGGAAGTTTCTTTTCTTCCTAGGCCACATCGATATTGGCATTGTGTCCTTCTTTGAGATATGAAGGTATCAGTATATTTCCTGTTGATGAAACCAATAGTTATGTTAACTCTTATGCTAAGCTCCATCCACTGGTGCACTGGCTTCACATCTGTATGCGGTAGTCTCTACTACACAGTTACTCTACATCCACTCCCATTTCAGACTTCTGACCTCCAGAGCTGGAAGATCAGGAATCAGTTATTTTAAGCTACCAAATTTGTGGCAATTTGTTGTAGTGGAAGTAGAAACCAAATAGTTTCACCAGTCCTTTTCATTTCTGCTCTGATCAGAAATCAGATCTCACTTCTGTGTTGATCCAGCTATCTGGTACTGTGCCTGGGTCATCCAGGTCTTCCTGGATGGCTCCTGATGTTGGACTGGCCCAGCCTTGGCTATTGGGAACATTTGGATAGTGAACTCATACATGAAAAATTGCTCTCTCTCTTTCTCCTCTCTTTGCACTTTCTTGCCCTCTTGCATTTCAAATAAGTATTAAATGAAAAGAGTATCAAACACTAACAGTTGCAGAATAATCATTTGTAGAGTCATTCGACAGGCATTGTTGTTTCCTTTTCTGTGTGAAAACAAATCGTGTTTTATTATGTTGGTTGAAAATCTGAAATTATATATTAAACAGTTAACTGACTCAAAAGTTTTGAATGTCAAACAATATATTTAAATGACAGGATTTTATTGGAACCAAATGGATTTTCGGGTAATTTTTAATCTGCCAAACACCTCATGTAGGACTTCACTGTCACTCCTATACTTTCTCCAGGTGGAGACATGGACACTAATGTGTTAACTGGAACTCATTTAAATAACTACCCATTTCTTCCTGTCTTTTTTGGAGTCTAACATTGCTGACCACAGGGAGAAGCAGCAGCCTGGCAGAATGCAACTTCTCTCCTCCCAGCTGTCTCTCCAGTTTACCTACTCTAATTTTAAGGCTGAGTTTAGCTCTGCTGTGAGTTTTCAGCTTCCATGTATGGCACTGCAGTAGCTGACTTTGTGGTTCCCATCTCTGCTCCACAGCCAGGTTCTGTCCAGGTTCTGGCCTCCAGAGAGCTGGTCTGCGTTTTGAGGATGGCTTGCCTCAGTGCAATGGCACATTTACTAGCTCTCTGACTGAGTCCTTCACCCAGAAGTGTTGGAAAGCTAAGGGAGGCAGAGTTCTGTGACGCATATACTTCCTGTCCCTAATTTCACTAGAGAGATAAAAAACAGTAAAATGCTACTCAGAGTTCACCAAAAACACACTTGAAATCGTTTTCTATGCTTTGAGTTTTATGGCAAAACAGTTTTAATTCCTACTGTATGAATAAAATATTCTCTTTCTGTATCTATTGATTTTATTAACATTACGGTTCTAAAGGGAAAATAGTAACTATTCCCAGTGTACAAATGACACGGAAAAATCGGGAGAATAGACAAGCTGTAAAGGATATTATTCTGTCTTTTGAGGGGCAGCTGATCAAAACAGAACAAAGATTATTGAACAAAGCTTGAAGTTACTGGTTTACACACTTAGGGTTACAAATGTTGGCAGCCACCCATGGACTTTGGAGTAAAAGTCCCTCACAATTTCTGATTCTTGGAAGAACTCGAAGAATGCCAGAAAGGAATAGGATATGGCAACAGTTAGCTGGGAGCTAGGAAACAGGGAACACATAACACGAGATGGACAGGGATGGTAAAAGGTCCTCCAAAAACCATTCACGAAAACCTAAACGTGGGCTAAACACCCAGAGGCAACTCCTCCAACCACCTGGTATGATTTGTAACCAAAATTAGTATAAATGGAGCTGATAGTTCTCATGGAGTGGGGAACCCAAGAGCTGTATTCCATGCTAACAAAATGGCAGAACCCATGCAACCTCAAAGTTGTGCAGCAAGAGTTGTGGTGCCTGAGGACATCTAAAGAGAACATGAAGTTCCCTCAAACGCTGGAAGGACAGTGCTTCAGCAACTGGTCAGAGAGGAGAGCTGTGCACCTGCACCCCTGGATGAAGTTCTTGGCTTCTGGCTAAATCCTGGATGTTGCAGCCATTTGGGAAGTAAGTAAATCACAAGATGGAATATGTATCTCCTTCTTTCTCTGTAACTCTGCCTTTCATATAAATAAATACATCTTTTAAAAAGAAAGAAGTTAGAAAATTGCCGTAAGGCCAAAGCAAAAGCAAGTCCAAGTCCATTTTTATTAGACTTTTCAGCAAAGCTGATGTCATTCACACTTCAACAACAGGTACCTCAATGGCCTCAATAATAAGATGAGTTTTATTAAAGAAATATGCATCTGCGGCTTCAGAGAAAGCATGGGTTAAAGGGTTCACCACAAAACCCTGGAATCAGTGACATTGGCATAGAAAGGAACTTTTAGGAGGTTTGAGTCACATGGGAGTATGGCTATGCAAGCTTGAACTTTAGTTGTACATCTGTGGCATTGCCTTGCACAATGTGTACAAATATTAAATGCTAGGAAAAAATTCCTTTGGATTCAAGCCTCATAGACTTTAAGGGTGCAATGACATTTGTTTTGATTTATTTTATAAAGCCAGGAAAGAAAGTAAAGTGCTTGAAAATTTCTAGATTTGAATTATTAATAACATTTACAACAGATGATCTGGTATAAAGAAGTGCCTGGGTATATTACTATGTTTGCAAATATAGTTTTTTTAAAAGTTTTGTTTGTATTGGACAGTCAGATATACAGAGAGGAGGAGAGGCAGAAAGGAAGATCTTCCATCTGCTGATTCACTCCCTAAGGCCGCAATGGCTGGGGCTGAGCCAATCTGAAGGCAGGAGCCCGGAGCCTCTTCTGGGTCTCCCATGCGGGTGCAGGGTCCCAAAGCCTTGGGCCGTCCTCTACTGCTTTCCCAGGCCACAAGCAGGGAGCTGGATGGGAAGTGGGGCTGCCGGGATTAGCACCAGCGCCCATAGGGGATCCCGGTGTGTGTGTAAGGCGAGAACTTTAGATGCTAGGCTATCGCATATGGACCACAAATATAGTTTTGCCAAACTTTATCTTTGCCAAACTAATGGTTAAGAATGCTATGTGACTATAGTCTTAACGATCTGAGGTTATTTCAAAATTTGCTGCATTTGAGTTAAAGGAACATCTTTTGATTTGATTATTATTTATAGCCTTGCTTATATTCCTGCTGGTCTAAAGTCTCATTGCTTTTTATTTGTTGAATTCTATTTAGAGGAGCATTATAGTGTAGACTTAAGTATAATGTAAATTTAAAAATACGTTACCTCAAAAACTAGAGAAGAAAAGGGGTCAGTGCTGTGGTGCACTGGGTTAAATCACTGTCTGTAGTGCCAACATCCCATACAGGCACCAATTGTAGTTCTAGTTGCTCTGCCAGTGTGCCTGGGAAAGCAAAAAGCAGATGGTTCAAGTCCTTGTGCCCCTGCAACCCACTTAGGAAACCCAGAAGCTTCCAATATCTGGCTTAGGCCATTGCAGCCTTTTGGGGAGCGAATCAGATGATGAAGATTCTCTTTCTCTAACTCTGCCTTTCAGGTAAAACATGACTCTTACAAGGGTTGATTTGGGTGATTTGCCTGACCCTTTCTTTTTAAAAAAAAGAAAGGGAAATGAAAAGAAGGAAAGAAGAGTGTAAAAGAAAGAGAAAGAAATCAGGAAGGAGGGAGATTTCATATTCTTAGATTTTTATCTATGACCTACATTTAATATCATATTAATATAGAATTGTATTGATAAATATCAAGCACTTGCTGTGACTCTGAGAATCTAATCTTTAATAATTCCCTTAAAAATTAAAAAGACAACCCATGGAATGGGAGAAAATAAATAATACATTTGGTGAACAGTTTGTCCTTAGAATATTAAAAAGATCTTACAGCTCAAAAATAAGATAAATAATTCATCTAACATCCAATTTTAAAATGGTTAAAGGATATAAACTGACATTTCTCTGATGATTTACAGTCAATACACAAATAAATAGATGCTCTACATCACTGGCCATCAGGGAATTGAAGTCAGAACCTAGTGTAATATTCTCCATACCTCCTAGAATGGAAATAACAAAAGAAACAGACAGCTGTAGATAACGGCGAGTAAAAAAGGAGCTTTTATTTAGAGTAGTTTTATGTTTATAGAAATGTGAACATGGTGCGGTCTCCATATATTCTGCTTCCAGTTTCCCTTATTCTTAACAATGTACTTTTATATATTTTTTCCATTTAATAAACTAGATTGAATACATTTTTCTTAACTGAAGTTTATGCATTATTCAGGCATCCTTAATTTTTACTTAGTGTCCTTTTTTTTTTCATTCTAGAATTCCATTGTGTTTACCTTATTGCATTTAGATGTTTGGTCTCCTTAAACTCTAGGTCAGGGCATTTTTTTCAGACTTCCTTTTATTTTTTTGTCAGGCATTTTGTGGAAAATACACTTTTGAATGGGAATTGCCTGATGCTGTTCACTTGATTGGAGTGGGCTATATATTCCTGTTTGTTTTGTTGTTTATTATTGTTTTTAGAAAGACAACAGTGAGAGAGGTAAAGTGTCTTTTTCATCATATCTACATGTCATATCATCACAGATAACCAGTGAAGAACATGACTTCTATTGATGTAAACTTTTAACTGCTAACGTAGGGTGGCCAGGCTTTTTAATAGAAGTTAAACTTTTTCTCATTTCCATATTGTTCTTTATTGGAAAGAAGTCATATGAGCTTAAGAACTGAGAATTCATGCTGCAGCTATTTGAGGGTGGCACATCTCCACAAATCATTTAGAATATTGCTGTGTGGGAAACTATTCTGTTCTCGATTATTTATTTGTCAGATCATTCATATGAATGATCACAGTCTGATATTTATCTTCAACTTTGTGTTATAATTCCAAAGTAGAATTTTTGACATATAAAGTTTAAAAATCATTCTTCTAATCCATAGAATAAGTAACAACTGAAGGACAGGAAAAGTCAATACATTTTTATAGACCCATTATACATTTGTTTTGCAAGGCGTCATGCCATCCTCAAATCTGGAGGCGTTAAATACAGGAAACTACTGCTAAGATCTGGATACTCACATCAGAAACTTTTGGAGACACAAACTTGTAGAACTTCAAAGGTAATTTTGACAAATCACTGGAGGATACATGTAGACCATCAAGAGATGTGCCTTCCTAAGACAGCCCGTGTTTCATCCTCAAGAACTGCACAGATTCTTACAGGACGCCCAGAAAAAATCCCTGATGGATGTAGATGGGGAGGGGCAAAAGAGAACTTCATGAAACAAGTCCAGAGCATTCTCCCTAATGAACACTTCTTCTCAAGAGGAAAACACTTTACTAGAGCCATATCTGATCTTTGGAAGGGATACTTCTCTGATTCCAGGATGTCAGTTGGCTTTGGGATCTTGGATGTGTAATGGAACAAGAAAAATTATTGATTTTCAGCTTGTTCACTTGACAGTTTCTAAGCTCTCATTAATGTTAGCACTCCAAGGAAATCCTCTTGACAGTTTTCTTTTGATACCACATACTTTCTTGGGGAGAGGGGTTCACTAACTTCTTAGTTTTCTATCTTTATAATCATTTTAAATGGTTCAGCATTTTTGCTTGTTCTTAGAAGCTTTATCTGAATTGTTTTGATAGGTATTTATATAAGTGAAAATCCAGTCTCTTAAGTGGCCCAATTAGTTTTAGATTTTTGGGGAGGGGTAGTGGTATGCTGTTGCTCAGCTTTCAATGCTTCTGTTCTTGACATGTGGGGATAAATGTTAAAACCAGTGTGAAAGCACCTGGAAACACTACATTGTCCATAGATATAACCATGATTCTATCAAAGAGAAGATAACTGCTTGAGTTTTAATATACTAAGATTCTCACAACTGGGCTTTTAAATTTCTTGGCACTTAACCTATATGTCAACCTAGAACCATCTTTTCAGTTGCTAATCTGTACTGTACCTCTAAAATAACTAAGAGACAGTGTTATTAACTTTCTTTTCTTTCTTTTAAAGATTTATTTATTTTTATTGGAAATTCAGATATACAGACAGGATGAGAGACAGCGAGAAAGATCTTCCGTCCGATGATTCACTCCCCAAGTGAGCGCAACGGCCGATGCTATGCCGACCCGAAGCCAGGATCCAGGAACTTCTTCCAGGTCTCCCACGTGGGTGCAGAGACCCAAGGCTTTGGGCTGACCTCAACTGCTTTCCCAGGCCACAAGCAGGGAGCTGGATGGGAAGTGAAGCTGCCAGGATTAGAACCAGCGTCCATATGGGATCCCGGGGCGTTCAAGGCGAGGACTTTAGCCACTAGGCCACGCCGCCAGGCCCAGTGTTAGTAACGTTCTCTTTTCTCTGTCTGTATGATGTATCATTTCTCTTGCTGGAGAAGTTTCTGTTTAGGTTAGGCACTTTCATATCCTTTAAAGGCACTGGGATGCTCAATAATCCATTCCTGAGTGCCATAGACATTGTGACTTTGATCACAAAAGCATCAGTGACTATAGACGAATATTGAAGGGGATAACAAATAGCTACAAAAATAGCTCAATGAAAAGAGGATGTGTAAGGTTATGTGAAAGAGATCAATGTCAGCAAGTCAGTATTAGAAAAACTCACAAAGAAACGTAATAAAAGTAAAACAGCAGGGGTAAAAACAAATATACACATTTTGATAAGCGTGGATGGACTTAGCCTGCTAGGTAAGAGCAAGTTTGTATGTTTTGATGAAATAAGAAAGACATAGTTAATGCTGATTCCAAATGACAGGTTGAAATTAAAATGTCAAAATGATATGGAAATAAGTGAATGGGAAAGACAAACAGGAGAATAAATATAAAATAGTGTGACTATTAAAATCATATAAAGCAAAGCATAAGGGAAAATAGAATATATGACAGGGAGGAGTAGCTCATAAGAATAAAACAAAATTCACAATCCCTTTTTTATACTCAAGGCACATGGAGAGCATAACTAACTGCACAAATCTTTCTTTTGTGTCAGAATTTTTGCTGATACTCAAAAGGGATATATTTTCAAGATAGCTAAAAGACACATCTCTACTGAAGTTGCTGAGAATGGTCTGTGTTTTGGGCTGTGGCATATAGGTTCAAGTATTTTTAAAATTATTTGAGAGGTGGGAAAAGGGAGAGTGGGGGAAGAGGAATGGTGGGAGGGAGGGAAAGAGACAGAAAGAGGGAGAGAGAGGAAGAAAATATTCCCATCTTTGGTCCATTCACCAAATATCTGTTATGACTGGGGCTGGACTAGGGCTGGAACTAGGAGCTGCAGTTGCAGTCAGATCTCCTTTATGAGCAACAAGGATCCAATGACCTGCACCATGATTGGGGTCTTCAAGAAGTCTACATTGACAGGAAGCTGGAGTTAAGAGCCAGACCTGGAAATCACACAAAGGCACTCCAGTGTGAGGTGTGTGGGCATCTAAGTGGCTAGACAAAATTTCTGATCTCTAGATTCATGGATTTTTAATGAATGAATCAGTTATATACATATTTGTATAATAAAGGCTTAGAAGCACCTTTGAGAATGGCTTAATATTGCCTTGTATCCATTTCAGCTGAATTACATGGGTCTTGTGTTGCTACTTACCAGTGGATGAATGTATGTAATCATCAAGACTGAGCCCCCTTGTTTTTTGTGAAGGATTAACAATAATCTTTCCACAGCTTTCCAATTTAAGAGGGCTGCTATAAACATTACAATAAATCACTTCATCTATAGTGGGAAAGTGTTTTGTAAATTAAAAAGTCTGCAGGGTTACATGTCATTATTTCTCTGATCCTTCAGGATAGGAACAGTGGAAATTGGATTATTACAGAAAGCCTTTTTCTCTGATTGTTTCTCTCCTGACCCTTCTATTGGATGCTAATGTCAATGTGAATTGTTGCCCATCACAGAGAAAAGTAGCTGCTGCTTTGAAGGAAGCTTAAGGTCTGTTTAAATTTGAGGTGTGCTTCCAAGCATAACCCTTCCCAAAGTGCAGGTGGACTTCTGGAAGCTTGATTGTATTGCCCAGTGTCAACTAGCCTGTTAGGATGAACCCATGGTTTTTGACGTTGCTTTAGACCTGCTGCTGTCTTCTAAGAAGATGCTTTCCAGTGTGAGTTCATATGCAGATTTCCTGAGTTAATAATTCAAAGCCTGGTCAAAGCTGTTTTCTTTGATATACAGGATTCAATAGATTATCTTGCCTTCTAATTAATTGCATCAAGAATAAAGCATTGATTTGTCATACAGTGGATGCAGAATTCTTTATTGGGCTCAAAGAAGGTACGAAATGAATGTGTGTCCGGGTTCTTGTGTTAGAAAGTGTTCCTTGTTGTTATCAAAGCCACAGGACTCATGGTACTAGGCATGCCTTGTGGATCATCCCAGAGCCTGTTCTGCTTCAAGAATGACGTTGAGCACTGCCTTTGCTCTCAGTTTGGGGCTATCAGCCTGTCCGGTGATAATAATATCACTGTGAATACATTTTACCAATTGATCTAGTGACTCATGGTTGGGAGTGAGGATCTGGAATTTTTTCTTTCCTAAGTGCATAATCCTTCACTATGTGCTGAGGCTGAACTCAACAGATGCAATAATCAAGGCTTTGAGTACCAGTTGCTCCCACTTGTTTTCATCCTCTTATTCCACATAGGTGTCAGTGTGCTGTCAGTGACAAATCTACTGAGAAAAAGATGTCCTTCTTTGTTTTCAGCAGTTCATGTTTTTTTTTTTTAATTGCTGCAGTTACACATTATTATCTACTGTGGTCACCATGTGATGTTATACGTACTAAAACTTCCTCTCTCAGCCTAAAGGAAGCTTTGAATCCTTTGAGCAATATCTTCCTTTCCATAATTATTCTTTCCCAGCCTCCACTAACACCCTTTATACTTCTCTTTTCTGTGAGATTCACATTTTTAGATTCCATGTATACATGGGAACATGCAGCATTTGTCTTCCCATGCTTGGCTGATTTCACTTAGTATAATGTTCCATTCAATCTGTGTTGATAAAAAGAGCAGATTCCTGTGTTTTTAAAGGCTATATAGTATTCCATTGTGTATACCTACCACATTTTCTTTATGCATTCATTCATTAATATACAATTGTTTAAATATCTTGACTATTTTGAACACTGCTTAAATGAACATGAGAGTATGCAAAGATTTCCAACATATGAATTTTAATTCCTTTGGATACAGCCAAAGAGAGAGAATGATGGATCACATGGTAATTCTATTTTTAGTTTTCATCTGAATGTTCAAATTATCTTCCAAGTTTACTAATTTATTTCCCACCAACAGTATACAGTGATTTTATTTCCTTTACATTCTTGTTAATGTTTATCAATAGCCTTCATTTACAAGATTTATTTTATTTACTTGAAATTCACTTATAGTTAGAGAAGGAGAGACAGAAAGAGAGAGAAAGAGAGAATTTCCATTATATATTCATTCTACAAATGGCCTCAATGGTTGGGGCTGGGCCTGCTGAAGGCAGGAGCCATGAGTTTCATCTGGGTCATGCTCACATGTTACAGGGGCCAAGCACTTGGGTCATCTTAGGCTGCTTTTCCCAGGTCACCATCAGGGAGCTGTATCAAAAGTGGAACAGTTAGAACTCAAACCAGCACCCATGTGTGGTGGTGGTGGTGCAGGTGGAGGATTGCACTACTATGCCATCACACTCATGTCCGTGATTCTGGTGTCACAGGTGGTGGCTTTCCTCTATGGTACAATGCTGACCACCACCCCTACATCACTGGCCTTATCGATAAAGCCATTCTCACAGACAGGAGATGTTGTGGGTTTTAATTAAATTTCCTTCACGCTGAGAAATGTTGAGCATTTTCTGGATATTTATTATTTTATTTAAACTTTCTTTTACTTACATAAGATGAAAATTTTAACATATTTCATGATACAGATTTAGGAGCATAGTGATACTTCCCATCCTGCCCTCCCTGCTCAGCCTCCTCATTTCTTATTACTTTCATTTGAAGTTTCTTGTAAAAAGATTCATTTTGATTTGTTTGAAAGGCATAGTTACAAAGAGAGGAGAGAGGGAGAGGCAGAGATCTTCCATCCGCTGGTTCACTTCCCTCGAAGGCCACAATGGCCAGGATCGGATCAGGCTGCAGGCAGGAACTAAGGGTTTCATCTGGTCTCCTAGATGAGTTTCAGGGGTGCAAGCACTTGGGCTATCCTCCACTGCCTTTCCAGCTGCATGGTCAGGGAGCTGGACTGGAAGTGGAGAGCTGGGACTTGAACGGGTTCCCATTCTGGATGTCAGTGTTGCAGACTGTGGCTTAGCTGCTGCATCACAGAGTCCGTCTCCTTGTAAAGTTTTAGAAATGCATTCTTCTAGTCCACTTCATTATTACAGGGTTACCACTCCATTAGATACAGATTTCAACAAATAGCAAGAATCTATTATTCATTCATGTTTCTTTGATAAATATCTGTGTCCAACTTTAAAGCAAAACATTTGTTTTTTGTTGTCTAGTGGCTTGAGTGTTTTATATATTTATATTGAGTATTTATATATTTATATTGGCCATTTTCAGATGTTTGTTTGCAAATATTGTTCCTTTATTCTATTCATCATGATAGTTAAAATAGAAGCTATTTGGTTTGAAGCAATCCTTTTAATATATTTCTGTCTCCCACTTCCCACTTTTTTTGCTCTGTGCTTTTTTTCAAGAAAATCATTGTCCAGAAAGTGCCTTGGAGTATTTCTCTACCTTTTTTTCCCTACTAGCTTTATATAAGGGGTATTCCCAAAGTTAAAGGAAAAAACATTTGAAAAAATTGTAGGTGAATTTCAGTGTTTTTTTTTTTAAACACAAAAATATATCAATACTATCTTGTTGTAACAGATCTGAACAGCATCACATTTGGGATATTAAGAAGGACGGGAATTAATCTAGAAAGGACAGTTAGCAGAGCAGCAGGAATTTTGCCAAAATTGAAGAAATGATAAACGTGAAGTTTATGGTGATGTTGGGGTGCGGTAACATGAAGTCACAGATTATTTTTTGGAGGTGCATTTTATGAAAGTCAGAATGTCAGAGAGGGGGAGAGAGATTTGCCAACAACGGGGAGTGTTGATTCACTGTTTAAATGGCCATGATAATCAAGTCTGACCCAGGCTGAAGCCAAGAGCCAACAGCTCCATCCTAGTTTCCCATATTTGGTAAAGAGCCCAAATACTTGGACCACTTGCTGCTGCCTTCCCAAGCACATTAGCAGAGACTTGGGCTAGAGAACAAGCAGCTGAGCACTAGAACAGACACTCTGGGTGTCTGAGCTGTGACTTAATTAACCAGGTGTACCACAACTCTGGCCCCAGAGTTTAGCATTCTTTTATCACCTGATTTTGGATGTCAGCTGCACTGAAAAGGAAAAGAAACTTTTAGTGAGGCACTTGTTTTGGGCCCAAGAGGAGTCACTTGGTTAGGATTGTCCAGTAAACAACACTCAAAGCCAATGGAGGCCTGAACGCATTGAATCACAGCGTGTGATAAAGAGGTCAAGATTGTTTTGTGAGAATGAGGAGTCTGAGTCCCACAGAGCGATGAGAGATTTCACAGCACTTAGAGTCGAAAGTTTCCTAGGTTAGCAGTTTGGATCTGTGGTTTAGGGATGATGACCGCACTAAACATACACCGCCTTGTGCGTTGGTCCCTCTGCTTCCCTGAAGCCCTCCTTGTGGACTCCAGCACTGTGGGAGGCAACCTCACATTGCTGCAGCTGTGCTCATGAATCCTTTGGGACCTACTGATTCATAATAACACACTGTCCGCCCAGTGTCACAATCATAGTCACCATTCTTGCTTGGGGACATCTCAAGAATGGATTTTCCTTTCAGGGTAAGACACTGCACAGAGTTTCAGGGGTGGAACATGATGTCTGGTCTAAGATTTATGGCTGAGAGAAGACTAATGATAGTTAATTATGAAGCAATTCATAAAAATATTGAGGAAAGGGAGAAAGAGCATCCTTGGATAGATACTTGTATTAATTTCATCTTGTATATGATGGGTACTTGGTGTAGATATCCAGGAAACAAAACACAATGAGATTTGTGTTTCAGAGAGATGTTGAACTTATGAACTTAGATTTTCGAAGAAATAGAAATGTACAAGTAGTTCAAGCAATGTAACGGGTGAACTTATATCAGAGCTAATATTCCAAATAGGATTAACAATCTCTAATAAGATGAAGAAGAAAGTGAGGCTGGGACCACGAGAGAAAGGATGATAGAGAGCTAAACTGCGCATGACCAGCTTCAAAAAATAAAAGATTTATGTAAAATACCAGTGATGCCAGCAAGTTAATAAAGAGAATCTTTCAAATGGACAGTTGTGAAATAGAAGTAACTAAATAGAAGAAGTTAAGCATTTCTGAAAAGCAGCTTCTGTTTATTCTTTCTCTCAATACGACTTGACCTATCCTAACTCAGACATGTGAGTTTTGCCTGTGAAGTCATTGCTTCTAGAAAATGAGACTTTAATCCTTGTGTCTAACTTTATTCCCTTGCATTGCAGTGTAGATGTCTTTATTCTTCTCACGAAGATGGCAACCAATGTGATACAACATCACGAATGGAGAAACCATGACTTGAGTTTCTTTCCCTGTTCTCTCTAAGACAGTGATGATGTCTCTAAGCAATTCTAGCTGGAGGCTACCCCAGCCTACTTTCTTCCTGGTGGGTATTCCAGGCTTAGAAGAGAGCCAGCACTGGATAGCACTGCTCTTGGCTGTCCTTTACTTCCTTGCACTATCGGGCAATGTGACCATTCTCTTCATCGTCTGGGTTGACTCATCCTTACACCAACCTATGTACCTTTTCCTGGCCATGCTAGCTGCCATTGATCTTGTCCTGGCCTCTTCCACTGCACCCAAAGCCCTGGCAGTGCTCCTCATTCATGCTCATGAGATTGGCTACATTTGCTGCCTGGTTCAGATGTTCTTCATCCATGCATTCTCTTCCATGGAGTCCGGGGTCCTTGTGGCCATGGCTCTGGATCGCTATGTGGCTATTTGCCACCCTCTGCACCATTCCACCATCCTGCATCCAGGGGTCATTGGACGCATTGGAACGGCAGTGCTAGTGCGGGGCTTACTGCTCCTCATTCCCTTCCCCGTGCTGTTGCAGAACCTCATCTTCTGTCAAGCTACCGTCATAAGCCATGCTTATTGTGAACATATGGCTGTGGTAAAGCTTGCCTGCTCAGAAACCACCGTGAACCGAGCTTATGGGCTAGCAGTGGCACTGCTTGTGGTTGGGCTAGACGTTCTAGCCATTGGCGTTTCCTATGCTCTCATCCTCCAGGCCGTGCTGAAGGTACCAGGGGTGGAGGCCCGACTAAAGGCCTTTAGCACCTGTGGATCTCATGTTTGTGTCATCCTGGTGTTCTATGTCCCTGGAATGTTTTCTTTCCTCACTCATCGCTTTGGTCATCATGTACCCCATCATGTCCATGTTCTGCTGGCCACACTCTATCTGCTTGTGCCACCTGCTCTCAATCCTATTGTTTATGGAGTGAAGACTCGCCAGATCCGCCAGCGAGTGCTTAGAGGGTTTAATGTAAAATGATTGATCCAAATAAATGCTAACTATGTCCTTCATGGGCTGTTGTCAAAAGCATAGTCAGGAACTCACAGCTTATCTGAATTGTACAGATAGAGTCCAATCCACCATGAGTACTCCTGCAAGTCGTCCTGGTGCTGGTCCTTGGCTTCTCAGTCTGTGGGGATACCTGGATTGCTGTACTTGTGAATATTTTACCTACACATTTTTTTTTTTTTTTTTTTTTTTTGCAGCTGATCAAAATTTCTCTAATTCTTGAGGTGGGAGGACTTGGTGTTAGGAAAGCTGGTTGAAAACCCTGGATGTCCCATCTTTCCTTTCTTTTCCACGCAATATTTTCTGGAATTAGGATGAAAGCTCTTAATTTCTGCCTGATTGCAGGGCTAAAGTGTCTTCTAAACCTCTGTTATGGCTGTGATCTCCAGCTCACTGGGCTTATATGTAGAGTCAGTACAAGAGCTAAGAGGATCACACGTGAGGTAAAGCATTTCATTGTAAGAATGATGCTGCTTATGTATTGAAACAAATGTTTTATAAGACAAACTCAAGTCTTATAACAGGGCTAAGGAATCATAAAATGTGATTTATATTTTCAATGAAAATATGTATTTGTCTAGTACTAGTATATTTATTCTTTCAAAATGTCTTCATATATTTAAATTTATTTGTTTAGCGTTACTAAAGAGAAATAATCAGAGCTGGTGTTAATGTATGCATACTTTTAAATTTATGCAAATTTTAGAAAGATTAAAATTACAAAAAAGTACCCCTGCAACGGTTAGTGTCTAATTCTCATACACTGTCTTATGTTGGTAGACATTGCTTTAAAACTGCAGTAAAAATGAACAAGTCGTATGTTACTTAAAAACAACGAGTTTCTGAGATCGTGTGTATTAGTGACATCACCTCCAATTCTGCTTGTAGAAACACACTTGATTTCTTGCATCCTGTATGTTGGAGATCACCTAATGTCTGTGGTCTAATTTGTGTGTGTGTTTGAGTGGGTGTGTCCGTGTGTGCACACACTAGTGAAAAGACATTCTGTTCAGCCATGGGAAAGTCCAATCACTGCTCCCTGGAGGTAAGGTGCTGAGCTGATGGAAATGTCCCATCTTGGGGTTCATTTTAGTAAAACAGAGCGATGGTGGCATTGTTACCTTTTTCCTGCCTCCTCATTTATTAAATGGATCATTTCAGACAGTAATTACGTCCATCTTTTCCTTGACACATAAAGATAATTCAAGGGTGGGAGGAGGGAGGAGAATTTGATTTTTTCTATTTCAGGTTGAAGTACAAATTTTGTTTGGCTTGGATGCTGGTACTTAAAATATAGGTTCTGGATGTTTGGTTCTGGGTGTAGGGACTTAAAAATCAAGGAAGCTGTCCTTGGAAGGGCCTGGCAGTGTTGTATCATATCTATTGGAATCAACTTATTGCCCATTGAGGTACTTTGTTTTGCTAAGCTCTTTGTTGATGCTAAGAATGTGGATATGATATGGGATCTGAAGCAACTGTCTTTGACCACAAGATGGAAATTTGAGTGGAAGATGACAGAGTATCTGTATGGAAAAGTTTGTGCTCCTACCCTGTCTGGGCCTTCAACTCTGACTTGAAACTAAAACAGAGACAAAGTTTCCTCTACTTTAAATCACCAAATTTGTGGGAATGTTTGTTTTGGAATACTAATGTATAGCTTACATAATATGTGCTTTTCATCTCAAATCTTCCAAAATATACTTGTTCTGGAATTATATCTAGAAATCTCTTTTGTAAGGGTTTGCAGATTTTCTTTAGGAAAATTCTATTTCAAATTTGATATTTTAACTCAGTGCAACATATTGGAACTTGTTGAAAACTTCAAGTCATTTTTTTTAGTTATAATTCATTTGTTCTTCAGTCTACCCCTATTTCATCATAGAATTGCTTATTTGTACATTCTCTGTTCCCCTTGATCACATATACTAATCATTTATCAATATTATGAAAATATTTTGACATTTGACTGTACACACAGCTAAATGGAAGTAATGTATTTATTTTAAAAGATTTATTAAGCATTTAAAAGGTGGAGTCACAGAGCCAGAGGAAACATCTCTCTCTCTCTCTCATCCATCCATCAGCTCACTCCTTAAATGACCTCAATGGCCAGGGCTTTGTCAGGTGGCAGGAGCTTCTTCTGGGTCTCCTTCTTGAGTTCAGAAGCCCAAACACTTGGACCATTTTTTGCTGCTTTCTGAGGTGCAGGGCTACGAGCTGGTTCAGAATTGCAGCTGCTTTTAGGGCTTAAAATGGCACCCTTAAAAGATGCCAGAGTCACAGTCCTATTGAATTCACTGTGCCAAAAGTAAACTCCAAAATAAAAATCTGATGTTAATGACCTAACTTGACATCTCAAAATTTAGAACTAGAATAATAATTCCAAAGAAACAAGATTAAATAGTTAAAAGAGAAGAATCAATGAAATATAAAACAAACAATAGAGAAAAGAATTGAACATCACGGTTGATCCTTTGGAAAGATTCATAAATTTGACAAAGCCCTAGTGAGCTCTATAAATGAAAAAGAGAAAGACTTGGTTTAGTGATTGAAAACATTCTAGATAATAAAAAAGTAATAAACAATGCTACAAACAACTCCAAACTGGTGAATGCTAATTTACTATTAAGAAAATGATTGATTTGAATTGCAACACCATGTGCTGTATAACAAATTGAGATTATGAATTCTCAAGAGATAGTTTCCTTACCCACCCTTTCTCTCTTTCTTTCCTCCTGCTTGTTTCCTACTTCCTTCGCTCCTTTTCCCCTCTCACTTCCCTCCCATTCTTTCTTTCCCTCTTTCCTTTTGAACTTCTTTCTTTCTTTCCTGCCTATCTCCTGTCTTCCCTTCCTTTCTCTTCTTTATGACCTAGATCCAAGTCAAACACAGCAGGTACCTTTATCATCTTCTCTTTCTAAAATTTTCCTCTTTGTTGTCCACTAACAATGTCTGCTTTCACAGGTCATGGCCTTTAAGGATTCTTGGTAATAATTCCCAGCAGGTTCAGGCCTCGGGATTTGATTTTATCTCCCACAAATGTGATGTGGAAAACTCTGTCTGGACTCCGTTTCTGTTAATGAGAGCATAATGCTTAAAGTTTGCACAAATGGAATAAGTGGGCATCAGAAACAGCACAACACATTGATTAGTTGGTTCTAACTTGGAGACCAGATATCTTTTTTTATCCTACCATAATGAAAAGTCGTCAGAACAAAAGGTTGTTCCTTTTTTTAAGTTCTGTGTAAAACAGTACATTGGTGTTTACTAGAATGTAGCCACTGTCAGAATTGCATGAAAGAATGGGAGGACAGTGGCAATAAACACCCAAGTTTCTGTCTTCTCCAGGACTTGGATCTCTGGCAAACTGAAGCCAGAGTACTCAGCTGAAATAAGCCATAGAAGGAAATGCATTTGTGCTCAAAGACATAATAAACATAATCAACATAACCCAACCATGTGTCTTGTTTTTGGTTGAACCTAGGAGTCAAAGGAAACACACACACACACACACACACACACACACACACACAGCTTACTTGCTTCACATTAACTTCATAATCACAAACCCTTCAGAGCTATTCAACAATACAAATGGGCCATTCACTGAAAAAACTGATTTTAAAAATACTGGAAAGGTGTGGAGATGATAGATTTTGTATGAGCAACGTTGAGTAAGAATACATTGAATCGGGGCCCGGCAGCTTTGCCTAGTGGCTAAAGTCCTCGCCTTGAACTCCCCGGGATCCCATATGGGCGCCCGTTCTAATCCCGGCAGCTCCACTTCCCATCCAGCTCCCTGCTTGTGGCCTGGGAAAGCAGTTGAGGACGGCCCAATGCATTGGGACACTGCACCCGCGTGGGAGACCCGGAAGAGGTTCCTGGTCCCGGCATCGGATCGGCGCGTACCGGCCCGTTGCGGCTCACTTGGGGAGTGAAACATTGGATGGAAGATCTTCCTCTCTGTCTCTCCTCCTCTCTGTATATCCGGCTTTCCAATAATAATAATAAATCTTTAAAAAAAAAGAATACATTGAATCATCACATTCTGAGCAGTTTGCTTTTGATCAAGTCAGTGGAGAGCAAACATATGAATCTAATCCTTGGGGATCTTACAGCATGATTTATTTGTAGTTTTGAGCTGAAGTCAGAGAGAAATGGGTTGAAAACGATTGATTAGTGCTCAGTTATGGCTAGATGAGCTTCTATTGCATGGGAAGGTGACTATAGATAATGTACTGTGTATTTCTCCACTTTAAAATCCTCTAAAAATGGGACTTTGAATGTTTCCCATTGCTATATGTTTAATGATAAATATGTGTGTATACAAACAAAGAAGTACAGCCTGCATGTAAATACATATACCTACTCTGATTGATATTTGCATGGTATATTCATATATTGAAACATTGGTAGTACCCCATAAATGTACACAATTTTCATAAGTCTGTTAAAATTTCTGTAAGATTGATTTCTTGGAGAGAGACAGAGTAAAAGAAAGAGATTTTGCGTTTACTGGTTTATACCCCAACAGGTATAACAGCTAGGACTGTGCCAGGCTCAAGCCAGAACAAGAACTCCTTCCTGGTTTGCCATATGGGTAACAACAGCCCAAGAATGGAGACCATTTTTATGGCTTTCCAAATGCATTTGCAGGGAGTTGGATCAGAAGCAGAGTAGCTGGGACCCTTAACTTGACCTCTGATATGGGATACTGGCATTGAAAATTTGGCTCTACAGCGGGGCGGGTGCAGACCCCAGAGTGGAGCAGGTGGACAGGGGGAGGCTTGTATCCCAACCCTGGAGACCACCGGATCCTCACCAAGGACTATCAGTATGCGCTCCGAGGACTACATCCCAACTGCCAGAGAGACCTTGGGAATTGGAGTGCCTTCGGAGACTGAGAACTCTGAGGTCATCCACCCCCATTTGGATCTACCACATGGGATGCAAGAAGCCCAAATCCTTTCTTGCAGGATCCAAGGTCACTGGAACAACAGCCAGGAACACTGAGCAGTCCGCAGAAACAGAACAGTAAACTTCCTTTGGGACTCGGGAGAGGAGCTTTCTCTGGTCCTTACTTAGTTCCAACTTTGGATCCCCACCCTCTCTTGCAATGACCATCAGGGTCGCTCCAGAGCCCCCTCAAACACACACACACACACACACACACACACACACACACACACACACACACACACACACATTAGAATAGATAGAAAACAACAAGGAAAGCTTAGAACCAGACAGGAAATGGTCAGTGTGGACTCACACATACCTTACTAGGGAGGACACAAATATTAGTTACTCCTCACTAGGGTATTGAAGATTTCTCTGCACACCCCTCCTAGAACGGTTCTGCACCTGAATTGTTGACATATGTCTTTTTAGAGCTATAAGACAGTTTAGACCATCCTAAAATCTGCCAAGTTCAGCCAAAGTATGTTTCAACACTATAAACTGCTAAATACTAAAATCAAAACAGACACGAGACAGTTGAATAGTACCCTATAGCCACTTTAAGGTGTATAGAAGCCAGTAGTATTTAAACTAAAATTGAAATGTCAATGAAGTAGTCACAGGATGTGGTTGAGAACTTGCATTTTTTCAACATATTGATTACTCAATACCATGTCAATTAATTCCATGATGTTGTAAATTGTTGTTGATGTTATATTGTGGCTTTAAATTGACCTCGATGATATTCTGCCAGCTCTGCCTTCAGACCAGAGATCATCTCCCCAAATAACCGTTGAATTTATCTGGGCAATAAGATGCTGGACTCTATGCTTGGTATATGTTTGCAACGAAAGAAGCTTGACTGAATTTGAACTGTAATACAGCAACAAGGTGGAGGAATCCACCATGGGGGGAGGGCATGGGGAGGGGTTGGGGGAATCCCAGAGCCTATGAAACTGTGTCACATAATGCAATGTAATTAATAAAAAAATATATATATATAAGCTAAAAAAAAAAGAAAATTTTGCTCTAGCTCCTGGGCAACACTGCTGGCCTCTGTTAAAAATATAAGAAAAATAAAAAAGAAGCCTGGGCTGGCGTGGTAGCGTAGTGTCTGGAGTCCTCGCCTTGTATGGCTCTGATCCCATGTGGGCACTACTTTTAATCCAGGCAGCCCCACTTCCCATCCAAACCTGGCTTGTGGCCTGGGAAAGCAGATGAGGATGGGCCAGGGTCTTGATACCCTGAACCCACTTGGGAGACTGGAGGAGGTTCCTGGCTCATGTCTTTGGTGAAGGCAGCTCCAGTAGTTGCTGCCACGTGGGGAGGGACTAAGACGGAGGATCTTCTCCTCTGTTTCTCTTCCTCTCTATATATCTACATTTCCAATAAAAATGCACAAATATTTAAAAAATAAGTAAAAAGAAAGGAAAACTGAGAAAAACCCTATTTGGAAACATTAAAATAAGGAAAGCTGTTATTATTTTATTATGAATAGGTATTACTGGTTTTGTAATATTATATAGGTACTAGAAAGGGAGGAAACACAACTAATCTATTTACATTTCGATCCCTGTGTCTAGTCGACCTCTTGGCATGCTGTTAAAAATAATGAATATTTTTTGAATATTTTCTGAATATTTATAGAGAAAATTAACTGTTCCAATTCATCCTCATACCAAGAGTTGAATTCAGAAAACTTTAAAAGAAGGAACATTGCATTGTTCTGTGAATAAATTACGGAAAAGAATATAATATAAACACTCTACATACTGGGAAATCTCTCACCGAGGATAGTGAAAATGGAACGAGAGTGCTTAGAAGGACAAGTGTAGACAGATAGATGCAGATTTTAGTCACAACACGGTTTCATATCCTAGTCCTCACCTCTCAGTTGTGGTCCTCAGCACCATAGCATCAGGTAAGATGAGGATCTCAGGAGACACAGCTCATTAGTTGCCAGTGCCCAGAAACCCAGCTGGCTCGGAGAAGGGGGTGGGAAAGAGAGAGGAGCTGGATGCAGATGATAAAACTCAAGACTTGTCCAACAGAGCAAGAGAAACAGCTTGGCTCTGGATACTGGCTGCAGGCAGCTGACACCCCCCCCCCGCCCCGGAAGCACTTCATCTTCACATCACCTGTGAGTTCCAGGGCCAAGGGAGGGGACAGTGCTGTACTGGGACGGTGGCATCTGGGTTGTGAGAAGACACAGGGCAGACGGCTTTGCTTCCTGGTCCCATGCAGCTCCAATGAAAAGAGAGAGCAAAGACTTGAGCTGTGGTACTGGATGTGGGACCACTTAGAAATTCTAGCTTCCTCCTAGAAGGGACTGTTTTAGAACCTCAGCAATCCCATGGCAGTGAGTGCAAGGAATTCCTTGAGTTTCACAGCTGAGAATGTCACGCAAGTCTGCCCAGAAAAGCAGACTAGGAATTTGTGAGAGGGAAATTCCAGTTACTAGACAGGGACGATACTCTGAGTTTGATGTGGCACTGGGTACCCAGCTCTAGGAGGGTGCAGGGAAGAGTTGCTGAGGAAGTGTGCTCATTGTCCTCTCTCCCGGTTTTCCACTGCAGACAGCAGATATCCTCCTTGGATGAGTAAATAGGAATTGTGCCCGACAGAAAAGCTTTCTCTGAGATTTTCTCCTAATGATACTATTTTTCCTCTTCCCTGTGAAATTTTGTCATGTATTCGGAAACCACATCCATACTTTCCTAACAATTATATAAAAGAAATATTAATTATGTAGAAGAAATATCTCTACTTTCCTAAAACTTCCTGCAAAGGAGCCTTTTCATGTCTTTGTTCCAGACAGCCTTTTCTA
This sequence comes from Ochotona princeps, assembly GCF_030435755.1. Lineage (NCBI taxonomy): Eukaryota > Metazoa > Chordata > Mammalia > Lagomorpha > Ochotonidae > Ochotona > Ochotona princeps. Next base: position 50,135,756 of record NC_080835.1, read on the forward strand.
GGTTTCTAGGTGGTACAGCTTCAACAATGCTCCTTCAATCAAGGTGCACTGAGCTGGTGAGAATCATCTAAGCATAGTGTCAGATGAGCAAAGCAGAACAGAAGTCACCACTTTCATTCTAGTTGCTGTTACTTCTGTTGATATAAATTCCAAACATCTCTTATTAACTAAATTTTTCAAGGCTTAACCCATGCTCTTGCCTAGACTTCCACCTCCATTCAATGCCAGATACCAACCACTTCTCTCCACCTATTTCTTTTCTGTTCTTTCTGCTCTTGTGTTTTATGCTAAGTATGTTCTTCTTAGTGATATCTAGGATGGGAGGGATGAGCTGAATTAGACCAGCTCCCCACAGTGTGATAGGCACAGTGAAGGCAGAGAGGAAGATGGACCCAAGAGTAGGAATTGCGAAGCCTGACCACAGATGTGGACAGAAATAGTAAAGTCAGGTAAAGGTTCTTTCAGAGACAAGTGTTAAATTGGGAAAGAGAAGAGGGAGAAGGTAAGAAGAATGATAATGCATGATGGTGGGATGCTGTGCAGTGCATGGTTACACGCTATTTAAGGCAATTTTCTCTTTTTAAAACGGGAACCCCAAAGTTCTTTTGTACTACTAGTGCATGTATAATGGGAGAAGACTAGTAGATCAGAGGACTGAAACAGTAGTGTTCCACTCATCAGTGATCAGACTTTGGGATCAGAGGACCCTTACATGAAATGGTTTATGGAAAATCCCCAAGCTCCAACAAGCGTTCTGTGTTATGACTCTTCCTGTCTCAGATGGCCAATGCTGTATCAGTCCCTATTCACATCAGGCCTTTGATTATGTGGCCTCCAATCCCTCATCAATTCCTTTTTACGATTTCCTTAATGTTTTCTATGTTGTATTAATTTTTTGGTGGGAGGATTTGAAACCAATTGCAAACTCAAAATTGAAACATGTATTTCATACTCTTTTTTAAGGATATGTTTATTTTTGTTGGAAAGGAATATTGACAGAGAGAAGGAGAAACAGAAATATTCTCCATCCAGTGACTCACTCCCGAAAGGTCTCAAGGGACAGAGTAGAGCTGATCTAAACCTGGAAGTCTGGAGTTTCCTCCAGGTCTCCCAGGTGGATGCAGGGTCCCAAGCCTTTGGCCTGCCTATTTCTTCTTTCCCAGGCAACAGCAGGGGGTGGACAGAAAGTGGGCACCACTGACAGAAAACAGCACCCACATGAGAACCTGGTGCATAGAAAGTGAGGTCTTTAATTAGTAGTCTACCTTGCCAGCCCTCATAATCATTTCAAACTTAATATTTTACATATTTTTGTTGTTTTGAATTAGTAGCTTGTGGAGTCTCGCTCTCCCCAGCCTTCATTCTGTTGGCTGTATCTTCACTTCATTGATTGTTTTCCTTGATGTGTGAATCTTCTAGTTTGGAAAAAATTGTATTTGTCTACTTTTGCTTTTGTTTCATGTAATTAAGGAGTCTTTCCTAAGACATCATTGCCTACTCCAACATTTTAAAATGTTTCCCTTACTTTTTTTTCTAGCAACCTTTAGGTCTCAGTCATCTTGAACATTAGGAACAACAGTGGGGAAGAAAGAAAAAAAAAATAGATGTATTTAAATGGTAGTAGTAACTGTTTGCCTTATTTACGTATGTGGGATCCTGGCATGTATAAAGCAAGGACTTTAGCTGCTAGGGTGCATTGCCATGCCCCTGTCCTCTTGATATTTAATCAACCTTTATTTTCTTCTAGTTTATAATAGGTTTGGGAGTATATGATAAAGTTTTTAATCTCAGGTTAATTTACATCAAAGGTGAGTTAAAGAATAATCTTTATCACTGTGTATGTCATCATTACTTACTAAAAGAGTCCATGGTTAGAAACACCCTATGGAATATTTGTCAATTCTAGATGACTCTGTAAACCAAGTTTCCCAGGCCCATGGGACCAAAATTAGTGAATCTGTCAGCATCATGTAGAAACTTTTTGAAGTTTTGTAACATGTTCAAATTATTTCCCTTTTGCCTAACTTAGTACTGGCTTACATGTTCCAAATTAATTCCAGAAATAATTTCTAAGCCTTCTGTTCATGTCGATATTCATTGAATTTTGCTTTCCGTTGCGATTTGTCTTGTATATAGTCATGAACTTTCAGGATGACAAAGTGCTGGAGAATATTTTTCAGCTCTGTCTTTTTTAAATTGATCCAATTTTCTGTGTCTTCCATAAACACAGGTGAACTTCCCTCAGTTTAGGATTTATCTCATGACTCTATCTAGCAATGACACTGCTGCAGTCTCTGAATTCCTCCTTATCTGCTTTCCTAACTACCAGAGTTGGCAGCACTGGCTGTCCCTGCCCCTCAGCCTCCTCTTCCTCCTGGCCATGGGGGCCAACGCCACCCTCCTGATCACCATCCTGCTGGAGGCCTCTCTGCATGAGCCCTTGTACTACCTGCTAAGCCTCCTTGCCCTGCTGGACATTGTCCTCTGCCTCACTGTCATCCCCAAGGTCCTGGCCATCTTCTGGTTTGACCTCAGACCCATCAGCTTTTCTGCCTGCTTCCTCCAGATGTTCATCATGAATAGTTTTCTCCCTATGGAGTCCTGCACATTCATGGTCATGGCCTATGACCGCTATGTGGCCATCTGTAATCCACTACAATACCCATCCATCATCACCGATCAATTTGTGGCCAAGGCTAGTGTCTTTGTTGTGGTTCGAAATGTTTTGTTGCTTTCACCTGTTCCTATTCTCTCTGCTCAGCTTCATTACTGTGGAAAAAATGTCATTGAGAATTGCATCTGTAGCAACATGTCTGTGTCCCGGCTTTCCTGTGATAATTTCACCCTTAACAGAATCTACCAGCTGGTGATTGGTTGGACCTTGCTGGGATCTGATTTTATCCTCATCTTCCTCTCCTACACCTTCATTTTACGGGCTGTGCTTAGGTTCAAGTCTGAGGGGGCTGCAATGAAGGCCCTAAGCACATGTGCCTCCCACTTCATACTCATTATCTTCTTCAGCACCATCCTGCTGGTGGTGGTGTTGACGAATGTGGCCAGAAAGAGTGTCCCTATGGATATCCTGATCCTGCTCAATGTCCTGCATCACCTCATTCCCCCTGCGTTGAATCCTATCGTGTATGGTTTTCGTACCCAAGAGTTAAAGCAGGGATTTCAGAAGTTACTGCAGAAGGGGCTTTAACTACATGGAAGGGATGATCTATAGAGACACCAGTTACACTGTTTCCTCCGTTTCTGTTTTGGGATCTGGGGTTCAGACACTACATGAATGCTCACATACTGAGTGTTTTGTACTTTTTGTTCTTCCAGTGTCAGGAATTAGTGTGGACTCCTTAGTACCTAACTGAAGTTGATTTGCTGAATTTGTAAACTAATGTCCTTAGGTGTCTAATTTTGTGTCTTGATATTTATATATTCAAATCATTTCATCTTCACAAAAATTATGTATGGTAGAATTATGTTTCCACTTTATACTTTAGAAAAAATTTAGGAAGAAATACAAATGCCTGTAATGACTGGTGGAGCATCAATTCTGTTGAACTCTTGAGTTTCTCCATTACACAACACACTTTCCTCAAATCAGCTCTTTGCTGTGCACCTCAGGTTGTGATCTCTGGGTCATTTTTGTGAATCTGCTGCTGCCCACATCCTTTTTTTCTAGACTGATCTCCTTCAGATCCAGAAGGATCCAGGAGGAGGTACAAAACTGAGCGATGTTATCACCACCTTTTGCTGATCAGCTCAGGTATCTTTCACAAAATAATAGTGTTAGTAATAATAATAATAATAAGAAGAACAATTTTGTCAACCTATGCCCAGCATAAGCCTTATGCATTCTTTTGGAAACGCCAGGACATGAAGATACATAAGGAAATAGAGGTGGAAAAGGTGAAGACCAATAGTATAGTCAGTGGTAAAATCAACTGTGGTAGTATTGGAGATGTTATTTATACTCAAAACCTTGTCCCAAATGGTCTGGAAATGAAGACAGTCACAATCTAATAAAAATAGGTGAAAACTTACTATGTAGTTAGAGGCAGTAGTATTATTGTTTACATAGATAATAGGAAATTGAAGGTTCAGAGCTTTCCTAGTCATAAACTGAAACTTATTTGGAAAATTCCATAAAGTAACCCCAAAGGCCACTCTATTAATAGCTAAATCATAGACATTTGAAATTAATATTTCATCAAAGATGATCTTTCTTGCATGAAATGCTTCAAGGCTGATCAGTGCCACCAAGGTATTCAAAAAACACTGGCATAACTTCTGATTACTGAAGATGGAAATTGGGATCTCCAGAGTGACATGTATGACCTGATGTCCTGGTGATGTCAATGTCTTTTTTTGTGTGTGAGAAAAGGTTAGTAGGTACATGGTCTTCTTTAAGACATCCACATTAATTTTGGGCATCTGGTTGCAAGAAAGCAAGCTTGGTAGAATCTTCACTTAAAGAAAAATCTGAATTCAATTCTAATCTTGAAGGTCCCAACTGAGATGTATCTCATTTGATTTTCTATTTCTGGACAATATTGCTCTTTCCCAAACGTAAAATTTATTTTTTGAAGTTTCTTCAATTTGCTTTGGAGACTTGAAATCACCCTGGCCTCAGAGCCCTTAGAGGTGCATTCCCTTTGCTGTGCGCACAGTCCTTCTAAGGCTGTGAAACAGATCTCTTCTAACTAATGGGGAAGGATGGAGCTTATGCCACCGCAGATACAACTATGAGATCAGAGTGGAGAGGGGAGTTGGGATTTTGTGTACTCAAGAATGACTTTAGCTTATCAGAGTCGAATCAAAGGGGCTAGATTTACCCTTTAGCTTGAAACAACTAAAAAATTGACAAAATATGAAGTAATGATTCTTAAGGCAGTGGATGTCAGGTAATGGACTGCCATACATGAAAGACAAGAAACAAAGATGAATCTTCACTGTAGACAGATTGTACAGTTTTTTTGGGTTTTTTTTGCTCTTTCTTTCTCTTTCTTTCTTTCTTTCTTTCTTTCTTTCTTTTTCTTTCTTTCTTTCTTTCTTTCTTTCTTTCTTTCTTTCCTTCTTTCTTTCTAGAAAGATTCTTGGTTATGTCAGGCAAAAAACAAACTCAGCGAAGTATTTCAGTCTTGTTTTAAGGAGCAAGATGTGGGAGTTGGGAAAGTTAAGGTGACTAGTACTCATGAGGCAACTAAATGTAAAAATAATTTCAAAGATTTAGAGAGATCCCTTAAGCATTCAACAAAGTACTAGTCATCAAATGCAAATGAGGAAACTATTAAAAAATATGCACAAAGAAAGCTAGAATAACTCACATGATACCACAATAAACTCTGGGATGATCTTTCAGTTTTCCAGATTGAAATGTGTTTGTCTCACCACTGAGGGTTGCCCAATGGAAGGAGGAAAAATTTAGATGAGGCAATTTCCTTCTGCAAGTGTTGGGCACGGAGAGGAACGCATTTTTAACTTGTCAGCAGTCAGCTTTGACCATAAAGATCACCTATTGCAAGATTAAAGTGTCCTGATAATCTTTCCATGGTTGACGTTGAACTTATCTGGACAACAAGATGCTGGACTCTATGTTTGGTGTATGTTTGCAGTGAAAGAATCTCAACTGAATTTAAACTGTGGTAATGCCACAAGGTGGAGGAATCCACCATGGGGGGGTGGTTGGGAAGGGGTGGGGGGAATCCCAGTGCCTGCAAAACTGTGTCACCTAATGCAATGTAATCAATAATTAAAAACAGAACAAAAAAAACAAATAAAAAAATAAAAAAAAATCTTTCCATGGTTGAGAAATCAATTCTATGGCATATGATGGGATACAGATCTGAGATGGAAATGGGTAAAAGCAATGTCAAAATGATAATAAAATAATAAAATTATACATAATTTTTGGAACTGTTTTTATACAAATGAATTTGAAAATCTGTAAAAATATAAAATTATCAAGCCAGTTTATGACCTGGCTTCTCCACTTCCCATACAGCTCCCTGCTTATCACCTGGCAGAACAGTAGAGGGCGACCTAAAGCCCTGAGACCCTGTACCCAAGTGCAGACCTGGAAGAAGCTCCTGGCTCAGATCAGCTCATCTCTGGCTGTTGTGGCTGGTTAGGAAGTGAACCAATGGGTGGAAGATCTCTCTCTGTCTCTTCTCTCTGTAAATCTGTGTTTCAAATAAAAATAATATTAACAATATAATATTGTTAAAAAATAGTTTTAAGATATTGATCTTTTAAATTTATGAGTAAAAATTCAAATAAAATATTATTCTAGCAGAATAATGAACCAAATGACATTTTTTATCAATAAGGTTTCATTCTAGGAAAACTAATAATTTTAATATCAGATCAGGTCAACATAATTATGATTTTAATGTGTTGGTGTAGATTATATGATTATCTTTACCAATGGAGAAAAACTGTAAAATGTTATACCTGCTTGTAATTTTAAAATGTTTCTGAAAGTTTAGGAAAATTCCTTAGCCTGATGTGGCGCCTATTTATCAAATACTTCATAGCCATTAAAATGGAGACATTTAGAAGTATTTGTATTAAAAATAAAGTGAGTGTTCCCAGGTCACTGCTGTTCTTCCTTGTAACACTGAACAACCTGAGCAACACTAAAGACAAAGAAGAGAGAGGAGCTTAAAGGATCTCAGAGTTACAGTGGTTAGGAATGACATCAGCAAATGGTGGAATGTAAGATCCCTGGCCTGTTCTCCCTCAGGTGAGGTTCAACAGGTAACCATCCACAGGCAAGAACACATTTCGTACTGAATTTTGAAGTCTTCTCACAGTTCCCAACAATGTATCATACCTGTATGAAGAACTAGAGAGAAGGAGGTCATGGGTTGCAAACATTAAAAAAAAGGGAAATGGAAATGCTAATTACATATTTTGATCAGTTTATACAGTATACATGTGTTGAAATATTGCATAAATGTACATAAAGTGCACGTAAAATGTATAAATGTCATATATTAATCAGAAATATCAAGAAAAGAGAAACAAAAAAGAAAAGAAGAAAGAGAAGCAAATATCTACAATTTGAGTTAAAAAATTCTCAAAACATGGAGGGTGAGACTAGGCCAATGACTAGACCACAAAACCCAAGTGAAGCCTCCTTGGCAGGGGAAGAAAACCAGCTTCTCTTTGGCTACAACACCCCTCCTCCAGGCCTCCAGTGTGTTTGTAGGAAACACTTTCATCAATGGGCACAAAGAGCCTAAAGATGCATTTAGTTTCCACAGAATGTCAGGTTAGGTTCTAAGAATCCCACTTCTGTCTCGGCTCCTCAGGGACTCTTGGGGATTGCCAGGGATAGATCACCCCGAGATCAGCGAGGCACAAAGAAGGTGGATGGGGCTCACGGCAGTGTGCGTAGTTTGGCAGTAGCCCAGTGTTCCTAAGGGACAGCCGTTCCTGACCGGACAATAAAGCATACCAAGAATTGTAGACTGTGGAACAAGTGGGCTGGTGTAAAGGTGTAGAATAGAATAAAAAGTTTATTACAACAAATGAAGCTGATACATTATCATATCACCTTCACAAAATTTATCAGCCTAGCTATACGCACAATCTAGCTGAATACATTGAAAAGCATAAATGAAAATACCCAACATGCTGTTTGCATTAGTAATTTCTGATGAATAGGATTGAACAGATTTAAAATAATATGCAATATTATGTAACTTGGATTTTAGAATGTGGCTGTATTATTTTATAATCTGAGAAAAAATTTAAATTTTCCTGTGATTGGGCTATGTTAGAATAAACACCAAAGAGTGAGTATTGAATTGATGACAGACGTGCTTCAGTATTTATCAGGTTGTAAGCACAAGGAGTCAGTGGATTCATAGGTGCATGTAAAGGTCACTGATTAGAAGCTCATGGAGATGTAGAAACAATAAAGCAATGAGGTCTGGGAACTACAAAGCAGTCTCTTCATGTACTGTCAGTTTCACTGTAACATTTCTTGAAATCCCAGCCTTGGCTGCGATTTAGTTCCAGTGTTATCTGTGACCAGCTCTGTTGTGTCCCCAGTGCATACCTCCCAGCAAAAGTGAATAGGGCTGTGTTACTAAGTTCTCAAAGACACAGAACTTGACCACCGAGTTGCCTTCTCTTGATTCTCTCCACTGTATCTATTACGGATGGGCACAGTGCTACTGCACAAAAGAAAGGGCCAGACAGTTCCATTTAAACAGCAGGCTACTACAATTACACTGATCCTAAACAAATTTTTTTCTTCTTCAACTACCTGTTAAGCAGTGATGTCTACTATAGATGAGACAAGAAAATTAAATATATTGTTTACTGAATAAGTTACATAACTAAGATCAGTAGGGAGATACTATAAGCCAGAAATAAAAACTTTTTTTAAGCCCAAATTATTTTTAATATATTTTTTAGACAATCTTGACATAATTAAGGTAAAAAGGTTCAGGCACTACAGGAAGATGGGCAAGACAATTAGTTCCCATATTGTTTCCTTAATATATCTGATGTAAAAGGGGATTTTAAGGGAGAAGCCCTACCCAGTCTCCCACCCACCCCAGGTCCTGGATGTGGGGCATGCTCCGAGGGTCTTGCTCAAGTGGTTTTGATAGTTCACCAGCTATGAATCGCTGCCACTCTCACCACTCCAAGCACAATGAGGACATTGAAGAATCCACTGATTGTCACAGTCCATCATAGAGTCTCCATTTGCCCGGTATTTTGCTGCCAACATTTAGCTGAGGTGGTTGATTGACTTCTTCAAAAGATTTTCTGTCTTTTGATAGTTAGGGTTCTGAGTCTGGAAGCTCAATTGAGGGAATCCCCAAAGAAACCCTGTCTGAGGTGTTCCCAGACCAGATTCTTGTATGTACTAGCAAGCATAGGGCCTGGCACAGTCCATTGCCCCGATCAGCTGGTGGTTGCAGTTGCTGGGTTGGGTCTGTTTTCGTCCCTGTCTTTCACTGGAAGCAATGGTTTCCGCAGTCCAGGCTGGTTCTGCCCAGCACGTACAAAACCTTCACACAAACCAATGTGGGCTGCAGCCTAGTCAGAGCCACCCACAATAACCCCCACCAGGCACACCCCCGTCCTGGTTTGCCAGTATGTGCGGCAGACTAGTCTGGTCTGTCCCACATCCCATTCGGCTCTCATACATGTCAATGGGTATTAAAACCTTGTTCCATCTAACCAGTTCAACTATCCAGCCTTCACGGATGTTGTTGGGTGTCTTTCTGCCTAGCCAGCCCAGCCCCTGTCCTAGTTTTCATGCCCTTCCGTGGGGGGTGGTAACCTAAGAGGGAGGAGCCCACTATTTCCCTCCCAGGCCACTCCCACTCCCACATTATGCACTCTCCTGGTGGTTCTGTGGTTTAACTTGACAGAACTAGCCCCCAGTGCCAAATTCTGCCAGCTGATGCTGTGGCTAAGCCCCAACAACCCTCACCCACTCTAATGGTAGATTGCACCAGTAGGAAAAATCAGCCCAGCCTGGCTTTTCCCTGATCTGGTCCACATGAGGCGCACAGGTGTTGTAGACCTGCCTAGTCTGGTCTGTCCCCATCCCAGCTCATGCTCTCCAGTGGGAGTAGCTGTCCAGCAAGGGAACCACCCCTTATTCCCCTGCTGGCTCTGCCTCCTCTCTCCCAAATTCTCACGTGTGCTGGTTGGGTGCTGTGGTCACACCTGGCACAAGCAACCTCACCTTGGCATTCTGTGTTGTGTACTGCTTTTGTCGTGACCGAACCTGATTCGACCCACACTCTGTTCCGGTTCTCGGATTTGCCAATGGATGACGTGAACTGATTCAGCCTGGTCTGCCCCCGACCCATGCCAAATGTGTGCCCGTGGGAAACTTTCCATGGCCTATTCTGGGCTGTTTCCTAACATGCTTCTTGTGCTTACCTGCAGGGTCTGTGTCCTGCCAGAGGAATTGCCCAGGCTACTCCATCAGAACCCCTCCGAGTGCCAGATTTCAAGCATACCAGTGGGTCCATGAGCCAGCACTATTCAGTTCACCTCCTGTCCTAGCAGGATCAGTGGCTTTTCCTAACTGGCCTTCAGCCCATTCTGGTTCTTGCTGTTGGATGTTTCAGCCCAGCCACAGCTCGTCCATACCCACATACAGCTCATACATGGCTCAATTGGGGTTGAGACCTAGCCTAGTCCATCCCACATCTACCCTATTACCCCAAATTATTTCTGTTTTGAACAAATGCTTTGATAAACTTCTTTCAGATTTGCCATAAATTAACAACTTATAATTATACTGTATGTATAATTATATGTATGTATATATGTATATAGCTCCTCTTACAACTGACTACCTCACTTAATAGGAACTTATAATGCAATGGGAATCCCATTGCTGAAAAAAGTGGGAATCATTGTTTTACTTCTGCTTGTGCTCAAATCTTAGCTTTCTTGTTGAAACCAACTTATTGTGGTGAATGATCCTCCTCTAAAACTTAGATTTGCCGTATCTTCGTCTGCATTGCTTTCTAACTTCAGCTCAATTTTCAGATATCCTTGTTGGACATTAAGATCCCTAAGACAGAATCTTCTTCATCCTACTATTCATCCCTTTCTTGGCTTTGTTCTTTGGAAAGCTTAGACGGTGCAGCTCATCCACAGACAACTCTGTTGGTAATAGCCCATACTTCTTACTTCCCTCTATTGCAGTTACTTGAAAAAAAAAAAAAGAAAAACTCAATTTATACTAAAATACAAATCTCTTGTGCAGACTTGACACTTGTTAGAAAAAAATCCCATCAGTAAACATATTGACCTCACATTAAGTTAATCATCACTAATTAATGTGCAGGTGATAAATACGCTAATTGTCCTGATTTGATCATTACATAGTATCTACATGAATCAAAACATCATACTATTTCCCATAAATATGTGCAGTTATTATGTGTCTGTCAAGAAAACATGTATTAAAACTGCTCCCCAAAGCGGTGGCATGTGTAAGAAAGAAAGTGGGCGGTTCCTTCTGCTGTGGTGACACTCTGCTGTCCTGCAGGTTTGTCAGGGAGGACTCCACTGGACCTCTGAAGGAAAAGCACCAACCAGCAGAGGGCGACAAGAAGCAGGGCCTCCTCCTTGCACTGAAGTTGAAGGGCGTCTCTGAAGAACCTGGATTTCCATCCTTTATTTACTACTTCCTAGATGTACAATGGTCGGCAGCTTCCCTTCCCACAAGCTTCTCTTTTGCTGCTATGAAGAAAGGAAATAATAACACCCAGGGCACATCTTGAAAGATGTGTATTTATGTAATAGCCTAGGTCCGAAGTAGTTTCTCAAGAGATAGTTACGTGGGTTTTTGTTGTTGTTGTTTGTTTGTTTTTGTTGTTTTCATCTTACCTCCCTCTACCTGAGGCATATATGGAAAGACAGGGAAGGAATTTGGTCCAGTTGAGAAATTAGTTCCAGTATATGCCAAAAATGCCAACTTTACACTATCTCACTGCTTGTAGGTAGAGCCCCTGAAGAACACGGGCAGGAGTTAGACGTCTGGTTGGTGTATTTCTTTTTCCACAGCGACTTCTGCAGTCCTTGTCTCACTCGTTTTTCCTTTTGTTTCCCCCTGTTCCTATGCATCTTAAGTAGATTCCTTTTGATAAGAGATAATTTTAAAAAAATATTTGTATAAGGCGAACAAATTTCGTTTTAAAAAATATTTATTTATTTTTATTGGAAAGGTAGATTTACAATGAAATGGAGAGACAAAAAAATCTTTCAACTTCTGGTTCACTTTTCAAATGGCTCCAATGGCTGAAGCTGTGCTGGGAGCCGGGAACGTCTCCCAGGTTTCCCACATGAATGCAGGGTCCCAAGGCTTTGGATTATCCTCTAAAGCTTCTCAGGCCACAATCAGGGAGCTGGAATGGAAGTGGATCAACTGGAACACAAACCAGTGCCTAGATGGGATCCCAGTGCATGCAAAGCAAGAATTTAGCCACTGAGTCATTGCTCCAGGCCCTGAACAAATTTCTTGTATCATATATATCATTTTAGGAGCATAGTGATACTCTAAAATTGCCTTCAAAACTTTCACTTGCCCATTTTTAGAAACTGCTTTATTTGATAAGTAATTCACATTATATATTTCAAAGGTTATTAGTGTGTAATCCAAATGGTTCTTAGTATGTTCGCAGAGTTGTACAATTGTCATCACAATAAATTTAGAACACTCTTATTGCAGGAAAGGGACATTTCACAACTATTAACAGTCATTCTCCCTTACTCTGTATTTATTGTCTCCCTGTTTGCCCTCCCTACCCACTCTCACCAGCCCAAGTTCCAGGCATGTCCTTTCTATTCTATGTATTTTCCTATTCTGAACATTCAAAAAATATTTCATTGTTTACCTGTAATTATGGGTAAATAGCTCCAAATGTCAACAGCTCCCAAGTTCTTCCTTTCCCATAATCACCCATATCTCTGATAAGCATCAGTCTATTCTCTGTTTTGATGAGATCAGTTATGTCAGTTATCACAGGTGAGGGAGAATATGCTGTTTGTCTTTCTGGGATTAGCTTATTGTACCTAATGTAATTTCTAAGAGTCCATCTATGTTGTTGCTAATCAGAATACCTATGTTTTAAGTACTGAATAATATTCCCTTTAAAATTCATATTGAATATATATATATATATATTTCAAGCTTCCACATATGAGAGAAAATATGTGGCATTTGTCTTTCTGCATATGGCTTATTGCCCTTAATATAATGATATCCATTTCCATCATCTTGTTGCAAGTGTCAGGATTTCGTTCTTAAATAGCTGATTAATATTACATTAAGTATATGTAACACATTTCCTGTATTCATTTAAGTGTTGATAGGCATTTAGATTGATTTCATATCACAGCTGTGAATAATATTATAGTAAGAATCAGTACAAATTTCTTTCCAACTTACTTATTTCCTCTGGTTATGAACCCAGCAGTGGCAAGGCTGAGTCATATCATAGTTCTAGTTGTCATTTTTTGAGGAACCTGCATTCTGTTCTCTGTAATACCTGTACTAATTGATTCTCCTGCCAATAATGTATGGAAGTTCTCCTTTTTCCCTGTTCTAGTCAATACTTTTTTTATTTTGTGCCTTTTTGTTAATAGCCATTCTAACTGTGGTGAGGTGATATCTTCTTGTGGCATTTATTTGTGTATCCCTGTTGGGAAGAGTCTTGAAAATGAAAATATATGGCTAGGCAGAAGGGGACACAAATGGATAAAAACCGACTAGGAAACTGTTTTTTCCAGTCTATTATTTGTTGAAGCTACTCTTATAGCAAACAGAAAAACAAGTCTGATTTGCTCTGCTGCCTGCCCAAATGCTCTGTTACAAGTGGAATGCCATAGCATAGTGTTATGTTTATGGATAAAAGTGGGCCTAATTGGGATAAAAGAAACCCTGCTGATTATTTACACAGATTTTAATGTAAAGTTTATGAAATGGATATTGAAGACTTGGAAACCAAAATAGATTTTGTAGCTTCTAAAATGATTTCGAAGTACCACAGAGATCATACCTGCAGGAATAGATATGACTTGCAGAGAGCTTGCATCACTCAAGTGCAACAGACGGAATGGGGACCTGGGACAGTGACTGAAATTGCTAGTGACTGATGCTGCCCATAGCTAGTACTAGTGGCATGGAACCCAGAGGAGCAGCCTCCTAGAACTGACACTGAAACTTCTCAAGATCGGATGTTGCTGTGCTGGTACTGATATATTGTTTTTTTTTTCAATTACAAATATTCTTTATTTGAAAAACTATATAGATTATTTGGTAAAATAATGTTATAACATAAGATAGCTAATTTCATGTTGCATCCTGTGTTTTTTTTAGTTGGTACAGTTGGTACAGTTGGTACAGTTTAGTTGGCACTGGGGTCTCCCTTCCTCCTCCTCAAATTCCCTCCCCTCCCATCTGTTCTCCTTTCCAATCTTACAGTGGGTGTCTTTTGTGAATTTTCACAAACCTGTCATACTGCCACTGGGGTGTCTCCCAACGATGTAGGAGATTGTCAGTCATTTCATTGTGAGTCATCCTTGTAGTGCATACATGAGGACTTTTCTCTCTATTTCTGATACTCTTTTTTTCTTATTAATTATTTAGCATTATGTGACAGTTTCATAGGCTCTGGGAATCCCCCCACCCCTCCCCATGCCCCTCCCCCCTGGTGGATTCCTCCACCTTGATGCAGTATTACAGTTCAAATTCAATCAAGATTCTTTGCTTGCAAACGTATACCAAGCATAGAGTCCAGCTACTTATTGTCCAGATGGGTTGAACAGTTTCTTGGGGAAACCATTTCTGGTCCGAAGTTAGAGCTGGTAGAATATCATCCCAGTCAATTAAGAGTCCCAATATAACATCAACAGCAATATGCAACATTATGGAATTGACATGGTTTTGAGTAACCAGTATGTTAAAAAAAAAAAAAAAAAAAAGCAAGTTCTTAACCAGAACCTATTATATACAGGACAGGCTGCTATATACCTTAAAATGGCTATAAGGTACCATTCAGCTGTCTCGTGTCTATTTCATTTATAGTATTTAGCCATTTGTTGTGTTGAAGTATAATTTTGCTGATCTTGACAGATTTTAGGGTAATCTAGACTGGCTTGTAACTCTAACAAGACATTTGTCGGCAATTAAGGTGCAGAACCATTTTTTTTGGGGGGGGGGGTGTGTGCAGGAAAATCCTCAACACCATGGTGAGGAGTGACTAATCTTTGTGTCTCACCCAGCGAGGCATGAGCCAATCCACACCAGCTCTTTCCTGTCAGATTCCAGGCTCTACTTTTTGTTGTCTGTCTATTTATTTTGGTTTTTTTTTTTTAGTTTGTATGATTGTTTGTTTGCTATGAGGGGTTTTTGGAGTGATCCCGATGGTCATTGCGAGGGAGGGCGGGCGTCCAGAGTTGGAGCCAGGCTCGGACCAGAGAAAGCTCTCCTCCCTGGTCCCGAAGGACGTTTATCGTTCTTCTGTTTCTGCGGACCACTCAGGGCTTCTGGTAGTCTTTCCGATGACGTTGGTTTCTGCACGGTAGTGTTTGGACTTCTTCCATCCCCAGTGGAAGCTCCGGTTGGGGATGGGTGACCTCAGAGTGCTCGGCCTCCGAGGGCATCCAATTTCCTGTGGCCTCCTTGGCATTGGGATATAGTCCTTGTTGCTCGTATTAATAGTTTGTGGTGAAGGTCTGGGAGTCTTCATGGTTGGGATCCAAGCTTCCTCCTTACCACCTGCTCCACTCTGGAGTGCCCCCCTGCTCCACGCACATGACCTCCTGTTAAGAGGTTGTCAGGAACGCACCCGATTCCCCCCTCATGCATTGGCATAGTAGTTTTACTATTGTTTAGTGCCGCTTTGAGTCTGTTGTCTATGAATTACCAGATTTGATCTTGATAGGCTATATTGTACTTTTTCCTCACTCTTTTTATGGTCCTGAAAGACTTCCCTGCACTCCCTCCCCATTACAGGTTAACATAGCGTATTGAGGGTATAGTAGGTTTTACAGTTTTTCTATGTAGATCTTGAATATTCTGACATTAATTGTTGGTTTATAGATTATATCGCGTTATCTTATTGCATTGGATACAGGTTGTTAGAGATTGCACTAATATTACAATATACAGGTACTATCTTCCAAGTTGTCATCTTTTCATCTCAGATTAAGGCAAACATGTGGTATTTAATCTTTTGGGATTGGTTCATTTCTCTTAGCATGATGGATTCCAGTCGGGCCCATTTAACCACAAAGAATTGCATTTCGTTTTTTTTAATAACTGAGTAGTATTCCATAGAGTAGATGAACCATAGCTTTCTTATCCAGTCTTCTATTGATGAGCATTTTGGCTGCTTCCAGGTTTTTGCGATTGTCAGCCTCTATGGGAATCAGTTTGGAGAATACTCAAACAACTGAAAATCAACATACCATATGATCCAGCAATAGCACTCCTAGGGATATATCCAAAACATCTCCTACACAAGAAACCAACATTTGTCATTATAGTTTAATAAAACTGGGAAATTTGAGAATTAGCATGATGTTTTATATTCCGAGAGAGGATAAGATGGCTACTAGATGATCCCTAGAAGGCTCGGATTGAATGAATTAAAAATGAATGGAAAGGAAGAAACAGATGATTGAAAGCTGAGCCCATGGGAAAACTGTACCAAGCCATTTTTAAATGGGGAAATTGAACATTTTATTATAACGAAAAAGAGTTTGTGTAAAAGAACCAAATCAGTGAAGAAAGACTGAGAAGAACTGAAGATGAGAGCAGAGGGTAAGGACAAAATCCAAGCAGTTGCCAAGACTTTAACAATTTAATTTGGAGATGAGAAATCACAATCTATCAGTGTCAGAAAAGGAACAGAAAACTCGGGGAAAGCAAGAGAACCTGGGTAAACACTTGTCCTCTTTTTTCTTTATAAAGAAAGAGATAGAGAGGAATTCTCTAGGGCATATTCACAAACTACATCAAGGTTCTTAAGCTAGGATGTTCTCTATCCCAGAGGGAAGCAAAGCTAGGAAAAAAAATATTCTAGCAACCTAATAAATAGTGTGCTCCAAGAATGTGTTAAGAGATATTTCTTAGAGAGGTGAAACCAAGGTAAGTTAAACATGATCAAGATGTAAAAAGTTGCAAGAGGGATGGAGAAAAAGCTGCTGACAAACTGGTATAGGGAGATGAAAAATGAGAGTATGTAAGGAACATAAATAGAAAATGCAGTCATATTTGCCATCTCTTGAGGCTACAATTTTACCTATGCACACTTATACCTGTGACTAAACAATGTCTCACTGTAAAGCTAGATTGTAAAAGCTGATGAGGAAAGAATTACATCACTATATTTTACATCAATTTAACTACTATTTCTGACCTGAGATGATAGATAGATAGATAGATAGATAGATAGATAGATAGATAGAGATATACACACATATGAACAAAAAGAGGGCAAGCAGTAATTTCTTTGCTGTCAAGAACTATACCAGGTGTAATAAAGCTAACGCAAGAATAGGACAGAATGATAGTGTGGTCATCGGTGGGTGCACTACATCTCTTAAGATCATGGAGAGGAGGACTGATTCTTTGTGCATTTTGACTGGTCTCTGAGCTTAATCTTTCTCTCTCTCTCATTTTGTCTCTGTTCTTATTTCATTGGGAATAAAATTTCTTTGTCTGAATGACTTCTCTGTAAATGTTAGCATAAGCGTAACTTCCTCTTTGGAATTTTTCTTGATTCTCCTCTATGCATACTCTGAATACTTCAATAGTTTTATGTTTTAAATTCCATACTTAGGATGCTATTTTCCTTACTAAGTAGTCATTCTGCTTTTATTAAAATTTAAATTCAGATTGCTTGATTGATGATAGAACATGAACAATTTCAATTATTTTATGGAACAGATTGTGAAAAGACCTCGCCACTACTGTATTCCCAAGTAATGCAAGACACTGCAAATTGAGAGTTTTGTTTCCTTCCCAGCTCTAGCAGCTCAGTTTTACTTTCTTCCTTCTGAGAGAATTTTCAAAATTATCAATTCATCTCTCATTTTTGCTATTCAAAATTATCAATTTATCTTTCAAATTTGTTACTCATAATAGCCTTGTGAAAGTGAAGTTATGAGCATAACTAATATTTTTAAAATCCGATTATCATTTACAACCCTTTTCTCTCTTGAGGAATAGTTCTTTCCTCAACTTATTATTTGTTAAATCCTTACCTAGTGGAGGGGTAAGCCTGTGATTATAAAATAAACTGAAAGCATGTCATTGCAAAAGTCAAAAAGAAGAAAAAGAAGAAGAGGGAGGGTGGTACTGCAGGCAAGAAGGAAACTAGGGTAGAAATTATTTCTAGGATCCTAAATTTGTATATATGAAATACATAAAATTTCTTCACTTTATACAAATAAAAATTTAAGTAAAAATAAGGCTGTGATGGGAACTTTTCCAGTTATGAATATTTAGGTTGAGAATTGCTGTGTGGCAGACCTTTTTCATGTATCTGAATGACTAAAATTTTTTCTTCTATTCTCAAAATGATCTAGTACTGACAAACACCCATATAACTAAAACCAAACAGGATCCTAGTACCACATTTTAGGGATTTTATGTTTCCAAATGATAAAGATTTGAGCTTACGCATACCATGGAAATGATCATGTACTTTAAACAAAAATATGTGTGACACTGCCGTACACAATGAACTTGATGGCCCCCTTTTATTTCCAACTATCTTACAAAGTTTGAACTGCTTTTAGGCAGTTGACATTTTTCTACTCCCACGACTTCAAATGCTTTCTTGTTAGGTTAGGGGTGATAGAGTAGTCTGCTTCTGTTCCTGATGTTGCATGATGCTCTGCAATCCCCAGGAGAAGCCGAGAAAAACATCCTACCTTCCTTAGGAATGGAAACAATGGAAAATTAAAATGTCATTTTTGTATTTGACCAGGAATCTGGACTGAAGAAGAAGTGGAACAATCATCACTCATGGGACATAATTAGTTACAGTTCTTTTTGGTAGAAAGAATGTCTATGCCTAATGACACCTCGCCCTATCCCTCTTCATTCCTACTGCTGGGCATCCCAGGTTTGGAAGACCTGCACATCTGGATTGGATTCCCATTTTTCTTTGTTTATCTTCTTGCTCTCCTGGGAAATACTGCTGTCTTATTTGTGATACAGACTGAGCGTAGTCTGCATGAGCCCATGTACTACTTCCTGGCCATGCTGGATTCCATTGACCTGGGCTTGTCCACAGCCACTATACCCAAAATGCTGGGTATCTTCTGGTTCCATCTCAGGGATATATCTTTTGGAGGCTGCCTTTCTCAGATGTTCTTCATCCACTTCTTCACGGTCATGGAGAGCATTGTGTTGGTGGCCATGGCCTTTGACCGCTACGTTGCCATCTGTAAGCCTCTTCGGTATACCATGATCCTCACCAGCAAACTCATTGCCCTCATTGCAGGCATTGCTGTCCTGAGGAGCCTGTATATGGTTGTCCCACTCGTGTTTCTTCTACTCAGGCTGCCCTTCTGTGGGCATCGAGTCATCCCTCATACCTACTGTGAGCACATGGGAATTGCTCGGTTGGCTTGTGCCAGTATCAAAGTCAATATTTTCTTTGGGCTGGGCAACATTTCTCTGTTATTATTAGATGTACTCCTTATTATTCTTTCCTATGTTAGGATCCTCTATTCTGTCTTCTGCTTGCCTTCCTGGGAGGCTCGATTCAAAGCTCTCAATACCTGTGGATCCCACATTGGGGTTATCTTAGCTTTTTTCACACCAGCATTTTTCTCTTTCTTGACACACCGTTTTGGCCACAACATTCCCCAATATATTCACATTTTCTTGGCCAACCTCTACGTTGTTGTTCCTCCAGCCCTTAACCCTATAATTTATGGTGTCAGGACCAAGCAGATTCGGGAGAGAGTGACGAGAATTTTCCTGAAGAGAGATCATTAGCCAAATGGAAGGTGGAAGATTCTTCTTAGAATTCATGCTTTGTCCATTGATAACAGTAGACTTATATCTAACCCAGTAGAAAGTAAGATGGCAGAAGGGAATGTTGCAACTAACAATGTCATTTATCTGCCAGTTGAAGCTTGTGCTTTGAAAGATAATAATGAGAATGTTGGAGTTTGTACAAAAAAATCTACTTTAACAAGCACTTTCACTTATATTGCAGAATCCTCAAAGTTTCATTAAATAAACAGTTCCGAACTGTAAGTGAGAGCAAGAACCATGATAGAGAGCAGCCAAGACCAGGCCAGGGAATTGAACCTTCCGGCATACATTTGGCGCAGGTCAGGGGCAGACCCAGCTGGGCCAGTTCACACCTTCTGTTGGTGAATCCGAGCACCAGAATAGAGTGTGGGTCAGGACAGGTTGGGTCACAACACAAGCCAACATGAGGGCCAAGATTGAGGCCAACTGAGCTATGCTGGATTAGGCTGTAGCCCCCACCAGTGTGAGCTGGAATTGGGGATGGGCCAGGCCAGGCTAGAGCACCCACTGGCAAATGCTGAGGCAAGGCAGGCCATGCCAGACCTGGCCGCAGCACCCAACCAGAACATGCGAGAACCAGGGGAGCGAAGAGGGAGCAAAGTTGGTAGGGCGGTTGCATGGTACTCCCCTGCTGGACCACCACTCCTGCTGTAGAACATGAGTTAGGATGGTAGTAGACCAGACCGGACAGAACTACACCACCTGTTGGCCTCATATGAACTGGATCAGGGAAAAGCCAGGCTGGGTTGACTGTTCCTACTGGTGGAAGCACAAGGCAGAGTGGGTGTGAGTTGGTTGGGCTTTGTTGTGGCATCAGCTGGCAGATGCTGGCATTGGGGGCTAATTCTATCCAATTAAACTGCAGAAAAACCTGGAGAGTGCAAGATTCGGGAGTGGGCCCTGTAGGGAAGAAGTGGGCACCTCTCCCGGGTTGCCACTCAGACTGGCAAACATAAGAACCAGAACTGGGGCAGGCATGGCTAGACAGAGTGGCACCAACCAGCATGTTTGTGGGCTGAATAGTAGGGCTGGTTAGGTTGAAGTAGGCTTCAATGCCATGTATGAGAGCTGAATGAGATGTGGGACAGACTGGACCAGTCTGCTGTACATATTGGCAGGCATGGAATCCAGGACAGGGGAGCAAGCCTAGTGGGGGTTATTGTGGGTCACTCTGACTAGGCTGTAGCTCTCATTGGTTTGTGTGAGGACCAAGTGTGTGGTGGGCAGGATCGGGCTGGGATTCAACACCATTGGTTTGTGTAGAAGACAGGGCTGGAGACAGAACTGACCCAGCAATTGCAACCACCAGTGTGTGCATAAGCTGATTGGGGCAACGGACTGTGCCAGTCCTGCACTGGCATGCACACACAAGAATCAGGACTGGGATTACCTCTGATGAAGTTTCTTTGGGGATCTCTCCAATTGAACTGCTGAACTTGAACCCCAACCATGAAGAGTAGTGCAGGTTCTAAGGTCTGACTGTGGAGTGCGTGTGTCAAAGCTGAGCCTCTCAGAGACTCAGATAGAACAGTGGACAGCATATCCAGGTGCACATGGAGGATACGGCAGTCCATTGGAGCCTGCAGAGGACACCTGGTACCACAACAGAGGACAGAGGATGGAACGAATTGATCAACTACCTCAGCCACATGTTGGCAGTGAAAATCTCTAAGATGAACTATGCTGGCCAAGAGAGATTTCATCAAATTTGGGATGTGAAATTGGCAGCAATTCAGAACTGTTGAACTATCAAAACCACTTGATCAGGGCCCTCAGAGAATGCCCCATATCAAGGACCCTGGGATGGTTGGGAGGTTGAGTGGGACTTCTCCCTTCATCTCCCTCTTTCTCGCAGATACAGGAAGGAAAAAAGAGAATGTGGAATCAATGGTCTTTCACATTTTCTTATAGTCCTTGACCCTTTGCACCCTAATCAACCATGTAAAGATTATCAAAATAAAATAATAATAGTTAAAAAAACCAAGTACTTTTACTTATATTGCTGGATCCTCAAAGATAGTTTCATTAAATATAGCCTACTTTTTCTGCTTTTGTAATGAATATGGATGTTTGAGAAAGTTAAGTGATTTAGGCAAATGTAATTCTTGATAAGAAATAGTAATTTGGGCTCGGCAGCGTGGCCTAGTGGCTAATGTCCTTGCCTTGATCCCATATGGCCGCTGGTTCTTATCCCGGCAGCTCCACTTCCTCTCTATCTCTCCTCCTCTCAGTATATCTGACTTTGTAATAAAAATAAAATAAATCTTTTAAAAAAGAGAAATAGTAATTTAAGGCAAATAATTTGCCTCTAAATTGTAGTAATTTTCTTTTTCTAGGGAATTTCAGAATTGAGCAGAATGTAGAATTTTGTGATTTTTGAAGTGAATTTATTTCAGTGACTGCTAGGATTCCTATATTAGTATATTAGCAAGAGCTTGTGTTAAGTTAGCATGATGCTATCATCATTTACAAAGACACATTACTAAATATGCTTTACAGACAGACACTCATATTATGCACACTACAGTCCTACTTAGTAAATCTATAATTTACCCCTGTGCACATCGAGAAGGAGCCATAGCCATCAAAATAAAAATTAGAGGATAAAGGAAAAAATAGAAATTGAGTATGGCATATATATTTATAAATAGCTTATTCAAAATTTTACTTACAGAAACATTTATAAAATGCATATATATATCTATGTATACACATGCAAATCAGTAATAAAGAAGTAACTCAATGAAAAATGGGAAAGGTATTTGAACAGGCACATCATTAGGAAAATTATATGAATGGCAAATACATACACGAGGTAGCATTTATATATTTGGTTAACCTAGAACTGTGCATATGAAACACAGCAAGTTTGTTCTGCTTACAGTAATAAAAAAAAGTTTAAAGTTTTAGGATGGTTTCAAGCCACTTTGAGAATTCCAAGTTCTGATGATCATGTGAAGTACTAAATACCCTCACACAGTGGCAATAGCTATGCCCTCATTCTGCAACACAGGAATGCACTTACAGTTTAGAAAAAATGGGGCTCATTATTTGCTGAAACAATGCAAACCACACACACAGTGATGAAATGACGGTGTTCTCAAAAAACATGTGAAAAGAAATTTAATATTATATTTAGGCGTGTTTTGGGAATATTTGCAGAAATACATAGGTTCAAAAAATGGATTAAGTCAATTATTGGACATCTTAATTTTTATATAACGGGTAGAGGGAATGAGTGGGGCTAAATTGAAGATTTCTCTGCACACTCCTCCTAAAACGGTTCTGCACCTCAACTGTTGACATTTGCCTTGTTAGAGTTATAAGCCAGTTTAGACTATCCTAAAATCTGCCATGTTCAGCAAAAGTATGCTTCAACACTATAAACTGTTAAATACTAAAATGAAAATAGACACGAGACAGCTGAATAGTAGCCTATAGCCATTTTAAGATATATAGCAGTCGGTTCTGTGTATAAACTAAAATAGAAGGGTCAATGAAGTAGTCACAGGATGTGGTTAAGAACTTGAATTTTTTTATCATTTTTTTTTATTAGTTACGTTGCATTATGTGACACAGTTTCATGGGCTCTGGGATTCCCCCAACCCCTCCCCATGCCCTCCCCCCATGGTGGATTCCTCCACCTTGTTGCAGTATTACAAATAAAATTCAGTTGAGAGTCTTTCATTACAAGCATATACTGAGCAAAGAGTCCAGCATCTAATTGTCCAGATAAATTCAATGGTTTCTTGGGGAGACCATCTCTGGTCTGAAGGTAGAGCTGGCAGAATATCATCCCAATCAATTGAAAGTCCCAACACAACATCAACAACGATTTACAACATTATGGAATTAATTGACATGGTATTGAGTAATCAATATGATAAAACAATGCAAGTTCTTAACCACATCCTGTGACTACTTCATTGACCCTTCAATTTTTGTTTGTACATAGAACCGGCTGCTGTACACCTTAAAGTGGCTATAGGGTACTATTCAACTGGCTCGTTTCTATTTTCATTTTAGTATTTAGCAGTTTTTAGTGTTGAAGCATACTTTTGCTGAACGTGGCAGATTTTAGGATAGTCTAAACTGGCTAATAACTCTAACAAGGCATATGTCAACAGTTGAGGTACAGAATAGTTTTAGGAGGGGTATGCAGAGAAATCTTCAATACCTTAGTGAGGAGTAACTAATTTTGTGTCCTACCTAGTAAGTTAAATGTGAGTCCATGCTGACCGTTTCCTGTCCAGTTCTAAGCTTTCCTTATTAGTCTCTGTGTATCTAATCTATTTTTTTGTGGGGGGGTGGCGGGCTCTGGAACGACCTTGATGGTCATTGCAAGAGAGGGTGGGGAGCCAAAGTTGAAACTAAGTAAGGACCAGAGAAAGCTCCCCTCCCGAGTCCTTACAGATTATTTTAACATGGCATTTTCAAGCTTTTTAGAAGCCAGTCGTGTTCTCTTTATTTCATTGCACCACAGTGGAAAGTAGTAATAACTTAGTGCCTTCAGCATCAAAAAGTTGCATAGTTTCTGGAAAGTATACAATGCATTTTTGATGTGTGTCTGTATGGCTACATAATGCATGCATATTCTCTCTTGTTTCATTTTCATATTATCAAATTATGTGTGTAAATATTTATAGTACATGTATAATAAATGATGACTTCAGCATTATGCATATAATATATGCCATATTACATATAAAATTATTATTTCACAGATTCCTTTTTGTGGCTCCCCTTGTTAGTAAATCTCTGATCAAAGAGACATATTCTTGATATATATTCATAGGATTTTCCTATGAGGATTACAATTGTTCTCATTCTTCTATCCTTAGCTTCCAGATACACAATGTGATCATTTGCAGGCTGACTTTTTGGAAGTGGAGTTTTTCTATAAGGTATAATTTAGTAACATATTCTGGTAGATCAAGCTACTCATACATCGCGTCTTACAAACTTCATGTGAAGTATTTGGATCTCAGAGGGAAAAAAAGGTAAAATCCTTTCAACTCTAAAGGCTGAGATTGAGGAACAAGGTTGGGAGCCAAATTCCTGCATTGAGTAATTGCTAGAGCTGTAAGACTCAGATCTGGGATCAAGCAGTGAGGCATTTTGACCACTACCTGTACTTCATCTATTCCTTATCTCTCCTTCCTAATCCCATCGTCCATGTATCTGTTGGCCAATGTCAGTAAAGGCCCAGAAGTGTTTCCAGTTTTTCTCCCATTGATTATTTTATTTGCTCTTTGATTGGCTTTCTTAGCTGTCATATAACCTAGAATCTGGAATCTGCATTTCTTTTAGTCTGAACTTCCAGACTGATGTTTTAGCTGTACCAGACATCAACACTTAACATTTTATGAACTTAAAGTGTTTGAAATAGTGCTGAATTGGTACATGGATAGAAGAGCAGAGGAGTGAATCTAGAAACAACAGCCTCCATCTGCTGCTTCACTCCCCAGATGACCGTAATGGCCAGAGCTGAGCTGATCTAAGACAAAAACTGAGAGCTTCTTCCTTGTCTCCAACATGCATGCAGAAGCCAAAGGACCTGAGCCATCATCCATTGCCTTCCCAGGCCATAAGCAGGGAATTGGATTGGCTGTAGAATAGCTGGAACTCAGACTCAAACTCAAGTGGGATGCTAGTACCACAGGTGGAGGATTAGCTGGATATGCCACTGCGCCAGCTCCATGAATGTTTCTATATACATTGTTTGGAAGATATTTACAATAAATAATTTCTATGAATATTATTTCCAGGGGAAAGAAAAGGTATAATTTTAGCCTTTGTAGAAAGTGCCAATCAGTTTTCCAAAATCATGTATCCTTTATTTGTTTGTTAGTAATATCTGGGCATTCCAATCACTCCCATCTTACCAGTATTTTTGTTTCTGTTCATTTATTTGTTTGTTTGTGAGGGGATATTTGTTTATTTGGTGCTATCATGCTGGTAGGAAACATCATAGTGCTGTTTAACATGCATTTCCTTAATTGTAAGGTTGTGCCTTTTTCATTCCAATTGGATTGTCTATCTTTTTTTTACAAGGTTGTGAAAGTTACTTTATATCAGCCTATCAACTCTTAGATACCTGCCCACCCAAATATTTTCCAGCCAATTGGATTACCTTTTCATTAACTATGAATGCAAACTATTTAACAAAGTTCAAATAATTAGAATCTCCCATTACACTGAGTACTCTTTGTATCCTATTGAAGTACTTAGTTATTCCATGAAGCTATCCTCCTATATTACCTTCAATGTTTTTATCATTGCTTTACTTTTATATTTGGTCTATGTCACATTGGAATTGTTTTTAGTTCCTGTTGAGAAGTAAAGATCACATTTTCTATATGAATATCTGTTATTTCAGAACTGTTTGTTTTTAATGGTACTGTCTTCTAGGCTGTGTATGTCATCACATTTTGTTGTAAATGAGCTTGAATTTCAGTAAATTTACAGTAGGTTAAATTGATAGATTTGGATGGCCCATGAATGATCCTTTAAACATCCAAATGGCCCTTGGCAGAAAAATGTTCCCCTAATTCTGGAAAGGATTAATTTTAGTCCTGGAAAGTGGACCTGAGTGAGTATTCTTTGACAGATATTTTATAACATGAACAATTCAAATCATCCCAGAGCATCCTTTTGGGAACCCAAACTCATACAAGACAATGAAGTAAATACTGTACCTCTTTAAGCTATGAATCTGCTCTTTTACTATGCTGCTGTAGAACTGGGAGCAGCCAAAAGGCACTTGGATGATGTCGTAGACCTGGAGTTCCTAAAAGCAAGCATCTATTCAACTACATGAAGACAGGCAGGAATTGGGGTGTGTCCTAAAGGGGAGAACTCTAAAACAGAGAACATGGATAGAGTGCCTTGAGTTTGAGGACATATGGTTTGGTCCAACTCAGTGGAAGATATGGGGAATTTAAAGAAGATATTACAAAGTGCCAGACTTTGTACCACTTGTAATTATACATTTAGATACAAACTCAGTTTCTTATATGCATGTTATCTCTAAATGTTTGAAAGTATTAGGAACACAATTGTTAAGCATCTGTTATTTGAGCATCAAGATAAACTATAAGCCATTGGCAAGAAATATACCAAGTAGGTAGGATGCAGATAACTAAAGTTTGTGAATTTGAGAATAATTACTTTCTACAAGATTAGCTTTGATCTCTGAGAACTTAGTGCTCACCTATGTGAATTTGTCTATTTGAGGACGCCCATTCCTGAGCACCTTAAATTCCCTGTCATGCCGATGCATGTCTGAAGTTGTCGATTGCTTTCTCCCTGCCCCATTCCATCTTTCACCCCCTCTCGTGTGTGTGTGTGTGTGTGTGTGTGTGTGTGTGTGTGAGTATTGCATATACAAGACATATTTACAAATACTTGAGTCCTTGCCACCTGTATGGGAAACCTGAATGGAATTCCATGTTTTAGGTGTTGGTATGGCCTAGCTATAGATGTTGTATACACTTGGGGATTGACTAGCAGATATAAAATCTCTCTTTTCCTCTCTCTCAGATAAAGTGAAAATAAATGAATTTTAAAAAATGTTGACTGTGTTGGTTACCTCAACAGAGTTAACTATTTAAAAAGGAAAAGAAACATTTTATCCTATGTAGTTCTGTCTACAAAATCTATTCTATGGAGTTTAAGAAGGAAAGTGAATTCAACAAAGCTCTTTAAATATTTCTAAAACCTTGGATATTCTATACATTTTCTCAGTGGTTGCTTCATTGTTATTCATATTACAAACTCTGAACTGGACATTTTGCTATATCAGAAATGTGATAAAGCTAAGATCAGAGACTAGTCTGTTGCAAAATTCTGTAGCTGAACAACACAATCCCTTTTTCCTGGATTAGGTGGCATAGCTCTCATTTAAATCAGTTTTCCTTTTTCTCAAAAAAATAGTTGAAACTTGTTCCCGAATCTGTTTGGTCCTCACACCGTATATAACAGGATTGAGGGCCGGAGGAACGACCACATATAGATTGGCCAGGAGAATATGAATGTATATGGGAACTTTCTCACCAAACCGGTGGGTCATGAAGGAAAAAAAAGCTGGAGTGAAGAAGACGAGGATGACACAGATGTGGGAGCCACATGTATTCAGTGCCTTGACTCTGGCCTCCCGAGAAGGAAGGCAGAAGACAGCACGGAGTATTTTCACGTAGGAGATAGCAATCAGAACCACATCGATGAGAGCCATTGATATAAGGATCAGTCCGAAGATCATGTTTGCCTTTATATTGGCACAGGCCAGCCGAGCAATTCCCATGTGTTCGCAGTATGTGTGCGCAATGATACGGTGACCACAGAAGGGGAGCCGCAAGACGAGAAACACCAGCGGGATAATCAAAATGAAATTAACACCAAACACCACCACAAGGATAAAACTAATGGTTCTGTTAGTGAGAACTAGACTATACCGCAGAGGGTTGCAAATGGCAATATAGCGATCAAAGGCCATGGCAACCAACACAACAGTCTCCATGGCAGTGAATATGTGGATGAAGAACATCTGTGTTACACAACCCCCAAAGTCAATCTCTGTTAAATTAAACCAAAATATGCCCAGCATCTTAGGAATAGTGGATGTGGACAGACCCAGGTCAATGGAGGCCAGCATAGCCAAGAAGTAAAACATTGGCTGGTGTAGACTGTCTTCAATCTTTATCACAAGCAAGATAATGGAATTCCCCACAATGGCAATCAAATATACAAAACAAAAAGGAAACCCGATCCAAATGTGTATCTCTTCAAGGCCTGGAATACCCTGAAGGATGAAAGAGGTGGGGTGGAACTTGGAGTCGTTTGAAGATAGCATCTCCTTTCTGATCTTTTGGAATCTGAGAGAAAACAAACAAGTTATCAAACTACTGAAAAACTCAAGCAAAATAAAATTAAATTACAATGACTTTTGAAGGACAATCAGAATATTGTGAAATAAATTACGTGTTATTATTTGAAATAAAGGTTTGTTCAAACAGTTGCCAATACTATTTCCACCAAAACACATAAATAAATCAGACTATATCTTCTGTTTAATAACACTATTATTTTGAGAATGGAATAGACAATTGCAGAATAAGCAAACACACATGCACACACATATATAGACTCATATATTAAATATGTATATGCATATACATGATATCACATGAGGAATGTCCTCTCTGGCAAAGTGAAATCTGAGCTGATATATAATCAATGAGGGAAATACGTAGATTTAACTTTAAGTTGAAAATGGACATTAAATATCTTTCAATGAGAATGATGCTTCAACTAATAGAAAAAAATATTCTTTTAGCCATCTAGAGCATGAATTTGAAGAAAGTTGCTCTTTGGAATAAGGCTATGGAAGAAGGACTTTAGGAAACAGAGTAAACCTCCATCCTTTGGGTGTCAGCATGTTGTGAACAGGAATCCAGATTCGTATTTCCTTTTCCTCCCCATGAGATGACTGGTGTGATGGATCAGTTAGTGGTACCTCTGCTTGGGAGTGTCTTGAGCTTCTCAGCCAATGAGACTCACATAGGACGGACAGATAGGGCAAGTGTATTTCCAAGTGTTTTCTTCCTGTAGACATTTACTCTGAAAGTCTGCGTAGAAAAGAATTTAAACATTCCTTGACTTCTACTTTTAGGGAACTGAAATTAAGAATGAGCAGCATAAGAGACATCGTCTCAGTAACACTCCAGGCACACTTACCTATGCCTATGCGATGAGGTTCCTTGCAGCTTCTGATTCACATGCCTTGGGTGTTACTAGTTCTCAGATGCCCTGCCCTGCATTTTCAGTGTCTTCCCTCAGATCCCAACCTGTGGCTTCCTGGAGGACCAGATTATGGCAGTATCTCCTTTTCTGACTTAATTTCATTTGTGCTCTACAGAGGAGAACTTGTACTTATGGTGCAGCAAGCTTCCTCTCCCAGCTGGTGTCTACAGCGTTGTTAGTCCCTGAGGCCTTGAAGGTGCATCTTCCTGAAAGAAAATAGCTAATCCTCCTGTGAATGCATTTCTGCACCATGGGATCTCTGGCTACTGCCTTCCATTATTGGTCTCTACTTTGACCAACACCCTAGACATTATTGTTGGATTTCATTTTTAGTAGCATTAAAATTTTTAAATATGTTGTTCCTGATCTGTAGTAAAAGAGATAACATAGTTGCAAATGTTTCATAAAGTCTGGAAATAATAAACATTAAAATAATGCTAATGCCATGGCATGCCATGTGATACTGAATATTAGTAAGCAGGAGGGTTCCAAGGACCTCTGAGATATTTCTGCTGTGAGTTAAAAAAGGGCAAATGTCCATCAGTACAGCCTCAAATCATCTGGAACCATGTTATTTGGTGTTATTTCACAGATGTGGCAGACCCTTCATTGCATCTTGCATTCTGGGGTCTTACAGAAGCATCTAGCCTCCCCTCCTCTGATGTGTGAAGAGCAGGACTGTTGAGCCCTGTCAGAATTAATAACCCAGCCATTCTTTTTCATGGTATATACACCTCAGGTCCTTGTACTTTAGAGTGACTCAAATGAGGTTCCCAGAGTCCAGGCTATTCCACAGATGAACAGAGCAATAGAGTGATTGTTCAGATCAAGCCAGAGTCTTTCATATGTAACTGAGCACCATTTGGTAATTCCTCCAAAGTCATCAAAACCAGCTGTGGAGACAGGCACTGAGCACAGGAGATTCTGCATTGGGATCCCTGGATCCCATAGAAGAATGTCTGGCTTCACTTCCAATTTCATCTTCCTAACAATGTGAACTCTGGGAGCCAGCAGGTGAGCATCCCTACTACCCTGGTGAGAAACCTAACTGATTTCTGGGACCCTGACTTTGTCCTGGACCATGCCTGGCTATTGTAGGCATTTCGGAAATGAATCTGTGAGTGAAAGACCCCTTTTTTTCTGTCTGCCTGAATTTCAAATAAACAAAAATTAGTAAAATAAAAATATATGATATTTGTCTCTATTTATGAGAGATTCAACATTGGAAGCTCCTCATGTTTGAAAACAAATGAACAGAAACGTTAGTTCATCAAGCTTCCCATTTCGGTCCTTGCATTTGTCTTTTTCTGCCACCTACTTCTGAAGTGACTTAGATCTGGTGTAAGTTATTTCCTGGGAAGCACAGTTTGCCAGATGCTAACTCAGTGAAACACTTGCAGCAGACAGCATACTTACCAGGCTTTTCAAAGAGCACTTTCTGGAAAACGTTTATGAAGAAGGAAATGGTAGCAATGATGTCGATTTTTCCGTCCATTGAATTCTGTATTTTATGGAACTGATGTCAGATCACAAGAGGAAAAAATTTGGACTATTAATTGTGAGACTTTGAGTTACATTAAACCACCAGCCCCTTTTCTGTAAAAGCATAAACTGGAATTCAAAGCAGAGACATGGTTTAGAACATTGGCTTCTGACTTAAGGCCATCCCTTCACCTGTGTTGTTTGGGGGAACACTCACATCTCATGATGGTTGGGGACTGGAATCCAAATTATGCTAGTAACAACAGGGTGCTGTGTGAGAGGCTTGGTCACTTCCTCATGTATGCTGCGTAGTATTCATTATCTGGCATGACCTAAGGTCTTACAGCCCGGCTTTGGGGTTCCTTCCTGTAAAACATGGGTAAGTGTCCTGTTTCACCAAGCCAGGACACCACCATCTGTGAGCCTGAGTACTTAACAGAGACCATATTTCACAGAGATATGTTGAAGGACAACTACATTTCTGGAAGAACTAAATGGAGAGAATCTTTTAAGCTACCTTTAGTTGTCATAACAGAGCTCTCTAGCTTCCTTAATGGCATACTATATCATCTAATCAACTCTTCTACATCTCCTCTTAATTTCATTTTATAGAAAGTTCTGGTTGATGAGTGAACTTGCTCTGTAGACTAGTAATTATTTATCCATATAATTATTTATTAAACAGCTGTTTAATTCCCATCTATTTCATTCTTATAACTGTTTCAGGTGATAATGAAACAATGATGCTACCATAGTGATTTTTTTAATATTGATGAAATTTTATACTTGTGGGAAGATCTGTGTCCGATAAAATCTTATTTTCTTATTTATTTATTTGACAAGAAATGAATAACTTAAATATTTTATTATAAAATCTTTGCATTTTAAAGACACTCATATGATTATTAACTGAATACTACTTGGAATTAATTTTTGCATGAGGATTCTTCAGAAAGTATATAGGAAACTGTAATTAAAAGATGTTCATTTCAATGCAAAATCTTTTGAAATCCAGACATATGACTGGGTTTTCAAATTGATCACAGAGAATATGTACTATGAAAAACTTTGCATATATTTCAAATAAGCTCTTATTTTGGTTATATTTGCTACTACCTTTAAAAAATACCCTAAAATATGAATATGTCATGATGTAGTTAAAATGATTTTTCAAAAACGTATTTGTTTAGGAAGAAGGGGGAAAGGAAGAGAAAGAGGGAAATTGAGTGCTAGATGTAGGGTGAAGCAGAAGAAACCAGTCTAGGTCTTCAGCAAAGATGACAGGATCCCAGTTATCTGAGCCATTGTCTGGTCATCTGCTGCCTCCCAGTATCTGCACTGGCAGGAACCTAGGGTCAGGAGCTGGAGGTGAGTATTGGACACAAGCACCCCACAGAGGAAATGCATTTTAACCCCTAAATCAAATGTTCACTTCAAGTCAAATATTATAGATCAATATAATGAGATGATAGGCAACTTTTTAAAAGAAATAAAGAGACATGTGGAAGAATCACAATAAATGGTAACAGACATTTCTTTCTAGAAGAGAATTTGGAGAATGGAAATTAATGACAGCAGAGTTTATAAACTTCCCTGTAACATTTTTAAGGCTTTATTTAGTTGAAAATCTGGGTGACAGAGAGATAGGGGGAAGAAAATAGGGAGAGAGAGGGAGAATGAGAGAGAGAGAGAGAGAGAGAGAGAGAGAGAGAGAGAGAGAGAGAGAGAATATCTTCCACTGACTAGTTCATCCTCAAATGACCACAGAGCCAGATCGGACTGTACTGAAAGTAAGAACCTGAAACTCCATGCAAGTCTTCCACATGCCTGACAGGGGCCAAAGTATTTTATCATCAATTGCCTTCACTATTTTTGTTTATTTATTGTCTGAAAACCGTAATTTTTGGTAGAAACTGTCAACACCTTGAAAGAGATCATCATGAAGGAACACACTATGAATCTCCACTCTATGCTTAAAGAATGATTGAGTTCTGAGACAAACCTGCGTTGGTGCACTGAAAAAAGCAAACACAATCAGAAAATGGGGTTTCTGTGGAATAGAAAAGAGAGATGGAGAAAGGAGGAGAGGCAGGACTTGAGAGGACTGATAGTGTTGGAAATCTGAGAAGGCCAAGAAAGTGACTAGTGGTACATCAGCTGCTTCATGGTTCAGGGTAATTCTTAGATATTTGGTAACTCTCACAGGTCAAGAGCAGTGCCCACCACAACCAGTAACACCTCTGTTGACCTTTCTAGACATATATATTGTCCTCCTTCCTTTATCTGTTATATCTGAATCAGTTATAGCAATCGATAGTCTTAGTTTAACCCTAATATTTGCATGTGTCATTTTTTTCCAATTGTTGTTTCTCTTTCCTATTGAATACCTAAACATATCCCTTAAGATTGACCACAAAGTATTTTGCCCGCAGCTCCAATCGATATCAGTAACAATTTGTTCAGTTTTCATGAGCTGTGTGATAACTTCTGTTGTGCAGTTAACCTTATAATATTATAATAATCACTATATTGCATTTATATCCTCTTCTAAACTTGCAGTTCACTCATGTTTTTGTGTTAATTTGTCTTTCTCAGTGTATATTATGGAGCCATGGACATAGATGATACTCAGAAAAACTTACTGGCTAATACTGAGAACATGTTTGTGAGAACTCAATGAAAGAATATCTGCAAAATGGATTTCCTACCGCCTGAACAAATGGAAAAGGGTTTCTTCAAACTATATGTTCATTATAAACCAGAGTCTAAATTAATAGCTCTCAAAAATGACATTAAATGTGGTTTATTCAGTGATTAGTGTGTAACAGGAATTATAATACATGCCTTTTGTATTCATGGCAGCATGTAATCATCAGATATTTGTTTTGGGTAAATTTTCTTTTCCATGTTTGATAAAGATAAGAAAGCTGAAATTTAGGGAGATGCAATAGCCTGTTCAAATTTAATCTAAAAATTAGGAGACAGAGGATTTAAATCTTGGGACCAAAATAACTCATATTATAGTTTCCTCAGCTCTTTCCTACCAACTTTTTACTTCCCCCTTAAAATATCTATTCCTTATCTCTCTCTCTCTTTTTCAAACATGTTTGGCTCATATATCCCTGACCAGAGACTATATTCTAGGTAACTTAAGGACAGTGACTGTTTCATAGGCAACTCAACATCCATCTCATTGACCAAAAAATCTAATAAACTAAAGTTAATGTGCAAACATATATATAAGGAATAAGATGACCAATTTGTTTTAAATGCATTTTAAAGAGGTCCCCTTAACTGATGACACAAAAATAATAATAAAGCTCTTAGATATTTTTGTGGGAGTTGCTTAGCAAACAATTGACATTAAAAACTGAGAACATCCAAATATTGCTTGTACTAAAAATACTGAAAAAATATTTCAAGACTGGGTGCATGTTATCCCATTGTCCTTCACAAGAGGGCGTCCTTGATCTGTGCTACTGTGGCCTTCTACATTCCTCATCCCAATATGTTTTCAGTTTCGCTATGCATGAGAATCTATAAACTTATATGAGAAGCATAAGTTTCAAAAGGAATAGATTTTATTTTTATTTTTCATTCTGTGTGCTATGCTTTGGCAGATCTTTGCTAACATGAAGCATTTTAAAAAATTGTACTTGCAAAGATTTCAGAAAATCTACACAGAATGACATATTTTTGATACAATTTAATTTACACATTTTATGAATTTATTTTTTTTTGTATCTTCTCTATCCCAAGCAATATATCCCGTTATGTGATTAATGTGTTTTAACAAAGCCAGCTTTGTCTCCAAGTAAAAATTTGATTACACCTTCCCGAATTTGCTTGGTCTTGACTCCGTAAACAATTGGGTTCATAGTGGGAGGCAGTATCAGATAAAGGTTGGCCACAATAATGTGTATGTGGTGGGGTATATTGTGTCCTCCAAAACGATGTGTGAAAAAAGTGAAAAAAGCGGGGACATAGGTGGTTATGATGGCACAGATATGAGCTGTGCAGGTGCTGAAGGCTTTGTGGCGAGCGTCTGCTGAAGACAGGCTCACTACTGCCCGCAAGATCATAGTGTAAGACGCAGAGATACAGCAAATGTCAAACACCCCAATGAGGAGAGCAACCATCAGCCCATAAACAGCATTGGCTTTCACACTGCCACAGGATACCTTGGCCACAGACATGTGGTCACAGTAGGTGTGGGGAATGAAGTTTCCCTGACAGTAAGGCAGGCGCTTAGTGAGGAAAGGGAATGGGGTGATGAGCATCACACTCCTCAAGAAAGTGGCAAGTCCAGCTTTAGCAATGACAGGGTTGGTCAGGATGGTAGAATATCGAAGGGGGTAGCAGACGGCCACATAGCGATCCAAGGCCATTAACATGAGCACCCCAGACTCCATCCCAGTCAACATATGGACAAAAAACATCTGGGCCAGACAGGCATTAAAGTCGATCTCCTTGAGGTTGAGCCAGAATATGCATAGCATGTTTGGTACAGTGGTGGTGCACAAGGTGACATCGGTGAAGGAGAGCAGGGCCAGGAAGTAGTACATAGCCTGGTGCAGGGCCTCCTCATGGCCAATGAGGTAGATGAGCCCGCAGATCCCTACAACAGCAGTAATATACAGGAGACAGAATGGCAGAGAAATCCAAATGTGTGCGTCTTCCAACCCAGGAACACCATTCAAGATGAAGGTTCCTGGTGTCAGGCTGGAGCTATTGGTCCCAGACATAATGACTGACAGGAGGAAAGCATTTCATGGGGTTTGACAGCAATGGTTTTCTAGATAGGAGAGAAAGAAATGCATTTAGAGACCAAATAAGAAACACTGGTTCAGCTAATATGATTTGCAAATGCTATGAACATTCACTTCACTTGGATAATTGTGATTTTTTTCAGTCTATCAGGAGAAACTTTGTGCTATGGTATCTGAGGGCCATTAGACAGTCTTATCTCACTCAATGACCTATTGTGAATTTTATCTAAGCTACTATCCTACCTGCACACGCCTTACAGTCCAGCACATCACCAAGCCCAAGCAGGGCTGAGACTGACTGTCACTATTCAAAAAGCCACTTCTGGTCTCTCCTCTCAGATTCTTCCCACACTAGTTGCATTTGAATCTTTCACTGAAATCACTTAAATTTATAGAATCTTCCTAATCCAACCACTCTTACTCAGCAATTTAGCTACCCAGTTCTCATGGCAACTAAAAAATTAGCACTTCAGTTTGCCTTGAGGATTATGAAAAAAAAAAAAGACTGCATCCCTAATTCCAGTAATGCCCTATATTTCTTGCTCACAATAATACATTAGATAGTCAGTGAATTGTACTATCTGGGAACAAGCATGCTGTAATTACCGAGGATTCAGTGTATCTGATACTTGAACTCCATCTGATATTCAGACTGAGAGTTTCCACATTGTGGAGTTTCAAAGTAACCTCTTGAAGAGAAGAAAAAAAAAAACTTCCAGCTCATTCGAAAACTTCATTTTATACTGTTTTAATGAAGATTTGAATTCAGTTAGACACAGTATTCTTTACCTTCTGTCTTCCTTGCTGTGTCACATTAAAGAAAAATGTTCCCTATCCACTACATTTACACTCAGGAAACCCACGGAGTTCCAACAACCACTGAATATACTACTTTATTTAAATATTATACTTACCTTAATTGCTGAATAGATAACCAGTATGAAGTACAGTGTTACACTTTTTAATTACTACTTCTTGTAGAGGAAATAGAGAATTAAATTGTATTTAAAATGATTTACAGATTGAGAGGTGTTGGAGAAAAACTTTGCTAAATATTTCTTTTAAGAAATTGAAAATGATCTCTAAAGCTCCATGAAGCAAAGTTAATAACAAACACCCTTTGTCAACCTGCATAATTAGATACTTGGAGTGTGATGGAATAGATTATGGCTGTGAAGCCACAGACATAAATTATTTTGACTCTTGAAGTTACTACTGCAGCCACTTTTACTTTCTAAAGTACACAAAAATCTCCAAGGAGCCAATGAAATACAAAAGAACTACATAATTAGGGTCTCTGGCTCCTAGCTGTAACTGGATCTCATATAAATGATTCTTTTCTGGAAGCAAACTCTCAGAATATCGCTTCATAAATGTCAGCATATGAAGAAATCATCATCTCCTAAACCTGGACCAGAGAAGTTTAAGGAATACAACTTCTGGGGCCCACCACCTTTTTGTAGATAACACCATGAAGTGAATGAGGTGAAAGGAAGATGAGACAAAGTTCCCTGGAAATCACACAGAAGGAAAAAGAGCCATTACCCCCAAAGAGATACATTTTCCCTCCGACTGCTGTGGCTTTTGGTTCTCTTTCTGTCTGTTCCAATGGATTGTGTTCTTTTCCAGCAATAGCTGCATTGACCCCAAATCAGTATTTTTGAAAATTGTCCACTCACCTCAGTGCTAGGTACAATTAAATCGCCACACATGGCTGAGAATCCTTAGGAGTTTCTTGAAATCTGGGATGAAATCTTCTTACATATGATGTTTTGGTTTCTCTGGGGGGATAATTAGCAAGTTGTCCCAGGCTGATCGAGTCTCCACAATTAGCTGTCACACTGGGCTCTGAAGGAACCTGGGGGCCACAGATCTGTACTCAGAAACTTGTAAACACACTGAAGGATAATACTTTCTCCTAAGTGAGAAGTGTGGCCACCAAGTCTACTCTGAATAAAGTAGCCTTTTTGAAAAAAATATGTATTCTTTTATTATTCTCAACACATAGAAATAACCACCCAAAGATGTTTTCTGTATTTTTATAACTATTGTGTATTCAGAGTTGTTCAAAAATATATTTCAGATGAAATTGGATTGTTCACACTGTTTCTGAATAGTATTTTGTGGATATTTCTCATGAATTTTGTATATTTTAAAGATCCCTTTAAATAAAAGAAGAATAAAAGCATTCTTCTTAAGTGTTAAAATATATCATGTGCAATAGCTAACATCTTTAAGAAGTGTTTGTTTTCAGCAGCAACCACATACTAAATGTATCAATCGCTGTTTTCCCCAAAGCTTCCAAACACTTCTCAGAATATTCTTCCAAAGTACAGTAATGAGTCAATTATTTAAACATAACTTTAATCATTTCAAAGCACTGATGACCATGTTCTTCCAAATTCTGTGATTGTAAACACCAATAGGTTTGTATCACATCTAGGCATATTTACTGAAGATTTGATAGACAAAATTAAAATCTTAATTTCAGTGAATGAAATGTTCTCTGGCAGTTAAGATGCTAGATGAGATGCTCTCACTCGTTTTTTGGAGTACTTAGGATTGGCACTTGGCTCAGGTTCCTTGTCCCAACTTCCCACTAATGCAGAATCTGGGAGCTATTGGGTGATAGCTATTGGGAGCTATTGAGAGATAGCTATTGGGTAAGGTTTCTGTCACCCACCTGGGAGACCTGGATTGAGTTCCTAGCACACTTGAGAGCCAGTACAGGATTATATCCATAATAGCCATGCCCAGCTGGGCTATGCTGCAACACCCAGCAGCAAGAGCTGAGACTGTGGTAGGGCTATGCCAGACTGGGTCAAAGCAACCACTAGCATGCACAAGATGTAGGGCTGGGAAGGGGTCTGATAGAAGAACTTTGGGAACCCCTGCTTAAGACCAGGGCTGTGGGTGGACTGTGCTGGGCAAAGCTATGGCATCTTTTGGTGCTTGTATGCATTGAGTCTGATGATGGACCAGGCTGGGCTAAGCTCAAGCACACATTAGCACTCATGAGAGCCCAAATACATATGTGCTGGGCTAGGCTAGGCTGTTGTACTAGATAGGTCACACATGAGCTGGGTCTGGGGGTGGGTCAGGCTGGGTTAGGCTGCAGCACCCACAGGTGAGAGCCAGAATGGGTGTGGGCCAGTTGGGCTAGGTCACAGTACCTGTGACTGGGGGCTGGCCATGTCAGGCTTGGCCATAGCACTCACCAGTGTATACAATTTCTGAGGCTCAGAAGGGCCTGACAGAGAAATTGTGGGCACTTCCTTGCTGGGCTGCAGCTTCCATCGATAAGCCTGAGAACCAGTGCTGGACACATGTTAGGCTGAGCTAATTTGAAGCACTCATGGGTGTGCATGAGAGACAGATGAGATTGCCTAGGCTAGGCTGTAGCACCTGCTGACCACTGTAGTATATCTCCCTCTATATTAAAGTCGGTTAAAGCAATCCAGTTCTGGCAATCACAGTTCATAAAATATATAGTTTTTATTTAAGTATTTTTTCCTCTCCTCAAGTGGGTGTATCCAGTGAGTCATTCCAAATTCTTACTGACATTAATGCCAAACATACTTCCCAGGTGGTGATGATAACCATATTTACCTCATCTTATATACAAGTATGAGAATGGCCATATGAATCCAAATGATTGTCCCGGCAGCACAGCATCAAAACCAAGTGAGCAGGCAAAGAGTTCCCTGAAGTGCTGCCAGTTTCACGTAAACAGAGCAAGGGGATGACAGGATTGATAGAATTAGCACTGACATTCTGGGCAGTCTGTCATGCTTTTCTCTAACATTGACACAATCTGTTTATGTGCATCTTCTGGAGTCTCATTAGGCTGGCTAGCTGATATTCTTTATTCTTTGCTATGTATTCCCAACAGTGCTTAGACCAAAGTGAAACAAGCACAACAAGTTTACTTGAAATTACATGTCCTGTTACATTTTATACATCTATTCCAGAGGGACTAACTAAAGTTAAATTATGTAACAAATTTAATAGCTTCCAATTTCACTTTTCTAGAAAATTGATTAAACATTTAAATACTTGTTTCTTGAATTTTACAGCATATTATTAACAAGCATTGTCTCCTAAACTCATGATTTTTGAATTTTATGTTGAGTCTTGGTCTATAATTTCTGTTTTGTATTAAATGAAGTGTAATATAGCATTGATTTATTTCATATTCAATATATTTTTCTCTCTAAAAAGCAATTTGTCACTCCTTCATGGATTGGCTTGGTCTTCTCTCCATACACAACTGGCTTTAAAGTGGGAGATGGCAAGAGACAAGAGACAAGAGACATAAAAATGTGGCCATGGTGAGGTATGATGAGTTCCCCAAAGCGATGAACGAAGAAGTTGAAGAAGGCTGGGACGTAAGTCATGACAATGGCATATATCTGTGATGTGCAGGTACTGAAAGCTTTATGGTGAGCATCTGTAAATGACAAGTTGGCTAGAGCACAAACAATCATGATGTAAGACATGGAAATGCAGAACATATCAAATCCCCCAATTAGCACAGCAGCTATGAGACCACAGATAGCATTCATCTTGTCTTTGCCACAGGATAGTTTGGCCACAGAGATAAGGTCACAGTAGGTTTGGTGAAAAAGGCTACCCCTTTCGAGGAAAGTAAATGGGACCAGCTTTAGTAATCACAGTACTGGTGAGGATGGTGGAATAACGTCGAGGGTAGCAGACAGCCACATAGCAGTCCAGAGTCATTAGCATAAACACACCAGATTCAATGCCTGTTAGCATGTGGATGAAAAACATCTGCACAAGACAGGTATGAAAGTCATTCTGTTTGAGACTGAACCAAAAGATACATAACACACCGTGAGTGCACCCAGTAAGATCTGTAAGGGACAGCAAGGCTAGGAAGTAGTACATGGGGCGGTACAGGTCCTCTTCATAGCTGATAAGCTAGAGGAGCCAGCAATTCCCTGTTGCAGCAATAATGTTCATGAAACAGAATGGCAAGGAGATCCAGCACATGTGGTTTCTAAAACATCTTGACATCAGTCTGATGCTGATAGAAAACATGCTTTTCAACCAACTATAGTAGTTGGTCTGTAATTTGTTTTATCAGTTTCCTTTATTTAGATTATCTTCCTTCTTGGTTGTTCTCATGTGTGAGAGTTACAGAGCAAACCAGTTTGAGTTTTATCACTTTCTAGGTAAGAAAATGCTGACACAACACAACATTGTTCTTAGAATCTCTGTGTGGAGCCTTCTGCCTGCAGTCAGTAACTATGTATCTTTTTGTCTTAGGGTCACTTCCTTTTTATCCCTGTCTCATATGGCCTCTCCAACCACTGTTTCCCAGTGTCATTTAACACAAAACATCCTTCAAGTAAAATTCTTTTCTCAGGTCTTCTTTTCGGCACAATCCAGTATAAAATTGAATGTTGTTTTAAAATTAGAGTAGAAATATCACAAAACACCCAGATTCTACATATTTATATGATTTATTTAATGATATTACAGTTTAAATAAATGATATCATTATTACCCATATGTTAGTAATAATGCTGAATAGCACTGAATAATTATTCTTAAGTCATTCTATTAATAAAAAGCTAAGGGCCCGGTGGGGTGACCTAGCGGCTAACGTCCTAGCCTTGAATGCGCCAGGATCCCAAATGGGCGCCGGTTCTAATCCCAGCAGCTCCACTTCCCATCCAGCTCCCTGCTTGTAGCCTGGGAAAGCTGTCGAGGAGGGCCCAAAGGCTTGGGACCCTGCACCCGTGTGGGAGACCTGGAGGAAATTCCTGGCTCCTGGCTTCGGATCGGCAAAGCACTGGCCGTCGAGGTCACTTGGGGAGTGAATCATCAGACGGAAGATCTTCATCTCTGTCTCTCCTCCTCTCTGTGTATCTGACTTTGTAATAAAAATAAATAAATCTTTAAAAAAAAATCCAAGTTAGGATGAAGTCTGTTTGATACCAGAACCAATGTGTTGCTGCTTTTTGGCAGTGAAGTATATTTCTTTTGTTTCCATCAATTTTTCACCTGAAGGAGAAAAACAAAAGAAAAAAACAGTGTTAGTTACTTGACTTTTTACAAAGACACCAGAGACACATATTGAAGAAGGGATAATTTCTGCAATAAATAGTTTTTGCAACAGACAAATCCTGGGAAAACTGGATATTCACTTGCAAAAGAATTGAACTATTCTCCTATCTTTTACTGCATAGGGAATTCAATTGAAAAGGAATCAAAGCCTTAAATGTAAGGACAAAAACTATGACACTACTAGAAAAAAAATCCAGAAAGTGTTACAAGACATCTACTTGGGCTAAGATTTTTTGGGCTATGACTCCAAAATCATGAGTAATGAAAAAAAAAATGGGACAATATTCTGGTGTAATTGATAAGCCACCACTTGTAATGCAAAAACCAGTATTGGAGTTCACATTTGGGTCCTGACAGTTTTACTTTCCAGGAAACTGATGATGGTTCAAATTCAAAAATGGGAATACCAAGACAGGGTTCCAGGCTAGCTTCAACCTTTCCCAGCCGTGTCTGCAGGCACTTGAATCAGTGAATGGAAAGTTTTCTCTCTTGTGTGTGCTCCTTTTCAAATAGATGAAAATATATTAAAAAAAAAAGTTAACACACACACAAAACCCAAAATTGACAAGAAGCAGTTTGTTAAGCTAAACAGCAAAGGAAATAATCCTTAGAGTGAAGACATAATCTGAAGATTGGAGAGAAATGTTTGCAAACTATTAATCTGACACTGGGTTAATAGCCAGAATATGTGAGTATAAGGATCAAAAAAACCCAACAGCAAAGTATAATTAATATTTACTTTGAGAACAGGCAACAGAAAATGTTTTTCACAAGAACACAACTGACCAAAATAAGTGAAAAAAAGA
The DNA here is from genome assembly GCF_030435755.1 of Ochotona princeps. NCBI lineage: Eukaryota > Metazoa > Chordata > Mammalia > Lagomorpha > Ochotonidae > Ochotona > Ochotona princeps. The sequence continues at coordinate 50,178,262 of NC_080835.1, forward strand.
TCAACATCACTGGTTGCCAGAACCATAAAAATTAAACCCATGGTAAAATGTTATCCCAATTAGAATGACTATAATTAAAAAAATTAGCAAATCCTGGCAAGGCACAAAATGAGAAATTCTTATACGGTTGTTAATGCAAGGTAATATCACCATTAAGGAAAAAGTGTGAAGATTCCTAAAAACTGTAGAAATGCAGTGTCATTCAGCAATGCTACTAGTGGGGATATATTCAAAGAAAATGAAATCTGTCAAAGACACATTTGCACTCACATGATATTTTAACCTTATTCAAAAAGCCAAGATCAACCCAGTCATTCATACATAAATGCATGTATGAAGACAATATGGTATATGTATGCAAATCGATTATTAAAAAAGAATGAAATGCTTTCATTTGAAGAAACTTGGAATTAGAGGAGTTTTTTTAGTGAAATAAGTCAAGCTCATGTTCGTATAGATGTAAAAACTAAAAAAAACGTGGCTCTAAAAATCGAGAGTAGGATCATGGTCCCTGGATCTGGGAAGATTTGCAAGGAAGCTCCGTATGCAGAGAAGATCAGTGAGCACTAGGAAGAATAAGTTCAAATGTTCCCTGGAGCACGGTAAGGTAACTAGGATGAGTAACAACTCATTATATATTTCAGAATCATAGAGAAGATTTTGAATGTTCCCAACACAATGTTTCAGCTGGTGTTTCAGTGTCTGGTCATTATATGTTATGTGCATACATTAGAGTATCATGATGTGCCCCTTAAATCTGTACAATTACTATGTGTCAAAATTTTAAAAACTTACAATGAAAAATGGTATTGTTCAGATAACATTTGGAAAATATTGATTCTGTCATCTCTTCATAAGAATATGAAGGCTAGACTCACAGAAACCATAAGAATTAGATAGTAATTTTAGGAATCATTGATAACAATAATGGAAAAAAATCAACAGAAATATGTATGTGGGTTATTTAGTTAATAACAAGATGTCATTCCGGGAGTAAGAATTTCACAATTAGGCAAAACGAACAAATGCTGTGAAAAGTCAACAGAGTGGTTACGTTGAGTTTAGTGAATAGGATGTGGCATGCGTGAACCAACACGTATTCTGAGAAAAACATTTTTCTTCCTTTGAGATCTCCTTAGGCACTCCTTCTTCCTGGAAGTTCATGTGAAAATTCATCATGTCCCTGATTACTTGTGTCATTTTCTGTGCTTTTGTTATATTGCAATTAAGATATTGCTTAGACATTATGTATATTTCATTTTATAAATTTATTTAAATGTGGGGCCTCAAAAACTCTAGTTTTATGCCACAGTGGGCTATGTAATGCTCATACTCAATTCTTGTGAAAAATGATTGGGGTATGAATACCTTTCCAAACTGATTTCTTCGTAGAGAAAATGATTTCTGGAGCACTTTTTTTTAAATTTAATTTTATTGTATTGTTGTTGACAATCTTTACATAATTAATTTGCTGTTAAAAAAAAGGTTCGGGGGTATAGGGAAGTGGGTAATACTATTATGTCCATATTGTTTCCATCATGTATCTGAGGTAAAGGGGGATATTGAGGGAGAAGCCCCATCCGGTTTCTCGCCCACCCCAAGTCCCGGATGTGGGGCATGCTCTGAGATATTTGCTCGAGTGGTTTTAATAGTTCTCTAGCTATGAATCGCTGCCATTTTCGTTCGACGAGGTCGTCCACTGATTGATATGGTCCATCATAAAGTCTCCGTTCGCCCCATATTTCACTGCCAACAATATACAGCTGAGATGAATGATTGACCTGTTCTGTCTTCTGTCTTTTCTTGGTTAGAGTTCTGAGTCCAGCAGTTCGATTGGGGAGATCTCCAAAGAAACCTTGAGGTATTACCAGACTAGATTCTTGTATGTTCTAGCAAGCACAGGGCCCAGCACAATCCATCACCCCGATCAGCTGGTGGTTGCAATTGCTGGGTTGGTTCTGTTTTCGGTCCCGAGTTGCACTGGAACCAATGGGTGTTGCAGTCCAGTCTGGTTCTGCCCAGCACATACTCAGCCCTTACATCAACCAGTGGGAGCTGCAGCCTAGTCGGGGCGACCTACAATAACCACCATCAGGCCCACCCCTTACCCTGGTTTGCCAGTATGTGTAGCAGTAGACCAGTCTGTCCCCCATCCCATTTGGCTCTTGTACTTGTCAATGGGTATTAAAACTTAGTGTTACATCTAACCAACTCAACCATCCAGACCTCCCGATGTTGAGTGCCACTCTGTCTAGCCACCTCAGCCCCGTCCTAGTTTTCATGCCCTCCCGCGGGACTAGTGACCCGGGAAGGGTCTGGAGCATTTTATCTAGTCACTTTTTTGGTTCACCTCCTGTTGTATTCTTTAATGCATAATTCCTACATATGACAAAGCTTTGCACATACTATTTCAAAACGCATTCCATTAGTTTCAATTGACATAAACTAATCATATGCAAAAGATCATTTGACATTATTTTGGCTAAACAATGACATACCATATATTCCATTTCCTTATTCTTAGACACGGATTTTATTTTACAGAAAACCAGTATATGAGTAGAGATGAATTTTATTGTTTTTTTTCATATTTCTAAATTGAGATAAAAGTTGTTTCTAGAAGTTAGTCATTGAAATAATTCTAAAATGTACAGCTGTGTGACTTTCAATATATACACTGAGCTGTGTAATTATCACTATGTGATTGCAGAATATTTCCCTGACTTTAAACTGAAACTCCATGTCATATTAATTGCTTACATTCCTTGGCAAGAAATAATTTGCTTTCTGTTTATGTGGACTTACCTTTTCTAGAGAGTCAAATAGAGTACTGAAGAAATAGTCCCTTGTGTCTATCATCAGTACTACATTTCTTTCTTTTCAAAATTATTTTCATTTTTGATGATAGTTGACCAGGATGATAAGGGTCAAGGGCTACAGGAAGGTGGGTTATTTCCTTCTTGTATCTGGGTAAATGGGAGACAAGTAGAGAAACCACACCCAGCCTCCCAGATGCCTCTGCACCCTAGGATGGAGAACAACCACCCGACACCACCCCAGGGTCCCCGACGTGGGGCATACTCTGAGAGTCTGCTCAAGAGGTTTAAATAGCTCAACAGTTCTGAATTACTGCCAATCTCACCACTCTAAACACAACAAAATCCCTCCAAAATCCACTGGTTGATATAATCCACCCCGGAGTCTCTGTTTTCCCAGATATTTACTGCCAACACTTTGCTGGGGTAGTTGACCAATTTGTTCAGTACTCTGTCATGGTACCAAGTGTTCTTTGCAGGCTCCAATGGATTGCAGTGCACCTGGATATGCTGTCCACTGCTCTGTCAGGGCCACTGAGGGAATCCAGCTCTGACTCATGAAATCTACCTTCAGACCATGGAACCTGCAATTTTTTTTTTCATGGATGGGGTTCTGAATCCAGCTTTCAAAGTTCATGTATATTACAGCACTATCGACTTTATTTCATTCACTACAATTTGGTCTCTTATTTTCTATTACTCATATTACAAAATTTTAACCTGTTAAATTTAGTATATAACAAAGTTTAACCTTTTAAAAATGGTTTACACATTAGATTTACAACATGATGTTGCATGATACATTAAATAGCAAAATAATTACCATGATGTGGCTTATTAACGAATCTGTGATCATTTAATTACTATTTTGGGTGAAAAATAAACCCTCTTACCCATATGCATCATTTTGATGTTAAGTTTTTTGCTGTATGGAGATACATATAGTTCCTTCTTCTACTTTTAGACTAACAAGATGACTTAGAATATCAGTGTTCAACCTCTTCCTTGAAGAGTTATTTTGAACATCAACTTCAGAGTTGAACGCTATATTGCTGGAAATTTGTCTGCCTTTCTGTGTTGTTGCTTAACTGCTTTCCCACAGCCATCGTATCAATAGTACCAAGATATTTTCCATTGTGTCTGTATTCTTGTAAATATTTGCATTTTTATTCAAGTTAAGACTGTTCTCCATCAGTGTCATTCTCTTAAGGTATTCCTATTACACTTATGGATTCCATGAAGAAATGCCATATCCACATATGAAAAAGTACGGTCATTTTAGGAGGCATGGTGGTATAGTGTTGTGGTCATGATGGGATTAGCCAAGTGGATAATGGATAATAATGCTATTGAGCATTGGTATGTATTTGTTTCATTGGAATATTTTCTTAGAAAAATACCTATTTGTATCAATTGGTCAACTCCTACTTTCTCAGCAATTACATCAAATGTCAGAAGGCTAAATTGTCCAGCTGAAAGGAACAGACTGGCAAAATGCTGGCTGTAGTCACTAAATTTCACATTTTTATGGAGGTTCTATATAAAGCAAGTAGTGAAGAAAATGAAACATATGTCCACTTGCATTGATCATGGATTCTCTGAGAAAAAATGAGCATCATCATGCTACTCTTGGTTATGAAAAAATTTGCTTGCAATCCAGGAAGTCCAAATATTAGTTGCCCTCCTTTTGTTAAGCATCTGTTGATGCTACTGAAAAGTTGATATGGGCTCTCTGTTTCTAAATTTTTCACCATCTGCCAAAGTTGGAGAATTTAAGCATAGATATGAAGAAAAAAAATACCAGAGGTGTGTGGGTGCTGCATGTTAGTTCTTTTTAGCGGCCTTACCTAAACATTTTATAATGCCCTGCTTGAGCTCTTTATTCTTGAGTGCATAAACCATTGGATTGAGGGCAGGAGGAATGACATTATGCAGAACATTAAGTAGAACTGGGACTAGGGGAAATTTCATTCCTCCAGCATGAGTAATAGAAATCACAATAATGACAGTGTAAAAGAAAAAGATCAAGATGAGATGGGATGTGCAGGTACTCATGGCCTTAGATGCAGCTTCTACTGACTTCAGCTTCAGCACAGAGTGAAGAATCAAGGCATATGATAAAATAATCAAGCCCAGGTCACTTCCCATAAGTGTCCATGCCAGAAATATCTGGTTGATACTGTTGATTTTCGTGTCATCACAGGCTAGGCTAGTAACACCAAGGTTAGAACACAGACAGTGATCAATGTGGTCCTGAGAGCAGTAGTGTCTCTGAGCAGCAAGTACAGGCACTGAGATGGGTGAAAGAAAGTTTCTGAGAGCCATGAGCAAGTTGACTTTGATGACAAAAGAATCAGTAATTATTGATGAGTACCGTAGAGGTTGGCAAACAGCTACGTATCTGTCTATAGCCATGCATACAAAAATGCCTGACTCCATAGCCACAAAACAGTGGATGGCATACATCTGAGCAAAGCACTCAGGGAGACTGATGGCCTTGGCATCAAACCAGAGGATGGCCAAAATCTTAGGCATGATGGTGGTAGCCAGGCCCATGTCCACCACTGCTAGGATGCCCAGGAAATGGTACATGGGCTGGCGCAGTGCTGCCTCCTTGTTGATGACGATCAGGATGACAGTGTTGGCACTGAGAGCTAGGAGGTAGAGCAGGGTCAGGGGCAGGGAGAGCCAGTGCTGCCAGCTGTGAATGCCTGGGAAGCCCATCAGGATGAACTCTGAGACCTGGAATGTAGAGCTGTTGGAAACTCTAAGATCCTGGACCATTCTTTTCTAGGAGAATAATATTCAGTTACTAGTATCTCTTGTGCTTTAAATAATTTTATTTATGGGATTGATAAAGGGAATTTCTACACTCTTTTATTTGTAAAAAACAAACAAACAAATGAGAAGCTTTGTTGGTTAATTTACTGTGACAAATACACCAATCTGAGATATCAGAAATAAGGGAAGCTGAATGTGCTTTGTAGGTTGTGACATAGATATCAGACATACTAAGAAGCAAGACAAGGATAAGCTCAGTGTAGATCATACAGGAACTCTTTGAACTATCATAATTTTTTGTTTTATAAATCTAAAAACATTCTGAAATGAAAAGTTTTTAAAAATACACAAGCCTAAAAATAAAATATGGCTATCTTCTTAGAACTATATCTATGGAATAAATGGAATCCATTCTATTTGCATTAGTAAAAATGAAAAATAAACAAAAATTTTAACAGATTACTAAGTTATTTATTTTTTTCAAGTTATAGACACTTCGAGTTGTTATATATAATGTTTTATATATGCATACATTTTGTAATACCAATCATGACAAATACATGTATCTCTTCAAATGTTAAATATTCCTATGTGATGAAAACATTCAAAATTCTTCTAGTTTATTCTTTTAAGATATAAAGTATATTATTATCTATATGTAACCTTACTTGTATCTAGTGATACTTTGGAACCCAGTGATCGATATTTTCATTCCTCTCCCTTTCTTCTCCCTATTCTTTGGCAACCACTAGTATACTCATCTTCTACAAGCCCAGCTTTTTCAGACTCCACATACTGCTGGTAGCTTTGACAGCCACTATGGGAATGCTGCAGCAAGAATCACCCAGGATCCTAAGACTGTTGGGAGGCTCAATATCTTCATTTTCTCATCATATCATTTACATTTTAATAAATATCTTTAATAGATATCTTTAATAAATTTCTTAAATGTAAAATAAAGAGGTTAGAGATAAGAAAGACAATCCTGTCCAAAGAGCAAAGAGGTGAAAAAGAACAACTGATGTCTTATCAAGGTAAGAAAAGTTATAAAATTGTTGGTTAATCATAATAAAAAATGTCAGAAAGAGAAGTTATATACATTTGTAAACATAATACTTAGAGATTACAATTGCTGATTGAACGAGCATCTTTTTAAATTGAAAGAGTAGCTGATTAAAAGAGCATCAGATTAAATTTAAAGAAGACTGAGAGAGATGGTCTACATACAAAGTTCGAAAACATAGAATGTGTCATGTATTCTTACAAAAGCAAAACAGTTTAAAGATGTCAGCTGCTGATAGGAAAGTCATACCTCAGCTTAAGTAGTAATTATAACATGACACAAAAAACTACTGGCAGGATAATGCAGTGTTTGTGAACAGCCCAAACTTAAACACACCCTTCAGAAGGAAAGGACATTCAAGTGGAAAGTGACAAATTCACAGATGGGATACTTTTCAAATGTGTTTCTTGAAATGAATTAACAAATGTTGGTAATAAGACAGATCTGATAGTACCATTGGCAATTTTGTAACAAAGTATCTAAATATAAATCTTCATGCAAAAAATAAGAAACTATGGATATGTAAGTATGTAAAAAGTATGGTTACTAGTGATGGTCTAATACAATAAATGAGAAATAACAAAGAAACATACCATAAAGAATTAATATCATAAAGCAAAACACAAAAATCCACAATGACAAAAGAAATATAACTTTTTTGAGTAATTTAGCAAAAGTTTGAAATTATAGATGAACCAAATATAAAATAAAACAGTTTTTGCAGAAACCACAAAAATAGTGGAAAAGGACTCTTAAAATCATAAAATAAGGTTAAGAAGTTATTAAATAAATGTATAACTTTAAGTACTTAATTACAAATAAAAAGTACTTATTAAATAGTGAATGGATCACTTAATATGAAGAATTGTAGTAGATCATTCCAGATAAAAAGAATAAAATTGAGGTACTAAGTTATTAGAATTAGTAAAGCATAATAGCTCTCTAAAATGAAAAATTCATAATTTAGAATCATATAATGTTGGGAGCATTGCACGAGTGCCCTGCCCTAAAATAATGACTGGTTCAAGGCCAGAAGGCAGCAGGAAGACAGAAGGTCACAGGTGAGGCGGATCTGCCTCCTTTCCAGGGCCTGGCCAGTCAGGTAGCACCCAGTGGACCCACGGGAATGCAAGTGATGGGAGTGAGAGCTGAAATTGCTATGGCAATAAGTATAGTTATTGTTATTTTATAGGCTAGCCTGTTTTTGCAATTTTTTGGAGCACAGAAAATGTAGCTGTTTTAGCCGCTTTTATCATTTTTAGCTAGAGGAATTAAGGATGCTTTTATTAAAGAAAAGGGCTTTTGATTATTGTTTTATTGTTTATGGGGTTATAGGGTCTATAGTTGTAGAGGGATTTAATATTGGTAATTTTTGTTTTTAGATTTATATTTTTTCCCTTGTAAACTATTTTCCCATTGAATAATGGGCAAGTTGTAGAAATAGAAATGTGGTAGGAATGTACTACTGATTAGCAGGTAATCGCATGTGCCTTGGCCTTGGAGTCCTGGCTGCCGCTCCATGGCTACTGTTGAAGAGTGAATAATGGCTTGCTTTGAAGAATATGAATACAGTGTTTTAAAGAATTATCTCTAGGGGCACCTGCTTAGCCCTGAAGTGCAGACGGAATGACCGAATGTCTGTACATGCCCCCTTAGTCTTGAAGTAAAAAAATAGAACAATTAGTTGCTTGTGCAGAAGCTTGTGAGGTTTTGAGTAAATAAAAAGGACAGCTTTTTCTTGGATGGTTGTGAGAACGCATCAAGTGTCAGTGCCTGTGTCTTTCTTTATCGCAGACTCCACGCACCCTTCCCGAGCTCCGAACTCTCGGCTGGAGCTGGACTCCGGCAATATAATACACAAAATTTAAGAAATTTTTGAAAGCAAACAAAAATAATAATTTGAGATGACATTTATAGAAAAAGTTAAGACAATAAAGAAGATAATGAAAACTTCTGATACAATATTGAACATTTAGAAACTATGTACAATTTTAGAAAGTGTAAAATGTATTTTAGCTGATTGAAAAGAGATAAATTGAAGTTGGAAATATATAGAAAATATTCAATGACTTGATCAGACCAAAGCCAGGAGCCAGGATTTTCATGCAAGTCGGCCACAAGGGTAGTGGGAGCCCAGGAACTTATGCTATCTTCCACTGCTTCCCAGGCTAGGAGCTGGATCAGAAGTGAAGCAGCCAGGACTTGCACTTTCAGCTCTGTCTTGCTGGTGTTGTAGACAGCAGCTTAACCTGTTGTACCAGAGCCTCCGCTTTGCAAGTATGATTTAATCACAATTAGTTGAAATTCGCTTCATTAAAAATTAAACGAAATAAACACATTGTGCAGCCAGGAAATAAATGAAAAATCTCTGCATATTTTGGCTCAGTTTTGCAATAAAAAATAATTATCCCAGATAAAAGCTTTAAAATATTTTTAACATAAATGAAAATACAGTAAGGACTAACATATCAGAGGAGCATTTGATTCCATTTATATTTTTAAAAAAATCAATATAGTTGGGTCTGGCATGATGGCCTAGTGGCTCAATCCTCACTTTACATGTGCTGGGATTCTGTATGGGCACAGACTCCTGTCCTGGCTGCTCCACTTCCTTTCCCGCTCCCTGCTTGTGACCTGGGAAAGCAGTCCAGGACAGCCCAAGGCCTTCGGACCCTACTTACATCCTCATGGAAGACCTGGAAGAAGCTCCTGGACCCTGACTTCATATCAGTTCAACGCAGGTCATTGTGGTCACTTGGGGAATGGACCAGCAGACAGATGATCTCTGTATCTCCTTCTCTCTGTATATCTGCCTTTCCAATTAAAAAAAAAAAAGAAACAAATCTTTAAAAATATGTATATAGTGGCCATAAGTATGGCATAATAGGTTAAGCCAGGACTTGCAGCATAGGCATCTTTTATGGTCTTCAGTTCCAGTCCTGGCTGCTCCGTTTCCATTGCAGCTTGAGCTAATGTGCCTGGGAAAGCAATGGAAGATGGGAGAAGTGCTTGGCGTTACACCCACGTGAGAGACCCAAGTGAAACTCCTGGCTCCTGGCTTTAGCCTGCCCCCAAACTGGCCACTGCACCCATTTGGGGAGTGAGCCAGCAGGTGGAAGACTACTCTCTCTGCTTCTGCTTCTCCTTCTCTGTAATTCTACATTCCAAATAAACAAAAGCTTAAAATTATCAATAGAAACCTGTTGGAAAAAAAGCTTCTTAAAGAATGTTATGTATGAAAATATTATCTGCTGAAAAGGGGGAAGTATTTATTATCTCAATTACTATTTATTATGGTGACTATGCTCCAAATGCTAACAAATAAAATAAAAACTGGTAGCTAGTCTAGTCTTAAAAACATTGTGATCCCAGAGCCTATGAAACTGTCACATAATGCATAATAATTAATAAAAAAAAGTAAAAAAAAACTGTGTGACATAATACAATGTAATTAATGAATTAAAAGTAATAAATAAATTAAAAAAAGTAAAAAAAAATTGTGATCTGGATTGAAATAACAGAAAACTTTAAAATATACCTTTTAACACATGAAAAACTAAGCAAGAACCATATAGTGCTTTTTTTCTCGTAGAGAATTGTGTTAATTTATTCATTGCTATGTGTTAAACATGCAGATTTCTTGACAGTTAGACCAAGGAATATTAGTGTTCTTTCACTTCCACAGTTTCCCTTTGAATATCAGAGATACAATTCAGCAAAAATTCACTTTGGATGAAAACGCAGCATTATGCGGCCCTATCAGCTTGGGCACTTGGCTTAATCTCTATAATAATTGGTTCTATGCTATAAAGTAAGATGCTTGATTTTCGGTTCCTAGTGTTGTGTTAAGGTTACATTTTATTAAAGTGCCTAAAATCTTTGCCAAATGACAAGAGTAATGTTTCAGCCTGGTCCTATGTGGCTGCTGCCTTAGGATGGTAGCTGTCAAGGCCTGATTAAGGAAAGTGCTCATTAGAAGTCAAAATGTTAATGGGTATGCGTAGAAGTTTAGTAGAGCTGGAGAGCTAGGTTTATAGCAGAGCCACCAAAATAGGATGTTTGGAGAATCATCTGAAGCATCTTTAGGACCCAAAACATACAACAAGACATAATATGAAAAAATGATGAATGTGATTCTAAAGAAAATTGGCTGTTAAAATACTTTAACCTAATTTCATGTGTTTGAGCATAATGATTATAGAATACTGACCACTTTTCCTTAACAAATTCGGTAACACGTTCAATATTCAGGTTAATTTGTTTGGAGTGCAAGGTCACTGAGAATTATGATGCAAATGCTTCTAACATAACTTTTATGAGACATCCCCAGAATTTTACAAATGATAAGTAGGACTGGCTCTGGCCACTACCAGGTACTTACTGTGGGGATTTTTCTTAAGTAAATTGACCTTCAGTGTGAGTTGGTTGACAGCTGTTGAAGATGGGCTCTAGGATTTTATGACTAGTGTAGAGAATCTTGGGGCCTGCTGAAGTGGAAAGACAGCCAGTTCACTAGTTATAAATTCCAGGTCAGTCCCAAAGCAGAAAAACCCAGAGGAGAAGGCAGGGGCGGGAGGATGTAATTAGGGGAAAGTACTGAAATCACATCAGATAGTCAAGATCTTAATTTGGGTTTGGTGGATCTAGATTTATTAAACATAGGCATAAAAAAGAGATTTAAATAAAGTTTTGGAGACAAACTTTCTCTTTGAAGAAACCTTGGGAAAGTCTTTTTAGGGGAAAAATAAGATGTGAAGCCATTTTGAGTATTAAGTTTTCTCAATATGAAATTACACAGGGATTTTTTTTGCTTGTATTTTGGGATTTGTCCAATTCTCTCTTTTTAAAAAATTACTTAAATAAACATATAAATGCTTTAAAATTTTTTGTTTTTGTTGTTGTTGTTGAAAAGGCAGATACACAGAGAGGAGAGACAGAGAAAGAGCTTCTGTCCACTGGTTCACTCCACAAGTGACCACAATGGCCAAAGCTGAGCCATTCCGAAGCCAGGAGGTTCCACCAGGTCTCCCACAGGGGTGCAGGGTCCCAAGGCTTTGACCCACCCTCTGCTTTCCCAGGCCACAGAGGGAGCTAGATAGGATGTGGAGCAGCCAGGATGTGAACTGGCACCCACATGGAACCCCAGCAGATGCAAGGTGAAAATTTAGTCACTAGGCTATCATGCTGGGTCCTGTCTAGTTTTTAGTAAGGAAAAACACTAAAAATATTTGGGTTGATAAATTCTAAAGCAAAAACTGTAATGAGAGGAAAATTGAGAAGCCACCAAGGGGCTAGAGTCTTGGAGTTCTTGACTAAGATAGTCTGTGCTCCATTCCATGAAGAAAAAGGGGAGACAAGATTCTGAACTCTGACAGGCTGTGGTGTACCCTGATTCTCCATAGATAACTTGAGGAATCCCCTTCAGAATTTAATCAAGTCCTTCATCCCCTGGCCTAGCCTCACACAAATATTCACAACTCAAAACTCCATGGTATTTTGTAAATTTTCATGACTTAAGTTTATCAATAAAGATGCGTATTCATGGAGTGTTTATGATGTACCTTCCTACTATTACTAGACAACATCAATTCTTGGGGCTGTCATTGTGGTATAGCGCCAGCATCCCATATTAGTGCTGGTTCATCTCCCAGCTGCTTCATTTCCAACTCAGTTTCTTACCTACCATCTGTGAAAAGGAATAGAAGGATGCTCAAGTGTTTGGGCCCTGGTCACTCACAGGGGAGACCCAATGGAAGTTCCTGGATTCTATTTGATTCATGGCTGGGCATTGTAGCCATCTGACGAGTGTCCTGTGTGTGGAAGATGTCTCTCTGCATCTCTTCTCTCTTTGTAACTCTGGCTTTCAAAGCAAATAAAATATTTTTTTTAACAAAACACTTACTCTTGAAGGGCTGGCAGAGTGGCTCACTCGAAAATCCTCCACTTTGCAATGTTGGCATCCCATGTGGATGCCAGTTCTGGATTTGTCTACTCCACTTCCTGTCCATCTCCCTGCTTATGCTCTGGGAAAGCAGCGGAGGATGGCTCAAATCTCTGGGCTCCTTTATCCACATGGGAGACCCGGAAGAAGCTCCTGGCACCTAGCTTAACATTGGCATGGCTGTGGGCCCGGCGGCTTGGCCTAGTGGCTAAAGTCCTCGCCTTGAACGCGCCGGGATCCCATATGGGCGCTGGTTCTAATCCCGGCAGCTCCACTTCCCATCCAGCTCCCTGCTTGTGGCCTGGGAAAGCAGTTGAGGACGGCCCAATGCGTTGGGACCCTGCACCCGTGTGGGAGACCATGAAGAGGTTCCTGGTTCCCGGCTTCGGATTGGCGCGCACCGGCCCTTTGCGGCTCACTTGGGGAGTGAAACATCTGATGGAAGATCTTCCTCTCTGTCTCTCCTCCTCTGTATATATCTGACTGTAATAAAATGAATAAATCTTCAAAAAAAAAAAAAACATTGGCATGGCTGTGATCATTGTGGTGATTTGGGAATGAACCAATGGATGGAAGACTTCTATCTGCATCTCCTTCTCTCTGTAAATCTTCCTTTAAAATAAAAATAAAATAAAAATTAAAAATTAATTCTTGGAACTGATGCTGTGCCTTATCATATTAAGACTCCACCTTCACTGTTGGCATTCCATGAGTAACAGGTTTGAGTGCCAGCTTCTTCAGTTTCCTGCTAATATACCTGGTAAACCAGCAGAAACTGGTGCTTGGGCTCCTGTACCCTTGTGTGAAGACTTGGAATAAGCTCCTGGAAGACCAATCTCTACCTACCCTCTACACCCAGAACTCAATCTTTCAAATAAACACAATTGACTTAAAAAAATGTCTCAATCCCCCAAAATTAGTATTAATAAAACATTTTATTTTACTATGTAATAGAATAAAATTAGGATTTAATAGCGTATGTGCAGTTAGCTCAGAATTTAATATACATGCTACCAAAATAATTTGTGAGGGAAGAAAGGAGAATCCAGAAAAAATATACTGTAATTAAAGAATTAACTAATTAAATCTGGATAACACATTGAAAGAATTTCAAAATACTTTGCCTGGATCCATCAAGGCAGAGCAAAAGTCTGGCCCTCTGAAGGCCCACAGACCCACCTCCACAGACAAGCTTGGGTCTAACACCAACTGGGACAACGACTACTATGTGAAACCATCCAGGGATTCAAGCCGCTGATTAGGAGGACTCCTACCTTCAGACCCGCAGCTTTTCATTGCTACAATAAACTCAGCTGCAGGCCACTGCAATTCTGAGTCTTCTTTTATGCTATTGGTCTTCCAGTCATCACTGTCTGAATGTTCAGTTGTCTTCCTTTCCTTGAACCACCTCTGATCCATCTCCAATTACTCTGCTTTTTCTGTCCCATTTTTCTTACTGGCTCTAAAACAATGTCTGAGCATGCCATGGTAAGGACCCCATGCTCAGCCCTAACTGATGTCAATCTTAAATGGAATGTTCCTACTAGAACTCTCACCTGGTACCTCCCAAGATGTATCAGGAGGTTGGAATTGTAGCAGAGCAGAGACTCACATGTAGACTCTAGTGTGGGATATGGGCCTCTCAAATAAGAGCTTACTACTAGATCAAATATCTGCCCCAAGATACTTCCATTTTAATCAGTTTTCTTTTTGGTTAGTTTAAGGAAAACTTGGTTTAGCTATCTATTATACTAGCTCTTCAGAGAAATGAGTAGGTGATGCATTCATAAAAAGCTTTGTAGCATGAGAGTGAAGTACAGCTTCTCAAGGCATATGCTGGGTTTTGCATTATTCAACAATCTCTTTTTATGTGATCACACGATCTCAAAGAAAAATTTTACCAGTTCCTGCCTAAATGTAGAGATAGAAATAATAATAATTAATATTACTTGTCTTCTTACTCCTGGCAAAAGTCTTCTTATATGCCATGGGATGTTATGTCCTTAGAAACAGAAAGGATCCTTTGAACACAGTCTCGTATCTGCTTGGTTTTCACACCATAGACCACAGGGTTCATAGTGGGAGGAAGGAGCAGGTAAATGTTGGCCACAATGATATGGCATGATGGAGGGATAATGTTGCCCCCAAAGCGATGGGAAAAGAAGGAGAAGAAGGCTGGGCTATAGGAGAAAACAATGGCACAGATGTGGGCAGTGCAAGTGCTGAAGGCCTTCTGCCGAGCGTCCGCTGAAGAGAGGCTGACCGCTGCCCGCAGGATCATGGTGTAGGAGATTGTGATACACAGGATATCAAAGCCCCCAATCAGGAGGGCTACCTTCAGTCCATAGATGGCATTGACCTTGATGTTGCCGCAGGATAACTTGGCCATAGACATGTGGTCACAGTAAGTGTGGGGAATTGCATTGCCTCGGCAGAAGGGGAGACGCTTGGTGAGGAAAATGAAGGGAATGATGAGCAGCACTCCTCTGAGGAAAGTGGCAAGTCCAACCTTGGCAACGACAGCGTTGGTGAGGATGGTTGAGTAGCGTAGAGGGTAACAGATGGCCACCTAGCGGTCCAGGGCCATCAGCATGAGCACTCCTGACTCCATCCCTGTGAAAGTGTGGATGAAGAACATTTGGACCAGGCACTCATCAAACCCAATTTCTTTGAGATGAAACCAAAAGATGCAGAGTGCTTTAGGGATTGAACTGGAACACATGACCAGGTCAGTAAGGGAAAGCATGGCCAAAAAGTAGTACATGGGCCTGTGCAGGGAGTTCTCGTAGTGGATGAGGTAGGGGAGTCCACAATTCCCAACCAAAGCCACACATACATGGAGCAAAATGGGAAGGAGATCCAGATGTGCATGTCCTCCAGTCCTGGAACTCTATGCAAAATAAATGAAACTGGGGTCAAGTCTGTTTTATTTAGGCTTACCATGATCAGCGATAATAATACGACTTAAAACTTCTGCGGGGTTTCCTAGAGACAAAAAGAATAAAAAAACATAATTTGTGGTTGCTGCCTCCTGTTTCCCCAACATTTAAAAATTACATAACATATGTTAATGGCCAAATAATTGTTTTATGAATGTTCAAAAATAATCTGGTTGATTAATTTTTGTTCATGACTAATTTACTGCTTTATTTAACCATTTCTTCTGGAATAACTTATCATAGACACTGATTCCATATTGATATTTTAAAAGTTTCTCATCCTCAAAGACTCATTTGCAAGCATAGTTGTCATGATTTTCCTAACAGTGTTACTGTCAGGGTATCTTTGTTTTTTTTTTAAAGATTTATTCATTTTTATTACAGCCAGATATACACAGAGGAGGAGAGACAGAGAGGAAGATCTTCCATCCGATGTTTCACTCCCCAAGTGAGCCGCAACGGGCCGATGTGCGCCGATCCGAAGCCGGGGACCTGGAACCCCCTCGGGGTCTCCCACGCGGGTGCAGTGTCCCAATGCATTGGGCCATCCTCAACTGCTTTCCCAGGCCACAAGCAGGGAGCTGGATGGGAAGTGGAGCAGCCGGGATTAGAACCGGCGCCCATATGGGATCCCGGGGCTTTCAAGGCGAGGACTTTAGCCGCTAGACCACGCCGCCGGGCCCAGGGTATCTTAATTGCATACATTTCTTGATGAATATGGTCCAACGGAAGGTGGATTTATTATGTCACTAATGGCTTTATTATGCCCATTGATGTTACTGATGATCAACAAACATGATATGGATTTTCAATTCTTCCTAATTAGTACTGGTGGTTTTTCTTGGTACAAAGCATTTTGGAATTATGAAAGGATTTATTGCTTCATCAGGTTTGGTGAATTAAAGTTAATGAAGCTTGTGATACAGGCTTTTCACGTTCTAAGGACTTTCCTGTCCTTTTGTGTATCATGTCTTGCATTTGCAGGAATACTTTTGAATTTTTATCAGAATAAGGGTCCCATCAGAATTGGGTGACAGGTTATGTTGCTAATAAGTCAAATTTATCAACAGTACCAGATCATTTCTTTTATTCTTGCTAACAGTCTCCCTGCTTCACCTTCAGCCATTGTCCTCTGGAATTTTCTGTTTTTTTGCCAAAAAAAAAAGGTGCATGAAAAAATAACAACTTTCAGTTTTCTATACATTACTAAAGACAGTTATTGACTTGGCCTCAGGAAAATTTCTTCATCTAATATTTTTAATTCAATAATATCTTGACATACCCAATATTTCTTGCTTTCTTATTTGTTACCCTGATATTTGGTTTATATTCCTTTTAAAAAAGATTTATTTTTGGGGGCCCGGCGGCGTGGCCTAGCGGCTAAAGTCCTCGCCTTCAACGCCCGGGATCCCATATGGGTGCCCGTTCTAATCCCGGCAGCTCCACTTCCCATCCAGCTCCCTGCTTGTGGCCTGGGAAAGCAGTCGAGGAAACATAAAATGTTAAAATTTAGATGCATTTCTGGTTGTTTTCAAAACAAGAATACAAAAAAGTAAACCTATCAGCCCAAGCCCTTTCATGTTGAACATTGTACTGGAGGTCACAGGCACACAATGAAAAAAATAACAATAATAAGCAGAATAAAAACATAATGATATGGCCATTTTCACAGAAAGCATAAGAGAATCATTAGGGAATTCATTAATTTAGTAAAAAGTTCAAAAATCATAATGTGCAATGTCAATACAAAAAGATGGACAAAAAATTATGAGAAACATTGGAGTAATATACTTAGAAATATGATTGATGAGAATATCACATCATAAGCCTGGAAGAAGAATGCAATACCAGGAATATATAAAATTAGATATGCTCATTATATGAAACTCAAAATAAAAAAACAGTTCTATTGAACCTGAAAAATAATTAAATTTTTAGGAAAAATAAAGGGCATAAACTAATCAACCAACAAAACACCATGGGAATATTTGTCCCATTAGAATTATCTGAAGCAAAAGACCAAAAACAGACATAAACATTTATATGACATAACTGTCATTACTAAACAGAAAGGATTATAGCTCCTAATGAATTGCTCAAATTGGCTATAAATATATTTAAATATAAATGAAATATCATTTCATAATCACAAATTCTCAACAAAGTAAAGCTACATTCTTAATATTCTTGTGTGTAACTTACATGATATCAGATTCTTATCCTGCAGAGATCTATCTTAATGATACTGACAAACAGGAAAAATCAGCACAAAAACGTTAACACCACAAAGGAAGCAACTGGCACATTTTTCTTTTTATAACTTATGCTACCATGACATTAAATAAAAAGCCCTCAACTAAGTATGTCTAATTATTAAAGCACATAGAAATCACAAAACACTTACATGCATAACGTAAAATAAGTCAACTTTGTAACTGAATCTATGGAAAGAAAATTCACTTGACTTGTTGATCAACTTAACAGAAAATGCCATTGTGATCCAAGAAGAGATATTGTGTATTAGTAAAGATAAACCACATCAAGAATGTGTGAAATGAAAAATATTTCTGGATCAAAGTTCAAGAATATGCAATAAAGACGGCTGTATGCATAACCTTGACTAAAAGCACTGTTTATTCATTCATATCATAATGTGAGATATTTCAACATTGTAGTACCATGATATTGAAAACCATTTTCTGCTTGACCAAACTTTATATCCAATGTGAGAATCGCAAAGCATCATCATCATATCATTAACTGAAAACTGGGAGTGTGCAGAAGTACCCTGTGGGAGCTACTCATCAGGTGATGGTGTCATTCGATAAGTAGTCCCGTGGGATCTCAGAATGAACTACTTACCTATGCTACCCTCCCACCATCCTTAACCTCTGGAGCATCAAGGAGGTTCCAGGGTTCCTGGAAGATGCAGTAATGGAGTGAAACATTCTCTTCTTGAACACAGAGCTCTAGCCTGCCTTTGACAGAAGGCTTGTCTTGTGTTGCAGGACAGAACTACAGTAAGAAGGTCACAGTGGACAGGAAGCTTCTCAGCTCAACAGGAAAAGAGAGCAATGTTTCATAAAGCGTGACACAGGCGGATTCAAGTTGTGGTTTCTAAAAGGCACTGCTCTGATTGCCAGAAGGAGAGCAGTAGGAAGAATATAATAAAACATTTCCCAGTAAGTTTTGACTTAAATAATGAAAGCAGCTACTCCTGTCTCCCTTTCTTTGAGTAAGACTCTTTGTCCTGCAATCTCTCTCTGTAGCCTCTATTGAGTCTATTTAACTGACATTTATTCCTCAGCCACCCAGCAAACTGCTCTCCAATATCTGCAAGGACTGCTTCTTTTCTGAACGTTGGGTAAGGTTATCGTGGATTTAGTGAAGGAACAAAGAGCCCAGAGGATAAGATCATATCAATCATGACAAGGTGGTTTTGGCAAATCCTGAAATCTCATGATGACAAAAGAAAGTGAGAATTGCTTAAATAGAAGAAATGATTTTAAAATACAGGAATGCCATAGCATAGGTAAAAGGAGAAAAGCAAGAATAAGGTTGAACTGCCTATCGGTTTGTTAAGAATAGGAATGTGGAGAGCATTAAAAGCAAAGGGAACTTCCCATCAAGAACTCGTTTCTGTACTTGTTTTATGTGTTTGGTAACAAGATCACATGAAAATTTTTATTATCTGCTACATGCACCTAGGTTTTCTGATGTGGAATGTGTGTATTAATGAAGGGGGAAAAAGATAGAATGGTCTGACAACTTGTGTTTCAAAGAGACTTGGGTCCTTACAGTGGAAAGAGAAATAAACATGGACAGCACAGTAAGGAGCAAGAGTATCTAATAGGTTCCTGACTCTGAAGATCTACAGTTGTGAACAGTGACATAGTTCTAGGAGTAGCTTTAATTTCATCATACAGAATGCAAAAAGCTCATAGTGTAGTCTGGTTTCTATTAAAAGAAGAAGATAAAGCAAATTTTTGAAGAAAAGTAATTTTTTTGACAGCAGCCCATAATTTCCAAAGAGCAAAATGTAAAGAGAAGAGACATGCAGAAACAGAATGGAATATGCTTAGGAGACTCATTAAATATCTGGTGAGAAGAATATTATTTATAAATATTATTTATAAAGCCCCATAAGGAAAGTTACATTTTCTCAAAATGGGGATCTGCATATGATGAGATTGATTCTACAGTATCTGATGAGGAGGTGGATCTTCAAATCTAACTTAGATCTTCTGTTTGGATCTAAATGTTTTTGTGTGTGTGTGTGTGTGTGTGTGTGTGTGTGTGTGTGTGTGTGTGTGTTCGATACTATCTAGATACAATGCTGTGGCAAAGGGGATATAGTGTTTTGGTTTGAGGATGGGTGAATAGATTGAAGAATGAGTGTGTTATTTTTTAACCAAAAACTCAAGAGCTGAGTGTCTCTCTTAACTTCTGTTATTGATTAGGTTTAGTTCAAGCAAACAATCAGTTTTAACCAAGTGCATGCCACCCCTAAGTGTTATAAACATTCTTGTCAAGATGGTCAAGTAGGAGCAGTCTTACCTGAAGAGAACATGGTTTTGTAGCTTTAGTCTCAGCAACAATTTAAGGTCTGGCACTTAAAAAATAAAGCTTGAAGACTTTATCCATGCTTATTTTTTCTTTGAAAAATGGGAATGCTGTTGGATCAGAACACTGATAAATTTTCATGAGGGATGACATGCATCAGCCTCTTGGAAAGCAATGACTTTTTAAAAATGATGTATTTTACTCATTTCAGAGTTATGGAGAGAGAGGGAGAGAGAGGAACATCTTTCATCTTATAGTTTACTGTTTAAGTGACCACTTGAGCCAGTCAATGCTAGGCCTTACTGAAGCCAGGAGCCAGAGGCTTCTTGTTCGTCTCCCATAAGAGTGCAAGGGCCAAAAGACTTGTGCCATTTTCACTGACTTTTCCAGCTCTATTTAGCAGGAAACTGCATTTGAAATGGGATTCAAAATGACATCTGTATGGCTGCAGTATCACAGGTAATAGCTCTATCCACTATGCTACAATGCTAGCCTAGTTCAGAGGATTTCTAAATATCATTTTATGCCATAAGATTAAGTTCCTTAACATTTGGAACAGTGTGTATGGGCTTCCACTGAAGGTCCATGACATAAAGTAGCAGAATGGACTACGTGTGGTAGACAGAAAAACAGGCACCCAAGAGGTGAACATTAGTGGAAAGTTTTCTTGATTTAATCATTGTTAACAGTACCCATAGATATCTGGAAGGAGAAATTCTTAAATTTTGATAAGAACTGGGGAAAAAAAGAATATGTTTAGATAGCCCATAGGACTAATTTGAACTAAACTCCTCAAGATTGACTATAGTACAATCTACACTTAAAGGGTAGTGGCAGTGGAAGCAAGAGATCATGTCACAAAGAGATCATATGCAAATCATGTCGAAGACCTAAAAAGACTGCTCAGCAGGTGCATAAGTACATAGCTTGGAAGCACCTGCCTGATAGTGTTTGTGTGTGGACATTAACTAAATGTCTCTCTTAGTCTGTTCAAAGAAAGCAAATAACGAAAGTTCTCAGGGAAAGAGAAGGCAGTACCACCAAACTCAAGAGTTGGGATGGTGGCTCAATGGGCTAAATCTCCAATTGCAGGTGCAGGCATCTCATATGGGTGCTGGTTCATGTCCCAGCTGCCCAATATCCAATCCATTTCTCTGCTTATGGTCTAGAAAGGATAGCCCAAGCCCTTGGGATCCTGCATCCATGTAGGAGACCGCAAAGAAGCCCCTGGCTACTAGCTTCAGATCAGCTCAGCTTTAGCTGTTGGTAGTTATTTGGGGACTGAATTAGGAGATGGTAGATCTCTTTGCCTCTTCTTTCTGTAAATCTGCCTTTCAAATAAATAAATCTTTAAAAAGTGTATTTAAGAGTATATCTGCAAAAGATGGACTACCAGTGAAACTGTTGACTATGGCTTAATAGTAGGATGCTAGACTCTGCCATTGTCCATGCCTGCAATGATGGAGATACGACAGTTTATGAGGAACTGTACTATGGTAATGGTATGGGGGAACTCCGTGGAGGAGAGGGGATTTAGGGTGGAGGTAAGGGAAATCCCAAGGTTTGTGCAACTGTATCATAAAATGATGATGATGATGATGATGATGATGATAGAGTGGATCTTCAAAAAATGAGACAGCATAGAAAACTGAAAGTACTCTAAGGAAAGTTTGCCAAACAACTAAGTATTCCTGGAACAAGAGGGAATAAATCATGTCTGCTCTTTGTAAGTATTGGAGGCTTCACAATGAGAAAAGTATGTTTTCATCTGGTCTTCCATACTTTCATCAAAGATTTTTTAAAAAGTTCTCTGTTACTTTACTCATAACTGCAGGAAAATGTTTTGAAGTATGAAATTACTGAATAAAGAATAAAGGTCCACTACAGCATCGCTCATATGGAAAGGTGCTTAGAGATTGACCAGAAATTGGAGAGTGACTTCTAAGGAAACTAAAGAGATAGTCTGTCTTTTTCTCTCTTTAGGATTCATCTCAACAAGTCATTGGAACACAAATTAGTAGAAACAATCCAACGCCCATGTCTCATTGACAGGTGTAAACTTTAACAACCACCAATAGTTCTGCCATGCTAATCCTCAATCACTCCAGCTTCACAACCTTCACTCTGATGGGTATACCTGGCTTAGAGTCACAGCACATGTGGCTCTCCATTCCTTTTGCCTCCATGTTTTTGGTTATTCTCATTGGCAATGGCACTATCCTCTTCCTGGTGGCCACAGAGCCCACACTTCAGACACCAATGTATCTGCTGCTGGCTCTACTGATGGTGGCTGATCTCGTATCGACTCTCTGTCTGGTGCCCAAGCTCCTCTGCCTCTTCTGGTTTAATGACCAAGACATTGATGCTGGTTCCTGTTTCACCCAGATGTTTTTCATCCATGGAGCATCTGTGGTGCGCTCATCTCTTCTCGTGGCAATGGCCTTTGACCGCTTTGTGGCTGTATGTGAACCCTTACGCTATAACACAATTCTAAGCCATGCCCTCATTGGACGCCTGGGATTGTTAGCTCTAGCCAAAGGTGTGCTTCTCATCCTGCCAATGCCTCTGCTGCTTCAAAGGTTGACTTTTTGTCGCACAGCCATTTCTCACACCTACTGTGATCACATGGCTGTGGTGAAAATGGCCTGTGACCACACCAGACCCAATCGGATCTACGGGCTCTTTGTGATTTTGCTTGTAGTGGGACTTGACCTACTACTCATTGGCCTCTCTTACACCCTCATTCTGCAGTCTGTGTTGCGTCTCAGCTCTCGAAATGCCACCCATAAAGCTCTCCACACCTGCTCAGCCCACTTTTTTGTCATCCTTGTCACTTACGTGCCTGCACTCCTGTCCTCGATCACTCACCGCATTGGTCGCCATATCCCACCTCATGCTCATATTCTCCTTGCCAATCTTTACCTTCTCCTTCCTTCACTGCTCAACCCCATCATCTATGGTATAAAGACGAAGGAAATCCGTGACAAAGTGGCCAAATACATGTGCAGAGGAACTCCATAATCTGTGAGACCTAGCAAGAAGCCTGTGAGTGAATGAGCAGTTATACAACTGACAACATCTTTGCCAATCCATCCAAGAAGTAGTTGTTTCTCCAGATGAGCTGTTAAAAGAACATAAAATGGAGACATGCTTTTCTTTTCCTTCTTTTTCTGAGCTTATAAGATGATCAAATTGGTTGCAGTTTCACTGAACTGTGTAGTGGAAAAGAGAATTGTAACATACTGCTTTGTATGATCCTTAGCAGAGACAATGTTGGCATGGATTCCCTGATTACCATCATATCTGTATTCATGTTCGTTAACTGTGTACAAAATCACGTTTTGTATAATTCAAGATTAACTTCCTTTTCTAGTGTAGAGTTTATATTTGTTTCAGTTTCTCAAGTATCACTGTATCTTTAAAAACATTTTTTTACTTGTTTGAAAGTTGGAGTTACAGAGAGTGGGGAGAGACAGGAAAGAAAAAAGGAAGAGAGAGAGAGAGAAAGAGAAAGAGAGAGAGAGAGAGAGGAAGAGAAAGAGAGAGAGAGAGAGAGATTCCACCCTTTGGTTCAGCTCTCCACATGATCACAACTGAGCTAGGTCAAAGCCAGGAGCCATACATA
The DNA here is from genome assembly GCF_030435755.1 of Ochotona princeps. Lineage (NCBI taxonomy): Eukaryota > Metazoa > Chordata > Mammalia > Lagomorpha > Ochotonidae > Ochotona > Ochotona princeps. Next base: position 50,201,990 of record NC_080835.1, read on the forward strand.
TAAAGAAACTTCCTGTCCCTTTACTTCCATAATCCCAGTCATTGGCCATTGCTTTGACTTTTATCATTTCACCAGATGACTTTTGCACTGTTCGTTGTATTTTCCTTAGCTATCTTTAAGCACCATGTCTGAATGTGGTTTTGATGCAACTGCCATCCATATTTTTTTCATTTTTATTATTATTATTATCACTTTATGATACAGTTCCATAGGCCCTGGGATTTCCCTTACTCCCTCCCCCAAGCCCCATTTCCCTCCCTATTATTTTCCCTTATATTATTATAATAGTACAGTTCTTCATAAACAGTCATAAGTCCATCATTGTAGGCATGGAAAAGGCAGAAAGTCCAGCATCTTATTGTCAAGATACAGTTAACATTTTCATTGGGAGTCCATCTTTGTCTGGAAGTAGAGATACATACTGCATTATATCTTCACATTTGGATATGACAGTCTCCATTACACAGTTACTATACATCCCCTTAAATGAAAAGCCACAAAACAAAATCAACAACAAACTGCCATTCATTTTACATACACACAAGTACTAAGAGTATCAACTGTCATTTTTACTTTTTTCTCTGTAAACTCCAGGACACTGGTGGTGCTCCAGTGAGTAACGCAGGGGTCTGGACTTCTGCTCATGCAGTCACTTTCGTCCTTTGATGCTGCTCATTTGCTGAATTCAGATGTACTATGTACATCTAATGCTTCCTCCATAATTTCACAAGCCTAACAGAGCCTAGCTAATTTTACGAAGTTGTGAAAATGTTTGTCGCTGGCTTCCCTATTGCTGAAAAACAAATTTCAAGCAAAGCAATCAAGACAACCAGCAGTTGCTATCTCATACATCTCATACTATTAGTTTTCTGTTTGTTTTTTTGTTATTTCATGGCGACATTAATTTGTACATCCCTGATAACAATGGTATTGATATCTTTCATGTCTTTATTGGTCATTGTACATAATTTTTATAGAAAAGTCCATTAAAGTCTTTTTTTTTTTTTTAGCTTTTAATTTTTTTAAACCTGCGAGTACAGTGGCCTTGTTGGTGGAAATCCTTCAGAAGTCATTTCTCACCTGCAGCATTCTCCCTCAGTGGCCCCACCCACACATCCCCATGCTTGCTTCCCTGAGCAATCCATAGGCCCTGCACCCAGGAATATATGGGTTTTATGGCCTAGTCTTCCCAAGCCCAGTCTTCTGGTGTTGTGGTGTGGTGGCTGGAGTTCTGCCTGCCCATTAGGGACCCAAACTGTTCTGTGCCCCTACCCCTCTACCCATCCAAGATCCAAGTCCGTTCAAAGTTTTCCAATCCAAAGTTCCCCAAGCCCAGTCCACTAGCACACCATGCCAGCATGCTAACCTATGGCTCTCCCCACCTCCTCACCTCCACTCAGGATGAGGCATGTGTATAATCTCCAGGCTCACTCCACCTGCCTGGATGTGAGCCCTCCTCAAATACCTGTACACCCACACCAATGCCATCCCCTTGGCTCCCTGCAAGCCTGAACCCCCAGGCTGCTATGAGCCCACTTATGCTGGCAAAAGCCTGTTTGTTTTTGTTTGATAGTAAAATCTGGAAGACATTTCCTCAGGTAAGTTCTAAATCGGATTTTTTTCAGGATGTTTGAGTGAAAATATAAGCATAGGCTACAGTTGTTCAAAGGTTTGAGTGGAGATGAAATGTTTACTTTTCTAAAGATACATGCTATGTTGTAGCATGGTGGGTAAATTCATTACCTGTAACACCAGCATCCCATGTGGCACTGAGTAATGTCCTAGTGGCTCCACTTCCAATCCAGCTCCCTACTAATGGTCTGCAAAAGCAATAGAAAATGGCCCTGGTGCTTGGGTCCCTGCCACTTACGCAAGAGAGCAGGAAGAAGCTCCTGGTTCCTGGCTTTGGCCTGGCTCAGTTCTGACTGTTGAGCTAGCTGGGAAACAGGCCAGCAGATGAAAGACCTTTTCCTGTTTCTTTCTCAGTAACTATTTTAAATAAATAAACACACTTTTAAAAAAGATACATCCACAAGTTTTTACTTTAAGTTTCCAATTTTTGCCATATAAATGTCTCCATAAATCTGTTATTATTTCCTCAATTATGTGGAATATGAATTTCCAAGCAGTCAGAAATCCAAGAGAGACAGAAGGTACAAAGCTGTGTGTGACCTAATCGCATAGATGATCTACCGTTAGTTTTGTCATACAGACTAACCTTTTTTTCATTTTTTAAGATTTATTTATTTTATTACAAAGTCAGATATACAGAGAGTAGGAGAGACAGAGAGGAAGATCTTCTGTCCGATGAGTCACTCCCCAAGTGAGCCGCAACGGCCGGTGCGCGCCAATCCGAAGCCGGGAACCAGGAACCTCTTCCAGGTCTTCCACGCGGGTGCAGGGTCCCAGTGCTCTGGGCCGTCCTCGACTGCTTTCCCAGGCCACAAGCAGGGAGCTGGATGGGAAGTGGAGCTGCCGGGATTAGAACCGGCGCCCATATGGGATCCCGGCGCGTTCAAGACGAGGACCTTAGCCAATAGGCTACGCCGCCGGGCCCAAGACTAACCTTTATGCAGCAAATGTTTTGAATGCTGGGAACTATGTACTCGTGGGGTGCTTTCTTCCAATTTCTTGGGGGAATGGATTGTAGTTGCCATAGCGCTTATTTTTATGCATATTATCTCCACTAAGATGCAGTAACACACACAGAGTCTTTATTGAAAGGAAAGCAATTCTCTCCTATAGATGAGATAAACATATTCTCTGCTGCAGATTTCAAATTTTAGGAGTTAGATTCTTCTATCAGTTAGCCTCCAGATAGTAGGAAATCTGTGTACCACATTTACATGCCATTATAGAATACTAGGAGGATACGAGGAAAGCAAGGTATGAGTAATAAGACCACACCTAAACTCTTTATGTGTATAGCACATGAATCAGAAAGTTTGGTTTGTGAAATTTCAGATGACAAATGTTTTTGGCTTTGCAGTGATACAATCGCTGTCATAGTGATGGGTGATGAAGTAAATGCTGACAAACAAAATAAGAAATTCTCTAATGCTGTGGCAATAATAAAATAGATCAGTTAGTGCTAATATAAAATAGTAACTAAGAAATATTCTTGAATGAAAAATGGATGAACAAAAAAGTTCAGAGTAGTGTTTTTGCATTTGTGGTAATTTTAAGCTATAGCTCATGTTTGCTCAGAGAAATTGTTGGCGGTTACTTTGTCTTATGTTGTATCAAAGACATGCAAAACCCCAATCTTAGGTTGAGAATCTTTTTGTATTAAGCTCATGCTTAGTGATTCACTTAAATTTGAAATATTCTTTTTTTTAAAATTACTGGGTTTTTTTAAAGATGTATTTACTTTATTATAGTCAGATATACAGAGAGGAGGAGAGACAGAGAGGAAGATCTTCCGTCCGATGAGTCACTCCCCAAGTGAGCCTATATGGGCCGGTACGCGCCGATCCGAAGCCAGGAACCAGGAACCTCTTCCAGGTCTCCCACACGGGTGCAGAGTCCCAAGGCTTTGGACTGTCCTCGACTGCTTTCCCAGGCCACAAGCAGGGAGCTGGATGGGAAGTGGAGCTGCCGGGATTAGAACGGGCACCCATATGGGATCCCAGTGCGTTCAAGGCGAGGACTTTAGCCGCTAGGCCAAGCTGCCGGGCCCTAAATTTGAAATATTCTATCAGCAGATTTACAGTGGTCTCCAAGCTGTACCTAGAATTAAGTAGTTAGCTGCCCAATACTATGTTTCAAAATTTCAAGTTGCCTAAACAAGATATGATGTTTCATTATGTTAAAGTAGGAAAAACAGTTGTGATGCTTTATATTATTTAAAAAGTAATGATTTTAAAACACATAAAAATAAACTATTAGCTTTTTCAATATTATAATATGTAGATAAAATGCAAACATCTGAAATACAATAGGAGAAAGTATAAACTAAAATCTTCATATTTGTTATTTGTCAACTATTGCTCACATTTTCTCTGATTATATACTAGAAACACATTTTAGTGTCTGCAAAGGACTTCCATGAGATAAGACTGGTTTTGAGATTTATAGTGTTTACTGAAATCACTTACACTCTGATGAAACAATTTTTCCCTAACATTGCCAACTTAATTGTGGTCCTCATTCTTCTGATATTAGCCACTGTGCTAATTTTCAACTGTTTAGTTTCCATTCTCTGTCTTGCTCATATTTTATGAATAGTCAAATGTATAGCTCATTCCATAGAATTATAAAATACAGTAGTGTGGGAATAGGAAAAAAGAATCTTAAAGCCCATTATAAATCTTATAGATTTAATCACTTTTATAAGTACACATATCCCTTTAACAACACTCAATTAATGAATAGCAAAAAGTCAATGATATTAATGTATTTCTTAGCTTTCTATGAAAAAATAAGACTCAGAAGCAAAAACTAAGGAAAAGTGTGCACCTTTACAGAAGCTCTTTCCTTTCTAAGACTCTCTTTAATCCTTTTCAATAACCTGTTTTAAGGTAACCTGAATTACCTATAATTGCTAAGATAAATTCAATTCCATAATAAAGATAACTTATTTTGAAGATTTGGACACCTTGGGGTCAAGGTGTTGGGCTGCAAGTTTGAGTGCTCCAGTAATTCCAAAGAAAGTCTTGGCACTGTATAGATTGTTATGTTACTCCATCTTTACATGCCATATCTCTGGGCCTTACCTCTTGTTAAGACTCTACTGCTCTGATTAGTTCCAACCTAAGCTCAGATTATACCTATTACTGGAATTTGTTGTCATAGGACTTCCTTATTTCCATGGTATGGGACACCCCCTAGCAACCAACTCTGCTTTCACAAACATATAACCCAGAAGTAAAAAGGAGTTAGCATATGTCACGCATCTTACAGCTGATAAAATTCTTTTATCCCTGAGGAAGATGGTTGAGAAATGTATTTTTGCATGTCTCTGCAGGCGGTCCTGACTGAAGCCTGCATTAGTAGTGGACAGAAACTCTTCTTTGCTTTCTCTCCTTCCTCCTGTTCTGCATTGCTACTCTAATGATCATGTTTCCAAATATGCCACTGATATGCAAGTTAGATTGGGGTTAGATTTGCTCTTGGGACTCGAGGGGCTTAGATTCTCGCTTGCTGGAAATGCCTTTGCCACTATGTCTTAGTCTCTCTCATTAGAGATAATGCCAATAAGATAACTTAGTGGATGTTATTTATTTGTATAAGTACTCATGTAATTGTTTATATCATTATTCAGGATATTTTTATTTAGATCTTTGACCCATGCCAAAGCTGAAATTCTCTAAATATGGCTTAGAGAGCAGGATATCCAGCTTTTTTGTGTGGGTCTGTGGAGCACAGCTGACGAAGCAGTAAGTTAAAAAGGGGTGATGTTGACACAGGGAAAACGAGTTTTGTTCAGAGATGTGCCCAGAATCACGCTGTGGGAAAGGAAGCAAACACAAGACTGGATCAAATAATCACGGTCTGTGTGGGTACAAGACAGGGCAAGTGGGTGGATTCTTTCATATGGTGCCAATGAGAATGAAGAAGCCACCTGGGAGAGAACACGCTTATGGAGTACTTGGAGAATCCCAAGAAATCCATCTCTAGAACAAAAATTACTTTCACTGCAGTGAGAAGAATGGGAAGGGCAGACTTGATAGCTGATGTCAAAAAAAATTGGCTAAGGAGAAATAGTTGGCCACTGCCTTATTTATGGTAAAAGAGGAGTATCTCACCTCTTGTGTATGTGCATGACCATTTATTTCTCAATACCAGAATTTACATCCATTGTGTGCTTAAATAAATATAACTGGGTGTATTGAAGTTTGGGTAGTAATTCCAGTGCAGTAAACACTCTTGCTGCTATTCTTTTCTAAAGATATCATTGGACTTTACTAATAATGTGTAACTTTTCATAAAAATGGTGAAACCTGGTAGGAGAGTGGATTCATATTTAATTACTTGGAAAACCTCTTCACTAACTCAGAACCAAGCAAGATTCACTTGTGTTCCTATTTGTACTCTTTATCTGCTAAAATCAGGAGTGCAGGATAGAAATCTTTACTTCATATTTTTGCTCTTAACTATGTCACCCTAAGACTTTCCTATATCTAAACAGCTGCCTTATTGAAAGATATTTTAGTGTGATTTATGTTTATCAAATAAAGAATATTTAACATTCTTTTATTTGATAGATGATCTTTAAGACCAGCAGCTTTCAGAGTCAGCATGACCAGAATGAGTGAAAAAACTAAACTTGACTTTTGAATTCTTAATATCTAGACTAAGTTATAATTTAGGATTGTCTATAAACAGATGTGTGAAAACATAAAATTGGGGAATAGCAGCACATTTGTATTTGGTAATGGTGCTCTTGCCAGCTCATTAGAAGCACTGAGTTAGACAAGCTATGCAATCAGAATTTTAAGTTATATGATCACAAGAGTTCAGTAAAGCATAATTATAGATCATAAAAAATAGGCAATGATGAAGACATATATAGTGCATTAATTCAACTTTTAAATACTGAGCAAACAAAAACCAAGTGAGGTAAACTTGGCCAAGAGATATAAAGCCATTTTTGCCTAAGAATAATTCTATCGATACAAAGATAAGTCAGGTAATATCAGTGTCATGTCATATTTCCAAGAGATATCAACTCATTTTGCAGCAGAAACATCCAATGTATAGTATCCAATTTAAGTTTTTAATCTGAGATGCAGAAAGAAGGAGAGAGGGAGATAAATAGTTTGGCCAAGGTGAGACCCAGAGCCAAGAACTTGATCCAAGTATCCCTCGTGGGTGGTGGAAGCTGATTTTTTGAGCCATTACAGCTGTGTTCCAGAGACTACAGTGATGAGAACCTGGAGTCAGAAGCTGGAGCCAGGCATTGACATCTGGCACCACGTGGGAGGCAAGCATCGTAACTGCTAGGCTAGCCATCTGTTCAAGACCAGCTATAAATAAAAGAGAGACAAAAGCCCACACAAGGAAGGGAATAGCAAGTTGAGTTTTCCTTCCCTGATTTTCTCCAGTTCCCTGAGTTTTCCATAATCAGCTTTCACAGCACATCTCTGTGGATATATTTTGTGCTCAGTTTTAAATAAATCCTTTACCATGATTTCAGCCCAAACACTTTCAATTTTTATTTAGCAAACTCACCAGAGGAAAAAAATACAATGAAACTGACCAGAAAGCTAATATTTGAAAATATTTAGACTTTACCTTTGCACCTCAATCTCATTTGAATCATATGAAGAAAAAAAATTCTGTTTCTGAGATTTGTTTTTGTAAAAAGATCAGTGGAATAATTGCTGCGAGATCTTTCACAGCAAGCTATTGATTATTATTAATCATGTTATTAATCATAGCACTTTATCCAGGACTTTCACTTACATGTCTGTTTGTGGTGACTTACAGGATATGCACTATATATCCCACCCAAAGTACTTATTTGCAGCCCCATCCTGGTATTCCAGGGAAATGGTCTTTCACAGTTCCATGACCAAAGAGTTCTGGCACAAAAATAAAAATGTGTTTTATAATGATGAGCCTTAACAAAACATTCTCCTAGCTATGTTTGCGTGAGACATTTTTTTCAGATGCTGAAATCAGTTGAGACAAACACAGGAGTTCATTCTAAGATATTTTCCAAGCATGAACTTCGTTTATCCTTGGAGTTTCTCATTTTTCCCTTTTCTTTTGAAGCTTACACAACCACACACATTCACTTCTCCTTGGGAGAGAATCTAACATTCATTGACGGTGGGCAAGCTGTTTGCCTGCTCTCACCTGAACCATTCCAATTCAGTTTACAAAGTTACAGTGTGAGGTTGTTAAAACTGTCTTATATAATTTGTCCAACCATTCTGTCAGGTTTAGATAGCGAGTTTCATTATTTTCATTTCACAGGAAGTACTGTCTTTCTTTGGAATTACTGAGAACAAAACATTGCCCTTTGTCTCCACGGTTAGGTCCATAGACAAACATTCTGGTAGCTTATCTGTCCATAGTGACATTTCTAATACTACTCCAATTTTTTCAGCAATTATATCCACTTAATATCTCTTCCTCAAACTCGAAACTGCTGAAGTATCTAACACATTTCTAACCATGGGCAATGGTGACAGGCTCCTTCTTCCAGCAACCATATTTGATCACTTTGTCCCGAAACTCCTTGGTTTTCACTCCATAAATAATAGGGTTGAGCATTGGAGGTACAAGGAAGTAAAGGTTACCTAGAATGGTGTGGATATGGGGTGGGATGCCTCGACCAAAACGATGAGTGAGAAAAGAGAAAAGTGAGGGAGTGTAAGACACAAGCATGACACAGATGTGTGTGGTGCAGGTGTTGACTGCTTTGAGGTGGGCTTCCTTAGAAGACAGATGTAGTATAGCCCGGATGATTAGCACATAAGATGAGGCAATAGCTGAGATGTCTAGCCCAACCACCAACAAAGCCACCACCAAACCATATATCCGGTTGATAGTGGTGTCTACACATACCATCTTCACCACAGCCATGTGCTCACAGTAGGTGGTAGGAATGACATGATTGGCACGAAAGGGCATCTTCTGGAGGAGAATGGGCATGGGGAGAATAAAGAGGATGGCTCTCAGCAAACTCACTATGCCGATGAGGCCAATACGACTATTGGAGAGGATAGTGGCGTAACGCAGGGGCTCACAGATGGCCACATAACGATCCAAGGCCATGGTCATCAGAATAGATGACTGCATGGCAGAGATGGAGTGGATGAAGAAAAGCTGGGTCAGGCAGCCTTCATAGCTGATCTTACTCTGTCCAAACCAGAAGATGCACAGCACCTTGGGGATGGTGGTGGTGGACATGCCCAGATCCGTGAGGGCCAGCAGGTAGAGGAGCAGGAACATGGGCTTGTGAAGCGAGCGCTCTGTAGAGATGGTGAAGAGGATGGTGCAGTTCCCAAGCACTGTGACGAAGTACATGGAGGAGAAGGGGATAGATATCCACCTGTGTTTGTCCTCCATCCCAGGAATGCCTTGGAGAATGAAGAAAGGTGGGTGGCCCTGCGTGGCATTACAAGAATTCATGGACGTGCCCGGATAATGTACCTGAGGAAAGCAACAAGGAGGCAACATGAGTGATCATTAAAATGAAAATGGAGATTCTACTTTTTGCTTGTTGAATGCTATATTTAGTGGAATATTAACCCTGCTATTACAAGTAAGTTGGAATTATGTTATCTCAAACGGAAAAGAAAGGGATAAGAAAGTGAGGGAGAGAGGAGGGAAGGAGAGAAGTTTTCTTATGCTCTTTGAATTATATGAAACCTGTTCTTTTCATGGTAGTAAAAAGATTAGAATATAACATATGTAAAAATAATTCTGAATCTCAATGCTAAATTTTATAAATTACATACTACATTAAATAGTAGTATAAGTATTATAGTATTATACTGCAATATTCATAATGTATTTTAATAATATTAGCAATAATAATTGTATTTGTAACAGCGTATCTGAAGACCATAACTTGAAGGATGTGAAAGAAAAATGGGCATAAATTCAAGAAAATCAACAAAATAAAACAAAAAGGGCTTTCAAAGTTTACGGAAATGCATATTATGAAAAAACTATGCATGGATTTAAGAAAAAATGTGTATCAATATGAATGCATCTTTTTCCATGAACGTTTTGAAGTACCCTTGTATATTCCCTCATAAACCACAAGATGAAGCATATCAGCAAAATTGTTCATTTAAAGTAAGGTTGCTTCAAGGCTTGTAATAGAAATCTGCATGTAATTTAAAGAACATACATTTTCAACAGATGTGGGATCTGAGAGAATGAGAATCTCCTGACAAATGATTAGGCAGGTTATGGGGTCTTGAGAACTGGCCACACCTTCCCCTTAAATCACTTACCTGAAAGTGAGAACATGGGCATCTAATCCACAACTTCTGCAGATACATATGTGTGAGTGTATGTACATGCACATATGTGTCTCTTAGGAGACTCTTGGATTCTTGGAAAGCACACTCACAGCTCTGAATCTCCCCATTCCCTGTGTTCAGGCACTCCACATCCACGGTGGGGTGAGGGTTTTAAGTAACCTGAGTAAAAGTCTCTAGGGTGCCTAGAAGGAGCTGTGTTCTCTCCCTCCTGTTGACACACGGCTTACCACTACGATTATGTGTATAATTGTCTCTAGCAGTTGCTCTGAGCTCCCAGGAGATAGGGATTCTGGGGTTGTTCCAGGATGTTGCCAGTCCTAGAGGAGCTTGAGGAGAGAGTAGGTGAAGATAATGCTGAGTCTGACACAGAGTAGAAGACCAGAAAGTGTATCATTGCCAAAGACCCTCTCCCAAAGCAGCTGTAGGTTTTAGAACTAGCGAAGGACTACTCCACTTTAGGAGTCATCAGTCAATATGGTTAACCGAGGCACAATCCTTACTGAGGGTGTCTCAGTTAAAATAATGTTAGCCTCAAAATCTTTCTGTCCCTAGAGTCTTTCTGATTTCCAGTTTTTCACCTTTGTCTGAGGTCAGTAGCTTTGGTCTAGACACTTCCCAGGGCATTCTCTATCATCCATTGACAACCATTGTCAGACTCTCTTCAGTTCCAATATCCCCCTGTTTTTTGGTATCAGAGATAGCCACATTTTTTATCATTAGTTCAGATAAATACATTAATTAAAGCTTGTCAAAAATTACCTTGCCAACACCACTGCAAAATGCACAAAGCATAAGTCACAAAATCGTGCAAAACAATGAAAGTGAGATTGAGTCAGATTTTAGTTTTTTAAAGGTTTATTTATTTATTTATTTATTACGTTGCATTATGTGACACAGTTTAATAGGTCCTGTGATTCCCCCAACCCCTCCCCCTATCCTCCCCCCATGGTGGATTCCTCCACCTTGTTGCAGTATTACAAATAAAATTCAGTTGAGAGTCTTTCATTACAAGCATATACTGAGCAAAGAGTCCAGCATCTTATTGTCCAGATAAATTCAATGGTTTCTTGGGGAGATCATCTCTGGTCTGAAGGTAGAGCTGGCAGAATATCATCCCGATCAATTACAAGCCCCAGCACAACATCAACAACAATTTACAACATTATGAAATTAATTGTCATGGTATTGAGTAATCAATATGATAAAACAATGCAAGTTCTTAACCATATCCTGTGACTACTTCATTGACCCTTCAATTTTTGTTTGTACATAGAACCGGCTGCTATACACCTTAAAGTGGCTATAGAGTACTATTCAGGGTCTCGTGTCTGTTTTCAGTTTAGTATTTAGCAGTTTATTGTGTTGATGCATACTTTTGCTGAACTTGGTAGGTTTTAGGATAGTCTAAACTGGCTTATAAATCTAACAAATCCTTTGTCAACAGTTGAGGGGCAGAACAGTTTTAGGAGGGGTGTGCAGAGAAATCTTCAATACCCTAGTGAGGAGTAACTAATCTTTGTGTCCTATCTAGTAAGGTATATGTGGATCCACGCTGATCATTTCTTGTTTGGTTCTAAGCCTTTCTTGTATTTCTCTGACTATCTATTCTATTTTTTCAGGGGGGGGCCTCCGGTTTATTAATTTAAAGAGGACAAACTTCATATATTTCATCAATACAACTCTAGGTGTTGTTATCTTTGAGCTGGGTTTTGAATCTTGATTATTATAATTCCTTCCTACAGAACCAATTCTCTAGAAGGACTTTGTAGGGAATCAGTTGTCAATAAGAGAAAAATAAGGTCAGAGACAAGTGAATGTCAAATTAAATAGCTTGGAATAATCAATACTTCAAAAGACGTGTAACTAGACAGACACAAATGCACTGGTACATACCCCAGGCTCATAACTAAATCTTTCTGTAATGCACATGCCAACCTGTGTGTGTACCATTTTTGTTTCTTACTTTTCTTTTAAGGTTTATTTATTTTTATTGGAAAAGGAGATATACACAGAGAGAAGGAAAGGGAGAAAGATCTCTCATCTGTTGGTTCACTCCCCAAGTAGTTGCAACGACCAGAACCGAACTGATTCGAACTGAAAGAAGCCAGGAACTTCGTCCAGGTCATCCATGTAGGTGCAGGGTCCCAAGGCTTTGGTTGTCCTCTATGCTTTTCCCAGGCCACAAGCAGGGAGCTGGATGGGAAATGGAGCAGGCAGGACACAAATCCACCTACCATATGATCCAGCAATATTTTCAAAAGACTTGTTACATGAGAAAGCAACATGCACTCACTCCAGTGTTCACTGTAGCACAATCAATAATCACAAGAAAATGGAAACAACTTAAATGCCCATTAACAGAGGACTGGATTAAAAAAAACTACTCGGCTATTAAATGCTTCTGTGCTATATTCACCTGTGAAACTACGTTGTTCTTCATAGATGGTTGATCCTTAGAGATATTTTCAAGTAGATGCTCAAATACAAAAAAAGAAATAGTTTCTTAGAAATTATTACAAAATGTTTGCTGTCTCAAGAAAGGAGAAATAGGAAGCTATTAATAATAGCAGGGTTTCTACTTGAGGGAATAAAAAATGTTGGAAATAGATTGTGATGATGTTTACACAATATTGTGAATCTAACTATTATAACTTAAATTCATGCTTGAAATGCATAACAAACTTCATATATTTTGCAATAAAAATATGGTCTTTTGTATGGCCCTAACTCATCAAACATGTCATTACTAACTAAGTAAGCTGAGGATGGAGTGAGTCTCAGACCTCAGAAAAATAAAGATGAATACTAAAGTTGAAAAAGCAGAATGAAACGGAGCATGGGTTTGTCCTCCCTCTGGTACATGGGATTTCTACACACAGAGAGAATAGTCCTCCCCAAATGTACTATTTAACCTCCTGCTTTTTTTGTCTAGGATGATTCAGAACTTACAGGCCTATTAAGCAATCAATAATAATTTCACCAAAAATGGTATTTTGAATATTTCACTCATGTGGACGAGTTCTAAATACTTTTAAAAAAAAACTCCCAGGTAATATATGACAGTGTTTTGCAACAGTTAGCAGAAGCAGCAACCTCTAGTTCATGGATAAGCGGCATTGAAGTAGGTAAAAGCTTCACTGTAAACTTTGCCAGTGGTTCGTGTGGTATGTAGAGACTATGGTTATCCCCTCCCTGTAAAAATGCTAAATATTTTCAGGCGAATCTGTTTGGTATTAATGCCATAGACCAGAGGGTTGAGAACAGGAGGCACCAGGAGATATAGATTTGCAAGCACAATGTGGACCTGCGGAGGTACTCTGTGACCAAAACGGTGGGTGAAAAAGGAAAAAAAGGCGGGAATATAGAAGACAAGGATTACACAAATATGGGCTCCACAAGTGCTAAATGCTCGGAATTGTGCATCCTTGGAGGGCAGCCGCAGCACAGCCTGCAGGATCAGGACATAGGAAGAGGCGATGAGAACCACATCCATTCCAGTCACTGAAAGTGCCACAGTGAGACCATAGATGGTGTTGGGCTTGATGCTGGCACAGGCCAGCTTGGCTATACCCATGTGCTCACAGTACGTGTGGGGAATGACGTGATGTCCACAGAAGGGTAAGCGCTCAATGAGGATGATGAAGGGAAAAACAAAGAGAAGGCCACGAATCACACATGCCAGACCAATCTTGCCAATGACGGTGGCGTTGAGGATGGATGTATAATGCAGTGGGCGGCAGATAGCTACATAGCGATCAAAAGCCATGGCCAGTAGAATGGCTGATTCTGTCGCAAAGACTGCATGCACAAAAAACATTTGAGTGAGGCAGCCATGGAAGGAAATTTTGTGCGATCTGAGCCAGAAGATAGTTAGCATTTTGGGCAATGTGGTAGAACAGAGTATCAGGTCAGTGATGGAGAGTAAGCATAGGAAGAGGTACATCGGTTCATGCAAAGCTCTGTCCATCATGATGAGGTAGAGGATGGTGCCATTGCCCAGCAGAGCAAGGATATACAGGGAACAGAAGGGGATGGCAATCCAAACATGCTTGTCTTGCATCCCAGGGATTCCAAGTAAAATAAACGTGGAGGGGTGAAAGGCAGTGCCATTGACAACAGATGCCGAGTGCATAGTAATGCAGAACACAGAAGCTTAATCCTCCTAAAAGTAGTGAGAAAATGAAATAATGTCATCTCATATGTATGTCTGTGTTTGATAGCCATTTGATTTCTTTTCTTCCTTTCCCATCAGTTCTCTCACTTCTTGGATTAACAAAGTAACTTTGTGTCTACAGTGTCCATTTGTATCATTTCCATCTTCCATAAAATTTATATTATTGTCTAAATATTCTAAAAACATAAATATAATCAACTACTACGCAAATGTAACCCTTTCTTCCTTTACATTAACCTCATCTGGTCTACCATTACGTACTCTCCACTACATTCTGGGTCCTGGAACCCTGGTTTATGGAACTGTATGAACTTAGGAACTGTATGGAAGGACTACTTGTGATTCTATCTGGCATGAGAAAACATCAGCAGGAAGTAATAAGGAGGAAGAAAAGTGAGAAGAAGAGCATTTGAACAACCCTATCGGAATGGTCTTTCTGCCTCTGTTTTTGTCTGGAGATTCTATCTTCCTCTTTCCCCTTCAGTTAAAGGATTGTAATGGTGCCAGCTGGGAAATTTCCCGGGCATTTGTGATTTCCTTGTACATATTCACGTGTCTTTTAGTGGTTTCTGCAGTACGTTCTCCAAAGATACCCAGTTTGAGGGTTTCCTGCAGTCTGATGCAATATCATGCAATTCTCTTCTGGAGCTTGCTCTTGTCTACCCATCCAGTATTACCTAGCACCAAATTCCACTTTGCACATCATATTCCAGCTATCAAATATCTACAAGCATCTTTTCTTATACCAGCATTCTTTTTAATATGGTCCTCTTACTGCACAGAATGGCTATCTCCATGGGGTCACCTGTCAACCTCGTAAAAGTCAGAAAATGTCTGTCTTATGACATCCTTCTTTAAGGTTTTTTTCCCCATGAATAGAGTACGCACATCTTCATACGCCTGCTTTTAGAAATATCAAGCTGCCTAATCATATGTAAATACCTTTCATAAATATATGTGAAATTTCTGAGCATTATTCTCCCTATTGGCAGCAACTCCACCTTGCATACATTAAATCAGCAAATAATATTTAGTGAATAATTAATGAAAAATTGGATTTATTGATTTATTTTTCAACAGATTTGGGTAAATGGACATAATTGAAAAGTGCTATTTCTTCTTGGGAGTGCGTCTAAAAAATCAGCCATGCATGATAGCGTAGCATAACAGCTAAAGTCCTCGCCTTGAACATGCCAGTTCCCATGTGGATGCCCGTTCTAATCCGGCCCCCCCACTTCCCATCCAGCTCCCTGCTTGTAGTCTGGGAGGATGGCCCAAAGCCTTGGGACCCTACACCTGTGTGGGAGACCCGGAAGAATCTCTTGGCTCCTGGCTTCGTATAGGCTCCACTCTGGCCATTGCGGCTGCTTGCAGAGTGAACCATCGGACGGCAGATCTTCCTGTCTGCTTCTCCTCCTCTCTCTATATATCTGCCTTTCCAATAAAAGCGAATAAATCTTTTTAAAAAATCAGTCACAGTCTCATTGAATTTATTATCCCTATCATTGTTTTCACTGTTTACATTTCCAGAAGTGTTCTTCACCACTTTTTAAACTCATTTATAAAGTAATTATATATATATATATGATTTCTATTTTCCTGATTAGTCATATACATCGGTCTGATTAAAAAAAACATATCTAGAAGTGTTCATGTGGCACAGCAGGTCAAGTCACCACTTGGCACATGATCATAGCTGAGTATTTAAGACCAAGTCCTGCCTGTTTCTGTTCCAATTACTTAGTAATTCACACCCTAGTAAGCAGCAGGTGATGGATCAAGTGCTTGGGGCCCTACAACCCCCAGGAGGCCTAAATAGATTTGCTGGTTTCTGGTTTGGTCTTGCTGAGCCCCCATAGTGGGCATTTGAAGAATATAATTCTCAGATGGGAATTCTGTTTCACTTACACACACACACACACACTCTCTCTCTCAGTCTTTCGAATAGTATAAGCAAATGAATAAGTAAAGTTTAAAATGTATCTCTCCTGGTCTTCTCCAACAGCTTTAGAGTATGACCACTCTAGCACTATGATATTTTAGGCTAGTCAATCCAGAAATCTCATAGATGCATGCTCAGGAAATCTCCAAGAAGATGAGGAATGCCAAAGGAATAGAAAAGCCATGCCAGAGGCTGGAGCTTATCAATGAGTTAAGTCGGAAGACATTACAGGGCGCCTGAGTCACGGCTTCAGAATAGGAAGCTAAAAGAGAGAAAACAAAGGGCCTGGCGGCGTGGCCTAGCGGCTAAAGTCCTCGCCTTGAATGCGCCGGGATCCCATATGGGTTCCGGTTCTAATCCCGGCAGCTCCACTTCCCATCCAGCTCCCTGCTTGTGGCCTGGGAAAGCAGTCAAGGATGGCCCAATGCTTTGGGACCCTGCACCCGCGTGGGAGACCTGGAAGAGGTTCTTGGTTCCCGGCTTTGGATGGGCACATTGCAGCTCACTTGGGGAGTCAGTCATTGGATGGAAGATCTTCCTCTCTGTCTCTCCTTTGTAATAAAAATAAATAAATCTTTAAAAAAAAAAGAGAGAGAGAGAAAAGAAAGGTAAAACTCCTGAGCACCCCTGCCTTGGATGACCCCGAAGGTGAAGTCAGTCTCATTGTTCTTACCTTGCTGAAGTCCAGTCTTTGGGATTCAAATATTTTTGGCTTTGGACAAAGTATTAACATGAACTTCATCCAGTCATTCTCTCCTAAAAAGAATTTTAGAATGTGGTAGAACCTATAATAGGATTAAAGAATTGTGTAATAGTTACAAATAATAATCTTCCTTCAGTCCCTGCTCATCTGAAACTGCATGATTAAAAGGCCAACTAATAATCTATTATGACTTTTATCCAGTTAGTAACTAGAATATGCATTTCTCACATACTGCAAGTTGACTCTAACACTGAAAATTGGATAGATAATAATACTATGAGTTTCAATTTTAATATTTTTATTTTAAGGTCATAACAGTGGCGTTTCCTGCCAGTTTTAGTAATATTACATAACTTCTTGCACATTTCAAATTCATTTATAATTTCTAAAGCAAGCAATTTAAAAAATCACATTGTAGCCATTTTGGAAAAGTAAAGATTTTTAGTAGCTGTCTCGATCATATCTGAGATGTTTAAGCCAATGCAATGTAATCTTGCCATCTGGTTAGGAAATAAGTTATGAAGCATTTGTACATCAATGAATCTATGATGCCTGACTTCCAAATGTGAGGCTCTGAAAATGACATGTGGCAGTTACTTATCCATTTCTAGTGATAGGGAATATATGATCGAAGCAATCATTCTCAACTTCACACCCACTTAGATTCTGAGAATCTTTTTGTTTTCAATAAGCCAGTGTTGATGATCAAAACCCATATTAAACATGAGTGCTTCTTTCCCATCTCTTAGGTTTTTTGAGCACTTGTATTCTGTGGTTAGTCTTTCATTTTGTTCCTTTATAAAAAAGTTTTGCGGGTTTTCAATGTATCAGTTGAGGCATTTCACATACACTGAAGTATAAAAAAGATGCTTAAAGACATATTAAACTTAAAATATAAATATGAACACAGGATTAATCAAATGGAATGCATAAAGTGCCATAATGAGTTATGTTACAAAGAAAAGTTACTTGAGCCAGTTCCCGCTCAGGGAAAGCTTCCTTGAGGAAATAAAATTGAATCTCCAACTCTAAACGATGAACATTTTTTGTGTGACTTGGCTCCCAATATTGTCATTCTCTTGAAGCGCTCTGTGGGCCAGTCTGAAGAATAACAGATGAGAATCTGGATTTAGACCACCTGGGTTAAAAAGACAGCTTTTCTCCAGTTAAACACTAGCTGTTTTTCCTGGACTAATTTTCTCACGTCCCTTCATCCTCAGTTTCCTAAAATAACATCAAGTTACAATATTTCACCGGATTTATTAAGAATACACCAAGAAAAAAACCCCTTCAGTACATATAATCAAATCTCTGTCACAGAATACACGTTAGTTGTAAGGATCCATTTCTCATGTGAGTTTGAAATCTCAGATTCCGTTTTTCTAACTATGTCCTCAGTGAAAGGAGGATGCCTCGTTCAGTTCCTCAAGCAGAAAACTGTCCTGGCCTTCCTTCGTTCTATAATCCAAGGGCGAAGGCATGTGTTTCCTCTTTCCTAAATCAAAGACTTTTCTCAGATATCCAAGATTCAGCCACAATTTGCTGTCAGGTGAATTTTTCACAAAATAGAAAACAGGATGGCTTTCTGGCAGTCGCAGGGTCACTAAGGTCCTCTCACTAATTCTCCTGGTTCAAGGAACCAGCATCAACTTGTGAATCATCAGCACAAAGGGGGCAAGCTTTTTCTACATTGTCACTAAGATACAAGTGAGAGAATGCTTTTCTTACTTCTATTAGAGGAATGGTTTTAATTAAGACATTAATTGACACAGTTCACCTGGTTTTGCCAAGAATAAAATAAAATTTTGGGATAATATAGCAAGGATTTCTAGCTTTATGTATGTGAAATTCTGATACTGCCTGTATTGAGAAAAAATAGGGTGCTTTGTGGATTTTTTTTTTTTTGGCAGGGAGAGCCGGTGATTTCTAGCTGTTATCAGACATCAAAGACATAGAATATCAAATGAGGTGCTCATTCTCTAGATTCTTTGGAAATACTGTGAAGGTCCTAGACACTCAGGAATAAAATTACACATTGCCAAATAAATATGGTTTCATTCCAGCCTTACTGGTCTGATATGAGAGCAAAAAGTAACTATTCTACTTGTCTATACTGACCATTTCACTGGCTTTGTTTCGACATTGAACTTCATACCTTTAATATGTGCATAAAAATTACTTTAAGGAAAAAACAAAGAAACTCTTGTCATTGTTTCCTGGAAGGCAGAACCTAGAGATCCACCTGACTATGCTGCCTTAGGCAGAGAGGAAAATAGTAGGAGACTAAAACTGGTACAACATAAAGCACTCAAGTGCAAAGCAAAGAAGCACCTGCTGATGATGACTTTGGGCATATATTAAGGTTACTCAGAGACAAGCTATATTTCTGGAATTGCAATTTGTGTAATAAAATCAGAAGGCTGTCTCAGACATCTAGAGTAGCCAAGGACATCACTGTTGTGCATGAGGTAATATCTTTCTTTCATCCCATACCACTGCCCTTGGCTTTGCAGAACTGTCTTCAGCTTTGCTTTCTGTCCATTTCAATCACGTATAAGACTCACCTAGCCTCCTCGGTAATCTGCAGCTGCAGAGAAGCTCTGAACCAACACAAGTAGCTCTACTTTCATTTATCTCCACCCTGTGAAGGTGTTTTTAATCCAAGGAGGCTTTGTTGGGACTCGAAGCACCAGTGCTGAATTTACAAATAACATCTCTGGAGAAATGTACCAGTCATGTCAGGGTCTTCTCCCAAAGGCTGAACATTTTTTAAAGCAGGAGAAGGAGTCACCATCATCTTGTAGCAAGAGGTCAATGGCTGTCCCACCTTTATGCAAAAAGTGTGGTCAGGTTGTACCAGGCTTTTGGAACCACTAAATTCAGAAAGAAGGAGGAAGGTAAAGATAGAAAAACTAACTCACATTCTCTGGTTCATGCCCAAATGCCCAGGAGCCAGTAATTGAATTCGTCTCCTGTGAGGGTGGCAGGAACCTGACCATTTGAGCTATCACCTGTGGCTTTTCAGGAAACACATTAGCAGAAAATTGAGATCACTGCAATATGAGACACAAATATTCATGTTGCAATTTATTCACTGTGGCTAACACCTGCTCTATCATAACAATGGTAATATTTAAAGCTGTGTGTTTAATGAGATCATCATAAAATAGATACAAAGAAGGGAATTTATATAAAGATTGGACCCTAATATTTACAGGTTACATGAGGAAAAAGAAATATCTGTTAGGAGACAAGTAAGAAATAGTTGTTAGGAGATAAATGCTGCAGTCAAGTGAAAAAAGAAAAATGTATACTGAAATAGTATGTTGAAGTATTTAAAATACTGTTGATAGGCCAAGCAGTAAAAGGACTAACATCACTGTTACAACAGTTACAGTCACAATTGACCTTGAAAAGAATGAAATTATGCAATAGTAACGTGGGATTTGGTAGAAATTAAGGAGAAATTGGTGAAGAGAATAAGAAACGAAAAGCATAAATAACTCTTCCAAAAAGCTAATATTGCAAAACAACCCAAGAGAATTGGGTATAATGTTGGGTGGAAACTAGAATCAAGAAATAACATTAGGAGAAATGTTATCAAGTGTTTATGTTCAGGGAGAAAGATTCAATAGAGAGTAAAAACTGACAGTTCAAAGAATGAAAAGTGTTGGATCTATGGCTTTAAGAGCAAAATGTATTGAGAGTGAGAATTAAATAGGGTTGTTGTGTTATTGCAAAGGACAATAAAGTGTGTCTTAAGAGTTATGTTTGGGTGGGGAAAAGACACACATACACACATAGATAGATTATATTAAAAAGCACTTTTATGAATAAACCATACAATTAATATGGAGGAGAATCAAGAAACAGGGAGAAACAAGACAGGCGAGAGGGCAGTACTAGCAATCAACTGATTTATCAGTTTGTTATCAATTCCTTGAAGAATTCAAGGAAAAGTAATTCCTGTCTCTTCACTTTTCAAACAAAAACAAATCAATACAAACGTAAATAAAATATTAAATAATGTTTGAATTTTACATGAAATGTCTGAAATGTGAATAATTAATAATTGGATGTGCAAATATAAATTCTAAAATATCTTCAAGAAATTAAGTGAATGAAGTAAAATGTCAAGGCCTTTGGATTAAATTGTCCCACTCTCATTTCTGCAAAGCAAGCTAACCAGAAGGAAAGTGGCTTTAAAACAATCGATTATTACCTCTTATGACTCTCTAGATTTACTGGAGTCCGTTGGACATTTCTCACTAACAGTATCTTTCTCACACAGTGATAATATTTTCATTGCAATGGTGGTCATTTCCAGTCTTCACTGGAATTGGTGTAGTGGATATTAGCTGTTTAGCAGCAGCTCAATCAAGGCTGCCCAGCAGATACCAGTGCTGTGGCACAGTGAGCAAAGCCACCACATGTGGTCCAGGTGTCCAATACGGGAGCCACGTTGAGTTTTAGCTGCTCTGTTTCTGATCCGGCTACCTATTAATGTACCCTGGGAAAGCAGCTGGGGATGGCCCAAATCCTTAGGTCCCTGCACCCATGTGGGAGATTGAGAAGAAGCTCCTGGCTAGTGATTTTGGATGATTGTGCTCCAGCCATTGCAGCCATATAGAAAGTGAAGTGGGGAACCCGCATTTACTTTTAACATATTGGTTACTCATTACTATGTCAATTAATTCCATAATGATGTAAATTTTTGCTGATGGTATGTTGGAGCTTTCAATTGACTGGGATGATACTCTGCTGGCTCTGTCATCAGACCAGAGAGGGTATACCTAAGAAGCCGTTGAACTTGACGGGACAATAAGATGCTGGACTCTATGTTTGGTATACGCTTGCAATGGGGAAATCTCAACTGAACTTGAGCTGTGGTTATGCAACAAGGTGGAGGAATCCACCATGGTGGGAGGGTTTGGGGAGGGGTGGGGAGAACCCAAGTATCTATGTAATTGTGTCACATAATACAATGTAATTACTGAAGTTAAATAATAAATAATTCAAAAAAAAAAAAAAAAAAGAAAGTGAAGTGGAAGATGGAAGATCCTTCTTACTGCAATTCTGACATGTAAGTAAATAAGTAAATAAAACTAAAAAGAAAAGGGAAGGGAAAGGAAGGGAAGGGGAGGGAAGGGAAGGGAAGAGCTGTGTACTAGTGTCCAGAAAGTGTTCGACGACACAAATGAGTAACTTACAGGATTTCTCACTCTGTAAATGGCCACAACTCCAGGGGCAGTCAAGGCAGAAGCCATGAGCCCAGAAATGCGGAACTTCAACTGGGTCTCCCAGGGACCCAATACTTGTGCCATTTTCTTGCTTTTGCAATCATAAGCAGAGTAGCACAGACTTGGATTTAAACAACTATGTGGGTTTCCAAGATAATCAGTGGAGGCTTAATCTGTTGCACCACAGAGCTGCTTACTATACTGGTTCTTAAAATTTGCCCCAAATGTCTTCAAATTTCACATCAATTTTGCAGGGAAGTCACTGAAGTCATTCCACAAAGAAATGTAGAGTAACTAGACTGCACCTTTTCGAAGACAGGCAAGGTCACATGGCGACAAACTACATGGGATACAAGATACCATTTCAGACATCTCTAGAAAAGAAAACTTGCCCCAGTCCTCTCTAAAAGTGTAACAATATGTATCCTTTCCTGCAGCAAAAATACACTCTCTAAGATCCCCAAATCTTCTTTCCATTATGGGATGAATTTAAAATCCATGTTCTGAGCCTCTAAACCCAACTGGTAAATATAAATCTCTTTAGTTCAGTCCCTTGTACATAGGACCTTGCAGCATGAAGATCTGTGAAGTAAATAAAGGAGTTATTTATGCTAATACGAAGGATATAAGATGGTGATGCAGAGACAGCATAATTGCAGTTGAGACTCCTGTGTGAAATAGTCACATAACAGTCATTTTTTCATTATAGTTCTAGACCAGCCACATTCAAAAGTGCATCAACAGTTTCATTTTAAAGATTGGTTTAATTATTATTATTTGAAAAGTATATTTACAGTGTCAGAAGGAGAAATTGAGAGTGATCTTCAATCTGATGGTTCACTTGGCAAATGTTCGCAATAGCCCAAACTGAGCCATTCTGAAGCCAGGAGCCTGGAGCCTCTTCTGGGTGTCCCACATATACGCAAGGGTTCAAGGTCTTGGTCTATCCTCTGCTTCTTTCCCAGACCATAAGAAGGGATCTGGGTCAGAATGGAGCACAGGCACTCAAATTGGGGTACATGTGGGATACAGGCACCACAGCAAAGCAGCAGCCCCCATCACCAGTTTCTTAATCAGCACCCAGTTCTGTTTCATGGGAATGAGTGTCCAAGATGGCTTACTGACATGTCTGGTAGTTTGGCATTTTTCATGGACCATTGGCTCGGATTTCAGTTAGTCCTATTCTCTAGAACAGTTAGGCACAAATTCTCCATCTTATCTTAGAAGCTCAAAGCATGGCAGCTGGGTTCCAAGTTCTAGTATTTTAAAGGCCTCAAGTGAAAATGCCAAAGATTTTTCATGGCCTAATAGCAGTGGTCAGGAAATCTATTTCCTAGGCCAACTTACTACTCAAGAATGGGGACATTTATATTTGAACTATTGTAGTAATGACAAACAGTTCAATCTACAGAAAATCAGGAAAGATATGATACTGTTTTGGCCATGTTTATAAAATAAAAAGTCTGCTACATCAAGTTATTAAAAGGTTAATCTATATAGTTACTAAAAGATATGACAGAATTTTGTTTTTTCACAAAATTGCATTGTGTCAGAAACCAAAAAGTTATGCAGAAAATAGAGAAATTTGGGCTGAGAAGATAATTGTAAAAAGGAGACAAATGATCATGCATTTTAATTGATAGGACATTGAACTCTGGGACATTTATAATGGGTGCATATACTGATCCAGAAGTAACTGTTCAGAAAATAAAAGAAAGTTATTTTATTTTCAAAAATACCAAAAAAATCATTTGTTAACCAAATCTGTGAATTTGTTGAGACGTCTCCTCAACGTCAGAATGAGATGAAAGCAAGACTCCAAGATATCAATATCACCTACATAATTATTCAACAACAAAGAGATCCCCTTTAGCTAGATCACACAGTCTATAATTTTGCACTTTTATCGAGTTCCCCAGGTGATTCTTACATTCACTAAAGTCTGAGGAAGACTACTGTCTTAAATGCTTGATTTTCTTGGAAGATTCTTTTAGGAACAGTAATCTTTGCTGTTATCGTTGGTTTTTACTGGGAAAGTTCCCTACAAAGTTTCCATAATTGGGAGACCTTAACTCAACTTTTTAAATATACTCATAAAAAATATGCCTACATTATTTATAATTAATATACTGCTCTATATAATTTTAAACACTGGAATATACATAGACATTTTCATAGAATTTCTGTCTACATTATATATGATTAACATGCTCTTTTATTCCAAAAATAGCTAAAAATCTCCCATCTTTTTCAGGCAAACGTATGTCCTTCAACTCTAATTGTTTGTATCCTTTGAAATCTACTTGGTAATCTTGGCTCACCACTTGCTACAACCTATAGTAGATTTCTCCGTTGCATATAAATTTGAGTCAACACTGTAGGGATTTTAAAAGTGAGTAGCATTCTCAAATCAAGTATAATTACCTGCTTTCATTCCCAACTTTTTAATCTCATGTCAATGCTTCCCTTTGCGGGAGAAGAGGAGGATGACTTTGTCCTGAATTTTTTTGGTCTTTACCCCATAGATGATTGGATTGAGTGCAGAAGGGATGGTTACATAGAGGTTCGCAAACAATACATGGAAGGAGCGAGGAATATTGTTACCAAAACGGTGGGCAAGGACAGAGAATATGGCGGGTGTGAAGAACATAAGAATGACACAAATGTGAGAACCACATGTGCTGAGAGCCTTCTGGCGAGCATCCTGGGATGGAAGATTGAAGACTGCACGAAGGATTAGACTGTAGGAGACACCAATGAGGATCAGGTCTGATATGACAGTCATTATAGGCACAGCAAAGCCATACCAGATATTGATGGAGATGTCTGCACAGGCTAGCCGAGCAATGCCTATGTGCTCACAATATGTGTGGGGGACAACAAAGTTTCGGCAGAAAGGCAAGCGCTTTAACAGGAACACACAAGGGAAGATGATACAAAAGCTCCTACTGATAATGCCCACTGTAATCTTACTAATAAACTGACGGGTGAGAATTGTGTTGTACCGAAGAGGAAAGCATATAGCAACATAGCGATCAAAGGCCATGGCCAGCAAGATGGCAGAATCCATGGCAAAACTACAGTGGTGAAAAAACATCTGAGTAACACAGCCAGCAAAGCTGATTTCCTGGGGGCCCAGCCAGAAGATGCTAAGTGTTTTGGGTACACAGGAGTTTGGCAGGATGAGATCTGTAGCAGCCAGCATGGAAAGGAAGAAGAACATGGGCTCATGGAGGCTGCGCTCTGTGGAAATAAGGTAGAGAAGGACACTGTTGCCCATAATGCCCATTAGGTAGATGACAAAGAAGGGAATCCCAATCCACACATGGAACTTCTCCAACCCTGGGATCCCAAGGAGGATGAATGTGCCTGGATCCAGATGACTCAGATTGAATGTGGTCATGATGGTCATGGATTGGATGTGGCTCACAACCTGGAAATGAAAATGTCACAACTATGGTTACACTGCTCTACAGACATCTGCCTCAAAGCCTTGTCTTCCTCGCTGTCCTTTCCAGGAAATAATCAACTATCTCTCTTCTCTTTGTTTTGCCAATAAATCTCTGCCAAACTTCCAGTCCCTATTTTAAGACATAAAGGAAGTGGAATGGTACTAAAACAATATTTTCCCAGAGACATCAGTCATACAACTGAAACCAATCCTGCCTACCTATCAGAAATTAGGAGTTTCGTAAGAAAACATTGCCATAAAATAATTACTAAGTCAGGATTTTGAATCAAATTCACTGTGAAAACAAACCCTGGACAAGATGTCTGACTGTTGTATACTGGCTCTGCGATTAGTGCCTTTGTCTAATACAACCTTGCAAATTTTCAATGAAAAATCAGTGTTTATTACTGAACTTTTCTCTATTGTAATAATACACAAATTTTTTGCTCCTCATGATTTTTGCGGGGTTGGAGAGAATTTTTCTTTCTGTTCCTTGAATGTCTGGATTCTGGAATTTTCTCTCCATATTTGTAGCTTTTTTAAGTTTATTTTTTGATAGAAATATGGGAAATCCGTGGTTTAACTGAAAGTTCTGTTTTGAAGATTCTGAAGTTTATGATTTTTAAGATAAGCCTCACTCTTTCATGTTTGAATTAATTATCCTCTCTTTGCCAGAATGACTTAAAAAGCCAACAAAAAGTCAGCATGTTCCAAAGTACCCATTTACTTTTTCCATTCCTTCAAGCTTATTAATATTTTAACATATTGGTTACTCATTACTATGTCAATTAATTCCATAATGATGTAAATTTTTGCTGATGGTATGTTGGAGCTTTTAATTGATCGGGATGATACTCTGCTGGCTCTGTCTTCAGACCAGAGAGGGTATATTTAAGAAGCTGTTGAACTTGACTGGACAATAAAATGCTGGACTCTATGTTTGGTATATGCTTGCAATGGGGGAATCTCAACTGAACTTGAACTGTGGTTATGCAACAAGGTGGAGGAATCCACCATGGTGGGAGGGTTTGGGGAGGGGTGGGGAGAATCCAAGTACCTATGAAACTGTGTCACATAATACAATGTAATTAATGAATTAAAAATAATAAATAATTTAAAAAGCACATGGAAAACAAAAAAAAATATTTTA
The DNA here is from genome assembly GCF_030435755.1 of Ochotona princeps. Classification (NCBI taxonomy): domain Eukaryota; kingdom Metazoa; phylum Chordata; class Mammalia; order Lagomorpha; family Ochotonidae; genus Ochotona; species Ochotona princeps. The sequence continues at coordinate 50,228,597 of NC_080835.1, forward strand.
ATATTTTGCAACTCAGATAGATGCAGCATGGCACAATCATTAACTCAGTCCAGAGTCTTCATGTTACCTTAATAGTGCCTCCCTGAGCTGCCCACAACCCATTTCTATGTGACATACACCTACTACTACCACTATGTTCACAGTTGTTCTATAATACTCAGCAAGGTATATTGATTGTTGTGGCAAAGTAAATAGAGGCAGCTGGTGCTAATGCACTGGCAAATGTTGATGAATTGATTTCTAAGACATCGCAATACAGAATGGGAAATGTGCCAGTGGATAGAGGGATTTTGCCTATCTCTGTGATCCTTGAATAAAGTGTGTGTTCAGAACACATCCAACAAGATAAGCTAGGGGTGACAGATGCAAGGCTGAGAACCTGTTGAGAAGAAGCTCCAGGAAGAAGAGGCTGTGGACCCCTCTCCTAGCATGCTTGCTGCCCCCAGTGAGTTCTTGAGGGTGTTTTCCTGTTATTGTTGATGAAAAGCAAACATCTGTGCTCTGTCTAATCAGCTAACCAAGGGCAGATAGTACTCCTTATATATTCCCCATTTCAGTAATGCTTTGACCTAGGCACCTTGTTAACTTTCCTTAAGCTCCCTGCTTACAGACATGAGCTAAGTCTTGGTTGTGTTTGGACTACTATTTTACCAAGTGTAGAGGAACTGAAACTCTATAAATGAACTTTTTCAGCAACCCAAAAGAGCACTGTCCCCCCATTTCTTTTTGGTCACTCTCCTCCCGAGGGACCCACAATCTAAATATCCAAAAGTGTTCGCTCATTTCCTTTTTTATGACTTCCACTTGGTCTGATGATTTCAGAAAATAATTTTAAGGATTATTCAAAATATGGCCAGTTACTTGCAACTGCTAAAATAAGTGCACGAGTATGAACAGGCAGACACATTGAGTGTGTGAATAGCACCCACAGGCTCTGGGCTCTTGCTGACTTCCTTCTGCAATGCATGCTTCCTGCTGAGGCATCTGCATATACATCATGACTCACTAGACCCTGTGGGTGTTGACACCGCTGTGGGCACAGAGTTCTTAGACTATATTTCAAAAACATTCAGTGCTTTTCCTTGCCCAGTCTTCATGATTGCGGTAAGTAACATCAGACTGCAAGAGAAACATCAAAATGAAAAGCCCCTGCGGCATTTATCCCTTCTGCATGTCAAAAGTAAGGTTTCTTTATTCACCGAATATGTCACCCAGCTCTGCCTAAAATTCTACTCCACTGCTGTTTGGCCTCAGTGAGTTCTTCAGCCTAGTCCATTTTCTCTCTTCCTTCAGATAACATGCACACATGTGTTATCCCCAGCAGGCTTTCCTGACCACTAGCCAAACTAGATAATATCCTCACATATGGTACTCAGGAACCACCTTGCATTACCCGGTCAGAGCACGCACTATTATTTTACTCTGAATTCACATTTAATAGACTATAAACACAAGCAGCCCAATAATCTCATCTCAGTTTTTCCTTATTCTCCAATTATCAGGATTATAATTTTTTACCTCAAGAAATATCTGGGAACATTTTTGGAAGAATAATAAGAATACCTAAGAATTAAGTTCCTATGAGGCCCTTTTCTTGTTGCCATTCTCTTATATGAGTGCAAGCACAGAACTCTCTTCTAAGTTCTAATGTTGGCATTCCCTGTTTGCTGGAGCCCATCTACCAGCTCTGTTTCTCATAATTCTACTCCCCGTCAACTTTACTCCCTCAACTTACCAGGTCCTACCTTGAAGGTCCAGTCCTCAAATTAATTTGGCAAACATGGAAATATAAACAGATTGCAGAAACACGACAGGACAGACAGACCAAAGAGGACAAAAAGCAGTCCCAGGGTCAGGAAGGACAGTCACGGGTGCGAAAGGCACCAAGCTTACTTCAAGTATAAAATAGGGAAAAGCAAACACGGAAGACAGAGTGCATGGGCTGCCAAAATATGCCCCTTGTCCTCCCCAGGGACTCTAGGGAACTTAAAATAGAATGCACTGAGCCAGGTGGGACCTAGCAGCCTCAGGTCCCAAGGCCCCAGATCAGTCTGGAATAAGAACATTGATTCAATCAAATTAACACTTTACCATCCTGCATCTCTACGCTGATAGTAATGACTTGCACATTTTAGAATCCAGAAAATTAGTATAAAGGTGAAAAATGTAAAAGTTTTCCCTCATTTATGCCAGGGACCCTGACCAAAATCTTATAAGAAAAGATAGTTTAACAAGAGAAAAGCATAACAAATTTATTTGATCCATGTTTTACAAGACAGGGAGAAACTTCAGAAATGAAGAGCAGAGACTCAAGGAAAACCATTTTCATGGATATATTGGATGAAGCATGAGTAGCCATAAAGAAATGTGATGAGACAAAAAACGTTGGATCTAGTGGTCAGGAACAGGGACATTTAGTACTCATTTGTTTAGATTTTGGTCTGCAAGGCCTCCTCTTTCCCACTCCTTAGATATAAGACAAGACCCTTGTCTGAGTAGGGCAAAACTGTAGTACCCACCAGCGAGGGTTGGGACTGGAGGCAACCTGTAACAGGTCAGCCTGCAGCACCTGATATCAAAGGTCAAGATGGGTATGGACTAGCCAGACTAGGTCAGAGCAACCACTGGCACATGCAAGGTCTGTGACTGGGAGCAGACCTGGTTGGAGAACTAAAGCGCTGCCCCAGCTGGGTTGTGGTTACCACTGGTTAGTGTGAGAGCTGTAATGAGGGTGGCAATCTGGGTTGGGCATGGCTGTAGTATCCCTCGGGTTGAGTGTGCACTGGGCCCGGGATATGCCACACTGGGCTAGACATTGGCACCCACTGGTGCTCACAAGAGCCAGGGAGGGTATAGTATGGGCAGTTCTGGGTTCTGGCACCTATCGAACCAAGGGAGAGCTGTGTCTGGGGGTAGCCTAGGCTATAGCATCCAACAGTAAGAGCTGGAATGGGTGCAGGGCAGTTAGGCAAAGCTGTTGCTCCTGCAAGGACAAAAGATGGTTCGAGTTGGGCTGGACCAAGCACCTAGTGTGTGCAACCTTTGTCACTGGGAGGTAATCTGATACAGGAGCTTGGGGAACTCCTCCAGCAGAACACAGTCCCTATAGGTGAGCACAAGAACTAAAGCTTGGAGCACCCCAGACCATGCCAAGTTATAGTACCCACAGGCAAATGTGTGGGTCAGGTTTGGAGGCGAATCAGGATAGGCCAGTTCATAACACCCACTGGCAGGTGTGAGAACCAGGACAGGGTACAGGACAGGCCAGGTTGGGTTGCAACACCAGCCAATTCATATTAGAGTTGTGACTGGGGTCTGGCTGGGCTAGGCTAGGTTCAATCCCCAACCAGCAAGAGCTGGAACTGATAGCAGGCAGGGCCAGATCAAACTATAGAACATGCTGATGAATGCTGAGGTGAGGTGGGCCATGCCAGACTGGGCCGCAGCACCCACCAACACATATAAGACATATGTGGTGAGCAAACCAGGTGGAGGGGGCTTGTTGAGTTCCCCTACTGTGCCACTGCTCCTAATGCAGTGTGTGAGAACTGGGACCAGGGGCAGACTGGGCTAGGCAGGGCAACAACACCCGTTGTCTTGCATGTGAGCTGGGTTAAAGGGAGAGTAAGACTGAGCTAAGCAACCAATATCCATTGGTGCATGCACGAGCCAGAGTAAGTGCAGCTGTCAAGTGCTGAGACTGGGGACAAGTCCAGTCAAGCTAGACTGCAGAACCACCTGGGAAGCGCAAGCTCCAGGGATGGGAATGGGCCTATTGTGGAAACTATTAGCACCTCTGATGGGCTGCAGCTCCCACTGGTGAGCATGAGAACCAGAGCTGGGGGTGAACATGGCTAAACAGAAGGTAGCACCCAAGAGCATAAGTATTGTTTGGATACTGAGGTCAGTTGGGTTGAGCTAGGCTGCAGCACCCATTGTTGTGTACAAAAGCTGAATAAGATAGATGTGGGATAAGTTGGACCAGTGTGCTGCACACACCATAATGTGTAAGAACTAGGGCTGGTACAGGCATGGTGGGCTTATTTGGGATTGCTCTGATCGGCTGCATCTCCCACTGATGTACATGATGGCTGAGTGTGCGGTGGGCAGGGTTGGGCTGATCCACATTAGCTATTAGTTTGTATAAAACATGGGGTTGGAGACAGAATTGACCCAGGAACTGCAGTCACCAATTGTGTGCTAGCCTGACGCGGCTACTAGACTGAGCCAGAACCCCCACACCAGCTAGCACACACAAAATTCAGGTCTCTTAACTTCAGACAAGCTTTCTTTGGGGATTCCCCTCTTCCCCAACTGAACAACTGGACTCAGAACCCCAACCACAAGGAGAATTGCATTATCTGTGGTCAGATGGATGAAGTGCATGTATCAGAACTGAGCCTCATCAGTTGCTAAGATGGTACAGTGGACGGCATGCCCAGATGCACAGAAATGATATGGCAGTCAATCAGAGCCTTCAGAGAACATCTGGTACCACAATAGAGGATGGAGAACAGAACAAATTGGACAACTCTCCCAGCCCAGTGTTGACAGCAAATATCTGGATGAATGGAGACTCTGAGATGGACCTTGGAAGGATTTCCTTATCCTTGTAGCAACAAAATCAATAGCACTTCAGAGCTATCAACACCACTTGAACAGAATCTTCAGAGCATGCTCCACATTGGGGACCTTGGGATGATATCAGGTGCCATTCTCCATCACCGGATACTGATGCCGTTAGAATGCGTGGTGGGGCTTCTCTGCTTTTCCTCTGCTCCCTACACCCCAATACAGGAAAGAAAAAGAAAAATGGAAACAAGAGTGTCATCCACTTTCCCCTAATCTTCAACCCTTCTCATGGTAATCAGTGATTAACATGGGCATGCATTCATCCTTCTCAACTATGCAAACATCATCAAAAATAAATCTGAAAGGAAAAGAAGAAGAGAGGGGAGGGGAGGGAAGGAAGGATGGAGGGAAGGAAGGAAGGAGGGAAGGAAAGAAAGAAGGAAGGAAAGAAGGAAGAAAGGAAAAAAGGGAAGGGAAGGGAAGATAATAAATTAAAAATGCTTATTTTAATAATGTCTATTTTGGAAATGCCTTGGAAGTGCCTGTTTTAAAATGCTTCTTTCAAAATTCAAAGGATAGCTGGGATATCACAAAACTAAAAACCATAAAATAATAAAAATAAAGAAAGAAGAATTTTGGCAAAAAATATATCTTACTAGTGAAAAAATTATTATCTACGACTCTCTCAAAAATTTTCTGTATCTTTAGGTTGAGTGATAAATCCAGATGGAGACCCACATGAAACACAAGGAATTAATATGCTAAATGAAAGTGAAATTCCCTCCATCGATTTACTCATGAAGTATGTGTTGAGTATATGTGCTATATATAATTTTCAGACAATTGGGAATTCAACATAGACAAGGCAGACATTAACCTAGCTCTCAAAGAACTAATGGAGAAGACAGATATGTTTAAGAATAAGAGTTCAAATGGAATTGTCAAGAGAAGGGACCCTGAGGCATCTGCCATGTTTGTAAAATTGAATTGAATATGCATTATGAGTGTACTGTAAAGATGCATGAACTGTGTAATTATTGTGGTATGTAAGGTCATTTTCTTTCAGTTTGCAACATACAGATAACTTGATGCAGATTATGGCAATATTTAGAAAAAACCAGTAATATAGAGGGAACAGCTTTCATGTATTTTATAGATACAATATTGTAGGATTTGTTTACTTTTATTGGGAAGTCAGATTTACATAGAAAAGGAGGGACAGAGAGAAAGATTATCTGCCTGCTGGTTCACTCCCCAAGTGGCTGAAACAGCCAGAGCTGAGACATTCAAAAGCCAGAATCCCAGAACTTCCTCCAGGTCTGCCCTGCAGATGCAAGGTCCCAAGGCTTTGGGTCAGCTACTACTGCTTTCTCAGGCCACAAGCAGAGAGTTAGGTGAGAAGTGGAGTAACAGGGATATGAACCAGCTCCCATATGTGATCCTGGTGTATATAAAGTGAGGACTTTAGCCACTATGCTACCAATCCAGGCCTAAATAAAACTATTAGAAGCTAACTATACATACTCCCTCTAGCCATCCTCCCTCTCTGTATGGTCTCCTTCCTACATTTATTTTTATTTTATTCAATTCTGAAGCATACTTTTAATGTACTTTATGATCACAAGCGTTAGGCACCTGTAGACATAATGTTTAACCAGTTACAAGTAGAAAAACTGCTTTTCCACAGGAACATAGATAAGGGCTATAAATAATAATCAAATCCTAATAGATCAGCTTCATTCTTACATGTTACAGGATGTTTTCCTATTTGTATCCTATATTCAACTACCTCACATCACAAAAAATAAATGGTATTTGTCTTTTGGTGACTAGTTTACTTCACTAAGCATCATGGTCTCCAGCCACATACGTTTTGTTACAAAGGATAGCACTTCATTCTTTCGCGCAGCTGAGTAGTGTCCCATCAGGTATATACAGTACAGTATCTTTATGCAGCTATCTGTTGGTGGACATCAAGGTTGGTATGGCATCTTCACTATTGTGACTCTAGCTGATTACAAACATGGAGTACAGATAATTCCCCTATGCTGACTTGATGTTCTTTGGGAAAATGCCCAGGAATGGGGATGGTTGGGTCATATGGTAGATTTGTTTTCAGATTTCTGAGCAATCTCCATACCGTGTTCTGTAACAGTTGTACATACTCTTTTCAATTGAGTGTGCAGGAGAGACAGACCAATTTAGGACATAAGACAATGATGCCAAGAGTTTTCCTTGTAATTTTTTAAGATTAAATTTATTTATTTTATTATTTTATGATACAGTTCTATAGACTCAGGGATGCCCCTTTTCCCCCTGCCAAATCCTCAAACTCCATTGTTTCACTGGGAGTTCATCTTTGATTTGAAAGTAGAGATGCATATTGCATTGTCTGTGTAACTTAAGTCTGTGAGAGTAGGAGAAGAGTGGAAGTTGGCAAACATGACTTGGAGCAAGAAATTTCTTCTGCAGTTTGAATGTGCATGAAATATTTCTTGAGAACATATGGTATGTCAGGTATGTTCATTGGAGACCTGCCTGAGACTGAGTTCCTCTCTTCAAGTAGCTCATAACACTGGTGTAAATAAATACACAAGCAATTAAATATGTATTGAAATGGTAACCTAAAGAAAACAGCCCATGCTTATTGTTTTTGGAATCCATGGAAAATGACAGCACATACATCCATACACAGAGATCTACAATCTTTATTAATTCAATAGTGATTTCACAAGTTCATCTTGAATGAAATGCACCGTTTCCTTTCCAGTGGAGTTTTAGGTATTGATAATAGTTCTCTAGCATAGTTTTTTTTTTCTAGCATGGTTTCCTAATATTAAAATGCTTACCTCCTACCCTGCTCTACTGAGTACACATTTAATCCATACATGTATGTTTTATGTAAAGTAACAGGATACTGAGTACTACAATGTAAAAGTAAGCCATAACTCTTGAGATTTTGGTTCAAATGACATGTGAGCTTATGCACTAAGTATAAGTAAACATAAAGAGTTTTAAGGGAGTTTCTATCATTAATTAAGTCCTGCAATTAATCAATTAACTTCCTGCAATGATCCTAAGAACGTACAATACTTTTATTGAACCCAAGGACAGAGGGACCACACCAGAGTTCAGTGGTGCAAAATAACACAGTTATGCAGGAATGATGCTCATAAGATGTTCTCCATGCTTTGGTAGAGAAGTAAACAACAAGGAGTAAAATTGGAGGACCTTCAAAGAGAATATTTAAGCATGTTAGCTTTGAAAGAAGACTGAAATACTCTCAAAGAGGTTTTATTATCTGTAGTATCTGTATCAAAGAAAGAAAGGCAGACAGACTAGTTAGGGCCCAGTCAAGCTCTGCCTTCAGAGGAAAGGTGAGACTATGATGGATATTTCCACTTCAATTATTTAGAAACACTGCAGACTCAAATATGCAGTTTGGGTGTTCATTTTGTTGGATGATAACAGCGTAGCAGAAATATAGGACAAGGCACATATTTCTGGTTTGAGATTTACGTTTAGTGGTGTCATCTGCCATAAAGAAGACAGTTAAGAGTAAATTCCTTTCACAGGGTGATATAGTATGTTTTCAGGTTTCAGAGAAATTAAGTCTGAAGAGTTTGTGAGTCTTCCAAGCAAATAGATACTCAGTTAAAGAGGTCAGAGTTTAGAACCACTTGTTACCTTTCTTCAATATGTGTGCCTATCACTTCATTTGTGAATCAAATTAATATCACACTCCCATAGTTCTTATATTGAATATTTTGATAAATGTAAAATACAAGATAAGGCTTGTGAAAAAACAAAGTTTAGATTGTTCTTAGAGGCTGCAACTGAAAAAACAGACTAAAATAGAAGCAATTCTATGTAATCTGATTAGGCAAAGAAATAAAGAAGAATTAGAGGACATAGTAGGTGGCATTAATGATATATAGATACTGTTTGGTAATTAGAGTAGAGAGGGTTGGTAACTACCCAATAAAGGAAGACAGGGACTTGTCCTTTACTACGAAACATGAGCAACACACTGGGGAGAGTTACATGTGAGGAAATATCTATCCTCCAAATATCTCAACATCAGCTGTGAAAACAATTAAAACACCTCAGTTTTGGTACTTTTCTGTACCCATCATCCGCTTCTTAGCACAAATACTAAAAAAAAAAATGTAAACAATAAGACACTTGAGATCGAAAGAATTTAGAGTATTTTCTTCCTCCTTCTCCCTCTAGCTTACACTTGACACATTAGTGGAATGCTGACATTTCAAATCAACAGGTGTCACAACTTTATTTTTATTTCTTCCCAAGTCGTAAAAAAAATTACACCAAATAATTTTACCTAAATATCCTCTTCAGTTTCCATTCATTGTTTCTTCTGAAATGAGAAGAGCAGAACAAATTTTTCGTGGATTTGTTTAGTCTTTACTCCATAAGCAATATGATTTAGGGCAGGAGGAATGACCACATAGAAATTGGCAAACAGGATGAGTACATTTTGAGGGACACTGTGTCCAAAGCGATGGGCAAGGACGGAGAAGGCGGCAGGTGTGTAAAACATGAGAATCACACAGATGTGGGACCCGCAGGTGCTCAGGGCCTTTTGGCGGGCATCCTGGGATGAGAGCTGAAAAACAGCACGGAGGATGAAGATATAGGAAACACCGATAAAGATGACATCAGAGACAACTGTCATGGGAGGCACAGCAAATCTGTACCAGATATTGATGGAGATATCAGCAGAAGAAAGCCGAGCAATGCCTATGTGCTCACAGTAGGTGTGTGGGATGATGCGTGTCCGGCAAAAGGGTAAACGTCTTACCAGAAAAACATCTGGCACAATAATCAAGAAACTCCTCACCACAATGGTCACCATCAACTTGACGATCAGCTGTGGGTTGAGGATGGTGGTGTATCTCAAGGAGAAGCAGATGGCCACGTAGCGATGAAATGCCATGGCCAACAAGATGGCAGAGTCCACCACAAAGCTGAAGTGGAGGAAGAACATCTGAGTGAGACAGCCAGAGAAGCTTATTTCTTGGAAGCCAAGCCAGAGGTTATTGAGCAGTTTAGGCACAGTGGCTGTGGACAAGATAAGATCTGTGGTGGCCAGCATAGACAGGAAGAAAAACATGGGCTCATGGAGGCTGTACTCAACTGCAATGAGGTAGAGGAGGATGCCATTGCCCGCAATAGCCACAACATAGATGGCACAAAAGGGAATCCCGATCCAGACATGAAACGCTTCCAGGCCAGGTATTCCAAGAAGGATAAAGGAGCTGGGGTTGTAACAGCTCGCATTGTCCATGGTTTCTTCAGCCTGGAATCCACTGGCTGCAGCGTCCTGAGAATACACCATTGTCAGAATGGGCTGAGCAAGCCAACAGACTCGCTCTACAGCTGAATACTGACACGGATTGCTAAGTTTTCCCCTTCTCTTTGCCACTGATTCCATTTTCTTTGTATATGACTTCCTCATATGTCACTAACAAACCATACAAAGTGTTGTTTTTGAGGGTCAATTTTACATAGTGAAACACAGATGGTTATGATTCCCGTCCCCAGGTAGTGTAGGCACAAGTTGAAAGTCAACAAAAAAAATCAGGCATGAAGAGAAAAGTAATGGTGGTGTGTGGGGAGGGTGAAAATAAATTTATTTTAAAATTATCATATTAGGTGAAGATAAATCACAAGGAAAAGGGAGAGATTATTTTACAGAGCAAATATTACTTTCTCAGACAAAAAGTCTGATAAAAATGAACTGAAGGGTTTAGATAAAATAAGAGAAAGATAAGGAAAGGGCAGACTCTAAAACCTAGTTTCGCAGGGATTGAACAATGGCTCGGGTCAGGTGTGCTTACTGGAATGTGAATATGAAAGAATGTATCTATCATAAAACACAAAGGGATAAGGCAGCAGCATTCCCTGTATGAAGAAGAGGACAGTGATCCCACAAGATGATTTATGACTTCCAACACTGGAAAGTAAGAGTCTGACAAAGCTTCCCTCATCAGGGAGGTTTATCCTAAGGAACGTTTGGCAGAGCACATTCTCATTTCCCAGAGGTAAAATAAAGAAGAGAAAGATTTTGCCCCTAAAGTTTCATGTCTTGGTCACAGTGCTTGGACCCCATCTGCAGAAATTTACAGCTGTACATGAAATGGAGCCCACCTTTGGGGGTGGCTTTTGCACTGAAACTGCTCTGGACTGGTAACTCTATTTCTCTGTGCTGTGTAAAAAGTGTGTTCGAACGGGAAAACAGAGGGAGTCAGGAACACCTGGCACCAGGGACCACAGCAACGGAGAGCTCTTCAAAACGTGCACCATCTTCAGACCACTTTGAAACACCAGCAAATTTAGTCATTTGAAAAACTTTTAAAGAAAAGAAACAGGGAAATGTCCAGCTAGTGATTCAAATGCCTGTGTCCATCTCGGAATAGTCAGCTTCACGCTCTGGCTCCAGCTCCCGAGCCTAGCTGCTTACTGATGCAGGCACTGGAGGGAGGCAGAGAGGTTGAGTTCCCAGCTGCCAGTGTTTGGGGAAGGAATCGGTAGGAGGATTCAGTAGAAGAATCTCTCCTCTCTCTCTCTCTTTCCCTCCCATTCTCTCTCCTTCACATCCCCCTCTATCTCTGCTGTCGAATGAATACTTTTTATATCATTAATTTACAGTTAAGTGTATTTTGTGATCAACTCACAACATCTCTACATTACTCTGTCTGCCAAGGATCTGCAGTGTTTTACCTAAGCAGAGCAGGTGTAATCACCCACCCTGGATTTTATGACCTTTCAGCCGCGTCCCCAGTCAGAACGTCAGTGACAGAGCTTCTCTCTTAATACTGTCCCTGACAGAATCCGTGATTAGGCCAAATGAAGGTATCACACACACTGGAGCAAAGGTAGCTGGTCCCCACTGTGGAGAGGATACCCTGCAAGCGAACACAACCCTCAAAGCCACATGCCTGCATCTCACGCACACTGAACCCCTACATACTCTGAACTTCTATGGAAAACATACAGCAACAAAGTCCTCAAAAAGTCCTCCCTAAAATGATGCTCATATGCTCTACCATGACCAGAAAAGAGGGTAGACTCCTAAAACCCCATGACGGATCTGTAATTTAGACCAGTTTGCAGATCAGCCTCTGCAAACACAGATTTACATCCTCCTAGCAGGAAGGACATTTCCTTGGGGTCACAAGTAATATATTTAATAGGGGAAAGAAATTATCCATGAATCATTAAAACTACAAAGGGAGCCCACAAAGGGAAAACCAAGGTCTGTTGCTTCAGTCAAGCCTGTTTCAATTACATTTATGCTACCCACCCAAAGAACTCTCCCTCTCAATCACTAGTCACATTAGTTGGTCTGCACTAGGAATCAGCAGTTACCAGCCAGGGTCCATCTCCTTAGGAATGTAATTGGTGCCCCATTTCTCCTAAAATCTTCTCTCCCAAAGGATGATACTGATACTGAGTAAACTAGAGACCACACGTGTTGATAAAATAAGAGAGCCAGGGTAGGGTTTTCTTTCTCACTGATAGGCTGCAGTTTTCAACTCACCAGATGTAATTTGTCTTCTTTTAATTTAGAGATTCAGTGGGAAATACTTATTAAAAGAAGGCAAGAAAACTTAGGCCAGGGTTTCTAACAAGAGGAAAAATGAATAGATTTATGCAATTGCCTGTATCCCCAGGAGATAATCAGGTACTATGGGCCACTTCATTTTCGATTCCCTCCTAAGGAACAGAAACAGCCCTATTAACATGTTTCCCTTGAGATGGAAATCAGTTGGGTTTTTTAGTAACCTGTGTATATCCTGTCTCTAGGACACTGATTTGAAAGCAAATCAGAAGTTTCATGAACAATTTCGCAGTTTACAAGCACACACATTCCTGCATACCTGTGTAAGGCCTTCAGAAGGTCATGAAAAATGATTATTGTGAAAAATACATGCACAGGGCCCGGCGGCTTAGCCTAGCGGTTAAAGTCCTCGCCTTGAAAGCCCCGGGATCCCATATGGGCGCCGGTTCTAATCCCGGCAGCTCCACTTCTCATCCAGCTCCCTGCTTGTGGCCTGGGAAAGCAGTTGAGGACGGCCCAAAGCTTTGGGACCCTGCACCCGAGTGGGAGACCCGGAAGAGGTTCCTGGTTCCCGGCATCGGATTGGCGCACACCGGCCCGTTGCGGCTCTCTTGGGGAGTGAAACATCTGATGGAAGATCTTCCTCTCTGTCTCTCCTCCTCTCTGTATATCCGGCATTCCAATAATAATAAATCTTTAAAAAAAAATACATGCACATATTTCAAATATGTTTGCACTAAAATAGACTCAATTTGAGATCATGACACTAAGTTAAATAAGCCAGAAGCATCCCCAATCATACTTCGTCTTTTTTTTTTATCGCAGTTAATGCATAGTGACAGGATAAAAGTTGTATGGATATGAGATCATTTGGTACATAGTTATAAATATTGTTTCAATGAATGGTGCCATTACTTCACAAAATCAGTATCTTTCGCATGTTAGAAAAAGTGGAAAGAAGGAACAGTGAGCATTTATGGGATATTAGTAAGACTTTGCTCCTCTTTGGGTGTTCACCATAGGGGCAAACATTAAACTAAAAAAAACTCATTGATCACTACATTAAGGCATTTTTGACCCGGGATATTGAATTTTTAAAAAATGTTTTAAAGTATTTTTGCAACAAAATAAGCTTGTATTTTAATTCCTTTTACTCATTAGCTTCTTAAGAAACCCTCATACATACATAAACACCCTCTTCAAGTCTTTGTTTTATAACATTGCACGTCTATATTAATACGGAAGCATTTGCTATGCTTTTCTTGTTATGTATTCATACTATAAATGCAAATAAAGTATATTATTGCTCCTAATAAGTCAAGTTTCTTCTAATTTTGTCAGGATTAAGGAGTTAATATGCTCCTTATGTACCTAAAAATAATCTTGAAATTTCCATAAGCTTCAAGGTTTAAAAACTAAAAATGTATCTTTTCTTGCATTTCTGCATTTGAGCAGCCTGACAGAAGTCTACCTAAGCTAACATAAAGGAACTGAGAAGGCTGAGTTACATACTGGAATCTTATTCTTGTCTTTTTAGTGTGTTACATAGTGAGGTTATATTGCTATATGGACACACATGGCCTGCTATCCTACATTATGGAAGGTTGCTGAATTTAGACTCTAAGATGTTTTCTCCAGCTTACTACTGACAAGACAGACCACAGCTGCGAGCATCTATAGGTTTCATTTTCTTCCTAGCAGATGTCTTCATTTCTGAGGGCAGGAACCTCCGTTAAAATATGGATAAAACCATCATGTAAATACATCTTTCCTGCTCTACAGGTCTTTATTTTTTTCTACCTACTTCGTTCTGAAGGCAGTGACTGAGTATTTATAAGAATGTCCATAGAAAGTTGCCAATGAATAACTTAATAGAAACCAGAAAACTAAATAAACAGTGTTCCTGGTAAGTGAAAGATTCAGTCATTGTATCAAGAGGTGTTAGAAGCAACATGTAGCAGAAAATTCATAGTGATTATTTCTCTCCCCCTTTGCTTTGTTTGAGTGCTCAGAAAAGGGAGTGTGCGTACATATACCACACACACACTGTCTCTGTCTCTGTCTTTCTCTGTCTCTGTCTCTCTCTCTCTCTCTCACACACACACACACACACACACTAACACACGCACACAGTTACTGGAAATGCTCACTTTGAATTGCTTCTCTAAACAAAGTTCCTCCAAAGATGAAAAACTTTTGAAATTCTTATGGCCAAGCATGGTTGAGAACATGGTTGCTTGACTAAACAGCTCACATCTTTTTATAGCTCACAACTCAAGCAAGTAAGAGATGGAAAAAAAAATATGTCAATACTCGGGAAGCGACAGATTCCTACTGAAACATCCACCATAGAAACACTCCTCCTCCTGTGTCAGTAAAATAGAACACCACTGCTCTCCTTCATTGCTGAAAATTACCACATCGTTTTCCCACAGTGAGAAGGAGGCGAATCTAGAGAAACAGAACAGATATTACATTATTACGAAAATTTCCAGAATTGAACTACTGCCTCATCTTGTACTACTGTGCATAGTACATTTAAAACTCAGTTAAAATATAGAGGGCTGAACAAGGTGGTGCAGTAGGTTAAAGTGTAGCCAGCAATACCAACATTTAATATTTGTGACAATGTGAAGAATGGTTAAGCAACTTCTTTTTTTTTTTCTTTTATAAATTTTATTGCTGATGATTTTTACATGGCTGATGAGGGTGCAAAGGGTGAATGCTAGAGGAAAGTGGGGGAGACCATTGTTTTCACATTCTCTTTCTCCTTTTTTCTTTTCCTTACTATACCTGGGGAAAGTGAGACAAGGGGAGAAGTCACACCCAGGTTTCCAACCATCCAAGGGTCACCAGTGTGGGGCATGCTCCAAATGTCTTGCTCAAGTGGTTTTGATAGTTCAATAGAAATGAATTGCTGTAGATCTCTCCACTCCAATCATGATGAAATCTGTCCAAAATACTCTGGCTGACTAGTCCACCTCAGAGTCTCCATTTGCCCAGGTATTCGCTGCCAACACTTGGCTGGGGTAGTTAATTGAATTGTTCTGACCGCTGACCTCTGTCACAGTACTACATGTCCTCTTAGGCTCCAATGCTTCCTCCATGTGCATCTGGATATGCTGTTCACTGCTCCATCCAAGCCACTGAGGAGGCTCAGCTCTGACACATGCATTCCACGGTCAGACCATGGGACCTGTGATTCTCTCCATGGTTGGTGTTCTGTGTCCAATGGTTCAATTGGGAGGATGTCCAGAAACCTCATCTGAGGTGATCCCAGACCTGATTCTTGTGTGTACTTGCCAATACAGGGTTTGGCCCAGTTGTTGCCCCAATCAGCCTACGCACATGCTGGTAGTTGCAATTACTGGGTCAGTTCTGTCTCCAGGCTGTCCTATTCACAAACCAATGGGTGCTGCAGCCCAGCCTGATCTTGCCAACCACACACTCAGTCCTCACATAAACCAGTGGGAGCTGTAGCCTAGTCAGGGCAACCCACAATAACTCCCACCAGACCCGTCCCCAGCAATGGTTCCTGTGCTAGCCAGTATAAACAGCAAACTGGTCCAGTCTGTCTCACATCCCATTCCATTCTCATACATGTCAATGGGCATTGAAGCCTAATTCAACTAAACCAGCCCCACTATCCAGTCTACACTGATGCTGGCAGATGCCACCCTCTGTCTAGCCATTCCTGCCACTAGTCCTGGTTCTTTACTCACCAGTCAGAATGACAACCCAAGAAGAGGTACCCATTATCTACTGGGCTCACTCTCACTCCCAGACCTTGTACTCTCCAAGTGGTTCTGCAGTTTAGCTTCACAGAATTAAGCCCCCACCACATGCCAGTATCTATGTTGCAGCGAAGCCCAACCAACCCTCACCTGCTCTGGCATATATATGCATCAGTAGGAATAGTCAACCAAGCCTGTCTTTCCCCTGATCCAGCTCACATGAGCCTGATTGTGTTGTAGCCCTGTGTGGCCTGGTCTGCCCTTATCCCAGCTTTCACGCTCACCAGTGAGAGTGGTGGTCTAGCAGGGGAACCCCACACAACCCTGCTACCAGGTTTATCTTTTACCCCCTGGGTCTCACCCTACCCCAGACCAGCCAGTCCCAAGTCCTGTCCCTCATGTAAACTGATGTGTTGTGGCCCAACTTGGCCTGATCCACACTCCATTATGGTGCCCAGATTTGCCAGTGGCTGTTATGAATTGGCCCAGCCTGGTTCACCCCAGACCTGAGCCAAATGTATGCCAGTGGGGACCATTACTTGGTCTGGTCTGGGCTGCTCCCTGACGTGGTTCTTGCGCATACCTGCAGGGACTGTGTCCCAAAATAGGAGTCCCCAAGCTTGTCCATCAGAACCTCTCCCAATACCAGGTTTTGTGCCCAGTGGTTGGTCTGTGGCCTAGCCTTACTTAGTCTACCTCCTTTCCCGACTGTCCCTTACCTATTTTGGTTTTTAATGTTGGGGGTTATGGCCTAGTTAAGTCTGATCCACCACCCAGACACAGACACAGCTCACACATGGCTCAGCAGGAGCAGATACCTAGCCCAGTCCATCCTTTACCCACCCTGGTTCTCACATGTACCAGTGAGTGTTGGAGTCTGACCCAATCTGGCACACCCAGATCCAATCCACACTTGTGCCGAGGGACACTGCAGCCATGTTCAGACCAGTGAAAAGCCTGACCTCTGGCCCTCGTATTCAAAAGTGTTCAACACAATCCAGCCAGGGTGTCTCCCTTAGCTGCCCAACCGGGCCTGTTCCCAGCCACAGAACTCATGCGTGCCAGTGGTTGCTCTGACATAGCTTAGCATAGCCCCTGACCTGTCTTGGCCTTTGCCTCTGGATGCTGCAGCCTGGCCTGGCCTGGCCCGGCCTGCTCCCAGTTCCATCTCTCACTGGCGGATGCTGGAACCTGATCCTGTTCAATCTGCTCCTATCACTGGCTCATGCAAATAGGTAGATGTGATCCTGGCATGACCTGGGCTCCAGCCTGGTTTCTGCAGTTGCCAGTGAGGCAAACTTTGCTTGTCCTTGCACGATCCACCCCCTTTCAACACCAACCCATACACTTGCCAAAGGATGGACATACCTATCTCAGCCTGCCTATCACCCAGGCCTGAACCATGTCTCAACAACAGGAGCTATGACTCTGTAGGGAGTTTCCCAACTTCTTCCACTCAGCCCACTCCCAGACAAGATCTCACATATACCAATGGGTGCTAAGCCCTTGCCCGGCATATCCTGCCCCTCCATCTCAGTCTTTGTATGGGCTGGTGGCCCAGCCCACCCACACACTGTTTTAGGATGCACATGTGGTTGCTGCAGCCTAGACATGCCCAACCTATTCTCGGCCCCAGGACCTGTGAGTGTTGGCAGGTTCCATGGTCACACCTAGCTCAGCTCATCACCACCCCAACTCTTAAGCTAATCAGTGGAACTTATAATTCCACAGGGTTGGGACCACATATCCCCCACAGAATCTACCCCTGGACCTGGTTCTTTCGTGTGCTGGTTAGTGTCATGGCCCTGCCTAATATGACCTGACCCTGATTCGACATCAGGTACTGGGATCTAGCCCTGCAGTTAGGACCCCAGCCCTAACTTTCATGTACACTGGCATGTGGTTGTCAACAACATTCCATGCTAACAAGCCAAATTCAGGACTCCCATGTGGGTTGGTGCATCTGTGTGACCCATACAGGTCTTCTGCGCTCTTCCCTCCAAACCACTAGGTCTCAGTCCTTTCACTTACCTGCCCACTCAGTTGTCCAGTCATTGATAGTCCCTCAGGATTCATTCCCCAGTTACACACATCGTGGCCTATCCATAGCTGTTTCTATGCAGTAATTTGTCACCCCCACGTCCCCAGAGCTCGTTGCCACACAGGAAGCAGGTGTTACCAGCTGCTTCAAGCACCCAGCACTGTGAATTTCTGGCTCAGGAAGCTGTGCTGCTATTCTATAAACCAAAGTGGCCAGTGGGGTAGAGGGTCATGTACGGGTGCCCAGCCCAAGTAATATGGAGCCAGTGCAGTGAATTCCCAACCATAAGGCTAGGCTGTGAACCACCCCACCAACCAAAACCAGTCAGTGGGGTGGCAGAGACTTTAAAATATTTTCTCTCTAATATCAATACTGACACCGCATTGTGACTTCCCACTGCCTAAATTTCTCTATCATAGAACCTAATATTCTACATAGTCACAGGATATTCAAACTGTGAAATATCAGCAGAAATTTAGAGCATCATGCGTCTAAATCTGCCTTCTCCAGGGCAGGTTCTTGTTTTAATGAATCCTAGATAATTCTACTGCCTACAAAAATCTCTTCTCACAGCAGCAAAGGACCAGCCCTGGGCCCAAACATACCTGCTAATGATGTCATTCACATCCTAGGGACCAAAAAAAGCAAAACATGAGTTAATCATAGGTTCTACACACTTACAATGCTTCACCATGCTCCCACCTGCTCCTGGTGTACTGAAAATGTAAGACTCAAGATAATGATCTGAGCAGGATCAGGTGAGGTTGTCAGCATCCCTGAAACACAGATAGACATCATCAACACACAACATCCCCCCTCCTATACCTTTTATCTTTAATTTAAATTACACATCCTTCCCCATGTAGTCTTCCTCTCTAGGACAGCCACTCTCTAAATCTTACTCTCCTGACTCTTAAACATCTGCAGTCAGGATGGGTAGTGGCATAGATGTTAAAGATAGAAGCCGGGATCATGTCCTGGAACCTCCATTTCCAATCCAACTCCCTGTTAGTTGACCGAGAAAAGCAATAGAAGTTGGCTCATGTGTGTTTGGGCAATTGCCACACATGTGGGAGAACAGCATAGAGTTCCTGGAGTCAGCCTGGCACTGCCCTGGTCATTTTCACTTGATCTTAGCCAAAAGGCCAAGAAGAGGTAGTTTTTCTTATTTTCAAAGTTTTTAGTAAATCAGTAAGTGGAAGGAAAGTCTAACCTCACTCCATACAGAGAAAAATAAATTTTGTTAAATCATCAGATAACAAGAAAGCTCTATTCCCAAAGAAGGCAGCACAACTGCAATGTGCATGTACCAAACTGGAGCACTAAAATCAATGAGCCAAATGTTAATAGATGAGGAACTGGAGAAACTGCAGGCAGTTTCCGGTTTCTGCAATGCAAGATAAAATGATCTAAAAGATGGACTCCCAATCAAATTGTTATATATATGCTGAAAACAGAATGTTGGACCTTCTACAACTTCCATTCCTACAATTTCATGATCAACTGTAACAGAAGAATGATGGACTTGAGTCTGTTGCTGTAGGACCGTACTTTTATTACCATACAGACGAAACAGTTGGGCTAGGCGTAAAGGAGATTGGGAAGGAAATCTCTAAGCTTTACAAACTATCATAAAAATTAATTAAAAGATAAAATGATCATTCACACAAACAAAACAAACATACAACTCAATAAGGATGACTGAGGTAGACTAGCAGATCAGACGTTCTTGTAAAGAATATAGGAACTTTCTGAGAAGTCTTAGTGAGGTCAGGAGGCTACAGGGTCACAGCTCAGCCTTCAGGACCAGGTTGGCACAGTGAGCAGCAGAGAGGAGAGGAAAGCTTGGCTGTGCTCAGGGAGGAAACAGATACCAGGAGAAAATAAAACAGGACCTTAGAGAGTTTGGGGACAGCTGCAGGGCTAACTGCTGTCATGGGAATGTGCAGTGTCTTCATGGCTTGTCCTCCCTGGGGGAGGGAGCCATCCAGAGTGAAGCTGCCCTGCTCTGCAGCTTGGCCATCCATCCTATACATCCTATAGAGCCTCCAAGGGCAGAATCAGGAGCCTACTGATGTTCTCTCAGTATCACTAACCTCGCTCATTCTTCTGCTTGGGCCGGACCTGCTGTTCAGACAAGAACCAGAGGGAAACACCATAGGAAGAACTTCCATAGGAAGTACTTTTCCTCATCCTTTCTTATTACTTGTGCTTTTCAATTTTTTCTTTTTTTAGTCAAAAAAAAAAAAGTCTTGGGTACCATCTGATATCTCAATTCATGAATATATTGTGTACTCTTCAAACCAGGGAAACACTGGTCAGCCTATGGTGAAGATGTCATAATCTGCTCTGTCAATTTTTTAAAAATAAAACAAGCCCATTAGTTTATATCCACCATGATCACCCTGCTTTCCGTAGAACACTAGAACTTTTCTCCTAACTTTGCCTGCTAATCAACCCTGTTCAAGGTGAACATCTGTCAGAAGTAGCATGACACAGTGGCTGAGGTCCGAGAGAACAAGAGGTTAACGTGGGCGTGCCTTTGCTTTTCACTCCCCACCCACAGAAAGGTTCCGCTGTGCCTCTTGGGGAGCCTCTTTCCCGGAAAACCTCCCCAAACTCCACCCTGTCCTAGCTTCACTTCCTCTCCCCTCCCCTCTCCAGGATGTTTACTTTCGTTTCTTCTTTGTTCCTGGACTGCTTTCACCCTTGGCAACTCCTTTGCTGAGGTTACACTCCAGGTTTGGTGAGTAAATCCTGCCCACACCAGCCCCTGGCAAGCCTTCACCCTCCCCCACTGGCGTCTGACAGTGTCCAGAGGGTTTTGTGGAGGACAGAGGTTGGAAAGCTTTGGAGTGACGCTGTTTGTGCTTGGGTGAGTTTGATGTGATTTCCAGAAAGCGAGGAAGAGTTCTAATTCGTAGGCGTCTTGCCACCTAGTCGTGACTGAGGAATAGCAGGAAGAGACAGCTTTAAAAGGGCGGGACCCCTGCAGAGCCCCTTTCGTGCAGGAACCATTTTGTCCTGGCCCAGTCAGCTTGCCCCACAGTCAGAGTCAGCTCTTCTAACAGGGGCAAAGGAGGGATCTTTGGAGACTTAACGGTTTCATGCTGCCATGGTAATTCTCTGGTTTTCTTCCTGACGCTACAGAGCAGTTCCATCCCAGGCTGGTGAGTGTTTGGGCTTGATTGTGGCCACTCTGCCCGCGCTCTGCAAGGAGCACGTGGGGCTGCCTTGCCCAGAGCAACAGCAAGTGAGGCTAGCTCGGCCTCTCAGCAAGCAACTGAGAACCTAGTCTGTTCAGACTGGAATTATAGACGTGGGCCCACATTTCTCCTCCCTCTTTGGCCTTAGCTGGACAGAGGGTGTTCCCAGGACGGAATTTGTGGAATTCTTCATTGGGTTATTGGGGCTGAAAGCTCTCCTGAGGCAGGGTGGGGCAGGTGCATCCTATGGCCATCAGGGGAGGGCCTGGACCCACCTAGCTAGGTTATTCCAGCAACAAGACTTTTGAGATGCAAATACTGGTCTCTGTGTAGGCGTGCTTCTATATTTGTTGGCTCTTTCAGACCGGAAATCCCCGGGTCTTTTTTCTTTTTCCTTTCATCCCTGCTCACACTGTAGGCCAGTGTCTAACTTCCCATCTGACACATTGTTTATCTTTTCCTGCATTTTATCTATTTCAAATGAATTTTATCGCCTTTTTTCCTATTTCTGTGAAGGATCCATTGGAATTTTGATAGGGATTGCACTGAACTCCTTTTCATTGTATTTTTTTTTTTGACATTTCAATTTTAGTTTATACACAACATACAACATACGTAACATAACATGTTATACATAACATCATATCATCCTAAATTAAGGCAAACATGTGGTATCCAACCTTCCGGGACCGGCCCATTTCCCTTAGCATTATGGTTTCCAGTTTGGCCCATTTGGCCACAAAGAACTGCACTCTGTTTTTTACAATAGCTGAGTAGTATTCCATGGAGTAGATGAACCACAGCTTTCCCATCCAATCCTCTGCTTTTTCATTGTATTTTATGGACATTTTAATAGTGCTAATTCTTTCAGTCTTTGGTTGCAGTATATCTTTGTGTGTCTTCTTCGATAACTTTTACTAGTGTTTTATAGTTTACAGTGTGATACTCTTTCATATTTCGTTAAATTTATTCCTAATTGTTTTCATTTTGATGCTGTCAAAAATGAGATGTTATTTACATGACTTCTTTTCAGGTAGATTTTATATGTGTCCAGAAGTATGACTGATTTTTCCTTTTTTTTTTTTTAAGGCTGATTTGTTTTTACCAAAAGGCAAGTTGTTGAAAGAGAGTATATCTGACTTTCCAATAAACATAAATAAATCCTAAAAAAAAAGAATCAATGCCTATATGAGGTACCTGCACCTGTAGCAAAGGGTTAGCCAATTGTGCCGTCACATCAGCCCCATAGTTGGTTTTTTTTTTTCCTCATCAAAGATTTATTTTACATTTATTGGAACGGGCTCCCATATGGGATCCAGTACACCAAGCCCTGTAGTTTCAACACACATGTTTGTGGCCTAATGAAGAACAAATCTGGTCAAAAGGAAAAGACAATTCTTTAAGATTGTGTCTTATGCCATTATTTAGCATACAATGTTCATTCAGGGTTTTTGAACACCCACTGCATATCAGGAAAATGTTTAGTGCTGATTATATACACAAGCTGGGTCCACAAGTTCCAAGTATGAGTGAAAACGCAAACATACTTTTTTTTTTTTAACATTTATGTATTTTTTTTGGAACGTCAGATATATCCGGAGAGGAGGAGAGACAGAAAGATCTTCTGTTGGATGAATCACTCCCCAAGTGGCCACAAAGGCCGGTGCTGTGCCGATCCGAAGCCAGGACCCTCTTCCAGGTCTCCCAAGTGGGTGCAGGGTCCCAAAGCTTCGGGCTGTCCTCAACTGCCTTTCCAGGCCACAAGGTGGGAGCTGGATGGGAAGTGGAGCTGCCGGGATTAGAACCAGCGTCCATATGGATTCCTGGCATGTTTGCGAGGACTTTTAGCCAGTAGGCCACTGCGCCGGGCCCTAAACATACTTTTTGATGTGTCCTGTCAGAGCAGCCTGCTTCTGACCCCAGCCACCTGTTAGTCCTTTGCTCCAGCTCCTATTCTTCCTCTTTAAAAACCGCTAGTTAACCTGCAAAGGGGGCAGAGCAACTGATTTTACAGAATTGAGACTTCTCACTTCCCTGTAGTTAGTCTGTCAAAGGAGTTGTGTATTTTGCTTGTTTACTTGGGGGAATAAAAGACACTATTTTCTTAATACATTTTTATTTAAAAGAATTTATTTCTGTTCTGACATGTATCAAATCTTCTGTTTATGTTAAGTTTATTCTTTTACTAGATGCATGAGTTATAATGTCAGCTCACTTTTTAAAATCTTTTTAAATGTAGACTTTTATTGTGGTCAGCATCCCACTTAATACTACTTTTGTAACCTGTAGATTTTAGTATATTGTCTATTAAACATGTCTTAACGTATTTTTGATTTTTCATTTGACTTCTTTCCTGATGGTTCAGGTCTATGTATCTGTGCATTTCCCAAACCTTCTACTATTGACTTCCCGCATTACACTCCTGGAGTTGTGACAGATAATTTCTATCTTTTCAGTATTGAGTTTGTGAAGACTTTATGCCCTAACGAAATGTATCTGTTCAGTGTAAAATTTCTTGTGTTCTTTAAAAGAACGTCTGTTGTTCTTTGGGATGAAATTTTTTGTATAAAACTCTAAGAATCATTTAGTTTGCAGTAGTGTACCTCAGACATCCTTATCGAGTTGTATGTTTTATTTGTGTGAGTGGTCATTCTTCTTTTTAATTAATTAATTAATGTTCTGTGATACAATTTGTTAAGCTTAGAGATTTCCCTCCCACTCTCCTTAACAAGTCCATCATTGTTCTGTTACAGTTTATTATGAGATTGTAGGAATGGACAGTGGTAAAAGGCCCAACATTCTGTTGTCAGGATATATATAACAGTTTGATTGGGAGTCTGTCTTTTAGATCATTTTATCTTGCATTGCAGAAACCGGGATAATGCAGTACTCTATTGTTACTGCCTGCAGTTTCTCCAGTTCCTCATCTATTAACATTTGGCTCATTGATTTTAGTGCTCCAGTTTGGTACATGCACATTGCAGTTGTGCTGCCTTCTTTGGGAATAGAGCTTTCTTGTTATCTGGTGATTTTCCTTGTCTGTGATCAGGGGTCTGTAGGCAGGAAGGTGAGGTGGGAATAAGTGAGCTGGAATCACAGTTTGTGCTCCACTGCCACATCTGTCTATCCAGTGTGTCTGCTGTCTCATCACTCGCCTTTGTCTTATCTGGGATCAGGAATGAGGAGACACCGTGATACATAGCCACATTCCTTTTCTTTTAGCTTTGTCCTTTCCCTTTTGTGTTCTAATGTTTAGGCCTTAGCCCATCCTCAATTTTTACAGTCAGTATCCTTCTTATGCCTACCTTTTTTACTCTGCTCCTTTTAAGATCCCCTATACTGCAGGACTCTGTGAGCAAAGGATCCTCAGAAGTAGTAGGATCCTGGAGATGGCTTCTATGGCTTCAGCAGTGTTGGAAAACATGAAGGAGGAGGTGATGTGCCCCATCTGCCTGGAGCTCCTAGTAGAACCCCAAAGTCTAGACTGTGGCCACAGCTTCTGCTCTGCTTGCATTACTGGAAACTATAAATCCTCGGAAGCCAAAGACGTGGAGAGCAGGTGTCCTGTGTGCCGAGTCAGTTACCAGCTAGAGAACCTGCGTCCTAATCGTCATGTGGCCAACATAATAGAGAGGATCAAGGAATTGGACTTGAGCTCAGAAGAGGAACAGAAGGTAGACCTCTGTGCACACCACCAAGAGAAACTCCTACTGTTCTGTAAGGAGGATGGCAAGCTCATTTGCTGGCTTTGTGAGCGCTCTCAGAAGCATCGTGGTCACCACACATTCCTCATTGAAGACGTTGTACAGGAGTACCAGGTAAGAGATTCGTACGGAGGAAATAAGGGGCAGGGCGGGCATTTCATGGGAAGTTACTCTGCATTTGGCTTATGTTATCATCAAAAAACTAAGGCCTGTGCAGAGATCTGCTAATCAGGTGCTTACTGGCCAAGACTTAAACACCACCTTGGTGCACACCAATTATAAGAGATATATCTAGAGGATGTGCTCTTGGACAGGAGTAAATATTTTTGTACCTTATGCCATGTGTGTATGCATAGAGATTTTGGTGCCTGAGGAAAAGCTCTGGTTATCCTTTTAGGCAGGGGAGTCATGGGTAAGGTGAAGTTGAAGATCATTCTTTGCTGTAAGAAGAATTTGCTGTGATGAAAACGAGTCAAGGGAAGGCTTGGGAAGGAGATGCTGACTTGCACTGCCTGAGCCTTCAAGAACACGTTTAGCATCTCAGGTTTTCTTCTAACCTGTAGATTCTCATAGGCAACCTCAGAGTCACAGGAAACTCTAGTCACTTCTGCCATTAACTTGATTTGGTCTGTGCTCATCCTGTGGCTCTGGCAGAGCTGCTAGGCTGATCCATGTGATTCCTTTCTTGCAGGAGAAGCTGCAGGAAGCTCTGAAGAAGCTGATGAAAGAACAGGAGGAGTCTGAGAAGTTGAAAGCTGGCGTGCAAGAGGAGATCACTTCCTGGAAGGCAAGTGGAGACCTTTCTCAGGAGTCAGCAGAAATGGGGACTGTGTTGGACTGGTTAAAAAACTTCCTTTTCTTTGTTCTTTGATGGTTGATAAGAAGTTATTGTATTTGTCTCTGGTAGTATGCTAGACAACTTTCTTATAGTGATGCAGAAATCCTGTCTTGCATCAGGGTTGGCCTTGGTCATGGTACCTAAAGAGGATTGCTTTTGAAAGTCATGCAGAGGGAGCACTAGGAAAAATATGCTTCTCCTAGAGTGCCTTTTCTGGGCCTGGCGTGGTAGCCTAATGGCTAAAGTCCTCACTTTTAATGTGCTCAGATTCCGTATGCACACCGGTTCTAATCCCGGCAGCCCCACTTCCCATCCAGCTCCCTGCTTGTGGCCTGAAAACCTAGTCAAGGATGGCTCAAAGCCTGGGACCCTGCACCCAAATGGGAGACCCGGATGAGGCTCCTGGCTTCAGATTGGCTCATCTCTAGTCAATGCGGCCACTTGGGGAGTGAATCAATGGAAGATCTTCCTCTCTGTATATCTGATTTTCAATAAAAATAAATAAATCTTTATTAAAAAAAAAAAGAAAGAAAGAAAGAAAGAATCCCTCTTCTGCTTCTGTCTCCCTTTCTGAGTGCCTCTCTCATTTCTGATTCCTGCAGGATCAAATCCAGGGTGAGAGACTCACTATTGAATCAGAATTTCAACAACTGAAAGACATTCTGGATTCTATGGAGCAGAATGAGCTGCAGAAGCTGAGGGAAGAGGAAGACCATATTCTGAGTAGCCTGGCAGAGTCTAAGAGTCAGCTGACCCAGCAGAGCCAGCTGTTGCAAAATCTCATCTCAGAGGGGAAGATTTACTTGATGAGGCCATCAATTGAGATGCTGCAGGTAAGACTTGGAAGGAGGTCCCAGCATCTGAGATTTGGAAAAAGGTGACAATATTTGCTTGTCTTCGGTGATTCTGTGGTCTTCTGTGATTTCCATGATACTTGTAGAATTCTGTAGTTCTCGTTCAGTGGATCGATGCAGAGATTGTAAGAATTATTGCATTGTGCAGAGCAAGGGAAATTCCATTTTTTGGAGTTTATCAAGTACAATGAAACTTTTGACATTGGAGAAAAAATGTCAATTTCCTCAGCTGAGGGGCAAAGAATGAGAGATCGGGAGAGGCTACCCATCAAACATCCACAAGGGCTGTGGTTTGGCCAGGACAAACAAGAGTGGGAATTTGATTGAACTCTCTTACATGGGCTTCAGATACCTAATTACTGTTGCATCCCAGGTTCTACATTAACAGGATGTGGGGGTGAAGATTCGGGCCTGGGAAGAAGGTGGCTGCACCCAAGGCTAAACACCTTCTGCTAGTCAGTGATGCTTAAGAGATACCTGTGCTCTGTGATCCACGTTGGATACCTTTTCATTACTCACATTGATCACAGGCAAGGAATTTGATGTATTGAAAAACTTTTTTTGTTATAGTGTGGGAGTGAATTAGACATTTTTCCCCATTTCATTGTTTCTTAACCAATTTGGAAAGGGCCAGGCTGTCCTGGCTGAAGCCCAGAACTCCAGCCTGGTCTCCCATATGGGTGAAAGTGACCTAAATACACAGGACAACTTCTATTCCTTTTACCTATCCACTATCAGGGAGCTAGATTAGAAATTGAACAGCTAGCAGATGGCACACCCCACCCCCATTAGAATGCCGCCTTCAATCCTTACCACCTATACCACAACCCTTCCTGAGTTAGATAGATCTACAGTGTGGCTGTCCTATGGAGGAGGGCTATGTGTGGGAAGATAAAAGGTATAGGAGGGGATAATGTCTATGTTTGGGGGATGTTGACAGCCTCACCTGATCCTGCTCAGATCATTATCTTGAGTCTTACATTTTCAGTACACCAGGGGCAGGTGGGAGCATGGTGAAGCATTGTAAGTGTGTAGAACCTGTGATTAACTCATGTTTTGCTTTTTTTGGTCCCTAGGATGTGAATGACATCATTGGCAGGTATGTTTGGGCCCAGGGCTGGTCCTTTGCTGCTGTGAGAAGAGATTTTTGCAGGCAGTAGAATTATCTAGGATTCATTAAAACAAGAACCTGCCCTGGAGAAGGCAGATTTAGACGCATGATGCTCTAAATTTCTGCTGATATTTCACAGTTTGAATATCCTGTGACTATGTAGAATATTAGGTTCAATTGGAAAATTTAGGTAGTGGGAAGTCATGATGTTGTGTCAGTGTTGAAGAGAAGATATTTTAATATCAGACATCTTTGTCATCCTTGGGACATTTTCTTCTTGTTCCTCAAGATAGGTCTGGTTTTGCACAAAAACAGGTTTTTTTTTTTTCTTTTGAATACCCAAAGATGTCCAAAATAAAGATCTTGTATATTTACATTTTTTTCCTTCTGGGAATGGAAGGGATCAAGTGGTCTATTTGAATAATCAAAACCGGATTGTGTCTCTGGGAGTTTGGGCGCCCATGCAAACTCTTCGTCCAGCTTAGTCATCACTTTCTTTAGGTGAAAAGTGGGGAAAGTTGTCATCTTTGGGTCTAAAATTACTCTCTTCCATGGAAGTTTCTGAGTTTTTCCAAGCACATGGAGTTCATATGAGTATCAGTTTGGTGTTTATCATCTGTGCTTTGTCACATGTTCCCAGTTATCACCCCGACAGTGCTGTGTCTCAGGTGTTACCTGAGGGCCATGCTCCATTTGGAACGTTCTGTGTAGATGTTGGACATCTCCAGATAAGAGGCTGAACTTGACAGGTCTCCAACTTACAGGAGCCAGGTTCTGCAGCCTTACATTCTGTTGCCTGAAACCTGGGCATGGATTCTACCGTATATTAAGATTTTCTTTTCAGGTGCTAAAATTTTGTTTCATTTTTGTCCTGAAGTCTATAATCTCATCATCATCTTCTATGAATGTCGATATGCAGAGTTGAAGTTTATTGTTTCCTTTTAGAAAGGAGAAACAGGTTCTGAGAAATGAAGACCTGTGCAAGTTCACACTACAGTAGGTGGGAAAGTGAACTTTAGTAATGGAGAGTATTTACTCTCCCTTCTCAGGATTGTCGAGGGAGAGTGTCCGAATGCATTATTGGAGTGAAACGATAGGAAGTCAGTGTCAGGTCTATGCTGGATCTGGAGTGTTTTTTTATTTACCAGGACTAAGACCTTCACTCTGCAGAAGCCAAAAACTTTTCTGAAGAAACAGAGGAAACCATTTGAAGCTCAGCATCTGAAAAAGTGGATGCAGAATTATAAAGGTGAGGAGAGGCAGTTGGAGCTGTCTGGCTGTGAGCTCCTGGTAGGCAGAGGCCGCCAAGTGGGAAGGAGGGTTGATTTGTAGATATGGGCTGAGGAGAGGGGAGGATGGGCGCTGTGTGTGGATGTGATCTTATAATGGGAAACCCTCAGGAGCCTGAACCATCCTTCCTTACCAGCTCCATCATGGTCTCTTGTCCCCTATCTAGAAGAACAAGTGGATCTCAGTGAGTTTTCTTGCTTACATCTGGTGTTGTGATTTTTGTCGTTTCAGAGCTGACAGATGCCCAGCACCACTGGGGTAAGGAGATTTCACAGTATCATGAGCCACCCTATTATCATCTTTTTTTTTTTTTCCGGTTACCATCTTTCAGAGTTCTGCATTCTAGTAGGTTTCAAGTTTTGCCTCTTTCTCACACCTCTGATCTTCCTCCCAGCCCAAACTCTCAAGTATTTCTGAATTTTTTCTTAAGCATGACAAAATATAGGTAGATCATTTCCCTAACCTGACACTGTCATTTCTCTACAGCCAACGTGACATTGACTCCAAGCAACAATCCGAATATTGTCATTTCTGAGAATAAGAGAGAAGTAAAGTACACTGAGTTTTTCCATGGAAATGTATCTTTTGGCTTTAAAAGTACATATAATCTTACAGGGATTCCAGTTCTTACAAGGCCTTACTCTGAAGGCATCTTGGGCCACCCAGCTTTCACATCAGGGAAAAATTACTGGGAGGTGGATGTGTCTGAGAAAACTGCCTGGATTCTCGGGGTCTGTCAACCAAAGTTAGGCCCAACACAAACACCGTTCTTTCCTCAACAAGGTTCAAAATACAAACCTGTACATGGCTACTGGGTCATAGGATTACAGGGTCAGTCTCATGTTTTTTACGAGAAAAATCCCATTTTCGTGACCTTGACAATGCCTTCTCGTCGCATTGGGGTTTTCCTCGACTATGAGGCTGGCACCGTCTCCTTTTTCAGTGTTACACACCCAGTATATCTCATGTATAAATTCTCTGGATGTTCTTTTTCTAATGAAGTTTTTCCATATTTCAATCCTATGACGTGTCCAAAACCCATGACGCTTTGCTAGTAGAGCTCTTGGCACTTCTGTGTCATTCCCTAGTTTGGTGCAGTATCTCACTGTGGGGTACATGTCTTGCCATTTTAATGACCTTTTCTTTTGAAGATATCTAGTTTTTTCATTTGAATGTCTTTCATGCACTAAAAGAAATGGCTCCTAACCTGTTTTCAAAATTATTTTCTCTACTTTAAGAAATACAACAATTTGATTAAACACTCACGTTATTTTTTTTAGCAAACTGCAAATAAGTTTCCTAATTAAAGATTGTCATCAAATTCACAGCCATGTTATCTCCTTTTTTTTTTTGTAATATTCTGTTTCATTGGAATTCTCTAGCCGTGTTTATTATATGAACTATTCTTTTAAGGCCTTATTTGCCAGGTTGAAGCAGGAGTCTGGCATTCCATCAGCTCTCTTACGTGTGTGTAGAGGGTCCAGGACTTGAGCCATCTTCCTCTACTTCCCCAGGTGAAATAGCCTGGAGCTGGAACAGAAGTGGATTAGCCATCCTTCCCATTGTCACACATATGAGATGTCAGGGCTGCACTTTAACCTACACATTGCTTACCCCTCCATTAATTTTGAAATTCAGGTCCAAATTTTATTAAGCAGAGTAGTACAAGATGAAACAGTAGTTCTACTCTGGAATTTTAATGCTAGTGTAGGTAAGTGTTCTGTTTCTCTAGCCTCACTGTCATTGTGGCAAAAGGATGTGGGAATTTTCTGGAATGAAGGAGGGAAGTAGTGTTCTACTTCACTGAGGCAGGAAGGGGTGTTGCTGTGATCAATGTTCTAGCAGGGATCGGTGGGTTTTGTGACGATATTTTTCTTCCATGTTATTTACTTTGTTGTGGGCTGGAAAAAGATGTGAGCTGTTTAATCAAGCAGCGTCTCTTCTCAACCGTGGTTAACCATAGGAATTTCATGGTTCTTCAACCTTGGATGAGCTTTTGTTTAGAGAAGGAATTCAAAAGTGAGCATTCCAGTGTGTGTGTGTGTGTGTGTGTGTGTGTGTGTGTGTGTGTGTGTTGGGGCTGGGGGGGTGCCTATATGTACATTATTTATTTATTTTTTATTAGAAAGTCAGATTCCAAAGCAGTGACAAAGGTCTTCTGTCTGCTGGTTAGCTCCCTAAGTGGCTGCAACATCCAGAGCTGAGTTGTTCTGAAGACAGAAGCTTTCTCCTTGTTTCCCACATGGACGCAGGGTCCCAAGGCTTTGGGCCATTCTCCACTGCTCTCTCAGGCTGCAGGCAGAGAGCTGGAAGGGAAGTGGTGTAGCCAGGATATGAACCTGTGTCTGATGGGATCCCAGCGTATGAGGGTGAGGACTAAGTAACTGCTTGGGCCTGTGTAAACTCCTTTTTCTGAATATTCCTATACGGGAACTATGGGGAAATCATCACTATGAATTTTCTGCTACCCCTTGTTAACACTCATTGATATGATGATAGAATCTTCTTCTTAACCAGGAATGCTACTTAACCCCTCTGTATTAAGTTATTCACTGGTGACTTTCCATGGACCTTCTTGTGAACTGTTCAGTTACCTCCTTCAGAATGATGTAGTTAGAGGGAAATAAAGACAGAAGGCAAATTTAAACAATGGTTATATTTAGTTTTAAAAATAGGTTTCTGGCCTCAGAAATGAAGATGTTAACTAAAAAGAAAATGAAACCTTAGTTGCTCACAGCTGTGGTCTGTGTTGTCAATAAAAGCCTAGGGAAAGTATGTTTGGAGTCTAAAAGTGCAGTGGACACAAGCTACAGGTTGTTCTCTGGCTTTCACCTTATCACTAAACCTCTGGGTAGCAAACATACTAGTTTGTGTTATGATACCTTAGTATTGTGCTGGGTTATGAATTGGGCATATGTGCGAACACAGTGGAGTTCATGAAAGGTATCTGAAGCATCTCAAGGCTTAAGGACCTTGCATTTCCAGGATCATGCTTGGACTGTGTACAGGTGGTGGTACTTCAAGCCATCCCCAGTTGGTGATCACTGGTTTTTCAATTTGGGAACTGACAAGAGGCCAAGATCTACACCCACTGGTATGATAATTCAGTGAACAACTGACATTTTACACAAGTATATTGCTTGTGGTCTCTTCATCCTGATGTCTGATCTTACCATGGTGTCCATTGCCAGGTCATGTTCATGTCAGTATTGAAAATCTCTGTCCCAGCTTTCATGCCTCTTGAGTTACATGCCCATCCAGCTTAGCTGAGCCTTCCTTATGCCTTCCTGGGGTGGAAGTGGGGCAGTATTCTTTCTCCTCACTGTTGTTTTGCCACATCTAACTGATAAGTGCATGACTAAGTATGCAAATATGCAAGATTTTATAGCATTTCTCAAACATGGAATAAATATGGAATCTGATGTTAAAAATCTTGAGTCAGAGAAATGTACATCCATGTCAAAGACGATGGAGATTTTGATTTCTTTTTTTTAAGAAAAAGCACCTGCCTTATTACTCTGTTAAGATTGTCATTGATTGAATGAGACCTATCTCCTTTTAGGAGATAAATCTGTTTTACTCCAAGTTTGGTGGTTTAGGTCTGAAGGTCATTTATAATGAAATTCATATTAACAGCCTAGTGTTTAACCAAATATCCTGGCATTCTGTAGCTCAGTGAAGTTAATGTGAAAATTAGTTTGATTGTAGTTTCATTCATGCCAGTTTATTCACCTTCAACTTCGTAGCCATAAACATCTTTTTAAATGATACCTATTGTAAATGAAGATAGAAACTCGGGCATACTTATGCCTAGTGTGATGCAATGTCTTGTACTGCCAATGCACACTGTCTCTGTCTGCGGTGAAGCTGCAGGTCTCTCTGATACATTATAATTTACCTAATGTACTGTTAGGTCCTTATTGCTTAAATACTGTGAAATGAGTGGATACATTTTGTATCACTTGATGAGACAGAGGTGTAAACGTCTTCTATAAATGCACAGAAGACATACTTTTTAAGGCAGATTTACAGAGAGGAGAGACAGAAAGGTCTTACAAGTTCACTTCCCGAAGGCCACAATGCCCACAGCAGAACCCATCTAAAACAAAGAGTGAGAAGCTTTTCTGGGTTTCCCACATGGGTAAGGGTCCCAGGGCATTGGACCATACTCTGCTACTTTCCCAGGCCACAAGCAATTAGCTGGATGAGAAGTAGAGCAGCCAAGAGAGAACCAGTGCCAGTATGGGCCGCTGGTGCTTGGAGGTGAAGGATTAGGCAGCTGGCCAGTGCAGCAGCCCATTACACACTTAATAATCGTGGTCCTCATTTCTGTAGCTTGCTTTGTAGGACAGCTGGTCTTTGTAACTACTCACTCTAACACTAGCTCCCTTGTTCTTTAGTTGTGAGATAACCCAAACTCTGAAGGGTCTTTGCACTTACTAGTACTGCCTGGGTTTGCATTAGTCTGTGCAGCCCACCATAACAAAGTGGAGTATTTTAGGGCCATGAGGACTAGAATTTCAATATCAGGGTGCCAACAAGATTTGTTCTGGGAGCAGTTTCGCTTACCATTTTTTTTGTGTGTTCTTACCATTTTTTTTTTGTTTTGTTTTATTCTTATTGGAAAGTCAGATATACAAAGAGGAGGAGAGATAGAGAGGATGATCTTCTGTCCATTGAATCAATCCGTAAGCGACCACAATGGCTGGAGCTGTAGCAATCCAAAACCCTTCTTTGAATTCATGTGGAAAGTGGGTTCCTTTCATAATCTCGATGGCCTTGTGTTCCTTGGAGGGTCCATCTCCACATACAGCCACAGTGCATTTCAGCATTTAAGATATGGGGGGGGATGTTATGATAAGGGGAACATATACATTAAGTCCTTGTAATGAGTATTGAAGTTTTGTAGTGACTTTAAACACAGGACATGATAATAGTAAGAAATATACCAAATAACTGTCTTTATTCCAGAAGTATTACTCCATATCTCTGTTGGGATAAAAGGTCAGTACTCTCTGGGGCCAAGATCTATCCCTAAAATGGGCAGATCATACTGTTGTCTTCCAGTTGAGTGGAATCCCTGTTTCTATCGGTGAAAACATGCCTTTTTTGTAACTATACCATCAGACCATCACATTACAAGCCAGGAAGCCAGATTTTGCAAATACATCAATAGGGTTAATAGTGAGATATGGGCACAGGCATTGTGTCACAGGAGGTTAAGGCACTATGCTAGGTTGGCAGTTTGAGTTCCAGCTACTGCACTTCTGATCTAGCTTTCTGAGGAAGCAGTGGACAGCAGCCCAGTGGAAGCACTAAGGGCTCTGTGCTCTATGTAAGACACCGGAATGTTTGTGTCCATTTGGAACCAGCGGATGGAAGCTCTCTATCATTCTGCCTTTCAAATAAGTAAACATTTTTTAATGTGTGTTGTACAACTCCGTCTCTACCATTTAATTCTCAGACTGTGAGTCCTTGCCCTCTGACATGGTGCTGTGTGTGCCTTCATCTTGTGAGGACCATTAACTAGTCCATTAAGATTAAGCAATTCATGAACATGGACACATAGTCACACTTCAGTTGTTGTGAAGCAAATTCCTGATGAAGAGCGGTTCTGTGTGTAATGAAATGTTCTGCTTGTTCACTGACAGTAGTTAACAAGAATCATTATGTGTGGGAGGTAAATCTGTATCTGGAAGAAATGTGTATTCCAGTGAAAACAAAATGGTCTCGGGCCCGGCGGCTTGGCCTAGTGGCTAAAGTCCTCGCCTTGAACGCGCCAGGATCCCATATGGGCGCCGGTTCTAATCCCAGCAGCTCCACTTCCCATCCAGCTCTCTGCTTGTGGCTTGGGAAAGCAGTCAAGGACAGCCCAAAGCTTTGGGACCCTGCACCCATGTGGAAGACCCGGAAGAGGTTCCTGGTTCCCGGCTTTGCAGCGGCCGTTGTGGCTCACTTGGGGAGTGAATCATCGGACGGAAGATCTTCCTCTCTGTCTCTCCTCCTCTCTGTATATCTGACTTTGTAATAAAATGAATAAATCTTAAAAAAAAAATGGTCTCCCTTTCATGATGGGAAAGGTCCAGTACTGTTACTAGACCACTAGGGTGTTAGTCCTTGGTTAAAAAAATAGCCCTGAGCAACAGCCAAGTGGCTAAAGTCCTTGTCTTCCTCGCACCAGGATGCCATATAGGCACCAGTCCTAATCCCAGCAGCCCTGCTTCCCATCCAGCTCCCTGCTTGTGGCTTGGGAAAGCAGTCGAGGACGGCCCAAAGTCTTGGGACCCTGCACCCCCGTGGGAGACACAGA
This sequence comes from Ochotona princeps, assembly GCF_030435755.1. Taxonomy (NCBI): domain Eukaryota; kingdom Metazoa; phylum Chordata; class Mammalia; order Lagomorpha; family Ochotonidae; genus Ochotona; species Ochotona princeps. The sequence goes on from NC_080835.1 coordinate 50,263,842, forward strand.
AGTTCTGTCTCCTGGCTTCAGATCAATTCAGCTCTGGCCATTGTGTTCACTTGGGAAGTGAATCTCTGGATAGAAGATCTTCCTCTGGGTCTCTCCCTCTCTTTATATCTGACTTTGCAATACAAAATCTATAAATCTTCAAAAAAATTCCATCAACCCTGAGTTCATACTTTTATGTAAAAATCTAGACCAGGTGAGACTTGTGGCATGATTCAACTTGAGGCAGACTTCAACTATGAAACTCTTTTTTTTTAGAATAAAATAATTTGAAAAATTACCTGCACGCTCATGTTTATTACAGCATTATTTCTTACCTTTCCTATTTTAAAATATTACTTATATATGCTGAACAAATTTTTTTCATATATACAGATTTAAGAACATAATGATACTTCCCACCCTATAATAAGCAAGCAGTGAGATAAAGCCCAAAGCTTGGGACCCTGTACCTGTGTGGGTGGACCTGGAGGAGGCTCCTGGCTTAGGATTGGCTTAGCTCCGTTCGTTGCAGCCACTTAGGGAGTGAATCATTGGATGGAGGATCTTCCTCTCTGTTTTTCCTCCTCTCTGTATGTCTGACTTTGCAATAAAAATAAATAAATCTTAAAGAAAAAAGCCTCTGGCTGCTGGCTACCATACTGGGCAAAAAGCAGTCATCCTTCATATTCAGCTCCCCCGGCACATCCAGCTCCTGCCGCCTTTGGCGCAGGCTCAGCAGGCATGGGGTGCCTGTTCACCAGTCACAGCAGCTCATTCACTAGCTGTCTGATCATCAGGAACAGGGATGTGGAATGACATCATCTTCTTCCAAAGTGTTTTCTGTTCTTCGTATTTTCTCTTTGTACTTTCCTCACACTTAGAAAAAAACAATTTGTATTGAATAATTATTTTCCTCTCCATTCCTCCCCCTTTTAAAAACTTTGGTTCACTTGGAAAAGGCTTTTTATTCTTTCTTGCTGGCTTTACATTTTTAAGATAGTTGAAGGCTGTAAGTCTTCCTTTAATTTGAATTTAAAGTTGCCAAAACTAACATTGTAGTGGATTTTTTTTAACACTCAGTATTATACGCTATACAAGACGCAATGATATCTTTGTTCATGGTTGCATTTTTACAGAATCTGACGGAGGTGTTACAAGAATACAAAGTTACAGACGAATCTTTCTTTAAAGCACAGATTAAAAACAAAACCTAAACAATGCATTAACAAAAACAAGTCTAATGCTCCATACGATGAACAGGAGTTTATTTCACGAGTTTGTGCTAGATTAAACAATTGAAACAAATCAATGTACTTGGTCACAACAAAACAAATGTGGCAAACATCAGAAAAACAAAACAATCTGTAGAATTTTGTGTTGCATTCTGTACAAAACCTCTTAGCAAATGAACAGAAGAGAATTTCCTAAACTTGATTCTACTACACCAACCAAACGTGTGCACATGCTACCGGTAAAGTGCTGAAAATTCTCCTCGCCCACTTCAAGATGTGAAATTAATCCAGCTGTTCATGATCACCACTGTGTGTTGCACACATGGACTGAGTAAAACCAATACGGAAGCAGGATCTTTTCATAACTCCCTTGCAGGTAAACCTCACGGTGAAGGGTACCACTCCGGGGTGCATGCGGAGAGCGCAAGGTTTAAGAGTCCGGGCGCCGCAGCGTCAGGGGGACTACACAGTTACAGGGATTAAAATAGGGACAAATGCTGGTGGGAAAGTAGTATTTTGAGAAGGTGTAGATGGGAAAGCCATGGTTTGTGACATTATAAAACGAGACAGTGCCAGCCTCATAGTCTAAGAAAACCCCAATACGGCGGGGGGGCACTGTCATGGAGAGGAGCAGGGATGGAGATGAGTCTTCGTAGGCTCTGTATTCACGTTTATGCTGTAACCCAATCACCCAGAATCCGTTCTGAGGTTGGTATCTGGAGTAGGCGTTGGGCTGGGTGGCAGCGTGATGGGAGGAGCATGCAGATGCCATGGAGTGACTGCACACCCCCAGCATCCAGGCAGCCTTCTTGCTCACGTCCACCTCCCAGTAATACTTCCCTGAGGAGAAGTACTGGGAGCCGAGGACACTACAGTCATAATGTTCTTCCAGACTGGAAGGCCCTGATGGCGTCGTGCCCACAAATCTCACCTGTCTCCTATTTTTAGACAGGACGAGATTTAAATTAGCGGTGTGCGGATCCAGAGTCACGTCCACTGTGGAAAAGATACAAAGTCAGCAGATGAGCAGGGCTTCTGGGAGTCTTGTGACACAGAGGGAGAACCAGGGGGTGCTGGGAGGATCTGTAGCTATGTGATGGGGGACCAATATCTTAGACCCAGGAGTGTGCGACTGTATATCTGGGGACTGCATAAAAGGGGACCAGATCATGGTTTCTACTCACCCCAGTAGCTCTGGACATCTGTCAGCTCTGCAATGATTAAAAAAAAAAAAGTCTGTAATGTTTAACACAACTGGCAGTATCAGGCCTGATGGATCTCCCCGGATCAGGCAGGGCGCAATGGTGAGGAAATTCCTCCCCAAGGAAAGATTAACTGCATCTTCTTTGGCACATTCTGGCCCTCATGGCAGGACCTTCCTCTTTGCCACCATTCATCAATACCAACCACCATTCCCCCCTCACCTGCCACTGCAAGAATTCCCCATGCAAACCCATTTTCTTTTTTCTTGACTTCTCACCTCTGAAGACTCGCAGCATCTTTTTCAGATCTGGGACTCGAAACACACTTTTCAGCTTGGTGGGGAGAGCTTGAGGCTTCCTTAGGGTCCAGAACTCACTCCTGGAGAGGACAGGCCTTATGAGTCCCCCCACATGGCTGGCCCTGTGCAGGCTCCTCCAATACCTGTGTCTCCTCCCTCTTAGGCCTACGGTGACCTTGAGTACTCAGTCCTGAAGAGACTTGGCATCATTCTGCAAAAAGCCGTGGCACTAAAGCCAAAAGACCTGGCTAGGATCGGTTTCTCACTCTCTGTGTAAATTTCAGTAAGACCCAAATCTTTGAAGGTTCCTTCTATGGGTTGCAGTCTGCTGTTGTTTCTCTGAGATCTGAAAACGCTCCATTCTTCCTCTATGTCCCAGATACAGTATGAAATTAAGCAAGACAATTACTAGGAAATATCTTGCTCCCTTTAAAAAGGTATACAATGTGGGCCCAGCACGTTGGCATGGTGGCTAAAGTTCTCGCCTTGAATGTGCCAGGATCCCAGATGGGCACTGGTTCTAATTCAGGCAGCCCCATTTCCCATCCAGCTCTCTGCCTGTGGCCTGGGAAAGCAGTTGAGGACGGCCCAAAGCCTTGGATCCTTACACCCACATTGGAGACCTGGAAGAGGCTCCTGGCTCCTGGCTTCGGATAGGCTTAGCTTCAGCTGTTGTGGCCGCTTGGGGAGTGAATCATCAGATGGAAGATCTTCCTCTCTGTCTCTCCTCCTCTCTATATATCTTCCTTTCCAATAAAAAAATAGAATAAATCTTAAAAAAAAGTATACAATATGCCTTATCAGACGAGATCGGGTGCGTTCAGGGTGGTATGGCCACAGACACAATGTGCCTCACGAGAGAGCTGACGGGGAGGTGCTGGAGATGGTTGTGTAGACAGAAGACCAGGAACCCACTGAGCTGGCTCGGAGGTTCAAGAGAACAAGGGGTTTTCTGGCTTTCCTTCCGAGCTCAGACTTGGGCCCTAGTTCTGCCAGAGCCCAGACAGAAGACATTCAGAGCAGCTCTTAGGATGCTGTATGCGGGAACAGTGTGTGAGCTGGGAAGAGGAACCATCCTCGTCTCCAAAGCCAGAGCGAAGACCCCAGAAGGACCTAGGGCTTCCCCTTGCAGGCACCTGGAAGGGGGGCACCTTTAAAGATCACCTTCCTGGGTGATTTTCTAGACTACATGATAAAAAAAAGTGTTCTGTCCAGGGCTAGAATAGTCTCCTAAAATCTCAAGTCTATGCTTTTTACTGGGATTGGAACAAATGGAAATCTGAGGAGGACTAGATAACACAGAGCCTAAAATGCTGATATGATAAGCAGTTTTAAGCACACCATTTGAACCTTCCCAGCCCTATGAATACAGGAATCTTTTGTCAACTTAAGGGTCTCCCTTTTCTTCTCCCACACGTACCTTTTCATGACATCACCCACATCCTAGGGATGAAAAAGACAAGTTAAGTCAAGGAGTAACAGGTCATGATCTCAAACAAGCTCTTCCTGCCATGCTGTGCTAGGAATAGTTAGCACCAGTGAGAAGCCGTAAAGAATAAACATGGAGCAAAGGCCGTCCCTTAGAAAACCCTGCCAAGACACTGGAAAATAACTGAATCAATCTATAAACCCCTTTACTTTTACTTATTTTTCTAAAGATTTATTGACATTATATTGGAAAGGCAGATTTACAGAGAGAAGGAGACACAGAGAGAAAGGTTTTCTGTCTGTTGGTTCACTCCCCAAGAGGCCACAATGGCTGGAGCTGAGCTAATCTGAAGTCAGCAGCCAGGAGCTTCTGGGTCTTTTACGCAGGTGCAGGGTCCCAAGGTCATCCTCTGCTGTTCTCCCAGGCCACAGGCAGGGAGCTGGATGGGAAGTAGAACACCCATATGGGATCCCAGTGTGTGCAAGGCAAGGATTTAGCCACTGAGCTATTGCGCCAGGCCCTATAAACTCCTTTATTTTCACAGTAGTATTCATATGCACACACACATGTGTGTATGTGTGTGTGTGTGTATACACATACTGTACGCACACACTCAGAGGAATATTTACTTTTCTTCATTGGGATTATTTTTCATTGTATTTCACAAAATTGCAATTGACATTGGCTTGACCATAGAAAGCTTAGAATGCACTAGGACTATCAATTTAGATCAAATACCAGGATTTTAGCAAATTCTAAAAAATTTTATATATTTATTTCAAAGAGTTGGCGAGAGAGAGGGAGATACAGAGAAAGCTTCCATCCACTGGCCTCAATGGCCAAGGCTGGGCCAGGCCAACCAGGCTCCAGGAGCTTCATCCAGGTCGGCCACGTGGGTTAAGGGGCCCAAGCACTCAGGTCATCTTCCTCTGCTTTCTCAGGCACATCAACAGGCAGCGGGATTAGCAAAGCAGCCTGGAATCCAGCAGTGCCCATGTGGATGCTGCTCTTGCAAGCTCTCGCCTAACCTGCTATACCACAATGCTGGCCCCAGATCTTATCATTTTAAATCATGGCTGTGCTGAGGAACTTACTGATCAAATCATGGCTCAAGGAATTGGTTCCTGCAACCCATATGGGATAACTGGATTGAGTTTGCTACTCCAGGTGAGCCATGAGTCCCATAAAGGGGCTAGTCCCTGTTGGGGGGGTTGTTCCAGTCTAGGTTGGGGGCTTGCCAGTCTTACCTGCAGTAGCTCCAGTGTGGACCCCTGACAGCGACGCTCCACCTCCCAGATGAGCTCTCGCAGATGCTGGCTCTGCTGGACTAGTTGGTCCTCAGCCTCTGCTATCGTGGTCAGTCCTCTCCTCTCTTCCTCCTCCAGCTTTTTAAGTTCGCGCTGCTCTTCCCTGTCCAGGATTCTTCGCAGCTGGTTAAACTCTGTCTGGATCCGGTGCCTCTCAGGCTCTATGTGATTCTTCAGCAACAGGGAAGAGAAAGAGGTAGCTAGATTGTCAGGCCATACTCAGCACTGGCAGAGAAGGGGAAAAATGCGGGTGGAGGCCTGCAGAACCTGCTCTTCCCTTAGCCCAGGCTGCCTTATCTAGGTCTTCCAGATGCAGACCACATCGAGATTCCTGGGTGAGGTTTTAATGTCAGTCACTCTCCCTGTCCCGTATCACCTTCCCTTCCAATTTTGAGTACCGAGATAGGAAGTATTGGCCGGTACCTTACCTTTCCTAGGAAATAAAAAGACACAAACTACATGGTAAGAACAAGAGTTATAGACTGGGAGTGGCCCCTGATGTGGTTCCTCTCCTATTGGTTGTCAACAAAAGCAAAGATTTATTTCTGCTCTATTTGTAGTGGAATTCCCTCTCCCTGCTGCCTCCCCGGCCCCACACATTGGCAGTTCTCTTGCATGGGATACGGTGAAGGACGAGGCAAAAGGCTCTTACAGTTACAATCTCAGGAGTCAGCCAGGAGAAGGACTCCTTCAGCACCAACACCCGCCCTGACTCCTACCCCAGGGCACCCTCGGGAGGAGGCCCTCTTGCCTTCCAGGACGCTTTCTTCTCTTTGATAACAGTTTTCAGCTTCTCCGCTTCTTCTTGCTCTTTTTTTAATTTCTTCAGAGTCTCCTGGAACATCTCCTAGAAGAAAAACATTAGGTCAAGCAGCACCAAGCTTTGGACTATCCTGGAACCTGAATGAAGCAGAGATGATGCTGACCCCAGGAGCAGCCTGTCCTGTCCTGGGAAAGTCAAAGTGTATCTTTTATGCATAGGGAATGCTAGGAAGTCCACAGGACTAGGCTGACTTACTCTCCTTCTGGGGGAAGAACTGACTACAGGGTGCTTGGTTCCAATGCTCACACTGCTTAACCTGGCTCTCACATACAACCCGCCAAGCCCCTTCTCTGCACCTATTAACTCCCTCTACTCAATCCTGGGGAGCAACGTGGGGCATTTTCTAAGTTCACCCTCAATTTAAATGGGAGGGCTATAGAGAAATCAGATGAGAACAAGGATTCTATTCCTCAGTCTACTGCCAAGGATTCTACTCCTTAATCCCCTCGCTTTTTGGGGCTCCCACCTGGTACTCCTGGGCAACCTCCTCCATGAGGAATGTGTGGTGAGTGCGGTGCTCCTGAGAGCGCTCACAGAGCCAGCAAATAAGCTTGCCATCCTCCTTACAGAAGAGCTGGAGTTTCTCTCCGTGGTGAGCACAAAGAATCACCTTCGACTCCTTCCTTGGGCCCAACACCACCTCTCTGACCCTCTCCACTATGTTGGCTAAATGTCGATTGGGCCGCAAGTTCTCAGGCTGGTAGTTGGTCTGGCACACGGGACAGCTGCTCTGCTCTTTTTGGTTGGTCATGGATTCCTCCCTGTCCTCTGTGATGCAGGCTTGGCAGAAGCTGTGGCCACAGTCTATGCTCAGGGGTTCTGTCAGGAGCTGCAGGCAGATGGGGCAGGTCACTTCCTCTTGGATATCCACCAGCACTGCTGAAGTCATGGCAGCTTCGGCTCTCGTGGCTTCTCAGATGCGTCCTGCCTGTAGGAATGAAGGCAGATGAGCAAACACACACAAACGGGTTAGAGTAAAAAGGGAGACATAAGGCAATCCAACTGTCCTATTCTGAACAAAGTGGTGGGTCACTGGGGTAGCAAGGGCATCTCACTCTGATTCCGCACACTTTCTTTGCCCTCCGCTCATGAGACACTGGTCTCTCTCCCCTCGTTAGAGCGATGATCCTGATTTTCTTTTACTCCTATTGAATGGCGAGACAAAGGAAGACCTGCAGGGGAGAGGCCTGCTATGAGCCACTGTTTATCTGATCTTTTCTCAACCCACCAAATCACACCCTTTATGTCAACAGTTCCAGAATCCTCTGCGGCCTTAAGATGACCATTCACTCTGAGTTCTGCCTGATTTTCTCATTCCTTACACGTCCCTGTACCAGCAGAGTCCAGGCTGTCTGGCCTAAGGCATGGCCACAATCTCTCTGGGCTGCTTATCTGCTTCAGCTGACTTCTGATCATCTGTGATATACATTTCTACTTGTCTGAATCTTTCCACTGCAATGTGTGTACCATGAGGTCAGAGACTTTAGGAAAAGAATACATTTATCTGAAAGGCAAAGGGGCAGGGGAATCTTTCATCTGCTTCTTCACTCCCCAAATGCCCACAACAACCAGAGTGGGGCTGGAGCTCGCTGAGGCCGGGAGCCAGGAATTCTCTCCAGGTCTCCCACATGGGTGGCAAGGACCCAAGCGTTCAAGGCATTATCAGTGCCTTCAGCGGCCGCCTTAGCAGGAAGTCAGATTGGAGAGGGATGTGGGACTCCATCCTAGGCACTCTGATCTGGGATGCAGATATTGCGAAAAGTAGATATAGCTGCTATGCCACAACAGGCTCCCTGAGATATTCTGCTTTTCTGTTGTTGTTGTTCACGGCTATACCTTGGTGTGTCTGACGTGAAAATCCTCAGCTTTTGATGAACCAAGAAGGTAGCACTGGTGATTCCTCCCTACAAATATCGTCCATCCCCTGTGCTCCTCATCCCAGAAAAGCCCAAAGAAATCGCAAACACCCAAACAAGGGAGGTAGTACTTTCACGATGAACACATCTATAAGCGCTTGTAATTAGCAATCACGTTCCTTTGCTGTCTTGCCCTGATTGGGCAGCTCTGCATACTCATAAGTATTCATGGCTATTTGATAAGAACAGAGATACTAATGAAGTGATTTAATAAAGAGTAAGTACGGAGTTGGCACAGTTCAAAGTTCTGTCTTCAGCCTCATAACTTTCACTAGAGAGATCCAGTGCTTCAAAGTGTGCTAATGGAAGAGAACTCATTTGAAGATGGGATTTCACTAGGCCTGAAAGGGTTCCAAGAGAAGAGGTAGGGAAGTTGAGGTCTTCTATCCTTCTCGACAAACACTGTCCTTATTCTCAATTTTTTTCTTCCAAGTTTTTGGTTGTTAAGTTATTGTTTAACACTGCTTCCAGCATTCAGTCATCCTCACTGGAAGCCGTGCGCGCTATCTGCCTTGTTAATGTTGGCTTCGATCAAAGAAGAGGCAGCCTGCGTTGCCTGCCTGAAAGGGCACTGGCTCCGATACAAGGCAGGACTCCACTGTGCTGGACAGGCTACGTGATGGTGAGGAGTAGGTGCAAGTTCATAATCCTCCAGCAAAAAGTACATTGCAGATTCAGTGTGAGCATAGGAACACAAGGCTCTGTACATTGTTCAAATTTCCCTCCACCTTGAGGGCCTGACAGATTAAGAACTAATTAAATTACCTAGAAATAACAGCATTGCCATCAAAAGAAGAGGCCCAAGAAATAGTCCAGACAAGAAAGCAGGAAAGCACAGCTGAGCAGTGACTGAACATTGCAGGGCACCCAGTAACCTAAACCGAGGGCCTCGGTGCTGCCACCTCGTGTTCATTGATGTTATGGCAAGTATTGCCAATAAGGTCATCGGCTTTGCCAAATTTTGTATTAAGGAATGTCAACAACAAATATTCAGAGTCTGTTCTGAACTGGGTAAGAATTTTTTTGTATACCAATTCAGTAAGTCCTTATAAGAATATTCTGTGTGTCCCTTGGGCTCCTATTTCAAGTTGTATAGACAAGCTAAGTAGCTAGCTCAAATGTGGACTGGCATTTTAATAGATACTCAAGGCTACAAGAGCTACAGCTTCTACTACTCCTCTATATCTCTCCTCTCCACAAAGAGTGCAGAATATAACTGTTAACAAATTAATAAATTCTGAATAAACCTAACTAATTACACATTGTAGGAACTGGGCATTTATCTAGTTTAGCATCACTTGCTATCACCTGCCTTAGCCCCCAGTGCCATGAAGGTCTACTGCCTTTGTTAACATAGGATTGTGGAGGTGGGTATTTTGGCATCATGGCTACACCACACTCGGAATGCCTGTGTTCACGTCCCACCCTGCTCCTAGAGCTTCCTGCTAATGCGCTGTGGAAGCCACCAGGTGATGGCTCGAGTGGATGGGTCTGGCCTGGGGATCTGGCTCCCAGCTCCGCCCTAGTTCAACCCTGGCTGCTGCGAGCACCCGGAGGGGTAAACTAGCAGAGGGGGGCATTCTCTGTCCACTTCTCTGTCTCTCAAATAAGTACAATCACTACATAAGTATATATTTTTTAAAAATTAGGATTGTGTAGGCAGATTTTTTTCCATGCAGTCTAGGGGCTAGTACTGTATTTGACACAGGAAATTAACAATTAACTTTCTAATGAATTTAATGTGATAACTTACTGCTAAGTTTATCGCTTCAGTTGGAGTATGGAAAAATGTGTGCCATGTTACAAACATGATCATGTTAAGAAACAATTGTGGTGCATTGCCATCTCCTCAACACACACACACGCACATTTTCACATCAAATAAAATCACCCTTGATTGAGACAGTCCTCTTGAGTCTGTCCTAATGAACGCAGCATCCCAACTGTCTCCAGCTCTAAGGAATGCAAGAGAACATTCTGCTGTATGCATACACGATGACAAAGTATCCAAAGCTTACTGAAGCTACTGATCCACCAAGACCAATCTCAAAAGCACTGTGCAAAGTGGAAGACGTCAAGGGACAGTGTGTGGCAGCGGTGCCATTGGGGATGCCTGCATTTCATACTGAAGTGCCTGGTTCAAGTCCCAGCTAGTCCATTTGCCATCTACATTCTGGCTAGTGCACACACTGTGGAAAGCAGCAAATTCAAGCTCGGATACCTGGTTCCCCGCCACCACATGGGAAAAAACACTCTAAGTATGGCTAGAATGAAGCATTGTTAAGTATAAATTTATGTCGGATTTTGAAGATTTGTTTAAAAAAATCTAAAGTATTTTATTCATAATTGATTATGTAGCCTAGAATTATTTTTGCCTGCATTTGATTAAATAAAATATTTTAAAATCAGCTTCCACCTGTTCCTTCTTACTTTTCAGTGAGGCTACTGGAAAATTTAAAATAAAAATGTGGCTCCACACCGTATTTCTTTGCACTTCTACTATTTTCCATCTACTGTGGCGCCTTTCGACACAACACTGTTGACGATATGATGGGAGAGATGAGCTGGCAAGAACAAGCAACGAAGAAGGTGTTTACAGATTTGAACACTCCTTGTCTACACACCAACAAGCTTCTGACTCCTGACAGCTACACACAGGCCAGGGATCTAGAGGCTGACAGTCTCCGCCTGCCTCCAGAGCTGCACAGTCAAGCTGTTTGTTGGGAAAGCCTTCAGCTTCCCCTTCAGCTTCTTGCTGAGTGTAACCTGGGAGGCAGCAGATCCTGGCTCCTGGAGCTGCTACCACCCTAGATGCAGCTGTGGATTCCTGGCTTTGACCAAAACCAGCAGATGAGAGAGGTTGCTTTCCCCTGCTCCATCTCCCTACCTTCCAAATGCACATGCACACACACACACACACACACACACACACACACACACACACACACACTTTATTATAAAGAGCAGAACAGGTGCCCCTAGAAAAGACAGTCTGGAATGAGGAGTATGGACCAAAAGAGGCTGAGCGCCTACAGCTTCAGAGGGTCGAATTAGCAGATGAAAGACGGCAAATTTGGGAGTAGGGAGGGCCAGTTCATCCAAAGCATTCTCATGAAAAAGACCCTGTAGGGGCCAGGGCTCCAGCTCAGTGGGGAGAGCTGTTCAATTCCCGGTGGGCCTTAGTTGGAATCGGATGCTCTACTTCCAGTTTCGCTCCCTGTTTCCTACCCAGCTCCCAGCTAGTGTGCCTGGGAAGGCAGTGAAAGACGGTCCAAGTGCTGGGATTCATGCCACCTACACGGGGCATGGAAGACCTGTGTCTCCTTTTTGCCTGGCCTAGCCCTGGCTGTTGCAGCCTTTCGGGCAGTGAACCAGCAGATGAAAGATCTCTCTCTCTCTCTCTCTTTCTCACACTCTTTCCCTCACCCTCCAACTCTGTATGTTAAAAAAAAAAAAAGCTTCCGTGATCTGCTGGTGGCATTGGCACCCACAGGAGCCCTTTATGTAAAACTTCAATCTAGCTCAGATCAGTTCAGAATCTACTCTTAAAATTTTCTTTATTTTATTTATTTGCAAGTTAGAGCAAGAGAGGGACAGCTGGAGCTCTTCCTTCCGTCCACAGTTTCATTCCCCAGAGGGCTGCAGCTGCTTAGGACTGAGCTGGGCAGAGATGGAGCCAGGAGTTTCTTTGGGTTTCCCGCGTGGGCGGTAGGGGCCCAGGCAGTTGGGTCGCGTTCATTGCTTTCCCAGCCATTAGCAGAGACTGGGCATGCTGCAGCCAGGACTCGAACTGACTCCCATAGGACACGCCGGTGTTGCAGGAGGTGTCTTCACAGGCTCTGCCCATATTGAGCCCAGAGGGTTTCCTTTACAGACATAAATTTCCCTTACAAACTCTGGCCCCACAATCTGCCCTTTTCATAAGATCCCTGTGCTTTGTATACACAGAATGTATGCTCAGAGGCATTGCCTGGATGGATGAACTTCTTTATCAAGTGGATATAGACAGGGTGCAGATGGCTCAGTGGAGAGTGGAGGGGGTTACTAGATTACTAGATTACTGGAACAGAGGTTCATAATCCAGTGTCAAAATGGTCTTTAAAATAGAGAAGAGTGGGGGTGGGGGGAGGCTGTCAGGGATGCCTGTGTAATCAGGCATCCTGATAGGAACAGGAAGGGCAGGGTTACATTCAGATCAAGTTAAAAGTTAACAACAGAATACAAGAGGGTTGGAATTCTTGTGCTTTGGGGGTAACACAATTGTTAACTTTTGTGTAGTGTTATAGTCTACTTTAATCTACTATGCTGAATTTACTGTCCAACGGGGTCCAATAAAACTAAATTGGAACCTAATCAGCTTCCAGTATTTCTTAAGCATCATTTCAAAAACATCTCTTCCTCTCCGCATTTCAGAAATTTTTGAGAATTTAATCAACTTGCAATTCTTAAATAGGCTTTCTTTTCTGAAAGTCTAGAATACAAAATTGTTGCATGCTCTGCATCTATTTGTAATCTTCAACTTCAAAAATTATATTTTTAGACCTAACAAGTAGAAATTATATTTCCCTTTATTGTAATGCATTCTAACTTATTGTGTTCGCGATTTCAAAAAATCGTGTTGATGGTGCATTTTTAAAAATTAAGCAGGGAGTTTGTCAATACTCTGCTTCATTTAATTCTCACCAAAACACTGGTATGGAGAAACCAAAGCTCGGAGAGGTCGGGCAACTGGCCAGGGCACAAGGTCAGTGTCCAAGCCAGGATCACCGCAGCAAGGCCCGAAGAGCACGAATGACCTCAACCCCTCACCTTGTCTCCAAGGCCCCGGGTGCGGCGGCCTCTGACCTTTGCCCAGATCCCGGGAGCAGCCAAGGGGAAGAGGGCCCAGCTCCCACCGCCCTCGCTCGGGGAGGTCAGGCCTCCTGCGGGAAGGGCAAGCGGCGCTCACTTCCTGGAGCGTCGGGGCTGGCGGTGGGGGGAGGGGATGCAGACCTCGGAGTCCACGCCGGACGCAGTGCTCTGCCCTGACCCCAACGTGAGCCCTCCACACCTGCTTCCCTTAGATCCATTCAGAGTCAGAGCTTCACTCTCCCTGCCCCGGCACTGCCCATTCACAGCTGCAAAGGTACCTCTTCAGCGCTTCCTCCCAAGCTGAGTCAACTCAAACCTACCAAGAACTCCTTACTTGACCTCTACGCGTGGGCCCACTACCCAGCCGACGGAGAGGCTTAGGCGCTGTACTGGTGGGAAGGGCAGAGGCTCGAAAGAAAAGAGATTTGCTCACTGACCTGGAAACTGCAACCCGGATCAGAGGCCGGGATTCGCAACCGCCACCTTCTCCACCAGAGCCCAGACTCAGGGCAAGGGGCGGGGGAGAAGGAGGCACCGCCCACAGGGCCGGCTAGACCCGCACTTGGAGAAACCTTGGAAACTTAGGGTGTGGTCAGCAGTGACTCCCCCCAGGGGGGAAGGGAGACCAGGGTAGTGTCTGAAGGCAGACTTGCAAACCTGGTGATGACAAATCCTTAGGCTTTGGGAACACCTGGTAGCCAGAGAGGAAGATAGTGAACTGTTTTTAGTTGGCTTTAGCGTTCCAGCATGGTAAACAAAGTTTCATAACATCAATAGTACATCTATACCAATACTGATGTATTGAAGTGTATGGATAATAAAGATCGTGAAGTTATAAAATGAGTAAAAGATAACCACTGGACGTAATGGATGTTTTGCAAAGAGATCATTAAAGTTTACCTATTTAAAAATTAAGCACGTACTACATTTATATCTAACTTCCATAAAAATTAATATATATAACTTATTACTTGTGTTATATACACATATGTGTGTAATTTTTAAGTTGTGTGTGTGTGTGTGTGTGTAGCTATAATTGAAACCTGTATCTCTGAGAGAACATTAAGCTGTGTTTTCAGGTCTTTAATGAATGCCTGCAAAGCTTGGGGACTGCGACTGAAGAATTTCAATGATACACCAGCTCTGAGGAGAAAAAGAATGCCAGACTTCCTGCCCAAGAATACTTTGTATCAGCCGCTCCGCCTTGGAGGGAAGGTGGGGAGAGCCGCTGAGAAGAAGGGAGGGAGGAATCTCGGTTAATGTCTCTCCCGTTGAACACGGAGAGAATGTTATTTAGTTTCAGGCGACTGTCCTGTGCATTCCTCAAGCAAAGCAAGATAGGTGGGCTTGTGGCAGTGTCCCTCACGCGCCCAGGACTCAGAAGTCACGTGGAGTGTGCTTGGACCACCTCTCACGACCGGGGTTTAGGGCCAGCTGCCTCCTCCTTGCCTGTGAATGATGCGGCACGTTGAAACCTGCGCATGCCCTGAGGTTCTTCTAGGTCCACCCAAGACTCTCCATCCCTGGCCCAGCCTGTTCGTCAGTTCCCTGGTTGACACGCAGGCTGTTAGAGATGTTGGGAAAATCAGAGACAGGCTGGATTGAGACTCCTTCTGAGGCCAACTTCTGAGAACATGCATGTGTGGAAATATTATCCCCCAGCTTTTTCACCTTTATGCTACCAAGTTTTTCAAGATCCCTGAAGCTTCATGCTTCCAAGGTTCTCCTTTTATTTCTGAACATTTTCATTATTATGATGTTAATCTTTGACCTCATCCTGATTTATTTATTGTGATTTGGGGATGTGTAGATCCATTGAAAACATCAGAAAGTCTGATGTTCTTTCTATATGCTGTTTGTGCACCTTTCTCTTTCACACCTTTTATAGGGTTTGCATAGCAAACATGCTGGTACAGTAGGTGGCTTGTCACAGGTCTCTGATCTTTTGTTCATTTTAAGTCATTTCTATCTAGTTGTTCAGACCAGTTCATCTAAATCAGGCTACGGCCGTGAAAATCCTTTCCAAGTAGATCGCGAGGATGATAGTTTGTATTGTGGGACTTCTGCCTGAAGCCTGATAGCAGAGCCAGGGGCAGATGCTGACTACTGCCACCTTGAGTCCCGAGCGTGGCATGACATGGTATAAATAACAAGTTGATAACATGTTGTTCTAAGTTTAGGTAGTTTTTTGGTTGGTTTGTTTATTTTAGCTTTTAACATATTATATAGTTCATGTACAAATTCTAAAAATTACAAATTCTAAAAATTATGATATTCTCTTCTTGCTCCCTTCTCTCCCTCCCCTTATTTCTCTCAAGCCTTTCATTCCTCTCCTTTTTTTTTTTTTTCAGTTTTTGAGATAACATATTTTTAAAAGATTTATTTATTTGTTTGAAATGTAGGATTAGGGCGGGAGAGAGAAATAGCTCTTGCACCCACTAGTTCATTCCCCAAGTGGTCAAGCCAGTCAGGGCTGAGTCAGGCTGAAGCCAGAGGCTTCGTCTGGGTCTCCCCAAAGGGCACAGGGACCCAAGCACTGCGTCATCTTATGCTGCTTTCTCAGGTGCAAAAGCAGAGAAGTGAAGAGAGTGGAGTAGTTGGAGCTGAAAAAGTGACTACAGGATGCTGGCATTGTAGGCGGTGCCTAATCCCATAAACTACGAGGCCATTGAGGAGATCACGTATTTTGAATTTACGTATTTTAAATTACACATATTTTAAATTACAGTCAAGTGTGTAATGCTCCACCAAATAAAAGTTTAACAAGTAAAAATGCAAAAAGATTGGTTTACCAGGGATATAGAGAAGGGCTTAATTTATAATCAAATGGAAAGATGACTTTATCATTCATATACAGTTGGTCTTAGCTGCTGGCGTAGTTGAAAATTAGGAGCTTGCGATTAAGAAGGACAGGATGTTCCGCTCTGAATGTATGTTAAATTTTAAAAGGAAGGTTGTTGTCAAATAATTTAACTATCTTTGATATCCTGCATCTAATATTTCCTGATACAATGCTGGTGGAGAAGAAGTCACAATACAGCAAAGACTACCGCAAAAAAAAACATTTCTCTAACAAAGTACCAATTGACTCTGAAAGGAAAGAAGATGCAGATTTGTTATTGTTGTTTTTTTTTTTTATTTTATGGAGCCTGTAATTATTTTTACAAATGACGTGTTCAAATAAAGTGCTATTTTTTTTCTCATTCAGGGTCCAACAGAAAAAGTATGGTTAAATCATATTACTAAGAACAGGAAGTAATTCTAATCAATTGATGGCATTCTTTAAAAACAGCTAATGATTTTAAGATGCTTTTTACAGAAACTACTTCATTATTCTGTCTTATAATATATGTTATGTATGTTTTGTCTGTGGGAAAAATTTTGTTAAGAGCTTTGTTTTAATTGACATAGATAAGAAGTGCTTACATAAAATTTTTAAACTATGGATTTATTTTGCTTTCATGTGAAAGGCAGAGTTACACAGAGAGGAGAGACAGAGAGATCTTCCATCTCGACAGCCAGAGCTGAGCCAATCCAAAGCCAGAAGCCAGGAGCTTCTTTTTTTTATAAAGTTTTTTTTTTTTTAAAGATTTATTTTTTTATTACAAAGTCCGATATGGAGAGAGAGGAGGAGAGACAGAGAGGAAGATCTTCCGTCCAATGACTCACTCCCCAAGTGAGCCGCAACGGGCCGGTGCACGCCGATCCGAAGCCAGGAACCAGGAACCTCTTCATGGTCTCCCACATGGGTGCAGGGTCCCACTGCATTGGGCCATCCTCGATTGCTTTCCCAGGCCACAGGCAGGGAACTGGATGGGAAGTGGAGCAGCTGGGATTAGAACCGGCGCCCATATGGGATCCCAGGGTGTTTAGCCACTAGGCCACGCAGCTGGGCCCAGAAGGCAGGAGCTTCTTTTGGCTCTCCCACTTTTGTACAGGGGCCCAAGAACTTCAGTCATTCTCTACTGCTTTCTTAGGCTATAAACAGGAGCAGGATAAGAAGTCGAGCAGCTGAGAGGTGAATGAGAACACAGCCTCCCCTCTCTCCTCCCCCAGCTGTGGTGTCCACAGCACCAGCCCTGTCCCCCACCTCCCGCTCATATACAGTAGCTAGCTGTTAAATTAAGTTTCAAGTGACTTAACTTTCTAATAGATGGATGGTTTTAGATTTGTTGGTAGGAAGAATCTACAATGTTTTTAGAGTTGTTGACATGTCTGTGCTTGAGTTTGCTGGTCAACAATGTTATACTTGTGCTAGATACTTGCAGCCATAAATGCACAGCATGAACCACACTGAAAGGGAGGAGACTTGCAACTAGACACAAAAGATAGAGACACAATGCACAGATTTGTAAAAGTGGTCCTTGGGGCAGAGTTTTCCACTCTACAAAAGGGAGAGGAAATTCACTGAGCTCTTTCCAGCACTTTTTATTTTCTTAGGGCATCAAATTTCTCTCCCTGAGTGGCAGTAGTCTAAATCCCATCCCCAGTTCCACTGCTGACTAGCTCCTGAGACCGCCAGGAGATCACTGTGTGCCAGAGGGAGGAGGACAGGAGTGCTCGCCGAGCACACAGGCTCTGTGGAAGCCACCTGCGTCTGAGGGTTCAGGCCTTTGGCCGACTGGCACCTCACGCAGAATAGCCTAGCAGGGTTTGTTCCCATATGTCTTAGTTCAGAACTGCCTCACTCCTTCTCAGACTGTTATTGTCTACCCTGAACAGTCTCTGATTCATAATATTGATCTAAAAAGAAATAATACAGGTAAAGATATGATGCAATGTTCACCACCTTCCATGAAGTCCAATTTAGCTTCTAGAAATGATCTTTGGTAAAAATCATGACTTAATGACCATGTTCATATAATATTTCAGTTTCTTATATAATTTAAGTGTAACTATAATTGTTTCCAAAGACACATACTCTTTTTTTAAGAACAGTCTTTTGGTAAATGTTTTCATGAGCTGTTGATATTTGACAGCTCAAAACTGTTTCCTAAGTTTTCACTTGCTATGAAGTTGCTGAGGGTAAGAAATAGCTCTACATCAGTGTATGGGAGAAAAAAGTGGAAAAGGTAGGGCTGTCATTGTGGTGCAGTAGCTTAATTTGCTGTTTGCCGTTCTGTAATCCCATGGGTGGCTGTCGAGTCAGTTACTCTGCTTCTAATCCAGCTCCCAGCTTCCTGCTGACACACCAGGGAGAGCAGCAAAGGATGCTGCAAGTGTTGGAACCCCTGTCACCCATGTGGGAGACCTGGATGGAGGTCCAGGCGCCTGGCCAGCTCTGGCTGTTAGGCCACTGGCAAGTGAATCAGTGCAGGAAAGATCTCTCGCTCTCTCTTTGCTTTTCAAGCACATGAAACCAAAATTTGGTTCCCTGTGTTAAAGCAATAGGATTTCTAACAATACATAAATATTGACAGTAAATATTTGCAAGAGGCTTTGATTTTTTTTTGTTTTAAAATACATTTATTAACATTTTGAGCCGTTTTCTAAATTGCAGCTTTTTCTTCTAATTTTCACTTGATACCTCTCAAAATTTTAGGCATTTTTACAGCTATTTTCTCTTGCTTGCTTCTATTATGGCCTGGTACTAAAAACGCTTAAGGAGCTTAGGATGACAGGATAACTTGATAGTTTACACTGACTTTCTTGGTGTGTTAAATGGTTCCATGTGATCAATGTCTTCTGCTTTTCTTTCTGATATTCTATTATAAAATTTATATTATAATTTTTATATATTCAGCTAAGAAAGCTGAATATATAAATGTATATATATATATATAATGCTCTCTGTCACAATCAAAGTTCTAAATTAAGTCCTTTGACCTTGATTTCCAGCTGGGCTTCCAGAAATTCTCAGAGGATATGGCTCCCATCTTGTAGAAATCATACTAATTAGGCTCATTTTGTGAGTAAAGTACTGTCAACCCTGAAGTCAAACAGTCAGAGGTTATGCAAAAGACGTTCTTATACTTGACTAACCAATGCTGATTATCGCAAATAGACTGGCCCAGCAGCATCCACAGAGGACTGTCATCTCACAAACATGCTGACTCAGGGATACCGTGGTTGGAATTCTTGCACTTCTTCTAGAACTGTATGTGGCACCCATACACACTAAGGTCATCAGGCCTGATGTAGCTCTTTGTATTTTTGATAACGAAGAAGAATTAGGAATGAAAGTATTGACTTAGAATCCAGAAAGAAATAAAATGCTCAACGGCAGACACTTAAACAGCTGAACATCGCCAACCAAGACTGGCTGGAGAATAGTCACATTTGATTCCTGCTGGAGTCAGAGTAGTTCCCTTTTGGGCAGCCCATCTCACAGAGTGTTGCTATTTATGAAATGGCAGGGAGATTACCAGCTGATTTAATACTGTTTGGGAAGTGTTCAGCCCTGTGATGTGATAATCTAAACACTACTCTAGAAATTGTATTGTCTTTGGATACAGCCACCTTGCTTCCAGACCTTTCTGAGGAACCTACATATAGGTGCTTTGAACAGTATATTCCAGCAGGCTAACTCTATCATGTGTCCATATAGCTTATTTCCATGTGTGTCCCATAATGAGCCTTAATCAATGGCTATACTCATTTGAGATTAAGAGGTCCTTTTGAATTTTTAAAAATGATTTATTTTTATCAAAGGACAGATTTACAGAGAGAAGGAGAGACACAGAGAGAAAGATCTTTCATACACTGGTTCACTCCCTAAATGGGTACAACAGCCAGAACTGAGCCAATCCAAAGAGAAGGAGAGACACAGAGAGAAAGATCTTTCATACACTGGTTCACTCCCTAAATGGGTACAACAGCCAGAACTGAGCCAATCCAAAGCCATGAACCAGCAGCTCTTCCTTGGGCAACAGGAGCAAGGAACATCTTCCGCATCTCCCACGTGGGTTGCAGGACCCTAAGGACTTGGGCCACCTGCCACTGCTTTCAAAGGCCAATAGCAAGGAGCTGGACTAGAGATCAAGCAGCTGGGATGTGAATCGTTGCCCACGTGGGCTGCTAGCATTTGCACATGGAGGATTAACCAGCCCCTAAAATTCTGACTTGAATTTTAGATACAGGAGGTAGAGACTGGCTTCTGATTTTCTTTCTGGGTGCCATCTTCAATCAATTGACTTTTGAAGGAATTTAAAAATTAGGGCTAATGCTTTTAATAATATATTTGCGATTTACTTAAAGTGATTATGTTATGTATATGAAGACTTCGCAAATTTGAACTTGCCCTGCAAAACAGGGAAAAGCCAAGGAAGAAGCCTTTACCATGTCAAAATTTTTTATTCCAAAAGCCCCCTACTTTGTCCGCAATCAGCAGGAAGTAACCAAGATGAGGTTGATAGACACAGTCCATAGATGTTTAATGGAGAAATTGACAGTAGAGTATTTATAACCATAATAAAGGCATTTTTCATTCTTGGGTCTAGTCCTGTTAATAGAAATATTTGCCTAAGAATTTCAGCGAGTGTCCAGAGGGGAGGTGGCTTGGAATGGTGGACTTTGACCCAGATTAGGAGGGAGGGTCCACCCACTTGCAGCTTCGTAGCCCCATAGTCAAGAGGCTCCATCTGTTTGATATCCTGGAATTGCACATACAAGCTGGGTGGACTCTCACCAGAACAAAGCCTGACCATCTGCATTTAGGTGTCAATTGAATGGACGCATTGTGTTATTTCTAACCTCATCTTGTAAGTGCCCCAGAATGATGGCTCAGTGGCTAAATCCTTGCCTTGTATCTGCCAGAATTCAATATGGGTGTTTGTTCACATTCCTGTGGCTCCACTTCCCATCCAGCTCCCTGCTTGTGGCCTGGGAGGGCAGTAGAGGATGGATCAAATCCTTGAGTACCTGGACCTGTGTGGGAGACCCAGAGAAGCTCGTAGCTCCTGGCTTTGGATCAGCTCAGCTCAGGCCATTGCTGCCAGTTGGAACTGAAGCAGCAAGTGGGAGATCTTTCTGTCTGTATCTCCTTCTCTCTGTAAATCTGCCTTTCCGATAAAAATGAAATAAAATAAAACAAAAAACCCTCTTGCTGACTTGTGAGGCAAAATGAGCACATGTTGGATCAAGAGATAATGCTTTCTCAAGATGCCAGTTTCCTGAAATTAACTATCCTTATTGCAAAAGCAAGCAAAAACAAATGAACCCCCAAAACAACCATTTAGTATAATATTCTTTTATTTATTTATTTTATCTTTGGTTTTATTATAAAAATGTGCACATGCCAGCTTGTCATTAAGCCATTTCTTGGCTACACTTGCATTTGGTGCTTTCTCTTGAGCAGCTTTCACTTTCACTGTCTCAACAAGTTCCTGATTTCATTTCATGCAGTCCTTTGATCTGCCAAGGACTGCTTCCGTTATTTCTTCCCCCATCTTCAGGGTGTATTTACTGGGTATGTGTTCATTTTTAAGCATTGATCTAGAAAAAGTAAGGCAAAGATCGAGAACAATAATAATTTTGTAACACTGATACACACAGGCACTTTTTTTTCTTTTTGAATTTTAGCTCCCTGTGGTAGCAGCATGGTGGTGTAGCCATCATCCTCTGCCTGCAGTGCTGGTATTCCATATGGGCTCTGGTTCATGTTCTGGATGCTGTGCTTCTGATCCAACTCCCTTTACGGCCTGAGAAGCAGACAATGACCTTGGATCTCTGCACCCATATAAGAGATGACAGAGAAACTCTTGGCTCCCAGCCTGGGATAGCTAGAACTCTGGACATTGTTACCATGTGGGGAATGAATCAGCATATGGAGGATCTCTCTCCCTCCCTTCCTCTCTCTCTCTCTCTCTCTCTCTCATTGTCTCTATTTCTCTCTCTGTAGCTCTTACAAGGAAAACAAATAAATCTTAAAGACAGTTTAGCTCGCACATATAAGAAAGACCATTGGTCTTCTGTGCCCTGTTCATTTCACTCAACGCAATGTCTTTCAGTTTCATACATATTTTTTTTATTTGAGAGACTGATACAGAGAGAGAGAAAAGCTTCCATCTGCAAGCTGATTCCCAAGGTCCTCCACAGCCAGAGCTACCAGGCTGAAACCACAAGTCCAGAATCCAGTCCCAGTTTCCTGAATGAGTTGCAGGAATCTGATCACTTGCTGACCTACAGGGCACACATTGAGAACAAGGCAGGACTGGAACTTGCACTCTGCTATGGGATGTGTACCCAGCACCTTCCTCTGGAGTTGATTAAATCACTCAGGGCACAATGACAGAAGCAAGAGACGGAACAGTGATGACTGGTGGTAACACTCAACATTTCTGCAATCTGAAGTGTATTGGAAGAATTTCCTATGAAACATCAACAGTCATATCCCTATTGCTGACTTGGGAGAACCATGGCATTCTCCAACCTGCTTTAGGCTTGAACCAGAAAGAACCTGCCTCATTCCTCCCCCCTACCCATTGTGTAACTCAGATGACCATTATACATGTTGGTATAAATAGACTGTATGTATAGGGCTAATAAAATAGCACCCAGAGAGTACAAATTCCCTCAAATTCACACAACAAACATAGAGATTTCCCTGTGGATTGTTCCAGCAGCAGAGAGCACTTGCTGTGTTGAAAGCCTCAGGGGAGGGCCTGTCTTGGAAGAGCTAAGCCTGTGAGATTCAGTCTACCTAAGCCTTTGGGATTCCAGAACTTGGAAGTGCCTCATTGGGGCATCCTTAGCTCACTGATGGAGGCTCTGTGTGATCCCTCTGGGGCCACCTAGCACCAAGTGCCCTCTCTGAAGGTTCAGAATGAGGAATAAGAGGCCTGGCCACTTAGCAGTGCTGTCCCTCATCTTTAGTCCCCAACCCAGGCCTGGGGTTTGGTGAGTGTCGGTGCTTGGGCAAGACAGGCAGGGCTGGGAGGTGAGGCAGAGTTCCGATTCTAGGGAAGGGTAACTGAAGGGGTCACAGTGACAGAGGAGAGCAAGGAAAGGGCAAGGGAAGACGGGTGTGCTCAAGCCTAACTTCCTGTTGAAAAGCTGTCTGCAGTGCTTAAGGCCAGACTTCAAACAATCATAGAGGTAAGAAGAAGTGTGGATAAACGCAGCACAATGGGAACAGCAGGACTGGGGCTTGCAGAGGCTGCAATGTGACAGTCCCAACTAACTACAGGGCATAGAAGAACATAGTCCGACTGGGTTCTGAACGACTTCTGACTTTTAGTCATCTTACTGTGCCTGCCATCTGTGTAGGAGGGTATTTCTTTTATTTCTTTTTTTTCCCCCCATAGCTAAAAAAAAATTAATTAAAGTGAAATAATCTTGTTGAAGTGGCTAACGGCAGGCATCTACACAGGGCACACGACAAAGAGCAAGAATTTTTTTTAAAGATTTACTTATTTTTATTGAAAAAATAGGTTTTCAGAGAGAAGGAGAGACAGAGAGAAAGGTCTTCCATCTGTTGGCTCACTCTCCAAATGACCACAGTGGCCAGAGGTAAACTGATCTAAAGCTGGGAGCCAGGATCCTCTTCCAGGTCTCCCATGTAAGAGACAGATTCCCAAGGACTTGAGCCATCCTCCACTGCTTTCCTAGGTCGTAAGCAGAGTTGGATGGGAAGTGGAGCATCCAAGACATGAACCAGAGCCCATATGGGATGCTGGCACCACAGGGTGCAGGATTAGCCTGTTGAGTCACAGTATAGGCCATATTTAAAAAATATATATTAAAAGGGCTGGTGTGGGGCATAACAGGCTAATCCTCTGCCTGTGGTACCAGCATTCTGTAAGGGTGCTGATTCATGTCCTGGAAGCTCCACTTCTGATTGAACTCCCAGCTTATGGATGGGAAAGAGGTGCAGGATGGCTCAAGTCCTTGGGCCACCGCACTTGCGTAGGAGATAAGCAGTAAATTTGTGGCTTCTGGCTTCGGATCAGCTCAGTTCTGACCATTGTAGCCAATTGGAGAGTGACATAACTGAGGGGAGATTTCTCTCAGCCTCTTCTGTCCCTGTAACACTGCTGTTCAAATAAAAATAAATCTTGGAAAAAAAACCTACTGAAATTTCTGCTTTTTAATATGAGTGTCCAAACAATCTACAGTTTTTTTTTAAAGATTTATTATTATTGGAAAGCCGGATATACAGAGAGGAGGAGAGACAGAGAGGAAGATCTTCCATCCAATGTTTCACTCCCCAAGTGAGCCGCAACGGGCCGGTGCGCGCCGATCCGAAGGCGGGAACCAGGAACCTCTTCCGGGTCTTCCACAGGAGTGCAGGGTCCCAAAGCTTTGGGCCATCCTCGACTGCTTTCCCAGGCCACAAGCAGGGAGCTGGATGGGAAGTGGAGCTGCCGGGACTAGAACCGGCGCCCATATGGGATCCCAGGGCATTCAATGCGAGGACTTTAGCCGCTAGGCCACGCCGTCGGGCCCAACAATCTACAGTTTTTGTTGTAAGTGATATATCTGGTATTATGCTTTCAACTTCTCTAAGTTTTTAACTTCTTTAAGTTTTCTGTGTTTTCTTTTTTGCATTTGAAATTTATTTATCTTTATTGGAAAGTCAGATGTACAGAGAAGGAGATACACAGAGAGAAAGATCTTCCATCTGCTGATTCACTCTCCAGATGGCTATAAAAGCTGGAGCTGAGCCGATACAAAGCCCAGAGCCAGGAGCTTCTTCTGGGTTTCCCACACAGGTGCAGGGTCCAGGCCACAAGCAGGGAGCTGGATGGGAAGTGGAGCAGCCAGGATATGAATGGGTACCCGTATGGAATCCTGACAATTGCCATGCGAGGATTTAGCCATGAGGCTATCACATCAGGCCCTCTGTATTTTCTTCACATGGTTTAATGTTGTGCCTTGTGACAGAGATAGCATATATGGGCTACTTGCCGTATAGTCTATTGGCTATGTAAACAATTTTGGCTATGCACAGAAGTCTACATAAACATGTATTGTGCTTAAATTCTAGCTCAATGATTTCCATGAGGGAATGAAGACTGTGCTCCAGTTACTAGATCAAATTACTAGATTAAGTTACTAGACTTCATTCATTTTTCTGTTTTAATTTTTGCATCTTTAAAATGTGGATAATTTTTGCTTATCTCTTAGAATTATTAAGAATTACAAATGCAAATACAAGATTTTTGTGTAGCATAATAAAGTTTCTAAAAAAGAACTCTAGTTCAATTTTGTGAACTACTTATTCATTAAAAATTAACTTATTAATTATAAATTAGTTTATTTGCTTTTATCTTGGGCCAGGATTTAAAATGTCTAAATTCTATTTCTGTTCCACTAGAGGTCTCCGCTGCATTTATAAAAGGCACGCTTGAACCATTTTTTGTTTCTCATTCTTGAATGAGATTTCCTCCTGTATTCCTAAGGCTAAGCCGGAGCCTGAGCCACACACTCTCTGATGTCATTTCACTGTGTGAGGTGTCGGACACCAGCCTCAGGGAATTCTGCTCTGCGTCCCAAGCTTCTGCTGTATGTATACAGCATCAAGGAGCTCAGCTCAATGACTGGAGTCCGGACAGCATTCTTCCAGATAACCTTCAGTTCAAGTGACTTTGCATTGTTCTTTACACCTGTATTCTTCTACTGAAACTTATCTGGGTTTGAGGGAGTCCTTGGCATGGGACAGCAGCATGAAAGACTGTTGGCTGTGGAACCTAACGACTTGCCCCGTGCCCGTTACTAAAGATAAATTCTTAGGGAAGCTAACTTCAGAGTCTCAGCTCCAGGTAAGGGAAAAACTGCTCATCTTAGAACTGGCCTAAGTAAAGCTTCCTATTACTCAGGTGTGTTATAGTAATCTCTAGTTGTTAATTATCTAATTTTATTGTTTTGACTCACTTTTCTCAGTTTGCTTTTCTTGTTTACAGTTGGACTACTTTTATCTGTACACACACAACAGCAAAAAAATCACATGGACTCAGGAAATTCAGTCACTGAAATGAGAATGGTTTTTATGCAGTTTGAAGAGGACTCCAGAATAATAAAATGGTTAGGCCTGGGAACAATGGGTGTGGGGGTCTTACTTGAAATGATGAGCACGGATTGTGATAAGCAATGGAGGTTTCTTTTTAGACTGTAAGAAAAGGGAGGATTTTTGGGAGAAGAACTGCCATACCATTTGCTCATGTTCAATACGCACCATTGCTTTTAGGACTCAGTCTATTCATCAGATTTCCATGGCTGTATACAACCTCAGTGGCTACAACACAGGACCCTTCACCCTGTCAGGCATCCCTGGACTTGAGCAGTACCATGTCTGGATAAGCATTCCCTTCTGTTTCATCTATATGGTTGCCATTGTGGGCAACAGCATCCTTCTGTATCTCATTGCAGTGGAGCACAGTCTTCATACACCCATGTTCTTTTTCCTCTCTATGCTGGCTGGGACTGACCTTATGTTGTCTACCACATGTATCCCCAAAACCCTTACCATCTTCTGGTTTGGTCCCCAGAAAATAAGTTTCCCTGGTTGTCTCACTCAATTATTCTTTCTGCACTACAGTTTTGTCCTGGACTCAGCTATATTGCTCGCCATGGCATTTGACCGCTACGTGGCCATCTGCTCACCCTTGAGATACACCACTATTCTGACCCCTCAGACGATTGCCAAAATTGCTGTGGGAATCTCCGTCCGAAGTTTCTGTGTTTTTGTCCCATGTGTTTTCCTTGTGAATCGGCTACCCTTCTGCAAAACGCATATCATCCCTCATACATACTGTGAGCACATAGGTGTTGCCCGGCTTGCCTGTGCCGATATCTCCATCAATATCTGGTATGGTTTCTGTGTTCCCATCATGACGGTGATCACAGATGTGGTCTTAATCGCCGTCTCCTACACCCTCATTCTCTGTGCTGTCTTTCGTCTGCCCTCCCGAGATGCCCGCCAGAAGGCCCTCGGTACCTGTGGCTCTCATGTCTGTGTCATTCTCATGTTCTATACACCAGCATTTTTCTCCATCCTTGCCCATCGCTTTGGGCATAATGTCCCTCGAACTTTTCACATTATGTTTGCCAACCTCTATGTAATCATCCCACCTGCACTCAACCCCATTGTCTATGGAGTAAAGACCAAGCAGATCTGGGACAAAGTCATTATTCTCCTGTTTCCCAAACTGTCCCAGTGACACGTGCGGAAAGTTCCTAGGTCAAAGACTGAAGCTGAAAGAAAAGGCAGATTAGAAAGTTCCTCATGAATAATAATTAGGGTGTTTTCTCTCTTAGTTTAGGCAGCAGTCTACTCTGTCCTTCTGGTTGTAGGAAAATAACTTTGAGTCTAAGAAATACTGTGCATTTATTTTACTCCTGGAAACAAAAATATTTAGTTTCTAATCATTGCTCTTAAGTGATCAAAAACTGTTAATGAAAAGAATAATCAATGTATCAGTTTAATTATAAAGCTACTCTAAGTGGTTTAATTGTTTTCTTCAGCTTTATGTATGTAGTAATTTCTGCATCATTTTAGGGGCAGAGAATTATTGGTGTGATGAGTCTGTAAAGCTTTTTGGTTTTCACTTCGTGTGCCTGTCTACTTTTAGGCGATATCAAGTAGAGGTCCACATGTATACGAAGTGCAGAAGCAATGTTGAGCAGCTAAATGATTAGAAAATAATCCTAACATTATTCAGTTAAGATTACAAGTCTTTTTGTCAGGCAAAAGAACAAAGGCATTGCTAAAATCCAAAGTTCACTTTTCACTCAAGCATAATCTACTTAGGCTTGAAATTTGACCTATTGGAAGCACTGGTCATCCCATATCCAACTTTCATGTTTGTAGCCTAACAGAGAAATGGCCCCAACACAAAATTGTGTCTATGTTCGTGTGATTCACTGTCTCTTCAATTCCAGTATGTCTAACTTGGTACTCCAAGTATTACACTTGTGTGTGACAGAGGCAGCCCTCATCCTTGTGGAGCTGGTAGCTCAGAGGGGTAGGAAACCCTCAACCATACAATGTTCCAAATAGAGCTTCCAATTAGGTTAGATTTTATTATAGACAGAAGTAAATATCAAAAATTAAAACCAGTTAGTTCAGAGAGTGAATATCAGAGAAATCAATTTTATATTAGGAATAGAGGAAAGGTCTTTCTAAAATAAACTACATTTTCACTGAGAAAGAAGAAGCCATTGAAGTCATTCAAGAAGGGGTAGGAGAGATATGATGCAGGCAGAGGGAATAGCACATGTGAAGACAGAGGGAAAAAGGCGTGGTCCGTCAGAGTAACTGGGAATAGGGAGGAGCTGGGGTGGGATTTACATAGAGAGTGTTGCAAAAAGTGTGACTGTAAACGATAGAAACATAAAGATCATTCTAAGGAGTTAATATTCTGAGTATAATGGGAAGCCAGAGATTTTAAGCAAGGTGAAAACAAACTCCCAGTCCTACTTTCAAACACTACTCACAAACTTACTGTTTCTCTTACTATTGAAATGGGGAGGAGTTTCCTGGAGTAAGCATTCAGGCTATCGTATGTACTCATCTACAATTGCACCATTAATAACATGAGCAGCTTCCTCTGACCAAGAAAACCACCCTTTTCAACTGCCTGAATGAAAGATGAACTCAATTTTAATCAGATGTGAGCCAATCAAATGCCTTTCCACAAAACCAAGGAGTTCTTTGAAATATTCTTGACTTTAGCTGTAATTAGATGGGGAACAAAATTAGTCTGTGTGAAATTTTAAACTAGACATAAGAAAATTTCCATTTTAATCAGTGAATTGCTTAATCAATTAAGCAGAGTGACAATATTTCAAATTAAGGCCCAGCGTAGTGGCCTAGTGGCTAAATCCTTACCTTGTATCCATGAGGATCTCATATGGGCACTGGTTCATGTCCCAGCTGCTCCACTTCCCATCCAGCTCCCTGCTTGTGGCCTGGGAAGGCAGCAGAGGACATCCCAAAGCCTTGGGACCCTGCACCTGCGTGGGAGACCCAGAAGAAGCGCCTGGCTCTGGGCTCCTGGCTTCAAATTGGCTCAGCTCCAGCCACTGAGACTGCTTGGGAAATGAAGCAGTGAGAGAAGATCTTCCTCTCTGTCTCTCCCTCTCTCTGTAAATCCACATTTTCAAGAAAAAATAAATCTTTAAAAAACACTTGAAAAACTTCAAATTAGACAAATCATCATCAACATGATGGTAATTGTATTCTTGGGATGAGAACTCGGGTTTTTCTGAGTGGTCTACAGAAACAGAAGAACAATAAACTCCTCCGAGACCAGGGAGAGGAGCTTTCTCTGGTTCGTGCTTAGTTCCAGTACTGGATCCCCACCCTCTCTTGCAATGACCATCAGGGTCGCCCTGGAGCACCCTCCAAACAAAACAAAACAAAACAAAACAAAACAAACAACAACAACGACAAAAATAGAATAGACAGAGAACAACTAGGAAAGCTTAGAACTAGACAGGAAACAATCAGTGGGGACTCAAACATACCTTACTAGGTAGAACACAAAAATAAACTCTCTAACTAGGGTTTGGAGGATTTCTCTGCACACCCCTCCCAACAGTGCTCCATGTCTCAGTGGATGTCACATGCCTTGCTAAAGGTATAAGCCAGTTTAGACTACCCTAAAATCTGCCAAGTTCAGTAAAAATTATGCTTCAACACAATAACCTGCTAAATACTAAAATGAAAATAGACATGAAATAGCTGAATGGTATCCTATAGCCAATTTAAGGTAGATAGAAGCCATTTGTATACAAACTATATTTGAAATGTTAAGGTAGTCTCAGGAGGTGGTTAAGAACTCGCATTGTCAAGTTATCAGTCACACAATACAATGTTAATTAACCGCATAATGTTGGAAACTGTTGTTGATGTTATGTTATGGCATTTAATTGGTTGGAATGATATTCTGCCAGCTAAATCTTCAGACCAGAGTTGGTCTCCCCAAGAAACTGTATAATTGAGCTGGACAATAAGATGCTGGACTCTATGCATGGCACATGCTTGCATTGAAAGAAACAAGACAAGATTTGAACTGTAATACTGCAATAAGGTGGAGCATGGGGGGAGGGCATGGGGAGGGGATGGGGGATCCTCAGAGCCTATGAAACGTTGTTACAAAATGAAATGCAATAAAAAGTATATGTTAAAAAATGACATAAAGGGTGTACTGATAAAAACCTAAAGCCAAACTGAAAAAAAAAGAGAACTCGGGTTTTTAAAGATTTGATATGTACTCCTTTATGACACTAAGCAGTGAAATCAGCTTTCTATTGAGGCACATCTCCCAAATTATGCTCCTGGAACTACAACGTTTGTGAGCAAGTTAATAGTTATTTGTTCCCGTTGAAGTGGGAGTATAAGATAGGAAGCATAGTTCAGATTTTAAGATGTGATCTATAAAGAAAGAAGACAGAGCATGAACACATATTTCAGTTTAGTCCAGTTGAAATCATTAGTTAGTTCCCCAGAAAACCACCTGTATTAGCCCTGGTTCTTATGACACATTAATACCTAAGTCCAATGTATTTGTATGTAAGTGCCAGGTGTTCAGATAGGACTCATTAAATTTGCCCACAATCACCTTCTTCTATACATTCAACTGTGAAAGAGCAGAATTTTCCTTTTAAGAGAGCAAAGAGTATAGCAAAGACTAAAACCTGGAAAATGTCATGTCATAAACCTACTTGTTCTTTTTATAAAAATAATGATCCAAGACTACTCATAGTGTATCTAACAAGCAGTTATATATTTAACTAGTACTTTGAATAAATCATTAGTCTTGTAATATTGAAGATTAAAAATATGAAAAAAGTTCTTGGGATGCTAGCATCCCATATCAGAGCGCGTGGGTTCAAGTTCCGGTTCAAATTCTGCTCCCACTTACTGCTGATGTGTGCCTTGGGAGACAGCATGTGATGGTTCAAGCAGTTGGATTGCTGTGCCCATGTGGAAGACCCAAACTGGGCACCTGGCTTTGCTTTTGGATTAACTTGGCACAGCTCCAGCTCTTGTGGCTTTTGGGGAATGAACCAGCAGAAGAAAGCTCCACCTCTGTCTCTGTGTATATTATCATGCTTTTTCTTGTGGTGTTAGAAAAAAAAAGAAAATGGAATTGTTTTGTTCTGTGTGAAACCAGAAGACAATAAGCCTACAGATGAAGCTAATGCTCCACTTACAAGCACTGGGATCCCATATGGGCACCAATTTGTCCTGGCTGTTTCATTCCCCATCCAGCTCCCTGATTATGGAGTCCTTGGGCCTCTGCACCCACATGAGAGACCAGGAAGAAGTTCCTGGCTCCTGGTTTCAGATTGACTCAGCTTCAGCTGTTGAGATCATTTGGGAAGTGAATTAGTGGGTGGCAGATCTTTCTCTTTAAATCTCTTTCTCTCTGTAAATCTGCCTTTTCAATAAAAATAAATCTTAAAAAATAAAATACTCTAGGTTATCAATCTATGCCATGATTCTGCTCCCATCAAATTTTCAGAAGCACCACCCAATTTTGTTTTCCAATTTTCTTTTTTTTTTTTTTAAAGATTTATTTAAAGTCAGATATAAAGAGAGGAGGAGAGACAGAGAGGAAGATCTTCCGTCCGATGATTCACTCCCCAAGTGAGCCGCAACGGCCGGTCTGAAGCCGGGAACCAGGAACCTCCTCCAGGTCTCCCACAGGAGTGCAGGGTCCCAAATCATTGGGCCGTCCTCGACTGCTTTCCCAGGCCACAAGTGGGGAGCTGGATGGGAAGTGGAGCTGCTGGGATTAGAACTGGTGTCCATCTGGGATCCCAGGGCGTTCAAGGCGAGGACTTTAGCTGCTAGGCCACGCCCCCGGGACCCTGTTTTCCAATTTTCTACAATGCTGAGAAGATACTGATGTTATTACCTTTTTTAAAAAATAGAGATTAAGTATTTTGTTTAGAGTCCTTTGATAAATGAGGGCATGAGCTTGGAACCTCAGTAATCTGATTATGAATATTGTTGTGGACCTCGACCCACATGCAAATACAAATACAAACACCTGAAAGCAGTGTTAATTCAGACATGGACAGAGTTAACAGAAGCTTAATTTTCTTCCCTTGAGAGTCAGAGAAGAAGGTATCATTGTCCCTCAGGTCTTTATCTACTTCTTCCCCACACTGACGAAGAAAATAAATGAGCAGGGACTGAACCTCACCAGTGTCTTTCTTCCTTTTCACTTAATCATTGGTTGTTGTGTTTGTCTCTTTTGCAGATTTTCTGAGCATCTGTCAGAAAACACTTCCTTCTCTTCCTGCTATCTAATTTCCAAGACTAAGTGAGTATTGGCTGTTTGAAGGGGTTTTATTAGGGCTTGGATTTGGAGAGAAAGAGCAATGAGTTTGGGACTTCACATCCTTAGGATCTCCAACTAGGTGCTGTGCTTTTTTCCTGGGTAATTCTTATTTATCAAGAAGGTCAGGGTTCCTACTTCTGATATCTATGCTCCTCTTCAGTGGCACTGAAAGGTTGGGATGGAGATATTATACAGCTGGGACAAGCACAAGTACTGTCGGTGTTGCTCAGGCAATTTTGGTGTTAACTGTGGGACAAGAACTCATAACCCCAATTTAAAGGATACAATTGAATGTGTAGGTTTTCCTAGGAAGTTTTTGCTAGCTTTTATGCATCTGTTTCTGTTATCTCTTTACTGTGTTGTCTGATTGGTAACGATAATACTCATGATATAGGCGGAGCCAAGCTTATCATATGTCTGCTATATTTTGGACATAGCACTAAAGAATATTTGTTGGATATGTCTCATTTGATCATAATAGTAACTGTAAGGATTAACAAATATCAGAACTTGGGGAGTATATGGTTTAGATAGCTCCCCCAAATTCACATAGCTGGTAAACTATTAAACCAGGATTTAAAAAAAAAGATTTATATACTTTTATTGGAAAGACAGATTTATATAGAGACAGAGATACCAAGAAAAAAAAATCTTCTGTCCACTGGTTCACTCCCCAAGTGGCTGCAACAGCCTGAGCTGAGCCAATCTGAAGCCAGGAGTCAGGAATTTCTTCTGGGTCTCCCATGTGGGTGCAGGGTCCCAAGGTTTCCATTAATTTTCCAGATCACAAGCAGGGAGCTGGATGGGAAGTGAAGCATCTAGGACACAAACCGTTGTCCATATGGGATCCTGGCACGTGCAAGGCAAGAATTTGAGCACTGAGTCATAGCGCTGGGCCTGACTTTGTGGAACCTGACTTTCTGGTTCCAGATCACATACTTGTATCAACATGTTTACAAAACGTTCTATGGTCATCCATGTGTAAGTGTGTGTATGTATCATGATACCAAAAACGTATTTGATAAATTAGTACCGATTCATCTATATTGCCAAAGACCTAGCTTATTGTAAAACTTCCCTAAACACTTTCTTCCTCAGTGAGTTCAAATATTTTAGATTCTGTATGTAAGTTAGATCATGCAGTATTTGTCCTTTTGTAGCTGGCTTATTTCACTTATGATAGCACCCTTGATTTGTGTTCATGCTTTTGCAAATAATGGTGTATCTCCATTTCAAAGGGGATTCTAATTCTAATTCTAAGACAGCCAGATTGGAAGTGCAGCAACTGGGTCCAGAACCGGTGCTCATATGGGATGCTGGAACTGCAGGCAGA
Source organism: Ochotona princeps (assembly GCF_030435755.1). Taxonomy (NCBI): domain Eukaryota; kingdom Metazoa; phylum Chordata; class Mammalia; order Lagomorpha; family Ochotonidae; genus Ochotona; species Ochotona princeps. The sequence continues at coordinate 50,297,448 of NC_080835.1, forward strand.
GGCTTAGCCTGTTGAGCACCATGCTGGTCCCTTAAATTTATTATTGTCTAAAAATGTGTTTTTCCTTTCTGATGTGAGGTTCCCCCCACCATATCTAATGACATAGACTTGTTAGGGAAAAATAAACAAACCTTGAAAGTACGCTATAGATTGGCTGACAATGTGCTTTGTGTGACTATAGGATGATAAGCTTGAGAATTAACTTTCTGTTTGTGTGCTCTTGTGTGCCTAGGAGTGTGTTTGGATCACGATTATCTGCTGTATTTGAGAGTAGAGAAATACAAAACCTGGAGAAGATCTCTCCCCCACCTCCCATTAGTGCGAATAAAGAATAGCTTTGGATAAGCTGAGAGAGTAGTGATTAGCAGAATATGGTTTCAAAATGCTGATTCCATATATCATTTGAGAATGTGAGTGATAGAGGACCCTATCAGACTTACAGTTAGCAATCTGTGACTTTTATGGCCCACAGGATAAGAAAAAAATGGTGACAGGCAAAAAACATGGAAGTGCCTGAGCAAGGGAAAACATGCAGATACTTGACAGCAAAGGGTACAGAACAAGGCTATGGCCCCTGGTTAAAGTCTGGGCTTTGTTTTGAGGATCCACTCACCTACATTGTGGTGTTAGGCTGGTACAAGCAAGGTGTTTTTACTTTAGATCAGGAAGAGTCAGCAAGGAAAAAGAGTATCTTGTTTCTCTTCTGCCAAGAGCAAAAGCAGGGAAAAATAAAGCCTTGTGTAGGGTTTTAAGAGTTGGATCTACAAAGGAGGTGAGAACAAAGCTGGAGTAGTAGCGATGATAGCCAACCTGAGTTTGACTTCGCCAGGAAAGGAATAGATGTCTGCCTGCAAAAGCTTCATCTTTGTGCTGACCCCAAGAGTCCTTGTCTTCCTGTGTGGTGGATTGCCTGGATAGGATCAGCTCTTAGAAAGATCCATTCCCGGATGATATGTGTCAGGCACAAAATTCAATTGTGAAGCAGTTTGTTTATGTTCTGCTTGGCAAATGTGTATGTATAAGAGAGAGTGTATAGGGAAGCTTTTGCTGTGTCAGATTAAATGTGTTAATATTTTATTGGTACACATTATTGCATGTTTGAATTGGCAACTTCGGCATGTCAGTGTGTATTGGAGAACATGTGTCCAACAGAATGTGCATTCACGAACAAACCCTTCCTGTTTGGAAGTGTAATCTCTCTTTTTCTTTCTTTTTAAAAAGTTTCTTTATTTTTATTGGAAAGGCAGATTTACAGAGAGAAGGAGAAACAGAGAGGAAGATCTTTCATCTGTTGATGAACTCTGCAAATGACCTCAACAGCTGGGGCTGATGAGCTCATTCAAGCCAGGAGCCAGGAGCTTCTTCCAGGTCTCCCATGCAGGTGCAGAGCCCAAGGACTTTAACCATCTCACACTGCTTTCTCAGGCCACACGCAGGGAGCTGGATGGGAAGTGGGGCAGCCAGGACAGGAACTGGTGCCTATATGGGATACATCACTTGGAGTTGGGGGAGTAGTCTATTGAGCCATTGTGCCAGCCCTGAAGGGTAATCTAGTCAGAGTTCAAAGTATTAGAATATTATACATGTTTATTGTGTAGATGCTGGGAAATTCATTTTTTTTAAATGAAGGAGACAGTGATCATGAACCTCATCTATTTTCTAATTCAAATCTGAGCTACCCATGTAATCCAAATTAGTATGTGAACTCAGGTAATGCTCACTGAATAAATGGTTGCCTCTAGTTAGAGATCAATGCTCCAAAATGACAAAGCAAGTAGATATTAAACAATGTTGTTCATAGAGTCCCATAAATGATAATCCACTAACTCAAGGAAAACAGAATTTGCTACCCGTTAGGACAGTGAATGATGACAAGATTGTAGCCAGTCTGGAAGGCTACGTGGAGGAATATAAACTAGCAGGGGTAGCCAAAACAAAGAGATTCTCTTTGGGTAGGAGTAGTCATCCATGTCAGTGTGTCTTGTTGGGCATCGCTAGGTTATGCATGCTACTACTCTCATGATAAATCCAAACATCAAAAGTTAGCACTTTAGATAATATACAAGAAACCAATGTAGACACTGTTTTGAAGTCAATAATGATGGATGATTGGAAGGATGAGTTAGTGACTCTAACTATCTTGTATATTATCCTCCGTCCTCAGGACCTCACATTGTGCCACCCTAGTTTGCTATGATGAGCTTCAACCTGAGCAGCTACAACCCAGGACTCTTCACTCTGGTGGGGATCCCAGGCCTGGAACAATTCCATGTGTGGATTGGGATTCCTTTCAGTGTCATCTACACTGTAGCTGTTATGGGAAACATCATCCTTCTTTACCTTATTACAGTGGAGCGGAGCCTTCATGAACCCATGTTCATCTTTCTTGCCATGCTAGCCATGACTGACCTCATGTTGTCCACAGTTGGTGTGCCTAAAGCACTCAGCATTTTTTGGCTCGGGGCTCGAGAAATCACATTCACAGGGTGCCTTACACAAATGTTCTTTCTGCACTATAGCTTTGTTTTGGATTCAGCCATCCTGATGGCCATGGCATTTGATCGCTATGTGGCCATCTGTTTCCCCTTGAGATATACCACCATTTTGACGCCCAAAACCATACTCAAGATTGCTGTTTGTATTTGCTTCCGAAGTTTCTGTATTATTCTGCCCGATGTATTTTTATTGACACGCTTGCCTTTCTGCAGGACACGCATCATACCCCACACATACTGTGAGCACATAGGTGTTGCGCGGCTCGCTTGTGCCGATATCTCCATCAACATCTGGTATGGCTTTTGTGTTCCCCTCATGACAGTCTTCTCAGATGTGATTCTCATAGTTGTCTCCTACATTCTCATCCTCTGTGCCGTCTTTCGTCTGCCCTCCCGAGATGCCCGTCAGAAGGCCCTTGGTACTTGTGGTTCCCATGTCTGTGTCATCCTCATGTTCTATACACCTGCATTTTTCTCCATCCTTGCCCATCGCTTTGGACACAATGTCTCTCGTACTTTCCACATCATGTTTGCCAACCTCTACATTGTTATCCCACCTGCACTCAACCCCATTGTCTATGGAGTAAAGACCAAACAGATCAGAGATAAGGTCATTATGTTGTTTTCTACCAAGGAGAGAGCTTGATGTTCCATGGGGCAATGGAAAAAGTCAGGATATGTTCCTTGTGTAAATAAGTATAACAAGAACTAAAAAGCTGTCTAACATAAGAACTGATTGCAATTATTTTTGTGTATCAAGAAAGTGACATGATCCATGGACTAGTTGTCTCTAAAAACTTCTTGTTGAAAAAAAAAATCTCTTTGCTTGTAAAATATGGTATTGTACCAGATACAACCTCACAAAAGGGAAAAAATTGTTATTCTAAATATAAAAAGTCATAAAATATGGAAATTCAGATCTTTAGCTATGACAAGCAAGAAATGTGTGAAGTAGGATTTAAAGAAGATAGGCTAAAATACAATGATAATGAAGAAATATTCCTTTGAGGGTATTAGCATAAATGTTTAGTATCTGTTTAGTATCTGTTCTGTTGGGTTCCATGCAGTTGCTGTGGACGGCATGGAGGAGTAAAGAGGACAGCTCCCCTGTTGGCAAGGCTGTGAGGAGCTTCCAGTGGTATGGCAATTCCTGGCAGATGTCTCTCCAACCACCTTAATGCAGTTTCACTCCTTTTGCATGGACATTCAACCACCTTGTTAAGGAATTATGGAATCTATTGGAGCATTGTTGTTTGCTGTTGCGAGATGGTTCTTGCAACTGATGTGAGCTTGGGAGTTAATGTTACTGGTGATGTTTTGGTGCGTGGGCCTTTAACAATTTATAAAAATTAATGCACACAGGAGTATAATTAAGCCCGTGCCTTTTCTGGACACCTTATTATGTGCCTGACTATTGCCCCGTAATCTGGCCCAGATATGTAGCATGCCTTCTGGGAAATGGTTTGATAAGTATTCTAAAAAATTAATGAAAGAGATGAGAGTATGAGCTGAAACTGCTATCATGATAAACATGGTGACTGTGATCTTAAAGGCCAGGCTGTCCTGAGATTTGTTTAGAGCACAGAGACTGTATCTGTTTCAGCTGCTGTTATAATTTTTTGGCTAGAAGAACTAAAGGGTATTTTTACTAATGTTATAGAAATATGCTTTTCGTTATTGTTTGATTGTTTATGGGGGTGTAAAGCCCATAGTTATAGAGGCATTTAATATTTAAAACCTTTATTTGGCTCTTTATGTTTTTTCCCCTTTAGGATATATTTTTCTTACTAAGTGATAGATAAGTTGTAAAAATAGAAGTATTGGGCCCGGTGTGGTGGCCTAGTGAATGAAGTCTTCTCCTTGAACATGCCAGAATCCCAATGGGTGCCGGTTCTAATCCTGGCAGCTCTGCTTCCCATCTAGCTCCCTCTTGTGGCCTGGGAAAGCAGTGGAGGATGGCCCAAAACCTTGGGACCCTGCACCAGCATGGGAGACCTGGAAGAAGCTCCTGGCTTATAATTGGTTCAGCTCCAGCAGTTGCAGCCACTTGGGGAGTGAACCATCAGACAGAAGATCTTCCTCTCTGTCTCTCCTCCCCTCTGTATATCTGACTTTGCAATAAAAAGAAATAAATGTAAAAAAAGTGTTTTTCCTCTTAACATATTTTCCCCATTAAGTGGTAGGTAAGTTGTAGAAATAGAAACGTAGTAGGAATGTATTACTGATTAGTCAGTAACCGCATGTGCCTTGGCCTTGGAGTCCTGTTACCCAATGGCTACTAATGAAAAATGAATAATGGCTCACTTTGAAGCAAATGATTATAGTATTTTACAGAGTTATCTTTAAGAGCATCTGCTTAACCATGAAGTAAAAAATATGATAATCAAATGTCTGTGCATGCCCACTTAGTCTTGAAGTAAAAGTAGAACAATTAAATGTGCAGAAGCTTCTGATGTGTCTGAATAAATAAAAAGGACAGCTTCTTAAGCTGTTAATAGAGAGCACCAATGATTGTGTCCGTTTTTCTTTTCTTGTCAATTCCACACACCCTTCTTGAGCTCTGGTTGGCTGGCACTGGCCTCTGGCATATTTAATTCTAATTTATTATTTATTTTATACTTGACTGTAATTTCCCATTTTATAATGAAATGAAAATTTGCCAGAGCAAGTCTGCTGTAAGTAAGTTCTATATCATTGCTATAATGGAAAGTGAAAAGTTAGGATATTGATCAATGCCAGGGCTTTGTTTTGGGGTTTGGGAGAAGAATTTCAAATCACTTTGAGAAACTGAGTTTTAGCAGTTGTTTCAGGGGAACAAAAGTGGTAAAAATCACTAGAGACCTGAGGAGAAGAGTGAACCTTTAATGGTACTCACATAAACCTCAAGCTCACTCACTCCTCAAATTCCTGCAGCAGCCAGGCTGGGCCATGCTGAAGCCTGGAGCCAGGAGTTCTGTCCTGTTCTTCCTTATGGTAACAGGCACCCAGTTACTTGAGCCGTGCCCTGTTGTCTCCCAAAGAGTGTATTACGAGCAATTGGGATCAGAAGAAGAGTGGCTGGGACTTGAAGCAGGCTCATAATGGTGGGACACATATCTTAAGTCTTGGCTTGACCGCTGTGCACAATGATTGCTAAAACACAAATTTCACCACACTGATCAGGGACACGCGGAGCTTTCTTCTGTAGATTGTGATTCCTTCATGGTAAGAATCAGTTTCAAGATGCATTTCAGCTTCCAGACAAAGATGGATTTGCAATGAAACTGTGTACTCTATCTTGAGAATAGAATTTTGGACGCTCTGCCATTGTCCATTCCCACAATAATGGACATATGACTGAGTATGAAGAACTATATGTTAGTAATAATACAGAGTAACTAGATGGGTTGGGGGAAAGAATTGGGGAGGGGATAAGGGAATATGGAACTGTATCATAAAAAGATAGCAATAATAATAAATTGTTAAAAAACGATCATTTAGTCAGTGAAAAATGAATAAGAGAACAGTAGTAAAAAGTAACCATGAAAGGATGCACTCAAATTTCATAAGCATCACAACTGAGAAAATACTATGCTTTGTGACCAAAGAAGGATCTCAGAGGCATATTGTATAATATCATAAAATGTGGAAGTTTTCTATTGGGGCTGATGATTTGTGTAGCACTCTAATCCTTTACCTGTAGTGCCAACATCCCAAATGGGCTGTGGTTCAAGTCCTGGCTGCTCTGCTTCCAATCCAGTCCCTGCTAATGTTCTGGGAAAGCAGCGGAGGATAGTCCAAACCCTTGGACTCCTGCCTCTACACTGGAGATCTTGAAGAAACTTGGGGCTTTGGAGCAATAACTGGGAGGTTGTGTCTATTTGGGGGAGTGGAATAACTCTCTCTTTAATACTCTTTCAAGTAAAATAAATAACAAATCTTAAAAAAATAATTAACAAAGAGAAAGTGATCTATCCCACTGATTTTCAATTACATCCTTAAGGAGATGGACTCTGATAGGTTATATTAAGGTATACCGCTAGGCTTATGTAGAGGGTTTCTTATATATCCACCACACCTTATCTGACCTGTGTAGTGTGTGTGCCAAAGGGTAGAGGGAGAATCTATTTCCAAAAGCAAACAAAGAAAAAAGGGGAAAAAAAGTTAAGGAAGGAGGAGGGTATATGGGGAACACGAGCAGAGGTATGCTCTTAAATCTGAGTTGTGAAATGCATAAAATTTGTTCACACACACACACAAACATACACATATAAAAGTTCATCAAATGAATGAAATTCTAACTCTTATTTTGTGAAAATCATCTATCAATTGTGAAAATATTGAATGCTTGTTGTGTTCCAGTTGCTGTTCTTAAGCATTTAAAACTATGGGAGTTGATAATGTAGAAAAAGCTCTGCTTTTCTTTCATGAAAAAGGTTACAGTCCAAGGAAAGTGACAAATAAGTAAAAAGAAAACAAAGAAAGGCCTTCATTAGTTTAAAATAGTAACATAAAAATTGAAAAATAACTGCGTGAAGAGGTGGGCTAGAACAGGGCTGGGAGTTCAAGGGCAGAAAGGCCGCAAGGTAAAGGCCCTGGGGCTGCAACGGAGCCCTAAGAAAGGCTAGTGTAGTTGAGACAGTAGGGCAGGGGACAGAAGAGCAGGGATAAAGCACAGGCCCAGGCCTGAGGCCCTGAAAGGAGCAGAACTCACTCTCAGAAGAGGAGAGTGAAGCCCGCACAGTGAAAATGGCCTTTAAGAGGCATGCAGCCTTCTGGGGCCGGAATAAAACCTGGGCACTCCCAGTTCAGGGACATTCTCGTGGAACATGGGTTCATGCTTCTGAAAACAGGAAGGGAGAAAAATAGATCCAGGAATATCCAGCCTGTTTTTATGGTTGTTGTGAACTTTCAGCTACACTTTAAACTCTTTTTTGACAAAAATTTAAGTTGACCAACAATGAATATTTGCATTTATGGATACAACATTGCAGAATTACCAAAGCATGCTAATAACATGTGTTTCATTGTATGTCTGTATGATTTTTTTTTTCTGGTCGAAGCACTTAAAATCTATTCCTTCACAGTTTGGAATTGTATGTAATTTTTATCTGTGGTTCCTGTGCTGTCCAGAAGATCACTAGCATTTATTCTTCCTGTCTAAGTAAAACTTCACATCTTTCACTAACACCCCTTTCATCACCCAGTCCTTGGTAGCCCTACTCCTACTCTCTCAAACCACATTTGACTATAAGAGGATTCTGCTTGTGGTGCCAGATTGCTGAAAGCACTCACAGATAAAAGAATCTTATGTTCTTTTATTCTTGTCTGATAATTTTTATCTTGCTGACATAAGTTAGACAAAGACTAATAGTTTTAGAAAAGATTAATAGTTATAGAAGTTTACTGAAGGAATGATAAATCAATAGCCTCTCAGCAGAAGTCATTCATCCTAGAAGGAATGCAGACCTAGGATTACTCACCAGTATGCTTGGGTAGCTTTGATGAAGACTTATGGCTCAGATGATTGAGACAGATGAAGAAACGGGATACTGCCAACATCATCTTTTCCTCCTTGCCTCTGTCTTTGGCACAGTCGTCTCCTGTCCTCTTCTCAGGAGACATCATGTATTTCTACAGCAACATGGCTTTTTGTTGGTAATTCTATATTTTGGTTTTTATCTGGCATCCTTTTGATAATTTCAATGCTTGCTTCCTCATCTCATAGGGTCAGTACTAGCATTAACAGGAAAATGCAGATGACGGTGCTTTTCAAGTTGTACATGGATTAGCTGTTATATTGTTATCTTTAGTGAGGCCTGCAGCCCTTCTCACTTTAATCAGGATGAAACCTCAGCTTATCATTTTTCTCTTTATTGCTTTACAAATAAAAGATAACTTTCTCACACATAAATTGCCTAATGCTACGCATTTTCTTTTTGTGAAAATTCCTCTCTTACAGAGGAGACAACCAACAGAGGAATAGTGACTTTTATCTTTTCATCCTTAGAATTTAGTACACTAAGTCGTGTACTATCCTATCTAACATAGTAGGATCAAAGAATGTATTCCTAATAGCTTTAGCTCATCATTTTTTTCCTTATAGTTTTACAAACCAGAGGTAACTTTCTCACATAAATTGTCTATTGGTATGCATTTTCTTTTCTCTTTTTTTAAAGATTCACTTATTTCTATTGGGAAGGCAGATTTACAGAAAGAAGGAGAGACGGAAAGGACTTCCATGTATTGGTTCACTCCCTGAGTGGCTCCAATGGCTGAGCTGATCTGAAGCCAGGAGCCAACCGATAGAGGAATTACGACTTGTTTTATCTTCCTACTTTTGGAATCTAACCATTCTTTAGGTCTTTTCTATTTCTCTTTTGTTGCTGTACAGATTTTATTCTCGCTTACTTCTTCACCCCATTTGTCCACATGTTAACCCAAATACTTGCGGGTTTTGCTCAGGCGAAATATCTCTTATCATGTAATATATCATATACCACAGATCAATGACTGCTTGATGTTATTGACTTGTTCAGGGGAATACTGTAAGAAGGGAAAACAAAGAAGAAGAAGAAGAGAGAAAGATGAATGGAAAGAGACAGAGAGTGAGAGAATAGTATTGTATTCTTATTTAATCTCATTTATTTTTGTTTTTACTTTTCATTGTACAGTTCTGTAGAGTCAGGGATTTCCTCTCCCAGCCTCCCCACCCCTGTCATTTTCTAGTATATTATCGCAATAGTAAAGTCCTTCAGCAAGTCACAAGTCCATTATTCTGCTATTTAAGTGTATGATGACATTGTAGGTACAGTCAATGATAGAACATCTAGCATCCTATTGTCCTCACAAGGCAACTCATCTGTGACTCGCAGGAACTAACTGGACTATTGTTCGAAAGGACTTATAAACTATCTGAGTTTGGTACTTTCACTGGCATTTGAAAGTTGTTAACCATCCACACATTTTTCTTCATCATGCACTTTATAAACTAGAGATAGGAGTCACACAGATGTGTGTAAAAAAGGGCTTTATTCCTGTTGAATTTTGGACTGTGATATGGTCTTACTATCTCTCTCTTTTTCTGTAATTTCAACTTTCAAATAAAGAAAGTAAATTAAAAAAAATGAAAAGGCCCAACATTTTCCCACATAACTGCTTTGCTTCTTCACAGAGCAAGGGGACAGACACATTGCTAAACAGGGTAACTGTCCTTGTTGAGATGGCAGCTGAATTTATCATTTGTGAAGAGTAAAACTAGCAGCCATCTGAGTTCACTGCTGTCCACTCTGGTGGCTCTGCAGAGGTCTCCCTGTTCAATGTGCACTCCTCCATAGGTTCTCAGTGTGACATCTGTGCAAGTCTGGGGCCCAGTGAAGTCCAAGTTCACAGATGTTACTTGGATCTGTACTTATTCCTCATTAGCAATCACGGCTGAGTCAAGTAGATCTTCAATCCCACCAGGGACTCAGGTCCATGATCCCAAGGCAGTCACGGAAAAAAACAAAACAAAACAAAAACATAAATCCTTGTTACTTGGCTTGAAGTCCTCTAAGCTCCATTTGTGCCGTCAATTGAATGGACAAGTTGTAATGACAGAGATGGAAGCAGAATTGGAAGGAAAGAGAAGTGATTCCTGCTCCTGATCTTTAAGCCCACCTCTACAGCAGGGAGGTGAGTAACAAGTCTTCAGGCAAGATCATTCACAGGCTAGACACACTGCACGGATTGCTGCAAATGGTTCTTGACTTCAACCTTATCTGGTTTGTTCCATACTGAGCCAAGCATTAAGGTCAAAAGTATCAATTTTCAAGGAAATGTCACCAGGAGCCTCTTTTAAAAGATAAAAAGCAGTTGTTCAAGCTTTTGTCCAGCCTACAACTTGGAGGTACTAAGAGGGTTCTTAAGGTACCAAGTGGTGGGCCACTGCAGCCACCTGGGTTTGAGAATGAGGACCAAGGCAGCACTACTTCCTCCATCTGTCTTATTGTCCCAAGTTAAAACAATGTGGAAAGATGGAGCTTGGAGACAATGGTACTATGTTTCCTGTTTTATTTAAAAATAATCTTCCTAGCAGCCTAATTTGTGGGTTTCCATCGGTGAAAAAGTGTCTTTTTAATCTCATTTGATGTAATTAAAATCTTTCCTCTTGTCTTCCACCCATTTGTTTCTTGAACTCAAGACCCTCTGGCTTTAAAAATGCCCAGATACACTTTCCAATCTGTTTTTAGAAATTTAAGATACTTTAGAGAATACTAATCAGTTTATGAGCTGAAAACTAAGAATGCAGCAGAAAGGGGTCCAAGAAGAAAGGATTCAAGGAGCTATAATATGCATGTGGGAATAACAATAATGTTTAGCATGCATTTGATATTTATTATGTTATAGGCACAGTTTTATTTATGTTATTTTATATAATCTTACAATTTTCCATGTGAAGCAGATGCATTCATTATAACTCACAATTCAGAGATGAGGAAACTGGGACACACAGAAGTTGAGCATTTTATCCAAAGTCACAGTTGATGGTTGATGCACCTAGACTTTAAACCTATGCTATCTGGTCTCAAAGCTAGTTATGGATTTTACTACCATGAAGAAACTGGAATAAACTGGAGCAAGAAGAATATTCCATTGTGCCATGGTTTCATTCCATATCAATCTCTTTTAAAATCAAGATAGGAACCATGAAATATGATTGAATTAAGGTTCCAAGTTATAAAATTGATTCACCCCAAATCACTGAGATTGAGCACAAGTTGTCTAAATCCAGGTTCTTTAACTTTTTTTTTAAACTATGCCTTCTTCTGCTACTCCCCAATGCATCCAACTGCATTTAAATATTCCTTAATGCTCAACCGTAGTCTACAGATGACTATGCCAGTGTCTCCAAGAACCTGCATGGACAAAAAGTAGAGTAGCAAATAAATGGAATTAAAACAATGATACCCCATGTCAAATAGAACTTTAGAATCAGCAGAAGTTTCAGAGGCAACTTCTTTGTCCAGGATAAAATGGCTCTGTAGTGAAGAACACAGCTAAGGATCCACAAGCAGGACTAGATCTAGATTGGGACCTTGGAGGTCTTGTTCTAGCTCTCAGTGTGACTCCGTTTTTGCACACGAATTTCCTAATCAGAGGCCAAGGAAGTACAGCACCTTTGCAGTAGCACACCCACAGAGAGGCTCCAGGAAACTGAGTCAAGTCAGAACAAGAGTCAGTCTTGCTCCTGGGAACTCAGGCCAAGCAAAGATTCCATCCCACTCATTTCGCTCTTCCCTCTGCACATCCCTTGCTCATTTCATGACTTCTAGAGGAAGATAAGTTGGTGAATCCTATGTAGAGGTAAGGGGCTGAGGAGGCAGGAGCGCCGAGAAGGCAAGTGGGAGATGAAATGGCTGCAGGGATGTCTCTACAGACCAGATCACAGGGCAGAGGTTTGGCACCATTTTGAGAGATAAGGGCCAGATCTTAATCCTTAGCAAAGACTCACTCTTCAGAAGCAAGGTCTGGTTCCTAAATCAGCAAGATTCACATGGGAACATCTATATTTACTCTACATATGTGAGCATGTGGGAATGCGAGGGAAGGCCCAGAAGCCATCTGGTGCTGCAGAGAGGCCTACCAGTGAAGACTGATTGCCTCACTTTGGGGCACAAACCCTGTTCTTAGATTCTTCAGTCTCCAGCATCAGACCAAGGTACACGGTTAGGAGAATAACTATGGTCGTTAGGTAGAAAGCCTAATCTACCTTGTATCTTTTTTTCCAGGCTATTCTCTATACACCTACACCCAAATAAGTAATGTCTATATCCCTCATATCCCTCCCCTGTATTGACCAGTTTATATCCAACCTCCAATTACATTGTCACTGTCAGATCAGATGCTAGTCCACTCAATGGAAATTTTCTCAAGCTGAGTTCCACTGAGCCCAATGTGTCTTCCAATGGACAAAGGACAGAAGAAAAAGGAGCCATAACCTTGACCAGAGAGTAGATTTCTACATTGGTCAAGAGGGACCCATGAGTGAGGTGACTAGGACTAGTGAACAGAACTGGTAGGAGGGATGTCACAGGAAACTGGGAAAAAAATTCTGTGCAGACTTGGAGGAACACTGTGTTTGGAAGAGTGGATCTGAGCTAAGAAAGTGACTTTTGAAATAGATGATGGATTCAGAGCTTTATCTGGGCATTTATCCGTGAGGATATTGAAAGCCATTCTGTATTTCCCTCTTCCAGATCACATTACTCCTTGAGTGGAGAGAACAAAGAGGCTGTTCAGTTGATGGGATTAAACTTAGCGACCATAAATGACTTTTGCTGGGAAGGTGAATAGAAACACTTAGCCAACGTCCTATATGCCTGAACTGAAGGAGGGGCATTTCTTTTTTTTTATTATTATTATTAATTTCATTGCATAATGTGACACATTTGTTTTTATGCACTGGAATTCCCCCCGCCCCTCCCCAACAAGTAGATAAGACAGCAATCAGAAGAACTTGGTCTCTAGTCAGGTGAATTTTGGTTTACATCCTGGTTCTTCTGTCTTCCAGCTATAAAGCACATCAACTTCTTAGAAAATAAATTTCTTGATGCTTTAATAGGAAGGTCAGTAAAGCCACAAGACTGATGGAAAATACATCATTCAGTATGTGCAAAATTTTTTAACGGTCTTGACACAAAGGTGGTGTTTGCCCAGTGCTATCTTAAGCCTCGTCTTCATAACATTGCTGTAGACACAATAGTTCCTTCTGACAGACTGCATTTATGCTCTCCATGGACACAGCCAGGAGGGACCAAGATATAGAGATGGATTCTTTACTTTCTGTTCCCAATCAAATTCAGCTGATCGTTGGACCTGGACCCTTTGTCCTGATAGGGATACCGGCACTGGAGGCCTTGCAGGGCTGGCTTTCTGCACCTGTGTGTCTACTGTACATGGCAGCTTTGGCAGGAAATGCCCTTCTACTCAGGCTGGTGGTCACGGACAAGGCACTTCAGGCACCCATGTACCAGCTGCTTGGACTTCTGGCAACCACAGACTTGATCCTGGCCACATCCACAGTGCCCAAAGCTCTGGCTGTGCTCTGGGGCTTATCCGTGAGATCTCCTTTGGGGCTTGTCTAGCCCAGCTCTTTGTTGCCCATGTGACTTTCATTGCTGAGTCCTCAGTACTGCTGGCCATGGCTGTGGAGCGCTATGTGGCCATTTGCCAGCCTTTGCGCTATGGGGCATTGCTGACCCAGCGTGTGGTAGCAATAGTGGCAGTAGCTGCTGTCACTCGTGGTGTCTGTGTCATGGCATGCCTGTGGTCCTGCTTCAGAAACTACCTTACTGTGGACAGCGGATGCTGCCCCACACCTACTGTGAGCATATGGGTGTGGCCCGGCTTGCATGTGGAGACACACGTCCCAACATCTGGTATGGACTGGCCACCACACTGCTTTCCCCAGTTCCAGACTTAGGGCTCATAGGTGCTTCCTACATCTTCATTCTCCGAGCCGTCTGCCACCTGCCATTCCCGTGGTGCCCGCCACAAGGCCTTAGGAACCTGTGGAGCCCATGCCAGTGTCATCGTTCTCTTCTATATACCTGTACTCTTCTCCTTCCTGGCTTTTGGCCGCCACATGGTGCCCTGCCATATCCACATCCTATTGGCCAATCTCTACATGGTGGTTCCCCCAGCCCTTAACCCTGTCTGTGGGGTGCAAACCTAGCAGATTGCTCAGAGACTCAGACACTTGCTTTGGCTCTTCAAGGCAGGTTCAGTGAGGAAGGTGGGTCCCAAGGGGGACTGTCCTCAGGAATGAGTATACTCTCTGTTTTCCTCACCTGTGTCCTCAGATGGCTAAGATAAGTTGCAGTATCCCTTTGGACAGAACTCTAGCCAAAGGCATCTTTTCAATCTATACCTAAGTGGTTCTATGCTCACCCAAATTTTATTCTCTTCACATAGCTAGAGAGCTGCGAATTCATTTATGTGTGTCTGGCTTTATTCCCCTGGCTTATTTATTCTTTTAGCTCAGTACTGATGTTTGTATATGGTTCAAACAAATGTAGAAGTAGTTCGCACTGGGGCATGACAAACCTAGAGGTCAGGACACAGCCTGAGGATAAGGACCGTATCTTTTTCCAGCACTCTACCCAGATAGAAGTAGGTTAATAAATGGTGATTCTGAGAGGGGCCTTTTGTTTAATCTGTCATTCAGTAAAAGATCTATGTTTGCTAAAGGGATGAGGGGATGGGGAAATTGTGCAATGTAAATAAAATATGATACAACTCTGAAAGCTCACATGATTTCAGGCTTGGGTGATTATTATCTGAGGTGTGTGTATGAGTGCAAAGGAAGTGGGCAATCCTATGCTGCCTTCCTAAGATGATCAGATTCTTAGACCACTCTTTCGTAATTGGGCTACTGGCTAGTTACAGCTGATGAGGTACGAGAAAATGAGGCCAGCTCCAGTTGTCATCATTCATGCTGTCTATTCTCCCATCCTTCCCCCCTCCATCTTACACTGCATAAGTTTCCATAATTCCAGTGACACCCATCTGGACACTGATCCTATATCATTTTCTATTCTGGATAGCTTGGACTTCTCACACCATTTTCCTGACCTCTGTGCTCCCCTTTATCCCATGGTTACTGCAAGGCCAGGCTGGAGGAGTTGGTGGAGGATCAAGCTCTGGACTTTGGCAAGGAGTGAGAAAGTAAGAATCTGTAAAGAAAGATTTCCCCAACAAAGCCCAGGGTGTATCTTCTAGGAATGTCACCCTCATCTATGCTCTGTGGCTTCATAAGCCTTTTCCCACTAGAAATAGGATGGAGAAAACTCTAAAGGTTGGATGAATTAGGAGATTTTTCTGTTAAGTGACCATACTACACAAAGTTGAGGTGCTCCAAGAAGTAGAAAAGCATAATTGAAACATGATAGAGTTAGGGAGACCAAATTCCTTCATAGAAAAATGGGGTGGGGCCCGGCGGCGTGGCCTAGTGGCTAAAGTTCTCGCCTTGAACGGCCTGGGATCCCATATGGGCACTGGTTCTAATCCCGGCAGCTCCACTTCCCATCCAGCTCCCTGCTTGTGGCCTGGGAAAGCAGTCGAGGACGGCCCAAAGCTTTGGGACCCTGTACCCGTGTGGGAGAACCATGAACAGGTTCCTGGTTCCCGGCTTCAGATCGGCATGCACCGGCCCGTTGCGGCTCACTTGGGGAGTGAAACATCGGACGGAAGATCTTCCTCTCTGTCTCTCCTCCTCTCTGTATATCCGGCTTTCTAATAATAATAAAATCTTAAAAAAAAAAAAAAGAAAAATGGGGTAACACATTCTTCATAGAAAATATACCATCTACCAAGGTGCTTGGGTCACTGTGGGATTGTCCACTGCTTGAGAACTGTGCATGGGGTATAGTAAAAAAGGAGAGAGCAATTTAGAATGCTTAGCACTGAGAACATTGAGCTGTGACTTAGTGCCCAGGCCTCAAGGATCAAATTCTTTCTTCTTTCTCAGCTCCAGATTGAGGCTCAAGGATCTGAACCTTGGCACTCTCCTGTATAGGACTCAAGTATGTTGGGAGCAGACTTTCCTATAGGACAGACTTTTTTGGTGACTGCTGGCATTAGGATGAGTGAACTTATGGAAAACATTTAAATAGTGCAATGAAAAAAAGCAATGCAAGGGGATGGATAAGTTTAGAGTACCCAGGCCAGTAGAGGAGGCAAATCGCTAGGGGTGAGAGTGGAAATATAACAGAGCAATGCAGTACAGTGTTGCTAAAATAATCTCCTCCATACATGTACTTTGGCCCTCAGCCAAGGGCACACAATTGGAACTGAACAAGCAGTGTTGCATTTCCTTTTAGAATCTTTCCTCTCTCAAAGTCCAGAGGAAGGTCATAATTCTTCCAGCAAGACCATCCCAAGGCCCTGCCTAGGATGTCTCAGATTTGCCTTACTCTGTTTGGACATGAGGACCCAGAAGGGCAAGAGAAGATTCAGCTTGGAGATGGAAGAGGAAGATACTGATTGTAGTGACAGGCCCACGTCCACCCCACGTCTAGGGTACCAGTCTGTTGTAACTCTTCTCCACCCTCCCTCTAACCCCTGTCACATGCTCTTGTTCTCCAAACCCTCTAAGATGTTGAAATATGCATCCCCTCCCACCAAGACTATTATGGATTAGAGATAAAGACCCGGGGGCGCAGCAAGGACTTGGATCGTCCAGCTGTTACAAGATGCAGCCTGTGCTAGCTCTGCTGCCCCCTCTCTTGCTGCTGCCCCTGGTGTACACAGGTCAGCCTCAGGACCAGAGGGTGGAGGAATCACAGCAGGTAGGGGTTCTGTGCTTTGGACTGACTTCTTTTGTCACTTTACTGTTCCGGGAGAGAGTGAAGAGAGTAGTAGGAAGAGACAGAATGAGGATGGGGCACCTGCTTTTCTCTATTTTCTATTGATTTGAAAAAAAAAGAATGAAACGGGGAAAATCAACTGAACACCATGGCAACAGGGACTCTGGGTTGTTCATCTGCTTCATTACAAGGTTTTATTTTCTGTACCATCTTATTCCTTAGTGCTAAGGATACTAGAGTTAATGATGGCAAATTCAGAATATTATAGACCTCGGTATCTTTTATTTATTGTCTGCAAAAGACTAAACTGTTGGGCAGGTTGACTACACTGTTGGATTAAGCTATGTGTTCTAGGACCAGAAAAGCTGTGGGTGGGACTTATTAAAATACATTAGGTAACAATTTTCAATCTGATGTTGCTTAGATAGCTTCCAAAAGGAAATCAATTCAGACAACTGTGGTAACTAAATATATTCTACCATAGGCAGGTGGTTCCTATTCTAAATACTTAATAGATATTTATTTCTGTTTTGTTTGTAATCAATCAATCAATCAATCAATCAACTATCTATCTAATTCCTAAAGTAAATCAATAAAGCCAACATCATAATTTGCCCCATTATGAATCTGAAGGCACTGGGGCAAAGAAGAATTAAATGTTCTATCCAATGTCACAAAGCTAAAATTAGAACTTAGCTGATCTGGCTTTAGACTCAGTAGATTTGGGCTACAAGAAGTATGCAAGCACTATGATAAACAAAATGAGAAAGACTCCAAATTATGTATCTTTCAGCCCTAGCATATTTTTAAATAATTATTTTATTTTTCATAATGATTACATGGTTGATCAGCATGGAAAGGATCGGAAAATTGAGTGAACTCATTGTTTACAAATTTCCTCATTCCGTTTCTTGTTTCTGGGGGAAGGGGAGAAAACAAGGGGGAAGCCATACATGACTTTACCAACGTCCCAGTACCTAGGCATGAGGAACTGTCACTCATGTTGACACTGGCCCAGACGTGTGTATTTTTTGAGGGTTCTGCCCAAGTGAATTGGATAGTTCTGAAATGCTATTGATTTCACAGATCCAAGGATGATACACCTACCCTGGCTATGTTTTTGTAGATGGTGAGAACTATGCCAAGCTCTCTGGATGAGGGTGAAACATGCTATTGTGTGGTCCACTTGCCCAAATCCGTCCTGCTACAGCAGCTGGAACAACTCCAAGGTACAACCCAGGAACTTGTTAGCAAGTTTAAGCAAGTATTGTCCATGGTGAGTGCTCAAGCTGTGGGTTGGGGTTGGGAATTATTCAAGTATGTCCTATAATGGACCCAGCATGAGGGTGAGTACTAGCAGCAGAGAAATTACTGAGAGAAGTATAGTCTTATCTTTGAGATAAATACTTTGAATGAAGGAGAAATTAGGCACTTGTTCTTAGGATTCCCCCCACCCAATCAGTGGCAATAACAGAAGTTAGAGAAGCTTATGTGGGAAGTGCCTCCTATATGAATGAATGAATTAATAGGTATGAGTTCACTGCAAATTAAGAAGAAATTTAGACATAAATGTAGGAAAATTAAAGACTTGGATGATCAGCTCATAAAACCAAGTAAGTTTGAATTTACAAGTTAAAAATACAGGCACTGTGTGTGTGTGTCTGTGTGTGTGTGTGTGAGTGAGGAATTTGTGAATTAGTCTGGAAAATTTGGAATTAGTCTTGGAAGTAAGAATGAGTGAATAGAAGTTCTGCATCAACAATCATATGCAGTCAGTTGTTCACTGTAAGAATCAATGTGGATTTCTTGGGGAAGATTTGATGGACATTGTAAAATGAAGTTGTGGGTCTTCCCATTCATTCGCACATCCAGCAACCTACTCAAGGGCTAGCTCTAATCAGAAAAAGGGAAATAAAATCCGAGTGGTAGTGGAGTAAGATTTCCCTGAAGCGCAAGGAAGGATATTGGTATTCTCGATTGTCCAATGAATATAAAACTAATGCCTAGTTCAAGGCATGCTAACAGGAGCAAACAAAATGGCAGATATTGGAATGCTTGGTATGTTAAATGATTCTTTGATGATGTGATGTAAGTTGCTGAGAAGAGCCAAAGGTTTTGACATTTAGGAAAAGTGCCTCTCTCACCCTAGGTCGGTGCATTTGTACCTGCCATTAAAGGCCACAACAACCAGGTCCTGAAAGTGAGCCACATGCTGAAGTCCAGAAATTCCAGTGTCCTCACTCTCTCATCTGAACCCTCAACCTTTGACCAGCTGCACTTAGAGCTGGAGAGAGTACAGAACTTGTTGACCCAGCTTAATGCCAATGGAGGAGTTAGTGGGGCTAGGTATCTCCTCCACCAACTTCAAAGCCAGGTGAGTAGATGGATTAAATATTCCTTCTCCCCTTCAGAGTCTTACATACATGTCTTCACATATTTGTGAATTTTCCAAATCAGTTCTTTCTGGAGAAGGCTCATCTTAGTTCAGACATATGAGAGCTGCTGGGTACAGTTCTTAAGAACACTCTGTGAAGGGGTGGTAGCTGGTGCTGTGGCTAGTTCTGAGATCCCATTTGGGTGTCAGTTTGTGTTTTGGCTGCTTCATTTTCCATTCAAACCCCTGCCTGTGGGAAAGCAGTGGAGGATGGCCCAAGTCCTTGGGTCCTACACCAACATGGGAGGCCTGGAAGAAGTTCCTGGCTTTGGATCAGCTCAGTTCTGGCCACTGCAGCCATTTGGGGAGTGAACTGGTGTATGGAAGACCTCTCTCTGTTCTTCTCTCTCTGTAAAAATACACAAAAGAGAAAGAGAGAGAGAGGGAGAGAGGCTCTTTCTCTCCTTTAGAGTCTTACATCTGTCCTCCCATGTTTGTTAGTTACCCAAATCAGTTCTTTCTGGAGAAGAAGAATCTCGGTGGAGAATGTAAGAACTGCTGGAATTCAGTTCTTAAGAACACTCGTGACTCATTTTCATGGTTCTCATCTCATTAGGTAGCTAATATCAGTCTTACGCTCAAACTTCTGGCTGATGCTGACCAGAGCAGCTTTCGTGCTCTCCAACGGCAGGTGGATATCCTTGAGGCCCAACTACAGGAGTGCGAGAGAGAAAGGGAGCAAGAGACTTACAGACACCGCGGTCCATTTTTGCCCCCCGGTGAGTTCACAGACCAAATTTCTTAAGATTCTTTCCCTGGAGACTGGAGTATGAGTTCAGGACTGGCTATGGTGTGCTGAGGCGAGGGTAGTAAAGATCTTGATGAAAATTTAACATTCCATTTCTTCATTTTGTGAGTCCTTTAGGGAATGTAACCCAAGATTAGTAAATTCTCACACATGCATGCTTATATACATAGACATATGGATACCCTACAGTCAAACACACTCTATTTAAGCAAAGTCAGCTTGGTTATATACATGTAAACGCACTCATGTGTGTGGCTATACAATGAAAACTCACATGGTTATTATACTTCACACTATGCTTTCTGAAAGTTGTGTGCCTTACTCCAGCTGTTACTTTGTCTGCTTTTCCTTTTAGGTTCTTGCAGTTGTGGAAGCCTCCAGAAAGTCAGCAGACCCTTTGTAGTGAAGCTCAATTGGAGGGGATTCTCATACAAAGCGGGTTCCTGGGGCCGAGACTCAGCACCAAATCGGACCTCTTCCCTTTATTGGGTGGCCCCCTTGAGTGCAGATGGCAGGTGAGTCCTGAGTAACTTCCGTTTTTACAGCCATGTTCATCCCAACTATTCCCTAGTCTTACTCCAACAAGTATCTTTGTAGCACAAGCCTAAACTCCTCCATAAACTCTAAAACTGACAGATTATCTGCCCATGCGCCTTTTGTCAGACAGTGTGGTCCAAACTGTCCTGAGATTGCTTTAAAACACTGCCCAAAGTTTTTAATATTACAATGATGGTTCTATTTCTAGTCTTATCCTATCACAAGAAGAAGTCCTTCTACACTTAGTTCTTCCTGCTTAGATGAGGTTAAAAGCATTCTCCAGCTAAGCTTGAAACTGAGTAAGAGGCTCAGTACTTAAATTCAGTGAAGCTGAATAAATGAGTTAACATTTTAGGCCCATTCTTAGACATCTGTAAAAGTAAGATAATTCAATGTATGAGATGATTACATAACACTGTGCTTAATAAGTATAGATATCATAGCAGATGCTCTTAAATACTTAATAAATGAAGCAATGGCTAAGCGATCAATGGATAGATGGGTACGTCATTCATGAAATCTCCAACTCACCTAGGGGAATAGGCACAATTCATAGAATATTTGAAGTCAATACTTGTGGCAGTGTTTCAGACTCAGGGGAATATAAAGTCATTAGAGGAGGGAATGAATGTGCATCGATCCATTGAGAGAAGAGTCCTAGCTGGAGCTTATCTGAGAAAGATTAATATCACCAACAAGCATACTCTCCAAGTCTTATAGGTGCTTTGTAACCTGCAACATACATTCACATATTTGTGAGTTTTGAAGTTTCTCACAGTTGTGGTTAAGTTAGGATTTATATCCAGTGTCAAGAGGTATGAGTCTTCAATGGGCTTTTCCAAAACAATCTTGTGAGCATTAATCTTAAATGCAGCTCCAGAATTATGTCCCATTAGAGGATGCCTATGTGTCTAGAGGCAGGTGGAAAGTAATGGAGTCTAGGTTCCTAACAATGTCCAGAAAGAAGAAAAAAATATTAGCTATCATTTGTGGGTTGTTCACTTAGAGAACAGTATTACAATTTTTAAAAGAGATTCATGTACTTATTTAATTGAAAAGCAGAATTACAGAGAGTGAGAATAAAAGCACATGTGTACATGTGGGGTGAGAGAGAACGAGAGTGAGAGAGAGAATCCTTCATCTGCTGGTTCATTCCCCATTCGCCAAACCACTGCAATGGCTGGGGCTGGGCAGCTCACAAGCCAGGAGCTATGAGCTTCTTCTGGGTGTCCAACGTGGGTGCAGGGCCTCAAGCATTTGGGCCATCTTCATTGCTTACACACCATCAGCAAGGAGTCGAATTGTCAGCAGGGAGATGGGAAGTGATGCGGCTGGAACTTGGATTGGCTACCATATGGGGGTTGGCATTGCAGGTGGTAGCTTAACTTGTTATACTACAACACTGGCTCGTTAGTGTATACTCGTTTTCTTTGCTTTATATTAGTGAATCCTTGGAATTAGCTAAGTATATTATTGTGTTGTTTCTTTCACAGATTTTACTTATGAAGTGTAGGGCCTTGATCAAATTACTTAATTTTTATGATGCTTAGCCTCCTAATCTGTGAACCTTAAAACCTAGTGGAAATATTTTCTTATAACTAAATGAGGTCATGCAAATATAGTTCCCAGTTGGCATGGTATCTTGCTGATGCTTTTACTGGTAATATTTTAAAAAAACTATTTTATTTTATTATTCTTTTAGTGGTACTCTTATAAAGGTTTTTAATATATTTATTTCATCATAATGTTTACTCAATGATGATGCATTACAAATACATTCTGCTTGATTTTGAAGTTTCTGATTCTAATTAACATAATAACTGGCACATGTTTTGTAGTAGCTTCTTCTTTTTAAAGATTTATTAATTTTTTAAAGGGCAGAGTTACAGAGAGGGAGAGACAAGAGAAAGACAAAAAAACTTTCATCCATTGAACACCTTCCCAGATGTTCATAGTGGCTGGTGTTGAAACAGACCAAAGCCAGGTGCCAGGAAATTCCTCTGGGTTTCCTATGTGGATGCAAGAGCTCAAGCACTTGGGCTATTCTCTGCTGCTTTCCCAGATGCATCAGTGAGGAGCTGGATCACAACAGTTAGACACGAAATGGCTCCCTTGTGGGACGCTAATGGTATAGGCAGTGGCCCAACTCTCTACACCACAGTATCAGCCCCAGTACTTTATTTTACTTCATTTGCTACTGTCACCTAATGATCTCAATGTGTGTGGGGGGGTCTTGGCCTAGGTACTTTGACTACTATCGGTTATACAAGTCCTATGATGACCTGGTGCTGCTGAAGAACTATAAAGAGCAGAAGATGGGTTATGGTGATGGCAGTGGAAATGCTGTATACAATAACTTCATGTACTTTAACTACTATGGTTCAAATGACATGGCCAAGGTGGATCTTGCCTCCAACACCCTAGTACTACAGCGCCCATTGCCTGGTGCCACTTATAATGACCGTTTCTCTTATGCTGGTGTACCCTGGAAGGCCTTGGATTTTGCTGTTGATGAGAAGGGGCTGTGGGTGCTCTATGCCACTGAGGGAAGCAGGGGCAATCTGGTTATAAGTCGTCTCAATGCCAGTACCTTAGAAGTGGAGAAAACTTGGCACACTAGGCAGTACAAGCCAGCCCTGTCGGGGGCCTTCATGGCCTGTGGGGTGCTTTACACCTTACGTTCACTGAGCACTCGCCAAGAGGAGATCTTCTATGCTTTCGATACTGCCACTGGGCAGGAACAGCATCTCAGCATTATACTGGATAAGATGCTGGAAACCCTGCAAGGTATCAATTACTGCCCCCTGGATCAAAAACTTTATGTTTTCAATGATGGTTATCTGATCAATTATGACCTCACCTTCCTGAAGTGTGAGCTACCAAGATTACCAACCAAAAGACCCTCCAAGGCATATGCCCCACAAAAACCTGTCAGTGCCCCAAAACTTTCTATGCCCTGAGACAAGGCATTGGTAGAGTGTGTCTTCTTTACTGACAACACAGCCACTTGCCAAAATGGCTTTGTTCATTCTCATGATTGGGAGATATTGGGAATAGTTCATTATTCTTATAATTAGTATCGCAATCAACACCTGAGGGATTTCTTTTAAAATGATCTAGGTGAGTTTGATTGGGAAATAAAGCAAAATGTTAGGAAAATGTTTATCCTTCTCCCTGATGTTTTGGCATCTCATATTCCATGTTCAAAAACTATGAATTCAGATTTGAAAATTCTAGCATTCTGTGACCTAGAATGGTTGGTCACAGGTTTAGAACATCTGGTAACAGGGCAGAGGATTCAGGGGAACTGGATAAAGTTCTCTCTTGCCCGTATCATCCTATGGTGTCCCTGGAGAGCCAAGAAACAGGGTCTTATAACTTTCAGTGCTCTGGATCAATCTAATTATTTCTGAGAGAGAGAAGAGAGAGAGAGAGAGAGAGAGAGAGAGAGAGAGAGAGAGAGAGGGAGAGAGAGAGAGAGAGAATTTGTTAAGCATGAGTCCTGTTTGATTAATTAACTGCTAACTCAGCATCATGGTGTTCAGATCTGACATGAGTTACTCTGGGGTCTACGTGTTCTTCAATAAAGGATTCTTGATATGGCAACAGGGACTCTCTTGGTTAATTGTCTTCCATCTCTTTACTTATCTCTAACACACTGAACATGTGAGTTTGAGCTCTGCATGTCCCTGGTGTGTGTATAGGACTCCTCACTGCTCCAGGTAAGTGTATGGAGTACATAAGAATTCAGATCCTGGAATCTCCCAAATCATCCAAATAATCCATACACTTTCACTCATGCATACTATCCCAAATGAGAATTCAATAAATACATGTATTTTAAATTATATATATGTATACGCACACACAATACTTCTATTTATATCCAATATATCAACATAGACTTGCGATGGACCTGTGGTGAAGCAGTTGTCACCTGAGACAGCCACATCCTATGTAGGAGTCCTTGGGTCAAATCAAGTTCTGAACTGACAACAGCTACAAATGCATGCCATGGGAAGTAGAGGATGATAGCTTAAGTACTCGAGACTATGAAATCAATGGGGGAAACAGAAGATAAGCCCCAGGCTCCTGGGTTTGGCCTGGCCAAGCTGCCTAACCATCCCTCCATTCCTTTCAAGTACATAAATAGGCATTTAAAGGAAACATCCTTAAGTACTCCTGTGTTGGCTTCCTAAGGGAGAAAAGGTATTTCCCCTACCACATGAGAATACTCTCAAATCTAGCATTTCAAAATCTGGAGTTCGGAAAAAAATGACCTCTCCTTTCACGTTAGACCTCTGTCTGATTCCATTTTCATATCTAAGGCTCACCTTCTGCCAATCAGGGGCAGAATGATTCAAGTCCTTCTTTAGGGGAAAAGATGTTCTTATTCACACGAGTGTGGTTGTCGCTAGGCTTCACCAGACTCAGTGTTTCACACAGTAAGCACGTAGCAGTCACTGCCACAGTATTCCAAGTTTAGGAAATCTGTTTTTTTATCTATTCTTTTTCATGGGGGAACTTTGCCCTCAATTCTCTGTAAAATTGCCTTATTTTGTTTTACTACAGAGAATTGGATTCCCAAATATGTCCATGTTTCCTGGCTGGTCCTGTTAGTGTGTGAGGCTAAAATTGACATCACAATATCCCTTTTCTGAAGAGGTCACATGGCCTTAGTGGGTGGGGCAGGCAGGACAACCTTGGGAGGATTTAGTCCATTCCATGGCAAGTATGAAACAGTAGCCACAAGAGACCTCAGCTGGGCAGCATCTGGAGAACTGGGGTGAGGGTAGAACATCACAGATACTGGCCCTTGCGTAGTCACTCATTATTTTTTGGGCAGCAAGAAAACTAGCCTGTGGCCTGAGCACACCACACTAGAGACGAAGGCCAGCAGAAGTCTTTAGCTGCCCTCACCCCCTCTGGCCCTACTTCTACCTGCTCCCATCTGCCTGCACCCTGAGCTCCATGCCACATGTCATCTCTCAGACACCCAGGATGTCCCACGGCAGGCATCCTTCAGATCGCCCTGAAGACATGAAAATCTCTTCCAGTGTCACTCGAGTAATAGTGAAGACACCAGGCAACCAGAAAGACTTTGTTGTAGCTGATGATACCTCGGTGAGGCAGTTCAAGGAGAAGCTATCAACTCATTTCAAATGCCAAATGGATCAACTGGTGCTGGTCTTCATGGGCCGCCTTCTCAAAGACCATGACACACTGGGCCAGTGGGGCATAGTGGATGGCCACATCATCCACCTGGTCATCAAGTCCAAGCATGGCTCCAGATCCCTAGCCCATTCCTCTCGGAACCTGTCAACAAATGAGTCGTGCCACCAGGACAGAAATACCAAAGGGAAGAGCAGTGAGGTGTGCCAGCCTGCTGATAAGAGTCAAGCATCGGGGGAATCAGCCCTGTTTGTGGAGTCTGCTGTGCCCAAGTCGCACACCCAGGATCTGGAAGTAGGTCAATCAGAACACATAGCACAGATACTAGGGAATCCTAGTATCCAGCGACTTCTGTCTAACATGGAGTTCATGCAGCAGTTCATTTCCGAACACCTAGACATGCAGCAACTGATTCAGCAGAACCCAGAAGTCTTTCACCTCCTTGACAATTCTGACATTTTATGTCAAACTTTGGAGCTGGCGAGAAGCCTTGCCATGATCCAAGAAGCAATGCAGATGCAACAACCCGCACAGACTCTTGAGCATTCAGTTAATCTGCCACCCTCCCTGGGCTTAGATAAAATTGAAGGTGGGAACAATGCCATGGATCAGAGCTATGCTGATACTACTGATCAAATCAACAGTTTGCAAGACCCTTTTGGGGATAACCTTTTTACAGCCTTGTTAGCAGGACAAGTACCAGAAGAAGTAGAAGACCAACCTTCATCTCTGTCTCTGCCATCCTCTCAGCTTCCACAGCTCTCCACAACCCGGGTCATCTATACTAGTTCCCATGCCTTATCCTCAATCACTTCAACCAACACCACCATCAGTGGGGTCAATTGCACTTCTAGGGACAATGTTGCCATGGTTTCCACCAAGGATAGGGGTAATATCTGTACCATTCAACAGTCAGCAAGAACACCAGCTTTATCTGGTAGAAAGTTCAACCAGCAGCCTCAGGATGAAGACAAGGATGGTATCATTTCTCTAGGGAGTTCTGAGCAAAGATTAGAGGATGACCTCCAGCTGTCAGATGAGCAAACCAACTCCCGCATCACAGGAGGCATGACTCAGTTTCTTATGAGCAACCCCTGCCTGGCAGCTCAGATGATGTTGTTCATGAATATACCCCAGCTGAGTGAACAGTGCAAGCAACAGCTACCCACATTCTTGCAACAGACTCAGATTTCTGATCTACTTCTAGCTCTAGCCAATCCTAAAGCATCACAAGCAATATTGCAGATTGAGCAGAGTCTCCAGCTGTTGGTCACAGAGGCTCCTATTCTTCTACCCTGGGTTGCCCCCTATCTATGGGGCCTGGGTTGGCTTCCTGCCCCCAGCTGTAATTATCCTGATACAGTTCCCTTGACCAGTGATGCTGCAGAGATGGCTGACCCCAAAGCACCTGAGTGTTGTCATAAATCTGGAGCAGTCCTACAAAGGCTACAGACCCTAGCTGGAGACCTTTCTCACCCTCTACAAGCCCCTGAAATTCGATTCAGCAAGCAGATGGAATCTCTCCAGGCCATGGGATTTGGGAATCACCATGCCAACCTCCAGGCACTCATTGCTACCGAGGGGGACACCAATGCTGCTATCCAAAAGCTCAAGAGAACCCGGAGATTCTAACCCATCACACCTGCCTGCTTTCTTACTAACTGATACAGACACAGTTGATCACCTCACTTGCTTTTTTTTCTGCCTCTCCTGATACTTCTGTTGAGAAAAAGTCCTGGAAGAGAAGCACTCAACCAATGCTTTTGCTGCTGAGTAACAGACCATTGGTCATGGCTGGAAGATCTGTCAATAAAATGGCTACACCTACTTGCTCCCATCTAAGGTTTGACTTTGGCTCTTTTCCACAAAAGCAAATAACTGTGTGTGAATCCCTGTTTTACCTAACACATGTACATGAAACACAGAGACACATCAATTTACGTATTAATACAGATAAAAAATTATTAAGGGTACACACACCACTGCATTATGTGCAAATACTCATGTAGTCAAGAATTCACTTACATCAGTACACTGAGTCAACCTACAAGTACACACATAGCCGTCCATGTACATATTCAGATACACAAAGACCTAGGGCTACATAAGCAAACACACATGTAACAGAAGAATATTATAATACACCCATATGGAAAAGGAAACATATTACATAGATAGACCCAGGAATTCAGTCATAAAGACCTGATTTCTCATGCTAATTGGTTGAAGTTTGCAAGAAAGTGGAAGAATGACTTGGGGTGTATCAGAATAGTAAGAGTCCACAAGTCAATCAAGTCCTTCTGTATACATTTACCACTGGGGTCTCCTATTTGCCTCAATTATTAACACTTAATGAGCTGTCATTATTGTCATTAGCACAGATAGATGTTGCCACCCTCACTGCACATTCCAACACCCAATGGGGATAGAGCTCCTTAAAAAGAATCATGTTCTTGAGTGTATCTTAATATTTGCAGCTCTACTTCCCTGGTTGCTAAGGTCCCATCTTCTTTCTCTCCCCCCCCCCTTCCCCTCTCTATGAGATTTATTTATTTTTATTAGAAAGGCACATTTACAGAGAGAAGAAGAGACAGAAAGACCTTCCATCTGCTGATTCACTCCCCTAATGACCTCAACACCTGGAGTTGAGCTGATCTGAAGCCAGAAGCCTGGAGCTTCTTCCAGGTATGTCTGTGCAAGGTCTCAAGAATTTGGGCCATTCTTGACTGCTTTCTCAGGTAACAAGCAGGCAGCTGGATGGCAAGTAGAGCATCCAGGACACAAACTAGTGCCTATATAGGATGCTGGGCTTGAAGGTGGAGGATTAGTCTGTTGAGTCATTGCTCCAACACCCTCTCATCTTCTCTTCTTCCCAAATCCTCTGGACTATACCAGCTGGGCAGCATATACAAACATCCTGGATTCAAGTATTCAATTATTAAATAATTTAATAAGCTCTTACCACGATTTTGTAAGTCAACGCTGTTTTTGATATTTAACAAATAACACTGACAAAACAACTATCCATTTTTTATGGAGTTTATTAGTTTTTATGGAGATAGCATTCTAATTAACTTATAGGTATGTTAATAAATGTGATTAAGAGAAGCTTATCAGGAAAAATATTTCTAATTAGGGAAATTAGGGAAGGCTTCTCTCAACATATGATGAATGAGTAAAAATTAGAAGGAATACAGAAGCTAAGTGTGCAGTTCCCTGGGGAGATGATCTAGTCTAGAGATGAGTAGGTGACAGCTGAAGCCCCAACGTGATCTCTCTGTGTTTGAGGAGGTATGAGCAGGTGATGCAGCTGGAGAAATCTGAGACACATAGAAGAGCTTTGTAGATCTGGTTAGTCATTTGGATTTTACTAGGAATGTAATAGAAAATCAATGGACATGCTGTAGATACTTTAATACAAGACTGAAAAACCTACAAATGAAATCCAGGAGTTCCTTGTTCTCCACCTCTTTCTTTAAACTGCTTTCTTTATATCGACGAGTGGTATTTTCCATTTGTACCCCTATTTTCATAGAAATCAATGTCTTTTTAAAAAGTAACTTTTATTTATTTGAAAGGTGGTGTGATTAATGAGAGAAATATCTCCCTTTTGATGATTCACTTTTCAAATGCCTGTCACCAGCTGAGACTGAACCAGGATCCAAGAACTTAATCCAGGTGTACCACACACAGTTGGTAAGCAGCCAAGCATTTGAGATCATTGTTTATCCCCCTTGTAACCCTCTTTCCCTGTGCCGCCATGTGCATTAACAGGAAGCTGGATCAGAAGCAGAAGTGAGACTCAAGTTCAAGCACTCATATGGTATGCAGGGATCCCAAGAAGCGTATTAAACTGTTGCACCCAATTCCCATCCGTGTCTCTTTCATATGCTTCCCTCACTGTTTCCCAAATAACTTTCCCATTGATTTAAGTTTTAATAGCACTAAAAGCTTGTTAAGTACCTTTATAAATATCTGTATTTTTTCCATTTCAGTTAAAACAAAAGAGGAGAAGTATGCACCAAATAAGAAAAAATAGAGTCTTTGGGTTTTTTGAGGAAAGGAATGAAATAATTCAATTTATCAGTCTGTCTATGGGGAAGAAATAGACTACAATAAAGGGAAATCAGAAAAGCAATGAAGCCATTTAGAGGTTTTACAAAATTTGATGACAGTATTTGTTCCAAAGGAGCTGACAGATAGTAAGATTTTGCATTCTGAAAGGGACCCATAGATATTTGTGTGCAACATGTCACCCCTCCTCAGTCTTCACATTGCTATTAGCAAGAATATAGGGCTCATAAAGTTCCTAGTGTTTATAGCAAGCTTACTGCTGGTCTTGTGGCACAGTGGTTTATGGCATTTCTTGAAGCACCTGTGTTCCATTCTGGAGTTCCGGAGTCCTTGCTCCATTTCCAGCTCAGCTCCCTGTTAATACACCTAGGAGAGCAGTGGAAGATGGCCAAAATCTAAGCCCTCTGCCACCCACTTAGGAGACTCTGATGAATTTCTGGCTTCTGACTTCAGCCTGGTTTAACCCTTATTTTTGTAGCCATTGGGGAATCAGCCAGCAAATGGAAGATCCCTCTCTGGTATTCTGCCTTTCAAATAAATAAGTAAGCAAATATATAGATTTTTAGGAAACATGAAGTTTTCACTTCCATATTAAGCACCTGTTAGTCTGATTAAATCTTTTTTTTTTATTGTTGACAATCTTTACATAGTTAATTACGGTACAAAGGTTCAGGGGCTATAGGGAAGTGGGCAAGACTATTATTCCCATATTGTTTCCTTCATGCATCTGAGGTAAAGGGGGATATTGAGGGAGAAGCCCCACCCAGTCTCCCACCTGCCCAAAGTCCCGGATGTGGGGCATGCTCTGAGATACTTGCTCAAGTGGTTTTAATAGTTCTCCAGTTATGGATCGCTGCCAATCTCACCACTCCCAGCTCGATGAGGTCATTGAAGAATGCACTGATTGTCACAGTCCATCGTAGAGTCTTCATTTGCCCAGTATTTCGCTGCCCAGCATATAGCTGAGATGGTTGATTGATTTGTTCTGTCCTCTGTCCCTTCTTGGCTAGGGTTCTGAGTCCAGCAGTTCAACTGGGGAGATCTCCATAGAAACTTTGAGGTATTCCCAGATCAGATTCCTGTATGCTCTAGCAAGCACAGGGCCCAGCACAGTCCATCGCCACGATCAGCTGGTGGTTGCAATTGCTGGGTTGGTTCTGCTCTCAGTCCCGACTTGCACTGGAACCAATGGGTGTTGCAGTCCAGCCTGGTTCCGCCCAGCACGTACTTGACCCTTTCATCAACCAGTGGGGGCTGCAACCCAGTCGGGGCGACCCACAATAACCCCCACCAGGCCCGCCTCCCACCCTGGCCTGCCAGTATGTATAGCAGACTAGTCCAGTCTGTCCCGCTTCCCATTTGGCTCCTGTACCTGTCAATGGGCATTGAAGCTTAGTTCCCTCCAACCAACTCAACTATCCAGCCCTCACGGATGTTGCTGAGTGCCTCTCCATCTGGCCACCCCAGCCCCCATCCTAGTTTTCATGCCTTCCCCCGGGAATAGTGACCCAAGAGGTGGGGAACCCTCCACTTTCCTCCCGGGTCTCTCTCAGTCCTGGTTTATGCACTCCTTGGGTTTGACTTGACAGAATTAGCCCCCAGTGCCAGCTTCTGCCAGCTGTCTGCGGCTAAGCCCAAACAACCTTCACCCACTCCAATTTATGCTTGTACCGGCAGGAATAATCCGTCCAGCCTGGCTTTTCCCTGATCTAGTCCACATGTGGTGCTCAGGTGTTGCAGCCCTGCCCGGTCTGGTCTGTCCCCATCCCAGCCCACGCTATCCAGTGGGAGTAGCTGTCTGGAGAGGGGACCAGCCCCTCAATCCCCCCGCTGGCTCTGCCCTCTCCCTTCCTGGTTCTCACACGTGTTGGTTGGGTGCTGCATTCAAATCCAGTACAGGCAATCTCACCCTGGCATTCCATATTGTGCACTGGTTTTTGTCACGACCAAACCTGGCCCAACCCACACTCTGTTCTGGTGTTTGGGTTTGCCAGTGGATGACATGAACTGATTCAGCCTGGTCCGCCCCTGACCCATGCCAAATATATGCCAGTGGGAAACTTTCCATGGCCTATTCTGGGCTGTTTCCGATTGTACTTCTTGTGCTTATTTTGCGCATACCAGGTGGTCCATGAGCCAGCCCTTCTCAGTTCACCTTCTGTCCTAGCAGGAACAGTGGCTTTTCTTGGCTGGCTTTCACCCCATTCTGGTTCTTGTTGTTGGATGTTTCAGCCCAGCCATGGCTTGTCCATACCCATGTACAGCTCACACATGGCTCAGTAGGGGGTTGAGACCTAGCCTAGCCAGTCCCACATCTACCCTGGTTCCTCAGGACACCAGATGGTGTTGGGGTCTGGCCCGGCCCGGTGCATCCAATCCCAGCCACACTAGTGCCATGGGAGACTACCACTGTTTCCTAGTTAGAACGCAGCCCCCATTCCAGCACACGTGCCCCTTGGTGGGAACCTCAACCCAGTTAGGGTGTCCCCCCCAGCTCTCCATCTTGGCCTGCTCCTAGCTGCAGATCACTCACCCGACAGTGGCTGCTCTGACTCAGCTTGTCTCA
Organism: Ochotona princeps; assembly: GCF_030435755.1. Lineage (NCBI taxonomy): Eukaryota > Metazoa > Chordata > Mammalia > Lagomorpha > Ochotonidae > Ochotona > Ochotona princeps. The sequence continues at coordinate 50,329,801 of NC_080835.1, forward strand.
GGCCCTCACCTGTCCTGGCCTCTGCCTCAGACACTGTGTCCCAGCATCCCTGACTAAAGTAGACCAGCAGGTGCAAGCGCAAAGTTACATGTCCCTATCACTGGCAATTGCCAGGAATTCATGTTTCACCTGTACTAAAGTTGGTCTAATTCATGAGTGTCCCTGAGCAGCTATTACAAATCATAAAAGCCCTAGAGCTCGCCTGAAACCAAGGGCTCATCCACTGTCTCGCAGGGTAGTTTTGGCTTGAGCCCCTAGCCGGATCCCACTTAGCAGAGACTGCTCCCCACAGCTGCCAACTTGCAGAGTGGTTCAGTCCGTCCCCAGCCCCAAGAATGGAATCCGACCTGAGTTGTCCTGCTTCCTTGGCGGCAGAACGGAGCTAGATTAGTCCAGCTCCCAAACTGCCCTCATGGTACTAACCTGGAGGTTGCGAACCGGAGGGCCTGATCAAATCTTATACCCTGTTTGCATCGCTTAATGTAAGTAGTCCAGGCTGCCAATGCCATATTAATTTTCATTCCAAAATGCTTCAAAAATCTAATGAGTTTCAGTTTTCCATTCATCACCAATTCTACAAACATTTCTGCCCTACCATTTAGAACTCAAAACTGAGCAACAATACAGCCCTCAGATCTGTTGCCCCATTCCTAGTGGTTCCCTTAGTTTATCTATAATGCAAGTTTGTTCACTGAGGACAATGCTCTCCAGTAGAGGTGACTACTTTTTTCATTCACCATGGATGTTGACAAGGGTAGATATCATTTGTGCACTTTCTTGTTGCTTCTTTACCCTATGCTTTTCTTTGAGAGTACTCCATAGGGCTGGCATTGTGGAACGGCAGCAGTTTAAGCTGCCATTTACGATGTTGGCATCCCATAACAGAACTTTGATTTGAGTTCTTGCAGCTCTTCTTCTGACCTAGCTTCCTGCAGATGCACTTGGGAAGGCACTGGAATATGGCTCATGTTTAGGCTCTGCTGCTCACATGGGATATCTGGATAGAGTTCCTGGATCTTGCTTTTTGTCTGACCCAGATCTGACTGTTGCAGCCATTTGGGAGTGAATTTGGGTGGACAACTATGTCTTTGTCTCAATCTTTTTTTTTTTTAATCTGCCTGTCAAATTAATAAGTAAATAAATGAATTTTCTAAAAAAATAACTTTCTGATAACTAGTATAATCATTCTGGTATTATTCCATTCTCAAACATTTCATACTTTCTGATTTTCTTAAAAATTTCACTCATTCACTCAACAGACATATAAGCAGAGTAAAATTCTACCTACTTGCTTATTCTACATTGCCCACAACAGCAAAGGCTGGGCCAGACTGGAGCCAGGAGCCAGGAACCAGGTTGCCCACATGGATATCAAGGTCTCAATCACTTATACCATCAGTGTTGCCTTCCAATGTCTACTTTACAAAGGAGATTGGGGTCAGGAGCAGAGTAAATATCAAACTGAGGTATTCCAAAAGAGGATACAGGCTTTCAACCAATAAACCAAATGTCTATTTCATTCTGGCAATAATTTTTAGCTAGTAAACTCATCATGGTTACAAATACATCCAGAACTATTCAACTAATCTTTGAGTAAGCAGAGAAAAACACACACTTGTACCAATCAAATTCATTTAATTTTTTATTTTGGACATATGTTAGCCATTCTCAAAACTGCATTATCCCAGCCCCATGGTTCTCACTTAAGAGACATATAAGAGACTGCATCAGAATCATTTGATGGGTATATGGAAACACAGAATTTAAACTACTTAGCAAACACTTCTGTTTCAGAAGGCATTGAAGAGTCTTGTCCTAATTCATAACTTTATTTTTGAAATGATCATCTCATTCATTTTTGATTATGAAATACTCCACATTCCCTTTTTTATACTGAATCTCAATTGAGGTTTTATTTTAAGAAGTAGTCAGAAATGATCAAAAAGAACTTAAGTGTCTGCTATCACATTAACTGACCAGCTTACAGCTTTAGGTACACATTTTGTCCTTCATTCTTCTGTAATGATTACTCTTCATAACACTGGCAGCCATCTATTGCTATCCTTAAGGATTTACTCTTACAAAATCTTTCTTTTCCTCCTGTATTGGTTTTTCCTTGTCATTGGATTGTTTCCATCTGAATAAAAGCATGAGACCAGTCTCATGTGAACTCTATGCTTAACAAATTATTAAGCAATATACACGTGTTTTCTCTTTTCCTCCCTCCATCTCTCTCTCTCTCCCCCATCTCTCTCCCCACTTAAAAAAAAATAGAATAAATATTTTTTTTTAAAAAATAATACGACTTAACACTTTTAGTCTCACATTTCCACATCCACACCATTCATATCATTTATAGATCCACGTCCCTTTCAACCTACTGTCTCTTAAATAGAGTCCAACCAGGATTTCTGTTGCAACAACACTCACAAATGTTTCATCATGATCTTGAATTCTATGCCTTGTTAAATCCAGTGATTATTTTTCAGTTCTAATTTGACTGACCCATCAACATTATTTGACACAGTTGAGTCATGTTACCTTTTTTTAATATTTATTTTTTAAAGACTTATTTATTTTATTGGAAAGGCAGATATACAAAGAGGAGAGACAGAGAGGAAGGTCTTCCATTCGATGATTCACTACCCAAGTGACCGCAAAGCCAGTGCTGCGCCAATTTGAAGCCAGGAGCCAGCAACTTCCTCCAGTTCTCCCACACGGGTGCAGGGTCCCAAGGCTTTGGGCCATCCTTCACTGCTTTCCCAGGCCACAGCAGGGAGCTGGCTGGGAAGTGGAGCTGCTGGGACCAGAACCAGCGCCCATATGGGCTCCTGGTGCGTTCAAGGCGAGGACTTTAGCCTCTAGGCCACTGAGCCAGGCCCTATTCTATTTTTTTAAAGTGGGGAGAGAGATAGGGGGAGAGAGAGACATGGAGAGAGGAAAAGAGAAAACATATGTATAAATGCTTAATAATTTGTTAATTGTTTAACACTCTGCTTATTTTCTGATCTTTGAATTTTTCTTTTGGTAAGTTCATTTTTTGAGTTTCTTCGGACATGATGATTTTTTTTTTTTTTAAAAAGGCTTTACTTATTTTTATTGGAAAGTCAGATTTAAGGAGAGGAGAAGCAAAATGATCTTCCATCCACTGGTTCACTCCCCATATAGCTGCAATGGCCATTTCTGAGCCGGTTCAAAGCTAGGAGCCAGGTGTTTATTCTGGGTTTCACATGTGGGTGCAGGGTCCCCTGGCTTTGGGCTATGCCCTACTGCTTTCCCAGGCCACAGTTAGGGAGCTGGAAAGAAGTGGAGCAGACAGAACATGGACTGGTGCCCATATGGGATCCCGGTGCATGCAAGGCGAGATCCTTAGCCACTAAGCTTCCATACTGGGCCCAATTTTTTCTTTATGAAAAGGAAACAAGCTTTATGTCCTCCCTGACTCCTCTCTTATACCCAAAATGACAAAAAGTCATGCTTTGCAAACACATGTATATTATTTAATTTTGAGACAGAAAGAGGAAGGAAAATAGGATTCTACAGAAAAGATTTTCAACAGGATGCAGCTTAATTCAGGTCTTTACAGCGACATAAAGAACTAAAGTTCTTTTCGCAATTGCCCAGACTCAGTCTGACTCTCCCAATACTTCACATGAGGTTGTGTGGAAAAGCTTTTGACTTGAGATGTTGTCCTTCGAGGACACTCATTCTGAGAAAGGCGATTCAAGTACAGGAAATGGAAAAGATAAAGAGTGAGAGTGCAGAAGAGAGGAAGCTCAGGAGTTCCCGTCGATTTTGAGCATCTTGGAGAAAACTCGATAATCTAATGTGTGAGATTATGATGTCAGTACTGAGGTCACAGAGGGAACCCAATGGAGTGGGTTCCGGCCCAGGAAGTCTCAGGGGTGGTTGTGCAGCAAGATGAGGGTGGTTTGGAGCCCTGCATAAGAGGAAGGACGGGGTCACAGCAAATTGGTGTGTATGCCCCAGAAAAAGTTTTTCTTTGACCCCTTAATCATTGTTTATAGAATTCTTTCCCAGGTTCTCAAATCCCATCTCAATGCCATCATCCTTCAAAAGCTCCTTCTGTGTGTACTGTTCCTTTGCTCAAGACCCTTATTATGCTCATGTTTCTGACTTTTTTCACTGTTTAGAAAAGTGACCTCAGTCTCTTGTCTGCCCGCCCCCCCCCCAGCTGTGTCCCCATAGACCTGGGTCTCCTGCAACTCACCATGGCCAAAAGTGGAGAGGCCCTGCCACAGGGCAATCCAGTACCAGTCCAGGATCCCCACCTCATCAAGGTGACCGTGAAGACGCCCAAGGACAAGGAGGATTTCTCAGTTACAGACACATGCACCATCCAGCAGCTGAAGGAAGAGATATCTCAGCGTTTTAAGGCTCACCCTGATCAGCTGGTACTCATTTTTGCTGGCAAAATCCTCAAGGACCCCGATTCACTGGCACAGTGTGGAGTGCGAGATGGCCTCACTGTCCATCTGGTCATCAAGATGCAACGCCGCACCATGGGAACTGAGGGCTCAACTTCTTCAGTCCAGACCCCTGAGCCCAGTCCCGGATCATTTCCATCACCAAGCCCAATGTACTCAGCAGACGGACCTCTGACTTTCAACTTAGGTGTCCTTACAGGCCTCAGTGGGCTGGGCCTGGGATCTGGGAGCTTTACTGACCAGGCAAACTCACTGATGTGGCAGCATGTATCTGTGCCTGACTTTGTGGCTCAGCTCATTGAGGATCCCTTTATCCAGGGTTTGTTGTCCAACACAGGTCTAGTGCGCCAGCTGGTTCTTGACAATCCCCATATGCAGCAGTTGATCCAACAAAACCCTGAAATTGGGCATATACTCAACAACCCTGAAATAATGCGGCAGACACTAGAGTTTCTACGTAACCCTGCCATGATGCAAGAGATGATGCGTAGCCAGGATCGGGCACTAAGTAATCTGGAGAGTATCCCTGGTGGCTACAATGTGCTGCGTACCATGTATACTGATATTATGGACCCAATGCTAAATGCAGTACAGGAGCAGTTTGGTGGCAATCCTTTTGCAACATCCACTACCAATGCTACAGCCACCAGTAGCCAACCTTCAAGGACGGAGAATTGTGATCCTCTCCCCAACCCCTGGACTTCCACATATGCAGGTTCAGGTGGCAGGCAAAGAAGACAGCCTGGGGATCAGGATATATCAGAAATTAGAAATAGAATTCCAAACTTTCTGGCTAATTTAGGGCTCTATGAGTATCTCCAGCAATTGTATGATAACTCCCAGTCCTTAGGAACCTATCTGCAGGGAACTGGAACCACCCTCAATCCAAATCTGCAGCCACCACCACCACCACCACCAGCACCGGGAAATAGAGTTCCCCCAGCTTCACCCTCATTTCCGGAAGCTCGGTCTGGCCAGCAGCTCCCCAGAGAGTCAGTATCCATCAAGGGAAAGACTTCCTGTCCAGCTTTTCTGAAATGCCCTACAGGAAGTAGCACTGGAAAAGATGGAGGCCACGATGGGTCAGGGAAAGGCTCTACTGGCCACAACACTAGCATGCGTGATCTTGTCTCTGGGCTGGGGGATTCTGCCAACAGGACCACCCCATATGTTGCTTCACAACCTTCCTCCATGGCACCCGCTCCTGGAGGCCCTGAAACTCCCTGGCTGCCACCACAGACATATCCAATACCTCTGAGGCCGGTTGGCATGAATCAGTTCTCACAATATCAGAATGAGATGCAGCAACAGTTGCCACTGCTAATGCAGCTTCAGTCGGCCATGGCAAATCCCCGTGCCATGCAAGCTCTGCTGCAGATTGAGCAGGGCCTGCAGATCCTGGCTACTGAAGCACCTCGCCTCTTACTTTGGTTCATGCCTTGCCTGGGAGGGCTGGGGAATGTAGCTGGAGGTGCAGAATCTAGAGAAGGTGCCCTTAAGACTGAAGACATCCCACCACCCTCCGCTCCTGAAGTTTCACCAACACAGCGCTCCTTGGAAGAGTTGGGCTTCCATTCTACTTCTTTCCTCCAGACACTGCAAGCCCTGGCTAATGCCAATCCTCAGCAGCTGCAACCTGAGGCTCACTTTCGAGTGCAGCTGGAACAACTGCGGGCTATGGGGTTTCTGAATCCTGAAGCCAATCTTCAGGCCCTCATTGCTACAGGGGGTGATGTGGATGCTGCCGTGGAGAAGCTTAGGCAGTCATAGGGGCCCTAATAATCCAGACCATATCTTTTCCTTTGTGCCTTTTCCCTAATATCGTATCACCCTTGTTCTCCTATTGTTGAATATAGCTGCACTATACACCAAATTTACTAAGATGCCCTTTACTGCTGAGACAATGTTGTTCCAGAGTCAATGAGGAAGACCAAGAGGCAGAAGCAAGATGGGAATGCTGAGTATGCCCCAACCACTCCCTCTGCCGTACCATCTTGGGGCCTCAGTCTGAGTTCTGTGTATGACTATCTTGAGATGCAATTACATCTAATCTTCAGTGTCAGCCATTGCCTGAGTCTGATTTTTACGGTTTATGAGCAGAGGGTGGGGAGATAGAATCCAGTGAGTGGTGATTAAGGTTTTATCTGCCTTAATAAAAGGGCTGGGTGTGAGGGTGGGGAAAGAGCTTTGATGCGACATGTCTCGGAGACATAGAGAGCAGAACAGGGAATGTTGTTGCGACTCTTTCTGTATTGAGGCCTGAGGGTTTCCTGATGTCCTTCCAGATCCCCTTCATGCTCTGTGCTCTGTAGTCTCCACCATGTACTGCGTCCTTTTCAGTCCCTGTCACTAGCCTGGCTGAAGATAGTGGACGATTTCTGATTAGTGGCTGTATGTGTACCTGAGACTACTCCTGATAGACTGTCATCTTCAAGGTTTAATTCTGACCACTGAGTGGATCTAGAGTTAGCAGCAAAGATTCAGATGGAGTTCTGCATGGCTGAAACTCACTAACATTACCGAGTCCTTTGTAGACAGCTTCAGATTTATTGCTTGCAACTTTTGGCTCAAAGGTTGAGTACCTATTATATGCTCAGCTTTCTGTTCATGATAGGAATTTAATAAGAGTAAAAAGGACATTGATTTGCTGTTTTGACTTAAGATCTGATAACAGCAATTGTTTAAACTTTAAGTGCCTGAAAGAATGTTTATTTTCAATAATTTTAAATCATGACTAATGCGACAAAGAAAAAGATGGGAAGTTGGGAAGTTGTATAGACAGGGACTAGTTCAGGAAGATAGAGAAAATTTCCACCAGTGTGTATTCCATCCAAGCTAAAGCTTGAAAAGTAGTAAGAATGAAAAGGGGTAGGAAAGTATTCTTGGAGAGGAGTTGTGATATACCAAGTCACTGAGTTAGGCTGTACCTAACCCTGGTTAAGTGTACTAGACACACAGATTAATTCTTTGCTTGTAAACAAGAGTGCTTTTCATTATGCGTGAGTTTCCAGAGTAAAGATGTTAAAGTTCACAAATCAAACAAGTGAACAATGCATAAATGTGCTCAAGAACTCACACTGGTAAACACACTGGATATGTGCACATACCTCTGTGTGTCATGTCTGCATACATAAGAACAAATATAACATACTCTACAATGTCAGAGTTTCAGTACAGAATGAAAGTGTAAATGCAAGAATCATTCATACAATATTGCCGTCCAGGAGTAGAAAGGGCCAGGGCCCCAGATCTAGGTTGGGGGTGGGGTTGCTTTGGTGAAAGCAGATATCATGAGTATTTAAATGTCAGAGATTCAGCCTGAGGCCCAAGAAACTGTCCTCAAGTATGCTACTTAAAGAAGATGAAACAAGCTTTGACCAACAAGGTCATCCCAGAGATTTAGGGCAAACTCCAGGTGGAACACAGGGCTGCAAGAAATCTCCCCTTGTGGGAGATTCTTATCCAGGTCAAGGAAACTCTGCTAGATGTGGTGTTGCAGAGAAGAAAACTCTGGCTCCTTGCCTGCAATTCATAATGTGCTTAATCCCCAGCTGCCTGTAAATGAGGAAAATGAATCATATAATCTATGACTCCTTTTTGGGAAGATCAGGTAAGGAAAACAAACTTCAAGGAAAGTTTGAGTCTGTTAGTGTGGGAAACATTATCCCTATTTTGCACATGAGGGCAGCTAAGGCATAGCCAGGTGGGAAGTACATGCCTCAAGTTAGAAATCTTAGTATGATAGCCAGAGTTTGAAGTTAATCTGTTTGCACAATTCGTATTATTAACCATTTTATTGAAAACATGATTGAATTTGTGTTTATTTTAAATACTATTTACACAGTTGAGAGGGGTGCACATGCATTTGGACCTTTAATTAGGGTGGGGAGGGTTGAGGTGTGGAGGAAGGAGGGTGGAACAAATATTTCCATTTTTCCCCTTTATCCATTATCTGCAGCACAGGGAAAGGTCAGGGCATCACTCCTTGCTGTCAAAATACATCAGTACCTGGGGATGGAGGGAAGTCCTTTGATGACATCTTAGAGACCCCTGTATGGGAAGAATATCCCAAGGGTGTTACTTGAGTGGTTTTGATAGTTTTGCAATGTCATCAGCTTCACCGTACCAGGATAGAGAAAATCTTTTCAAGCTCTGTTGGCTGACCAATTCTACCTTAGTGAATCCACTAAGCTGCAAAACTTGACCAGGAGAGTGGTCCAACATGTTCTGATTTTCATCATCTGACAAGGCAGTGGATGTGCCCTGTTAACCTAGGTGAGCTGGTTGTCATATCTCCTGTGTGCATCTGAGCATGTCGTCCACTGCACGGGCATCAGTAATTGAGGAGGCCCAGTCTCAATACATGCACATATTCTGTGATTTTCTCTGTGGTTTGGGTTTGAGTTTAATGATCTGGTTGAGGAAATCCCCCAAGAAACCTTGCCTGGAGTGACCTCAGATTTGACTTTTGTGTGCACCAGTCAGTATAGGGTCATATTTGGTCCATCACCTGCACCAGCCAACACACATACTGGTTGATGCACTGTCTGGTCAGTTTTGCACCAGACCCACTTCTCATGTGAGCTGATGGGTGTTGTGGTTTCACCCAGCCTAGCTGCCACAGGTCTAGTCTACACACACCAGCAGGTGCTGCAGCCTATCATATTTATCCTTAACAACCCCTATCAGGCCAACCCCCAACCTCAGGTTTTGCTTGTGTTGGTATGTACTGTGATCTAGCCAGGTACAGCCCACATCCCACCTGGGTCTGTACACGCCCATGGGTGCTATAGCTTAGCTCAGCCTGACCCATCCCTGGACCCTGACCCTCATGCTCACCAGTGGGAGTTGCAGCCGAGCAGGGGAGTGCCCACAGTTGCCCTATGAGGCTCAGTCTCAGTCCCAAATCTTGTGCTAGCCAAGGGGTATTACAATCCAACCTGGCATAACTTGCACCAAGTTTTAGCACTTCCAAGCAGTTGCATCAACCTAGCCCAGCCTGACCTGTTCATAGACCTAGTCCGTATGCTGTAGGAAGGATGCTACAGTTCTACCTGGTTTGGCCTGCTCTGCCCACAGGCCCAGCTTTCACAATCACCAGCAGAAGCAGCAACCTAGCAGGAAGCTCCCAACGTTTCACTTCTAGTCCATCACCAGTCCTGGGTCATGCACGTGCCAGCAGGCGCTGTGGTCCAGTCTGGCATGACTCACCTTCAGTCTCACCATTCTCCAGCAGGTGCTGTAGATGGCTCAGCCCAGCCTGTCCCCAGCCATCACGTGAACTGGTGGGTGTTGTGGTCAGGACTGGCCTGGCCTGCACCCTGTCCTGACTCTCACTCATGCCAGTGTATGCTGTGGACTGGTCTAGCCTAACCTGACCCCAGACCTGATCCACACATATGTCAACAGATACTACAGCCCAGCCTTGCCTGGTTTGCTCCAAGCCCCATGCTCTTGTATTCACCAGAAAGAGCTGTGTTTTATCAGGGACTTCCCCAAGTTTCCCTACCAGGCCCATTCTCAACCACAGATTTCACATGTACTGGCAGGTACTATAGCCTAGTCTGGCATGGCTGGCCCCCAGTTCTGGCACTTACTGGCAAGTTGTGTGACCTAGCCTGACTGGCCTGCACTCATTTTGGCTCTTGTGAGCATCAGAGCATGCTAGGACCTAGTCTAGACTGACCCAGCACACATGCATGCTGATGGGTGCTGCAGGTTGCCCAGCCCAATTCACCTATAGCTCTGGTTCTCACATTCATCAGTCGGGGCTGCAGCCTAGCAGGGAAGTCCCCAGAGTTCCCATACAAGGCCTGTTCCCAGCCCCAGATCTTGCATGTGCTGGTAGATGCTTCAACCCAACCTGGCAAGGCCTGGCCACAGTTTCAGCTCTCACTGTTAGGCCAACTGAATTCAGCCCACATGTGGCTTCCATGCATGCCAGTGGATGTTGTGGCCTGACCCGGCCTGGCCCAGCCTGGCTTGCCTCCAAACCTGGCCCCCACAAATGCTGAGAAGTGCTGTAGCCTTATATTGCCTTGCCCACTCCCAGTCATGGCTATTGTTCCTCAGGGGATGCTGTGGTCTAGCAGGGAAGTTTCCTAAGTTCCCTTACAAGGCCTGCTTCCAGCCTCAGATTCCACATATGCCAGTTGATATCATGGTCCTGATTAACGTGGTCTGCCCTTAGTCTCAGCCTTTTCATATGCTGGAAGGTGCTGCAGCCTGGCTCACATGGCCTCCTCCCAGCCCTGGCCCCCACAAGTGTCAGGTGAGTTCTGTGGTACAGCCTGGGTCAGCTCATCACCATCCCTAGCTCCAGAGGGTGTTGCAGTCCCACCGAGGTGAGCCCATGAGTCCCCCAGAATCTACCTTCAAGGCCAATTCTTCCTCATTCCAGTAAATGCTGCAACCCAACCTGATATTGCCACGCCATACTCGAAAGTCTTGGGTGAGTACTTCAACCTAGCCCAATCAGGCATGGCCACCAGCCCCAGCCTCATGTGTACCTGTAGGTGGTGGGTGATGTGACTTACTTAACCCAGCCCAAGTCTCCATGTGGACAGGTTCCTTGACTGACCCAGACATGGCCTCTGGTTCTGCCCCTCTAAACCATGGTGTCTCAGCTCCTTCACCTGCCTGTGCATGCAATGACTTGTGTTGTGGAGGCCCCCAGAAGTGACTTCTCCCCTGTCAAACATGCCCTCAGTCACTCCCACTCCAACATGTCTCCAGTCCCTCTTTCCTGGGCGATCTGCAGGCTCCTTGCCTGGGAGCTGGGTTGGCATGTTGCAGCCTGGCATTTCCTGCTTTCCCCATATATCCCAACAACAACAAAAAGAATAGGCAACTATCCTGGCACACCACTATAGTTAACACAAACTTGACATTAACCGGGCTCAGAATGCCTGCCAAATATTGGCTGCTTTTCTTCTAGCATTATGATACTTGCCTGGGTACAAGACAACCTAGGCAGTTGCCTACAGTTGGAGTTGAATTTGTGCTTTTTCCCCCCTTACTCATAAATCATAAAACAACAGAATGGGGCAGAATTTCTAGTTATTTAATTGGAACTTTTATACTTTTCACTCCTGCAACTATCTACACTAGCACTAGACTTGGATCTCTTCTTTACTGTATCCTATTATGGTACACACACACATACACACACATTTATATATACACATTTTACCATATGCAATATATGTCCTTTACCTATATTCTTTACTATATGCCTTTAACTAATTCTATTTAATTGAAAAAATTTTAAATATACTTTATAGAAGACATCGAATTTCAGTTAGTTTAAATGAGATTATGTTGTTTCCATTACATATAAAAATTAGAGAATTGAGAAATATATAGTGGTATCCCCAGGCAGGATAGAGCATGGTCCAGATGAGGCAGAACTCAGAGGACAGAATGCACTGAGCTGGAGAGACAATCAACTGGTGCTTGAGAAGGAGACACCCAGGCCCTGGTAATGGGGTGTGTAGAGGAGGAACCAAAGGGATAATTGAGCCGCTGAGTCTGTGGAAAACAATCCCAGGAGCCAGGAGATATGCAAAAGTGGTTCTGAATAACTAAACCGGAACGCTCTTTAACCCCTGATGGACATCAACGCCTTTGGTAAGGGAAAGCCAGAAATATTAACTTGAATATCTGATTCTGAGTGGGGGAAATGAAAAGAAAATCTCTAAAGGAGTTGATGTTGCTTGTAATCCTTGTAGAGTTACTCTGCTATGTAGGCATGGCCAGCAGAGGCCTTCTTGTCTGATTGGCTGTTGGCAAGTCATGAGGCTAGCTTTATGAAATCCTATGGGAGCTAGGGAGTTCTTTCTGATTCAACAGTTACAACTTTTCCCTTACTGACTTTTGCTAGACACTAGAGATACAGACTGAAACTAATGAAAATACAAACACATATGGCAACAAGCAATAACAGTATAACTGTAGAGGAATCCAGATGCTCGCCAAACCCAAGTTTATAAGAATATCCTAACAATGGCATCCTAGGTACTCAGATCCCATTTTGTAGTCTTTGAGAATTTTAGAACCAAAAGTAAGGATCAAATGTATAATGCCAACAGTTGATGATATAAACCTATTATTACTTGGTACATTTTTCTTCATAGCAAAGAACTAATGGTTGTAGGGATTAGATTTTATTTTGGGCCTGTAGTGGTTGAAACAGAGCCTTAGAAACTCACTATCACCTGCTTGAATGCTGAAATTTGCCCTCCAAAGGAAATCAGCTTAACATTTTCCTTCAAATATACTAAACCTTATTTCTAATAGTGTCAAATCACACAGACCTAGACTCATAACACTTTCTTAGCTCTGGTCTTTGGAGTTTGCTTCTGTGAGCGTCCACTTGGTTTCAGGCTCTTAGGGGTACATGATGATGCCATTTATAGAACCAAGTGAATGGGTTGCTCAGCTTGGGGAGCCTCTGAAGTACAAGGTGCCTGCAGACCCCAATCACACTGACTGGATTCATTACCTGTTATCTTCTTTCTTCCTGTACACAAACAAGGACTTGGAGGTTATAGTCAGTGTATGGTAATTTAGTGGAGGGCAGGTGGCCAGAATTAGTACTTTTTAAGCTAGGTCTTAGGCCTGGGCTTATCCCACTCAGCCACATTGATTTATCAAGCTTAAATGGTAGGATTTCAACAATGGAACAGGCTATTGTGAAACATATTTCTAGACAGGGACATTGGCTTCTTTTCCCTATTGCTGTCTAAATCAAATCATAACATCCCAATCTCAAGACTGCCCTTCCCCCTACCCCATTCCAGTGTACCTTTCCACTGTGATCTCATCACTGACATCATGTGCCCTATTGCTGGCTCAGGAGAAGAGTGGCTGTCCCCTCTGTGGGACCAGGTGGCCTCAGGGCTACACTGGGAAGTGGCATCCACAGGACATCACTGAATGACAGGACATCACTGGATCCTTACTAGTGCCTGCACCCAGTTGTGCTCAGTGCCACATCTAGGCTTCTGCAATTCTGTGAACCACTGTGTCTTCAGGTGGCCCTGCATTCTGTTCTCAAGGAAATATGGCATGGGCTAGGGAAGAAGCAGGGGACAGTCAACTGGTGTCCAGTCGGGAACCATCACCATGCATCGTCAGAGTGTCTGTCAAGACCCCAAAGGACTGCCAAGAATTTATGTTGGCAGAAAATAGCAGTGTCTACCACTTTAAGAAGGAAATCTCCAAACGCATTCATTGTGACACTGATCGACTGGCACTCATCTTCAATGGAAAGATACTCCGTGATCAAGATATATTGAGCCAGCGTGGTATCCATGATGGCGCTACAGTCCACTTGGTGGTGAGGACCCATTCAAAAGGGTTAGCTGGTTCAAGAACTCTGTCACGTCCCACAGGTCCCACCCATCGTTCTGAACCATCAGCTTCTGAGGGTGCTGGCACGCTAGCTATGATGGGTCAGCTGGCCCGAAGTTCACCTGGTCTAGCTGACTTATTTGGCCAGCTGACTCAACTTCTGACGGCTACACCTGAGTCTGCAGTACACTTCTTGGAAGACCCTCTAGTTCAAAGATTGGCAACTGAGAAACCAGTCAATGTCAGTCATGTTCCAGAATCTTCAAAGCCTAAACAGAAACCTGAGTCAGCTTTTAAGCGTTTGGAAACCTTGCAGAACCCAGCTCAGAAACAGCCACTCCTCCAAGCAGACAGGCAGAAGCTAGAGGCTTTGAAGGTAGTGCCTGGGGGTGACAATGCCTTACGTCCAACCTGCTCTGATGTCCAGCAGTTCATGATCTCAACACTGGCCTTATTGGCTGCTTCCAAGGGCCATAGCCTGGGTTTAGAATCTTGCAGAGGGGAACTCAATACTCAGAACAGCGCTGACACCAACACAACTATCCCCACTACCTCTGCACATGCCAGGCCATTGCCGCGAGAAGTCAGTGCAAGAGTGGACACCCAGGGTATCAGGTGCATGACCTCAAATCAGACCAATGCAGGGTGCATGGCTGGTATGCAGGGCTTATCTTCAAGTCAGGATGCTCCCTCCCAGGAGAGTGAGCATATGGAGAAAGTCACTCCAACCAGTCCGCCGAAATTCTCACCCTCTGCTTTGTGTCAAATCTTGCATGTCTTGCAACAAAATCCAGCTTTGTTACACCAACCAGCAACTGGTATCCCTCTGAGACATCATATGCCACTACTTCCCATCCTCACCAACCCTCGAGCACTGCAGGCATTGATGCAAATAGAACATGGCTTACAGACACTATCCAGGGAGGTACCTGGTCTGGCACCAATCTTATGGGATCCAGCTAGACTATGGGACCTCGCTAGACCACGGGGTGCTAAAGGCATCCCTGAAATTAGGATTGGAAGGCAAGGTTATAGAGAAGACCCTGTGCAACCCACCTTGGTCATTCTTCATCTCCTGCGTGCACTGGCCAATTCTTATTCCCAGGCTATCCAATCTTCACTTTCTTCTTCCTTGCTCACTGAAGGTCTCTATCTGCAAGAACTAGAGCAGTTGAAGGCCCTGGGTTTTGCTAACCATGATGCCAACCTTCAGGCCCTGATGGCCACAGGTGGAGACATCTATGCTGCCATTGAGAAGCTGTCGGGGAGTCCTACAGGCCTAACTCATTAAAACTGATCTTCAAATTGCACCACTCTGCAGAGAGGAAGGAAAAGGAAGGGTAAGGGAAGAGAATTAGCTTATTTTGGGAATTCTTCCTACATAGATCATGTGCATATTTGGACAACCACAGTGTCACTGCCCAAGCTGTTCTACATTAAAGATTGCTTGGATCTTGTGTGTGATGTCAATTTTGGATGGATAAGCAAATGGAATGCTACTTGGAGAGAGACTGATCATGTTATATGGTTTTGGGAATGGATTTCACCCATTCCTATGCCCCTAACATCAAAAGTTTCTACAATTTTAATTACAAGTTACAGAAATACTTTTTGCCTTTTATATTTTGTGTTCAATTAACAACACAGTCCCCCATCAATATTATAACCAACACCATTAATCTCAATCACAACTTCAGAGCAACTTTTGGGAATTCCCTAAGTACCCATGAAAGCAATTTTGTTCATGTTTTTATGTCTGTAGGTTCTGTTTTGGAAAGGATGTTCAACTTCTCTCTCTCATCAATGGCTTTTCAACACTTCATGTGCCAGGATCCTGATCTATGACACTAGACACTACTTTTCTGAAGCACCATTCTCTCCTATGCAGTTTTTTTTTAAATTTTGCAAAATGCTCAATTATTTTACCCATAAAGTATAATATCTTCTTTTGTCTGAATTTTTTGGGAGTTTTTCCCATTCTAGTCCTAACATTTCATCATCATCTGCAGGCAGGCATTGCCCCAAGTAAATTTTATGAAAATATTCTCCTTTCTTGTATTTCTGAAATTGTCTACAAAATTTTACCTAAAGTCTTCTGTTTTTAAAATTTGCTTCATGTACTCTCTTGTTATAGAGTGTTATGGCCTGAAGTATATTACATAATTTAAAAAAAATTACTTGATTTAATTGAAAGAGTTAATGGAGATAGATAGTTCTTCCATCTGCTGGCTTACTCACCCAGTGGCTGTAATAGCCAGGCTGGTGCACACTGAAGCTAAGTGCTAGGAAATCCATTTTTGTCTCCTTTGGGCAGAGGTCTGAGCACTTGCACTATTTTAAAAAGGTCTTCTGGGTTGCATTAAACAACTTGGAACAGAGTAGCTAGAATTCAAATTGAGCTGGATTGAACAGAGTAGCTAGAATTCAAATCAACACATTTCAACTGGGATGCCAACCATCCCAGGCAACAGTTTAATCGACTGTACCATAATAAAGGCATCAATAATACAAAGTCTTTATGTGTCTCAGAGAACTTGGCTATTTTCATGGTCATGTCTCTAGCTGTTCTGTATTCATGGTTCTTAAATCTTTTTATACTCCCCTGGTCTTCTCTTGGGTGTCCTAACAGAATCTGATTCAGAATGTTAAAATACATTTCAGTATCTTTCCCCTGTCCTGTTTCTCTTCTAAATTTTTTGTCCTGTATGTCTCAGTAAAAGTTGGCAATAGTTTTTCCAACACACTCAGGAACCACTCTGGCAAACCTCTAACTGATCAGTTATATGACTTATTGTGATCCATGCACCAGGAATATGGGGACTCACTATGATCATATAGTGGGATGAGAAAAGAAGGAAAATGAGGGAGGGGTGGGCAAAATCATTTAGGAATAAGCTAAGAATTTCGCATTCTCAGAGATGAGTTGAGTCTCATTTCTTTCCAGGGCAGGGTGGTGGGTAGAGAAGACCATGAAATCTGTAGAGATGTGTTAATTGTGCTTTGATGTCCCATGAGCCTAGGGACCTGAAGGTTGTGGAGGTCAGGGACTGAGGGTCAAATTTCTCTGGGACTTCAATTCTCTGTGATGAGTCTAAAATATACATTATTATTGATTTGCCTACAGCGTCAGGCTTTTGATCATGGAGATCTATGTTTTGTCCCAGGTAGGAGTGAGATTCCCTGTGCTAGAATCAGGGATAATAGGAAGTGCAGAATTCTGAACCCCTATAAGTGTGCTTCATGACTTTATTATGTAGACCCTGTCGGCCAAAATTTTGAGTGGGATGGGAGACATCTTCGGGATTATTGTTGATGTTTTTACTGAGCGCCACACTCAGTATACTCTGTTTGAAAACAGCCTACAGACATCCTCAAATCACCCCTCACCCCTCCTCTAAGACTGAGTTTTAACATGATGTTAAAAGAGCCCAAAACACAAATTTAAGAAACAGCAATTGTTGGAAGAGCTGCAGACTCTTATCAACAGTGAGTATAGGCTCGTGTACATGAGGTTGCCCTACAACTGAGCTTGGAGATCTCCGTCTCCGGATGCTGAAGCTTCACTCCCTGTTTCACTTGTGGAAGTTAGGATGATTTTTACTCTAATTGCTGCCCCCCCAGGGGGGGAACCTTTCCCTTAACTCTATTCTGATCCATTTGAACAACCTCAATATAGCAAACAAGAGATAAATTACTGAATATCTGCTGCATGTGTTAGATATTATGCAAGTTTTATAGTGTTATTACTGATCACAATACACCTTTAATTTATTCATTAATTCAACAAAGAACATACAGCAATAGATTTCATAACGTTTTACATATTTATTGAAATTTGCTATGGCAAATTTTAAGAATGATAGATATAAATAAACACTGTGATTGTTTTCTATCATGTAGATATAATAAAATAAAGCTTATTTTCATAAATTTAAGGATTATTAGTACTAATCCATATTGAGTGCTTGCTTTGTTTTAAACTATGATTGTGTGTGCTCAGTGGGAAACTCTTAGTTTATGCTGCTATTAGACAAGGAAACCAAGAGTCAAGCCCACAGTTATGAGGATCCAAACCTCATACTCATCCTTCTTTAGGATGCTGGATAATTGCTGACACAGTATCCATACCAGTGGAATGGCTTCAGATTATTAGTCTCTCTGAATCACTTTGAAAATTTTGTAACTCTTTGAAAATACAAGTAACAGCAACCATTTTTTGAGTTTTTAAAAATATTTATTTTGAATTTTGAATTTTATGGTACAATTCTGTAGAGTCTGGGATTCTCCTCCTTCGCCAACAATTCCCACCCCCAACTGATTTTCCCCATATTGTTACAATAGTATAGTTCTTCATAAGGAGTTATAATCCCATCAGTCTGTTATTTAAGTGTGTCCAGACATTATTGGTACAGACAGTGTCAGACAGTCCAGCCAACAGTTTCATTGGGAGTCCATCTTTGATTTGGAAGTAGAGATGCATGTAGCATCGTGTCTTCATATCTGGGTATGGTAGTCTCTATTACTCCATCATTATACCTTCCGATGTGCATGATGGTTTCCTTTAGAACATATGGTATTTGTCTTTTTGGGATTGACTTATTTCACTGAACATAATGGTCTCTAGTTGAGGCCATCTAGTACAGCAACCATTTTTTAACGGAGGGAGACTGATGGACATAGGGGTGCTTTTTCTAGCTGAGATTATGAAATCGTTGGAAGGACTATTAATAAAAGAATTGCAACTATGAAATAGCTCTCTTGAATCTTTTATGAGACAATTTTCTGGTTAAAAGAAAAAGACCCTTAAAACAGAGAATGAGAAGAAGGAGAGAATACAATTATATTAAACATTAATCATATCTCAAGTGCTCTTAGTTCATATAGTTATGACAACTCTGAATTCTGAGTTAATCTAAAAAAATCTTAGAAAATAACTAATAATGTTTAGAGAGGCCACATAACTTTCCAATCATATATTTACTGAGCACATGCCAGGTGTTGTCTCATGTTCTCAACGTTTATTAACTTAATGTTAATCACAATGTTAGCTGTTAGAGATTACCATGACCCCAAATTAATAGTTTGCCAAACTGAAACTGAAACATTTAGTCTCTTGATCAAGGTTACAATGCCAGTAAATGGAGGTGTCAGGGTTCAAACAGTCTGATTTTACATTCTGTGTTCTTAACAGCTAATCAAAATAAAGGGATTCAGATTTAAGGTAACTGCAAACATTCTTTTCTACTTGGATTCATGAGAAGATTCCCACCTTGAATCTCATTCTCTATTCACGTCTGGAAACTGGCTTTGTTCTCAGAGTAGTTGCATCTACTTTTCAGACAAGAGTGAAAATACTAACACCTGTCCAGACTATTCAGAGTTCCTTACAGAGCCTTGGGGGAAGGGTATGTTCCAGAGCATCACAGACTTATTCAGTTCTATAGGCTCTCCTCCAGTTCAAATCCTTCTACCATGTAAACCCATTTCTTCTATATTAGAGGTTTTTGCTCATGCCAGTATATCTAGACAATTGTGATATCCCCATTTTTTTTTTTAAATCTTCAGCTTATACTTGGAGTTTATGTCGACATCTTCCTCATGTGAAGCAGTTTTGAAAGTCGACTCTGAATCTCCTTTGTTCTAGCTCCATAGATAATAGGATTGAGAACGGGAGGCACCAGCACATAGAGGTTTGCCAGAAAGATGTGCACATGCTTGGGAACTCGATTGTGACCAAAACGGTGAGTGAGGAAGGAGAAGAAGGCAGGGATGTAGAACACCAGGATGACACTCAGGTGTGAACCACAGGTACTCAGAGCCTTGTGCTGGGCATCCTGGGATGGGAGACGGAACACAGCACGGAGGATAAAACCATAGGAGATGGCAATGAGTATAGAATCCAGACCCATGGCCAGCAGAGCCACAGTCAATCCATAGACAATATTGACAGTGATGTTAGCACATGCCAGTCGGGCAATGCCCATATGTTCACAGTATGTGTGTGCCATGACATGGTGCTTACAGTAGGGCAATCTCCTCAGCAAGAAGATAAAGGGAAAGACAATAGCCACACTGCGGAATATTCCAATGCTGCTGATTCTTCCTATAACTGTATGGTTGAGAATTGTCGTGTATCTCAGTGGGTTGCAGATAGCCACATATCGATCAAAGGCCATGGCAAGAAGAACAGAGGACTCCAGAGCATAAATAGAATGGACACAAAACATCTGGGCCAGGCATCCACTGAAGGAGATCTCACCAGCACGCAGCCACAAAATGGCCAGCATCTTGGGCACAGTGGTAGAGCTGAGAGCCAGGTCGGTGAGTGACAGAAGGCAAAGGAAGAGATACATGGGTGCATGAAGAGCTCTGTCGGTCATAATGACGAGGATGAGCGTGGCATTCCCAATCAGTGCTGTGAGATACATAGCACAAAAGGGGATGGCAATCCAGATGTGGAAGGACTCCAGCCCTGGAATCCCTGTCAGGAAGATAGTGGCTGGGAGGTTATTGCCGCTGGTGTTGGAATCAGACATCCTTGTTGGCAGAGGAAGAGCTCTATCCAAAGTATCTTTTTTCCTATAAAATCAGGTGGTTGCTTCACATAAGATGATGAACTTTCTGCAAAACAATTTATTTTAGAAGGAAAAGAATATTCTTTATTACTTGCTTGAGACTTTATACAGATGGTACCACATCTTCAGAACTCTGAAACACTTTAAAAACCCTCTGTTCTTTCCTATACTATTCAACAATCATGTTTTGGGTTCTGCATACAAAGCACCAAGTTGAGTGCTCATTCATGTGTCTGAGTTGACCCTTATAGGCAACCTGTTGCGTAGTATATCCCCTTCTGAGGATGTTTCTTGTGCTTCATAAATTTTTCGCTATATCGTTAGAGAAACATTTGTTTTCTTCCTTTTTCCTAATTTCCAGGGAATGTCCCTCTGCCTGTGACAGAGAGATCTTGCCCTACTAGTCTTGTTGTCAGTGGCCTTTTTAAAGCATTTTTCTTCTTCTAGCTTATAAAATCCTATTGGTAACCACCATGACCTTCACATCACACATGAGTATGTGTGTACCTAGACATCTTGATCAATCTTCACTGAAAACTCAATTCTGACAACCCTTACTAACATACTTGCTTTTTAACTTTAAAATGTAGGGCACACTTCTTCTCTTGTGTTTGTAGTGTTAACTTCCTAGACATAAGCCAAATAAATTTTTTTAAAAAGGATTTATGGGCCTGGCATGGTAGCCTAGTGGCTAAAGTCTTCACCTTGCTTTCACTGAGGTTTCATATGGGTACCGGTTCATGTCTCAGCTATTCCACTTTCCTTCCAGCTCCCTGCTTGTAGTCTAAGAAGTAGAGGATGATCCAAAGCCTTGGGACCCTGCTTCCATGTGGGAAACCTGGAAGAAGCTTCTGGCTCTTGGGTTCAGGTTGGCTCAGTTCACTTGGGGAGTGAATCAGCAAACAAAAGATCTCTCTCTCTTTCTGTCTTGCCTTCTCTCCATAAATCTTTGCAATAAAAATAAATAAATCTTTAGAAAATGTATATATTTGAAGACGAAG
The DNA here is from genome assembly GCF_030435755.1 of Ochotona princeps. NCBI lineage: Eukaryota > Metazoa > Chordata > Mammalia > Lagomorpha > Ochotonidae > Ochotona > Ochotona princeps. Next base: position 50,351,179 of record NC_080835.1, read on the forward strand.
ATAGAGGGAGAGGAAGAGATCAGAGATTCCCTATTCATTGGTTCATTGACAAAATGCTCTCAATGACTGGAGCTAGTCTCTGAAGGCAGGAGCTTGATTTAGGTGTCCCGCATGGGTCCAGAGACCCAAGCACTTAGGCTACTCTCTGCTGCTTTTCCAGCACATTAGCTAGGAGCTGGATGGGAGGTGGAGCAACCAGGATTTGAACCTCTGCCCACATAGGAACCAGTGGTTTAGGAAGCAAGTTTACTTCCTCCTCCATAGTGCTGACCTGAAATTGTTTCTTCTTATAATTCATCTGAAGCGTCTAAAGGTGAGGTAAACTGAATATGTTTATATTAAGTAATTGATTTTTTATAGTGTTAGAAATGATTGAAAGAAAACAACGCGAACTCATTAGATGAAAGGAATCAAACTGGAGGATCAATACATATGTCTTTTTGTATTTTTATCATTACTATTATTTTCCATGATATGGTATAGGGATTCCCCTCTCCCAACTCCCCCTTTTCCCTCACCATCTCTTCACATCATTTCCCTCCTCAGTGTTACAACAGTGTACTCTTTCAGCAACAGTCACAAGTTCAAAATTCTGCTGTTTAACTGTATCATGGCATTGTAGGTATTGGCAATTGTGGAAAATCTATTATCATATTATCAAGGAATATTAAACAGTTTTATTGAGAGGGCTCCTTTTATTTGGAAGTAGAGATGCATTCTGCAACATATCTTCACTTCCAGATATGCTCGTCTCCTTTACAGAGTTCACCTGTGAGAATATATGCACAATGTTTAGCTATATATCTATTTGGTTTGTGTTTTGCAAGAATGTTTCCTAATATCAGAGAGAATGTGTGATATTTGTTCTTTTGGGATTGGCTTTATACATGTTTGATTAGTTGGTTGTTTTTCAAAGTACCAAGAAAAATGAGTTGCTCCCACGAATGGTTGCTGGAGCAATCTGATATCTACAATGTACCAAAAAGAAGTTGGGGATCTATACTATATATAAAAATTAAGTTGAAGTAGATTGAACTAGATATGAGAGAGTAAAAAGGTAATCCATACTAATCCTGATTATGGTATATTTTTCCAGTTGTCTCATTAGTTTGGGGAGATACGTGCTCTGCATTTTCCTCTGGTAACCCTACTCCTTGGTAGATACAGGAATTAGGAAATCCACTTGAGAAAGGAGAAAGAAGTGCATTTAAACTGTTTGTGGATCATATTTTGAGTGAAAAACAAATCAATCATTTACAAGTTACGTGATATCAAGCCATAATCAGACCTCAGCTTCCTCATCTTTAAAGCAGAGCTATCTTAAACACTCTTTGCTTAGACTAACAGGTGGTGAGAAGAGAATACCATAAATGCTGCTTTCCTTTCATTCACCTTCACTGATGGGGATGGTGAGCATGCTCAGGCACAGGTTCTTGGGGCCAGAAAGTGCTTTTGGATTTCACCAAGAGAAAGTAGGACAAGGACCACTTGGTTTTTCCATACTTTTTCATTTCATTTCGGTGTCTAACCCAAAACTCTCTGCTTGTTCTTCATCCTGATGCCCTTTAGCTGACATTTAAAAATGGATTTAATGGAAGTAGAGAGTACAGCACAAGTCAGCAGAGGTTGGGCTGGGGAGGCAGTAGAGGATACAGAAAAGGACGGCCACAGATATCAGGAGAAACAGGTTCTATTGTTCCACATGGCACTATAGGACAACTAAATTTTAAAGTAGCAACAGAACATCTACAAGTAACTTTTTTTCAGGGACACAGTCAATAAGCTAGTTCCTCTTCTTCCAGTGTGTAGAAATACTTAGATGTTAGAGCTGAAGGTCTTGGTTATTGATTCTTTGCTAAGTACTCAACCATTTGATCTATTTTTCACTGCTTTCACTTACTTGGTTTGATAGTATTGTTATCATACCAAAAGAATGAGGAGTTAGAACTAATTTGATTTATGACTTATTGTATATATACATATCTACACATATATCAGATTTTGATTGAGAAATAAGTGACAATTTTAACTGACAGTATTGACATATTAATACCAACCATCTATATTGTTCATTCTATTCCTGTGTTTTCTGAACTAATATATCCCTTATTCCAAGTCATGGTGTAGTTGGGCACTGGAAAAACCGCAGCCCTCAGGTATGGGAGTTCTTCCATGTACTGTCTGTGGCTGCCTTCTCCCTGTAAAGCCAGAGGCGATCAGTGAACCCTAAGGGTCCACAACTCTCTGACAAAAAGCTCCCCAATCTAGCTCATGAACATATTGGAAAAAATAGATCATACCACTTATATTTTAACATGTTAGTATTGATCTTGGTATTATGTCAGTAGGATAAATTTCAGTGAAGGCTGGATTGCTTTACTTTAAATACTTTTTTTTAGATATCTGCAAAAATTATCTTTTTGGGAAACTTTTACATTGGATTTAATATTATTAATAGTCCACCATCTCACCATTTGGATTTTGTTTTACAAAATAGGACTAAATATTTTATCAATCAGATATGTTTGAACATAACACACATGTGCTTTAACTAAAAGCACATTGAGGTAAAAAATACTGCAAAATTTAATGTTGTTCATGTTTATATTAGATGTTTTCATATATGTTTTTTTCCTTCTGAGGACCCACATTACTTGTGGGTTTAAGATGAAAGTTGAGATTGACAGCAATGAACTGTTAGTGCATTTTGTAAAAAAGAACTTACCTGTGTGGGAGACATGAATTTGCAGGTGGAACAGACTGAGATAGGAACTCTGGGTAAAGGAGTGTTGTCTGAGTGTGAAACTCTGTGGCAGAGAGTGTAAGAGTTATTTCTCCACCTGTTCAGCTACATGTGGTATGGAAGCGGTGAAGGTCTGTATGTCTGATGTGCGTTGAAAAGTCCTTTCTCAGTTTTCTGGAGACACTGATTGTCTTCTCCCAGCACTGTATTCCAACTCCCTTTGGTCAAAGGGCTTGGCAAGTGAGGTATTTATTGATGCTATTGTTGTTGCTCAGATGCAAAAACTCAATTGGCCACCTCTGGGGATTGATTTGTGGTGTATCTTTTCAGGGAGAGAAAAAACAGCAGTTGATAAATAAGCAAGGAAAAGTTTCCAGTGATTTTCTTTATTTAAGAAAGTAGTGATAAATTAGCCGGTGTATATATTTTATACTCTATTCTAATCTCAAGTTGTCTTTTCTTTCCTTGTCTCTTTCATCTCCTTTCTCACTTCAGTAAGTCTCACTGAGACTCAAAATTACCAGCTCATGTGGGGAGTGGAGAAATATTTATGTGAACAGAACATAATATAGTGATGGTGTTCATGTACTTGTATCACTGTATTGTCAGGCTTTATTCTGAAAATGTATTGAGATAAAATATTAATAATTCTGTCATGTTATCAGCAGATTATTAAGCAAACAGAGGATCCTATGAGTACAGCTCACTAACTCTAACTTGCATGCCACGAAAGCAGTTTTGTTAAGGAATGGCATCAATGCTGTACATATCCCTTCATATCAAGTGAAATTGGTTATCCATCAAGTCCTTGCACCAAGATTTATTTGCATCATAAAATACCTTCCAGGATTAATTTTCCTTAGCTTTAGAGTACTATGCTTACTTCACTTACATTTTCCTTCCAAATTGAATGCAATAGCTTTTATATTTCTGTATTTTCCTAAAAGATTTTTCAAATATCATATGTACCAAGTTTTCCACATCTGAAAAATTACCAGTAAAAGTTTAAGCAGTAGAAAAGGGTACAATTCCGAATGCAGGTATTTAAAAATAAAGCCTTCACATCATGCTCTAAGAGTGTTCTATGGGAGCTTTCTACTCTAGGAATGATCCATTTAAGACTACACGAATAGGGCTTAGTATTGCAGCATAGCAGCCAAAGCCATAGTGTGTATGCTCCCATTCATTGTTAGGATCCCTGGAATCCAGTTCCATCTCTGATTCTGATTGAGCTTTCTTCTGATGCATACCCTGGGAGGCAGCAGGTGATGGCTCATGAAATGCGTGTATAGTATGCACTGGGCGTTCCTGGCTCCTGGCTTCAGCGTGGTCAGCCCCTGGTTATGGTGGGCATTTAGAGAACAAAGTAGCAAATGGAAGATCTCTTTCTGTGACTCTATCAAGCTACCTTTCAAATAAATAAATACTGAAAAAGAAACCATGAATGGGTATCTCTTCCAGAAATTTCACATTATTGTTTCATCTCTTTGAAACTGATCCATTATCTTACATGTTTATTTTTTGCTTAAATATCTTGTTATGATCACTCCTAATATATATGTGAATTGAAATTATTTATTTTCTTCCTTATTAGAGAATCCAAATGATAAAATGTGTTATTATTACAACCATTACAGAGATATATGAGTAATATCAGCATGAAAATGGTCTTTAAGATATTTATTTGAAAGGCAGAATTACAGAGAGAATGAGAGACACCGTGAGAGGAAACTTTCATCTGCTGGTTCAGGTCCCAAATGGTGGCAAGGGCTGGGTTAGGCCAGGCCAATGCCAGGAAATTGAAAATTCATCCAGGTATCCTACATGAATAAGAATCAATCTTCAGAAATGTAGAAATTAAATGATGGCTTGTATCAACCCAAAAATATTTTGTAGTCTTTCTATGTGGGTAGCCACAACCCATGTAATGAAACTATCATCTTCCATCTTCCAGGGTACATTTTAGTAGGAACCTGTAATGGATCCCCCCCGGGCACTCTGATATAGTAAGTGGACATCTCAAGCACCATCTTTTTTTTCCCAAAGATTTATTTATTTTTATTGCAAAGTCAGATATACAGAGAGAAGGAGAGACATAAAGGAAGATCTTCTGTCCCATGATTCACTCCCCAAGTAGCTGCAACAGCTGGAGCTGCGCCAATCTGAAGCCAGGAGCCTCGAGCTTCTTCCAGGCCTCCCATGCGGGTGCAGGTCCCAAGGCTTTGGGCCATCATCAACTGCTTTCCCTGGCCATAAACAGGGAGCTGGATTGGAAGTGGAGCTGCCAGGATTAGAACCAGCGCCCATATGGGATCCCAGCGTGTTCAAGGCGAGGACTTTAGCTACTAGGCCACCACATAAGGCGCTTAAGCAACATCTTTACCCTCTGTGATAAATGGTTAGCTCACAGAGAAATGATTATGAATTTCAAGAACGAGGCATCAGAGCATTGAAACAAAGCTCTTCCATCCATTGTTCATGGTGATTTCACCTAGGATTCATTATCTTGAAGGAATTAAACAGTGGGAGCAGACCCCTATCTAAATTTCCTTTATATTTCTGACATGACATTCACAGAAGCAGTACACAATATTTTAACATTCATGCATAATTGAGAGCAAACCTAGTTTGAAAGGAAGGGAAATACATTATTTAATGGAACGGACAAGATTTTCTCATTTTTCTTCAGTGTATGTATTCAAAATCAATGTTAATGCAATGAATAACACAATGGGATTTGCCTTCAGTTACTAACATCTAAAAAATCTAATGTGTTTGAATACTTGTTTTTGTAAAAATAACCTAGATAAGTGTGAAAAGAATTTGTCAGTTTTCAATAATTTTTGTGGATATTTGAGAAAAAATTATGAATCTACATTACTTTTAGAGTTATCTTTTTGCTTTCCCACCAAGTAATGTCTATAGAAGGAGAGATACTCATGATGATCTCAATAAACAGATGGAAGAAAACATTTGAGAAAATTTACCATTTTATTACAAGCAACTTAGGATAGAAGGATATTTTCTCAATTTGATAAACGATTCTAATAGAGCAAAGCACATAAGTTGCTAAAATCAGGAGCAGGACTGATGCCTCCACTGCATTTTAGTTAACAACACACTAGAAATTCCACTTAGTTAACAAATGCAGAAAAGAAACAAAAGTTATCTAGAAATAGAATTGTGCACAATATGTTTCTTTGGTATGATTTTGTATATGCAAAATGCTTAGCAAAATGATCACACGCTTGTGGGCAATCACCCCAGACCCATGACTTGCTACCTGGTGGACACGGTTCAGAGCTTGCTTGCCCATGGCCCAAGGCACAACTCCAGGCCTACACGTGGAGTGTGATCTCCGACATGGCTAGAAGGTCAAGAGGAATGCACGCGGAACATGAGCGGAAGGGCAAGGGAGATAGATGTGTTGTACAGCCAATGACAGTGTCTTTGGTGGGCCAGGTTGAGGGGATTGGGAGTGGGGGGCAAGGGGGGCATGCCAGAAGACACCCTCCTGCCCTCCCCTTCAGTAACCTTTATAACCCTGGGATCTGTATTGAATGAAACGACATTCTCCACCAGCTTGTCTCTGGTGTACAGGTGTTCGTTGTCTCCCCCTCAGTGACCTCAGGGCCTCCTATCAGGATTAAGCCCTGAGACACACTATTCAAACTTCATGAAGAAGTTCTGCATGTTTCATTATGCCACAAGAAAGCCAACTGTGCAAATGAAAAATCAAAAATAAATTAGTTATAATATCAAAAGTAAGAAAGTATTTTAGAATAGGTATTGTAAAACATGGACCAGATCTATACACTGAACACTGCAAGACATCATTGGAAGAAACTAAATCCAAATAAACAGAAATGCATACCATATTTCTGGATTCTGGAACTTAATACATTTAAAGTGATTATTCTCTCCATAGTTATACATCTTAAACTCAAAGCTAATACATGAAATTTTAACTTATGTGTTTGCTGAAATTGAGAAATTATTCCTAGGATTCATGTGGAACATCAAAATGCCTTAGAATAACCCAACATCTTGCAAAAGAAAAGGAAACTCAGAGAATTCAGTTGTTTATTTAATAACAATATTAACATACAATAATCAAGATGATGTGCTACTGACATAAAGATAGACATCAAAAAAAGGGAATAAAATTCAGAGTTCAAAGTAAATTCACACATACAGGATTGATTGTCAACAATGATGCAAAGACTATTTAATAAAGATAATATTTTCTTTTAAAAATTATGTATTTTCATCTGAGAGGCAGAGAGAAGGGTATATGTATTAGATTATATAGGAAAAATTTCAGAGGATCATGTAAATATTATAAGTTAAAAACTCAACTTCTTAAGCTCAACTTCCTATTTTTGCTAAAGACAGACATTGATAAGCCCTGGGCCTGGATTGGACATACAGAGGAATGGATCCAATTTCTCACCCAGGTGTTAGCTGGTGGCTTTATGGGAAAGCCCAGAAGTTTGCTGTCAACTGAGGGAAGTTTATTTTAGCTTCTTCAATTACTTTTTCTCAAAACTTTCTCTGGTGATGTTTGTAGAGAAAGGTAAAGACAGAGATAATGTGTTAAGTAAGAAATAAGACACACAAAAAGAAAAGAACTTGTGTACTCAAAAATGCTAAATGAGTGAGTACAGTGTCTCTGTGCATACAGCTCCACCACTCAGCAGTAGTATAGTTTTGGCACAGTTTAACCTCTTGAACACTCAGATCCCTTCCCCTGAATGGGGTTGTTAGGTCAAAAAAGACAGTGCTAGGATCAAGAGAGTGCTTATGAAGTTCTTGACATGGTTCAGGAAGCACTGGAAATAGAGTAATATTGATATTACATTTCTAACTTCATGACCTTGGAAGCAAACCCTGGTTTTGGTCAACTGCAGAGCCTGCCTCTGATGATTCTCTGGAAACAGGTGTAGGACTTAGCTTGGGAAAGAAGCCCTGGGGCTGGAGGTCAGGAAGCCGGAGTCACATTTTTGTTTTATCATTAACTAACATGAGTCACCTCAGTGTTCAGACTTCTTAATTCCCAGAGAACCTAGGGCACACCCCTCCTAGAACCTTAGGAGCTGTAAAGACATAGTGTGGGGACAGATGCGCTCTACTCAGGTGGGAGGAGAGGGGGTGTTGCTTTGTTCTTTGCACAGAGGTCTGGACCACTCACAAGAGTAAGTAGCAAGAAGGCAAACACTAGGATTTCACTGTGGTCCCTCTGTGAGAAGTCTATTCCCAACAGGGTTTGGCTAGGGAATGTTTGGACTTAAAATAGCACCTCCACTGCTAAGAGCTTGAGGGATGGCACCTTTGAAATGTGATTTAAGGGTTGGGATCACTACAGCCTTAGCCTGACCTGAAGAAGGCACAGCCCTTTCTGCGGGAGCACCTAGGACAGGAGGTCGTTGCTTTTTCTCTCCGAGGTTTGTTTGGTTTTGCTTATTCCATCCCCATATACAGGGTTCAAGTTTCTTCTCCCTAAATTTCCTTTTCTAGTCTTTCCTTCTTCCTCTTCAATTAGTCTTTCTCAGTTTCTGCACCATTTTTCTGACGTTTTAATCCTTTTTTTCTCTCCCCATTGTTATATTTCCTCCTTTATTCTGTTCCTTCCCTGACGTTTTAAAGGTCAGTTCTTTCTTTAACCTCTACCCGTAGGTTTTGCTTGGTGTGATCATTAAAAAAACATCTAAAAGGGAAGAGAGAGGATGCTATTGGTGAAATAGGGCACTCAGCTGTACTTAAATATGCCCAATTAGGACCGGAAGGAGGTACTACAACTGGCATTTTATAGCTGCAGGGTTTTGGTTAGGATAATTATATATATATATGTATATACAAATATTAATATTATATTTATTGTTTTTACCTAACACATAAAGACTGTACATATATTAAGGAGTACCATGTAATGAATACATGTATACAGTGTATAATGTCCAATTAGGGTAAATACATCTATCTGACTTTTTACATATTTATCATTTTCTTACGTAAAATATTCAGAATATTGTATTCTAGTTATAAAGAGATTCATAAAAATGTACCCTGTGCTGTGTGTCCAATGGGACATGTGGCATGATGGAATGAGACTCAGGGTGGGTTATTCTAGAGGTTGCTGAGCTTGAGGTAATCTCCTCAAAGATCTTCAATGTCCAAATTTTGTGAAGCATTAAAGGAAACTCATTACACTGCATTGGTTTACTAGGGTTTATCTGGTTCACTCTCCTGATCTTCAAACACAGCATTGCTGCACAGAAAATCCATTCTTGTCAGGTTTTCCAACTTTGTCTCAGAATTTACATTCTGGTGGAGAATTTCTACTTGATACCTAATTTGACTCCTCATTGAAATCAAACTTGGATCATATCAGAGAAAATTTTTTTCCTTCACAGGAATACAAAGTAATAAATAAAATGCTACAGTGACATAAATAGATAAAGTTTGGATAACTAGTCTCAAATTCAGGATTCATCCATGAAATGCAGAAGAGGATGTGATGTTTCAGTTAAGCAAATGGTAGGTGAATACACTTATCACAGCACACAAAGGTTCTTGGAAAAGTCACATCAATATTATCATAAAATATTTTTAGGGATAGCTCCTTCTCCAGATACCAGTTTCTGAAATTCATCAGAGCAAGAGAGCCAGGAGAAAGATGTAAAACGTATTTTGTTGCGGCCATCACATCTTCTCACATGGTTTCGGCTGAAGTAAGGTGCTTCTCATACTGCTGTGGAAGTTTGACGGTCTGTGAGCAAAGGAAAAAATAAAGGTCTGCTGTGGAAATCAAAGAATGGTAATTTTTTTTTTGTTGTTAACAATTCATGGGAAAAATAAGAGAGAGTCATTTCACTCCTATAATTTTTCTGCTTTAATTTGTTTGGATCTTTCTCATTTTGTTTTTGCTTTTGTCTGTAAAACAGTGTTTTAAGTGATAATACATCCTTGAAAATTATGTATTTGAGTTTTGTATAAACATATGATGTGTATTTTGCCAAAGAAAAAAGAATGTAAAATCAATTTGCCATTAAACACACTTTTAAACAGTAGCAGCAATAGAATCAACAATATATCTATAAAGGTTGCTAGTGGGCAGGTCTGTTTTAAGACCAAAAATGTCCCTCTTTCTCTCTGTCTCTTTTCTTATAAACATATCCACAGAGCATTTCTTAGTCTTATCTTAAAAGTAAGGGTGATAGAGAGGTTTATATATTTGCTTAATATCATTTAGGTATTTGGGAATGGCACTGGGACTCAAACATGGAACTATACTTTTCTGTGATGCTGCTTATGAACTACTGATTTTCCAGATTTTTTCACAAGACTTTTCAGTATTAAATGTGCAGTTTTGGACCACATAAGCTCCTCTAGATGAAAGTTGGATTATAAAGTTTAAATTCCAACCATGCCGCATGTGTATATGAAAACTGGAACCCTGGAGTAAGTGCTTTACTTTTCTTGAACACATGGTTTTTCAATTGTTGGACCTGGTATAGGATCATCTGTCACAATCAGTTAAGGCTCTGGGTAAGAATATGATATATAAAAATATGTGATGATAAGTACAGGACAGCCTCAAGAGGACTACAAGGAAATTGAACGAGCTAGGCATGAAAAAATTTTGATCTGTTTTGTTATCTGAAAGAGATGAAAGAATGAAATTTCTTTTTAACTGCATAGCATTTTCTAACTTCCTTATCACTTTCCCAGTGAAATTCAGGATAAAATTTATGTGTAATCACACTTTATAAAACTAAATTCTGCTTTCTTCTCCTAGAATGAGACAATGATGATGTAGTTTCTCCAAAGTTCTAACTGACTAATGACTGATGTCCCTGGCCTCTCATGGGCAACTTCAGGATCAATGGCTCTGATAGTCCCAGCTTTGTACTGACCGGGTTCCCAGGGATGGAGTTCCTGGAACCCTGGTTATCTCTCCCTCTTCTTCTCTTCTATGCCATCTCCATCGTGGGCAACGGCCTGATCCTGCTTATTGTCAAGGAGGAGCAAAGCCTGCACCAGCCCATGTACTACTTCTTGTCCCTGCTCTCAGTCAATGACTTGGGTGTGTCCCTCTCCACGTTGCCGACTGTCCTGGCTGCCCTGTGCTTCCGTGCTCGAGTGATCTCCTTTAATGCCTGCTTGGCTCAAATGTTTTTCATTCACCTCTTCTCTTGGACAGAATCTGGCATTCTTTTGGCCATGAGCTTCGATCGCTATGTGGCCATCTGTAACCCTCTGCGCTATGCTACAGTGCTCACCAACGTCCGCGTTGTAGCCATGGGCTTGAGTACTGTGCTCCGCAGTTTCGCTCTCATTGTGGTCTTCCCACTGCTGTTGCACAAACTGCCATTCTGCCACCCACAAAACATTCTGTCGCATGCCTACTGCCTTCACGTGGATATGATTAAATTGGCATGTACTGATGTTTCCCTCAACAGCCACTATGGGCTATCTGTTGTTTTGTTCACCTTTGGCCTGGACTCTGCCCTGATTCTCATTTCCTATGTCCTCATCCTGCGGTCAGTGTTAGCCATTGCTTCTCGAGAAGAACGCCTCAAGACACTCAACACATGTGTGTCACACATATCGGCTGTGCTTATCTTCTATGTGCCCATGGTCAGCGTTTCCATTGTACACCGCTTTGGAGCTGGCCTGCCCCATGCTGTTCATATCCTCATGTCCATTCTCTATCTCTTTGTGCCTCCCATGCTCAATCCCATCATCTACTCCATTAAGACAAAGGAGATCCGGCGCAGACTTCTCAAGATGCTCTTCAGAGTCAAGTTCTGACTCTGGCAGATCTAAACGCACTAGATGATCACTGGGGATGGAGAGCCAGACGCCAGAGTAAGCATAGGTGAATCTGGGGAAAGCTATTGTTACATTTCAAATTATAGAATCAATGGTCATTTATTTTAATCTACACTGAAGGACAAATGTGCAGATAGTAATGTTAGCCTGGTAGAACCATTCTGGATCTTATTGAGAAATTAGCTAAGTCGGCGTCCTCGTGGAAGCAAAAAGTGATCTCTTTTTACCTGCAGTGAACAGCAGAATGAGGGACTTGTGACTGTTGTACTAACATAGGGAAAATCAGTTGAGTGGGAGAGAGGAAATGGGGAGGGTGGCAGGAGAGATCCCCGAGCCTATGGAACTGTACCATGAAAAAATAAACAGGAGAATACTGAGCATCCCTTCTTGGTGGGATTATTGCTGAATGAACTGGAAAGCAACTGCAGTACATTTGGCAACATGATTATGGACCTGTACAACTAGCAAGAGGACAAATGTGCACAAAGCAGTGACCGTGGGCTGGGTGTTCATCATCACAGAGATGAAGTACAGTGTGACTGATTTCAGATGCTGCAAGAAGCGAGGACCTCTGTCATTGTGTTGTTGAAACAGTTGGGATATTTTATGATATGCAAGTAGACAGAATTAGAATTTGGGATTCCTGGGATAGTTTTTCCATGTTGGATGGAAAGCCTTAGATTCTTAACTCGCTGGCTCACCTCCATTAAACACAGCTTTTTGTCTATATCTCTTGTGACCTTTCCATTACTCTTTGTAACTATTTGGTTACTCTTGATAGAATCTGATATTTTTCAAAGTAGCTAGAATGCCGCTTTCTACTCCATCCATCCACGTAAGAATTATCAAGAGCTGTCTAATTATATAGCATCTATTGATAGCACAAATGAATAAATGAAAACCATATAGATAGAATAAATGAATTGATAAAATTAATGGATAGAATAAATGAAAAAAGGACATGAATGAATGGATAAAAGAAATAATGTGAACTGATTTGATTTCACTCCTTTCAGTTTTGTACCATGAAATATTTTATAACTTGTGTGTTGTGAGTAACCAACAAACCCTTCTAGGTATTAATTTCCTCACCTGAAAAATAAAACATCAAACTCTGTTTTATTTTCTTCATAGGTGTGTTTTGAGGAACAAAGTGTCCTAAAAATATTAAAACATTCATATGGAGATTGTTCACCCCTATCATTTCAATCAATAAAGACAAATGGAGATTATTTAGCATCATAGCAACACATGCATAAGCCACAGTCTAAAAGGTTATTTTGTCCATGTTTTCCTGTAACTTAAGTAGAACGGTTTAGCCATGTCAGTTTGGTTAGGTTCTCTCCTCATGTGTAGGGACCAGACTCATCTATCTTTATATTCTTTAGTTTCTAACACTAGGCCCCACACACTCATATATGTTGAGGAGTAAATTAAATGACTTAATCTCTCTCTTTGTCCCTCTCTCTGGCTCAGTAACTCTGACTTATAAACAAATAAAACTTAAAAAAACCCCTTTATATTTATATGAATGATCACATTTTCAACTGTTTAATTCTGAAATACACCAGGTGCATTTTGGAGCAGAGGGTTAAAATGCTGCTTTCAACACTGGCATACCATACTGGAAATGCTGATTCCAGTTCTTGCTGCTCTACCTCTGATCCAGCTTCCTGCCAATGTGTTTGGGAAGACAACAGAAGATAGCCAGGGACCTTGGTCCTCTGCTACCTCTTTGAGAAACTGTGGTGGAGTTCCTGGTTCCTATTTTCAGTGTGGCACAGGTTTGGTTGTTGAGCCCATTTTGGGAGTGAAGTAGATAGATTCTTTCTTTCTGTCACTCTGCCTTCAAAATAAGCAAATATTTAAGTAAGATAAATAAAATAGTGACTGTTTCAACTAAAGAATACCTTAAGTGAAGGTTTTGTTACTTATAGTCTAAATACTGTATGAATCAAAGATATAACCATATTGAAAATAAATAATACCTAAACACTTCATAGTTCAAATGTATTTTGCATGTTTATATCACTCAAAATTTCATACTTTCCATCATTTTAATGGATTAACAGGATTCTGCACTTAATTTATTTGTTAAATCATTGTATATTTAGAATAGAGAGCGCAAAGGAGTTTTGAATGAGCTAACGACAAAGGATTGGTAAAAGTTAGACGTAATGGTTAATCACCCTGATTTGATCATCACACAATACAGATATACCAACACATCTCATGTTATCTCTCAAATATGTTCAATTAATATGTAACAATCCAGAAAGAGGATAATATCCTAAAGAAAACTATTAAAAAGAAAGACCTTGAGCAAAAAAAAATCATGGAAAAATTATGAAAAGGCAAACAGAATTTTAACCCAGGAGAAATGTTGGGCTAATTCCTTGATAATAGTTGCATACAGATTTGGGAGACATCTTGCGTAAAATCAGAGACAAGTGAATTCCTGAGAAAGGTTGTTAAGATGAATCATAAACTTTTAATCGAAAATTGATGTGATTAAAGGATGGACATATTTGAGGAAGTTATAAGAATGATTTCAGTGAACATATCAAATTGTTAATAACTTCTAGATACCGATTATATAGCCTTTGTTTCTCATTTTATTCCGTTATCTTCTTGTTATTCCACTTATATCAATTACTCTAATTTATACTCATATTTACATCTTATTTCAAAAGAATATTGATTTTCTCAGATGGGATGATTTGAATTTCTGTCTCTAAGTGTTTTCTTTCCTCCATGTATAGCAGTGGTAGGAAAGTCCCATTTCTCCTAATTCTTCAGGCCCATCATTTTCACTGTTCACAGCATTTATAGATTAATATCTACCAACTTTGAGTCTCTCTGTAAGCCTAGGCCTTACCCCTACTCTGTTACCTGTTCTCTTCCACTGCATTGTCTTTCATGCCTGCATGCTTGTGTTTGCATTGTCATATCAGATCTATTTTGGCCCATCTTCATCATGTGGCTTAATCACTAGTAATTTTTCCTTGTTCTCATAAAACTTTTCATATATTTATTAACTTAAAAATATCTCACATAATTGTATAGGTCAGCATTTGGAGTAAGGTTATGTCTTGGAACACATTGAGGCTAATGATTCAGCTTGGCTGGGTTGTCTGTGATGGGAAGACTGCGGTTCTTGCTTGATGTCCTTGCTAGATATTAGCTGGTGCATAGTCTTCACTCCTAAAAACTGTCCACCATGCTTCTTGTGGTTTCTGCCTGACTCCTTCAGGTAATGGCGGTTGAGTGCCTCTCATGCTTTGAGTCTCTGACTTATCTTTCTGTGTTTTTTGTTTACAGACTGAAAAAGTTCTATGCTTTCAAGGGCCTTTGTTATTAGGTTAGATCTGCAAAGATCATCTGAAAGCAAAAAAAAAAAAAAAAAAAAAATCCCTATCTTAAGGTGTATAGTCCTAATTTATCTCCAAAGTCCCTTTTCAGAAAACGTAACATATTGACAAATTTGAACTGAATATATCTTTCTTAAAATTTTACCTTTTGATGATGTTTCCATTATGGGAAAGCAAATGGACCACTATTTTCACACCTTCCTTATCTTCTTCTATATCTTGGCTGGGGAGTGGGTGAAGGGTGAGACCAGAGGAGAAGCCACACTCAGCCTCCCAACTGCCGCAGCACCCAGGGTCCTGGATGTGGAGCATTGAACATGTCTTTTGAGAGGCATTTTGCTTACCATAATCACTACAGTAATTGCTTATTCTCTGAGGGTCAAGAGAGCTATTACACTGACCTGGGGGCAGTTTCAGATTGCTCTACAATATGTTGAATCTCTCTCCATTATTCAACTCTAAACTTTTCCCTGTGTTTGTGGAACAGTTTTTTTTTTTTTTCTCAAGAGTCTCCCTGTTGGCTGTGAAGTTACTTATTTATTTACCTATACATTCTCAAGGCAAAAAAAAGGCTAATATTGAGGAACTCTAGTAGCACCTATTTTTGTTAACATTGATTTTGTATTGTAAGTTTGGAGGGCAGAGATTATGGCCTTTACATAAATAAAAAGTCTTTTATTTTAAATAAGGAACTTTTTTAAAAAAGATACTTTTATTGGAAAGTCAGATTTCCAAAGAGAAGAGAGACAAAGATCTTCTGTCTGCTGGTTTAATTCCTAGCTAGTCACAATGGTTGAAGCTTAGCTGATCTGAAGCCAGGAGCCAGAAGCTTCTTCCTGGTCTCCCACATAGGTGCAGGGTCCCAAGATTTTGGGCCATTCTCTACTGATTTCCCAGGTCATAAGCAGGGAGCTGAAGCAGCTGAGACACAAACTGGCAACCATTTGGAATCCTGGTGGTTTCAAGGCAACAATTTAGCCACTAGGCTAACACACCAGGCCCTGACAATGGATTCTTAAGGAGGAAAACTTTTGACAAACAAATAATGAATGCAAAATTCTGATAAGTCCATGCTTATTCCTCAAGACTCATTTTATTTGCTGTTATTTTTGCATTGAGAATCAGTATGATTTGTGTGAAGATGTCTGATAATGTGCTGAATTTCTTGGTCTGATTTGTCTGTGAGCTGGGTACTTGGAAAGCTAGTACATGAAAATGCTTGGATTCACACAGGCATTAGTTATGGAGACATGCTTTCTAAGATGACTTTAAAATTATCCCTCCTGGATTGGTTCAAATTTGAGTCTTGTATTACTAAACATTCTCATTCCTTCCAAACATATCTGTACTGCTTTCATAGAAGTAAGCTGTTCAAGCTATTCTATGTATTTGCGGTTCTGTTTAGGTGAATATTTCTTTCCAAAAGACATTCAGAATCTAATGTTTGATGGTTGAGCATAACTACTAACACCCATTGAGTGCTTGTCTTAAGCCAAAAAACTACATATATTTTCTTGAGCTATGTTATATAATCATCTCAATCATTACATGATGTATGTATGATTATTACCCATTTTACAGGTAAAAAATAGGTGGTAAATGGACTATATTTTTCTCAAGGTAATTATTGAAACCTAGCCTTAAACGTAGGTACACCCAACACCAAACTTTATCAACTGATTTCTGTTAAATATTCCACAAACATTCATGAAGAGAACAGCACAATGCAACTCCCTCAACACTTTCTTAACCAGGGCAACTCTTTTCTGTAATTTGATATGTGATTGCAGTATATGTGTGTTCAGCTACAGCATGCAAAGGATCTTAACCTGTTTATTGTGAAGATAGGGTGTTTCCTGGATGATCCAGGAGAAATGTTTATATGTACTAGTAAGTTTGAATTCTGACATTAATTTACATGAGATTTAAATATTCTTTGGTGGAACTGGCTGTTCTTGTGGATACTGATCAGAGCTATATAATGGGATGTGAGTTTGCTGAATTAGAAGACCCAGGATTAACCATCATCCTTCCACTCACAAGCTACCCGAGATTGCTTCTTCACCTTATGGTATCTAGTTCTGTAAAATAACAGGCTCGCTACAATCCTCATGGGTCCCTTTCATGTGTGATCACTCCTGCTGCAACATATCATTATGCGAGATGAAACACTGCACCAGGGAGAAGTGGAGGACTGTGCATGTTTCATATTCCCCAAAGTCCATGCGCACCTGTTTGTTTTGCCTTAAAGGGCTTCCTGGATGCACTCATATATTTCTCAAGGTAATTGGGCATGTAGGCAAGCCATGCAAAGCCTCTAATATTCTCTTATTTTTTTTGTACCTCTAGGCATAGAATTCTCAGGTAGGTAAATTAGAGCATCAAGTACTCCATATTTAGGCCTGGGACACTGAACTAGCTTCCTAGAAATCCTGAGAGCTGCAACTGGGCAAGGTGAGGGAGGAAAGGCTCCCCATCAACTGAGCTGGTTTCCCCCCTGAATGCTATCTGCATGCTATTCCCTTCACCACATCTCAAATTATATGATTTATACCTTTTTTTTCTTGGTCTTGGAAATGTCACCAAGTTACCTACTTTATACATTACTTTCTCAGAAGGTATACTCCATTACCTTGTGTATGTGTGTTTTTAAGTTAGTGATCTGATATGAATAAAAAGTCTTTAACTTTCTCCCAAAATTGTTTGCTTTCAAGGAGTATATAGAAAGAATGGGTATTTTCTTAAGCTGCATTTCAGGACCATAGTTAGTGTTGAAAAATTCCAAATTAATGTTGTCTGTTCATTGGGTACCCAAGTAAATTAAAGTGTACTGGAAAAATTAAAAGTAGGAGGAAAAGAGGGTCCTAAAAATGTACAATGAGAGAAAACTTACATCTTGAGAAGAAAGGACAGCTGAGTACAAATTGGGGAATAAAAACAGATGAAATGTTGAAAGGGAGGGTATAGAGAAGGTTTTAGAACTCAGTTTTTTTTTTTAAATCTCTGTTTCTAAGAAGTTTCTTAACTTTGCACTTTTAGCTTTTATAATCTCATTAAACAATCTCTAGCATCTATAATTAGAAAGAAGTGAACAAAATCCAAAAGGTGAGTAATTACCAAGTATCTCTGTTAATCCATTGCACTAAGCAGTGTGGCAGGGAATGCAACTATGCATAAGACAAGGATGAGTTCTTGTAGCTGGTGGGAGATGAGGGAAGATAAAATCTTATTTAGGATAGCAGAGAAGAGGGCACAAAATGATGCAAGCTTACATCTGTGCATGATGAACAAGGATTATCTCTGAAAATAATGTCAATCAAGTGTTCTAGTAGGAGTGTACCCTAGGATATCAGTCCTGGAAGATGGATGGAAGTGTGTGTTCACATAGCCTGAGCAAACTGAGAGCTGGAAGTGGCAGATCAAATGTGTGTAATAACTAGATCAGTTTGGATACATTGAGGTGTGAAGAAGAGAATTCTTGAATTTGTATTGATGTTAAATGTGTTAACGTATTGATGGTAGAGTGCCTAGGTTAGTGTGTTTGCATTTATTTGATCATTGGGTAATGAGGTTTTTCATCAGAACATTGTGTTTTCAAATTTTCTTTGGAAAAGAGTCCAGTGTGTCAGAGAGATGCAGAAAGCTTTCCAAGAGGCTATTATTATGCTATCGTGGTATCCCATATTACATTTTTATGGCATACAAGTGTGATATTTTGGTTCTGATGTGTGATACAGCAGGTGGAATGAATTGGAGTAAAGCATTGACAGGCATGTTGGGGTTGGGTTTGCATTTTGTTAATTCTTTAACAGTGTGGGGAAAGAAAAAGCAAAAAAACTGATGTTGAGTTTTGATGGTCAGTCTTGGGCATAACAATATTGTTGAAGGAGGCAGAGAATTCAGATGGGAAATAGTTCTGGGCAAAGCCTTTGGCTTAGGGCTCAGGACTTGAACACTCACATTCCATTTTAGTGTTCTTTGGTTGGAATCTTGGTTTTGCTTCCAATTCCAGATTGCACACCCAGAGAAACACCAGTTCACAGTTCAGGTGGTTGGGTCCAAGCTACCCAAATGGAAGACTTGGACAGAAATTTTGTTCTTATTTTGATCACTCCATTTTCTGACCATTGTGGGTCTTGTGGAGTAAATTAGCAAGTTGTGGGTGCTTCTCTCTGTCTTTTGGTACTTGTGTATGTCTATGTATTCAATAATGTGACTCCCAAATGTGAAACTAAGAAAAATGTAAAAATAAAAATAATCAATTTTGTGGTATAGAAAAATGGTTATTATACTGGTGACTTTCAGGAGGCAAGTACTGTTTGGCTCTGAAATAAATTATAATATTTTCAGTAAAATTGTTCTGGCAGCTAAGAAATGTCATAGATGATGGGAAGGAGTGAAGATGGAAACAAGGTCTTGTGCACAAATCCCTTCCTGTCCATTTATGTTATATGGATCAAGGGAAACCAGAGAGAAAACAAAGGAGTATGGGGTGTAGGAGTTGTAGTTAAGTGGTGGGGTTTAATTCACATAAATGGATGGAAAGAGTAAAAGATTGTGATTGATGAAACAAGTTGCTTGCCTAGAAGATAATAGAAGTAGTAATCAAAAGAATGTTCTATTAAGTCTCAAACAAAGACACGGCTGTAGAAATAAGCTCCTATTTTATGAGAGGTAATAGGCACAGATTTAAAGAGTGCAAAGCAACTAGTCTTGCTCACTGGATAAAATGAAGCATCCGAGATAATTACAGACATTTTAGTAACAATGAAATGTAAGAGTGAGTGATTTGGTGAATGAGATTTATTAGTGTCCTGAAGCGGCAATCTGTATTATAGACCCGACCCTTGGTTGGAATCCTGACTTTTCTTGCAAACAAAGGCATGTATCGAAGTGTCTGCCTGTCTTTCTTACAGGACAGTGGCCCTGGACTCGAAGCAGGAATCCCAGCATGACAAGTCATGCCCACAACGACTCAGGGCTACCTCATTTCACCCTGACAGGACTCCCAGGGCTGGAGGCCTCCCAGCACTGGATGTTTGTGCTCCTTGGGGCCCTCTACATGGTTTCCATTGCAGGCAATGCCCTTATCCTTTTCATTATCAAGGAGGAGCAGAGCTTGCACCAGCCCATGTACTACTTCCTGTCCATGCTGTCAGTTAATGATCTGGGTGTGTCATTGTCCACACTTCCCACGGTGATGGCCACATTTTGCTTCCACTTAAAGAAGATCAGTTTCAATTCATGCATGACTCAAATGTTCTTCATTCATTTCTTCTCCTTCGCGGAATCTGGGATCCTGCTGGTGATGAGTTTTGACCGTTATGTGGCCATCTGTAACCCTCTGCGCTATGCCACGGTGCTCACTGATGCTAATGTGATACGTATGGGCCTGGGTGTTATTATTCGCAGTTTCAGTGTGGTTTTCCCACTGCCTTTGCTTTTAAAGAGATTACCTTTCTGCAAGGCCAATGTACTCTCCCATGCCTACTGCCTGCACCCAGATCTGATTCGACTACCCTGTGGAGACATCACCATCAACAATGTCTTTGGTCTCTTCATTGTCCTGTCTACTTTTGGCCTGGATTCAGTACTTATCCTCATCTCCTATGTACTTATACTTCGTTCCGTACTGGCTATTGCCTCTCGGGAGGAGAGACTGAAGACACTCAACACATGTGTGTCACACATATGTGCTGTGCTCATCTTCTATGTTCCCATGGTTAGTGTGTCCATGGCTGCTCGTTATGGGAGGCATGCCCCAGAGTATGTACACACTCTCATGTCCCTGATGTATCTCTTTGTTCCCCCAGTGCTCAACCCTGTCATATATTCCATTAAAACCAAAGAGATTCGTCAGAGAGTTTGCAAAATATTACTCAGAACTACGTTTGAAAAGCCCAAATTTTGAGCATATTTCCCTTGATTATTGCAAATTTGAGTTTTTTTTTTAGTTTATTTTTCTTCATTAAATTTCTCCTAGTAAGTCTCTTTTTAAATTAAATTTTATGTAACAATTCCATAGGCTCTGGGATTTCCCTTGCTCGTTCTCCTAATTCCCTCCCCTCCACTGATTTCTTCCATATTTGAGTTTTGATGCATTTTGACAATACACTTGTAACATTCTTTAAGATGCTGTCTGATTAATGGCATTCCTAAGGTAATTGATGACACCTGGACACCTGTTTTGATTCAAACAACAGGTTTTGCCAAGGGAAAAGAAGCTATAGGTTGTCAAACTACATTTGCCCAATTTCCTTTTTTGAGGGATTTATTAATGCATTAGATTTCAGGGTCATGGCTAAAGCATGATAGTTATTACAACACTATTCTAATAAGTTATCATGTTAAGTTGATGTTAGTATAGAGAGAGCACAATTAAACCACAGACACAATTCTAAAATGCAGTGATGATTTTTTCTTCTTCCCCCCTTTCCTTCTTGCTTGTTGTGCCGTATATATGCAAACTAAACTTTTAGAGAGAAAAAGAAAATCAATATAGATAAAAAGAGATAGAAATGCCTTTGTGTATTAGTATACACAATACAAATACATACAAATACAAATATATACTAATACAGTTTTGTAAAACTTTGTCTTTTACATATGTCAAATCAATGATGATGAGTTGTGTACTACCATACTCTAATGATCTTTGATTGTTTAAAAATTTGCCATAGAAGTGTGAGATGCTCATGCTTTCATCTAATTATTTATAACCCTTGCCTGGAGTCTTGCTCTTTCACACTTTTTACTCTCCGTGTATGGAACTTTCTATTTAGTGGAGCATTATGCTTTTGACTGTAATGGAAATTAATTTTTTTTCAAAAATTAAAAAGGACTCACATGATTTAAATAAAAATATCTTTATAATCAATCCCTCATTTTCATCATATATGCTTGTTAAAGCATCTTTGTTTAAAACGAGTCATACTTGGTAAATATTCTAGGTAGTAATAAATTAAGCCTGTGATTACAAAGTGAATGGAAAATATGGTTTTGAAAAAAAAAATTTTTTAAAGGAAGGAAGGAAGAGGTTTGAGGGAAAGAGTATGAGAGTTAGAGAATTGTGCTTATCTTCCTAGAATTCTATGAGATCTCTTCATATTAATAAAAATTAGAAATAAAACGAATCGTAACACTGGAAATTATTACCATGAAAACATTACCATAATGAGAAGAGATCCTATTCCCAAAGACTACATAAAGAGGTGTTACAGCCATACCAAGATGCTTATTTTCCCAAAAACTGTGCCTGCCAATATTTGTTTCACATTAACAAACATTTATTTTACTATAAACTAAATTTAAAACTGAAATTAGAGAATAGCATATAAAATATTTTAAATGACCTAATTTCTAAGCAATACTTTGGAAATATAAATTAAATTGCATGTGTGTGTGTACATTAGCAAACATAGAAGGAAGGAAGTTATAAAGTGGGACCATTGAAACTAAACATGAAATGTAACGATGTCATCTGACAAAATTCTAGGAAGAGTTTGAGCATACCTTTTGTAAAGAAAACACAGAAATAGCATAGCATAAATTAAACATTCAAATTAAGACTAAAAAGAACAATATGCTATAAATTTTTTAGTAGTTAAAATTTAAAATAAACAATGTAGGATTGGTGTTGTGGTATAGCAAGCTAATCCTCTCACTGTGTCACCCGCATCCCGTTTGGATGCCAGTTCTAGTCCTGACCGATCTGCTTCTGAGCCAGCTCCCTGCTAATGGACTGGGAAAGCAACAGAGAATGGCTCAAGTTCTGGGGTGCCTGCACTCACATGAGAGATGTGGAAAAAGTTCCTGGCTTCAGGTCAGCTCAGTTCTGGCTAGTGCATCATGTGCACAGTGCCCCACTGAGTGGAATACCTCTCTCTGTATCTCCTTTGGTCTATAACTCTGTCCTTCAGAAAGTAAATTAATAATCAATTTAAAAACCAAGATAAATTCATGTAAATGGAAAAGTGCAAGGCCAATCCTTTAAAATAGACCATTCTCTGAAAAGTGTAATCAAATGGAAGATAACACGCACAAACCCTGTGTATTATATTCGAAATATTTTTAAAATTACTGCTGGGTGTTCTATGAGTAAATTTAAATTCTGATTAAATTGATTTTTTTGGGAAAAATTATGACATAAAAATATATGACTAACTGAAGAACAACAGGCTCATATAAGGCCATGATAGAGATGCAGGCTATTTTGGGCAAGGGCCTAGCACCTGCTGGCATGTGTGAGATCTGGACCTGGGATTGGGTCTGGGCCTGATGGGGGAACTTAGGAAACTCCCCTGGTAGGACATAGTTTCCACTGGTAAACATGTGGTCCAGGCCTGGGTGTCGGGCAGGTTGGGCAAGGTAGCTTCAATTGGTGACTAATGTGTGGGTTGGTTTTGGAAGAGGGCAGACCAGGCAGAGTCAAACAAACCTTAGCTAACTAGAAAATGTAGAAACCAGGTTGGAGCACAGGTCATGCTAAGTTAGGCTATCACACATACCGGTTTGCCTGAGCCAGGGATGGGAGCAGACTGAGCAGGGCCAGGCTGCAGCACCCTCCAGCAAGAATTGGGACCAGGGTCAGGCCAGGTCAGGCCAGACTACAGCATCCAAAAGCAAGGCCAAGACAGATGAGGAGCTGTGTCAAGCTGAGTCAGAACAACCACTGGCACACACAAAATCTATGGCTGGGACCAGGCCTGGTTGGGGTGAAAAGGAGATGCCCTGGCTGGGTGATTCCCACTGGTGAATGTGAGGCCTGTAGTTGGGGCTGAGATCTGTTCTGGACATGGCTGCAATGTCCCATGGCACAAGTGTGGATAGGGTCTTGGGTATGCCAGACTGGGCTGGACTCTAGCACATGGATTGGTGTTCATAAGAACCAGGGTAAGTGTAGGACAAGCTGGGTTAGGTCTCTGTCCTTGCTGAGCCATGTGTGAGCTGTGTCTGTGTGTGAGATGGGCTGGGGGTAGACCAGGCAGGGCTACAATACCTGTTGGCCTCATGTGAGCTGGATTAGGAAACTAGCAGGCTGGGTTGACTCTTCGTTCTGGTGCTTGCATAAGTCAGAATGGGTGTGGATTGGTTGGGCTTTTTTTGCAGCATCAGCTGGCAGATACTGGCATAGGGAGCAAATTCTGTCAAACTGCAGAACCACCTGGAGAGTGCAAGCTCCAGGAGTGGGAGGGGGCCAAGTAGTGAAACAGTGGGTACATCCCTCTTGGGTTGCCAATCTAACTGGTGAGCATGAGAAGCAGGACTGGGGCAGGCATGGCTAGACAGAGAGTGACACCTCCTGGCAAGTGTGTGGGCTGGATAATGGGGATGGTTGGGTTGAACTAGGCTCCAATGCGCATTGACATGTATAAGAGTTGAATGGGCATCTGTGGGACAGATGGGGAATCAGGGCAGGAGGAGGGCCTGGTGGGAGTTATTGTGGGTTGCTCTGACTGGGTTAGAGCTCCCACCGCATACGTGCAGGTTGAGTGTGTGGTGGGCAGGATTGAGCTGAGCTGCAACACCCATTGGTTTGTATAGAAGACAGGGCTGGAAACAGAACTGACCCAGCAATTGCAACCACCAGTGTGTGCTTAAGCTGATTGGGGCAATGGACTGTTCCGGACCCTGTACTGGCATGCACACACAAAAATCAGGTCTGGGATCACCTCAGACGAAGTTTCTTTGGGGATCGCCCCAACTGAATCATTGGACTCAGAATTATAACCATGGAGAGAATTTCAGGTTCCAAGGTCTGATCATGGAGCGCATGTGTCAGAGCTGGGCCTCTTCAGTGGCTTCGGTGGAGCAGTGAATAGCATGGCCAGGTGCACATGGAGGATATGACAGTACCTTGGAGTCTGCAGACTACACCTGTTACCACAATAGAAGACGGAGGACAGAACAAATTGATCAACTATTGCAGCAGAGTTAGCAGTGACTGGGCAAACAGAGACTCTAAGGTGGAAAATGTCAACCAGTGGATTCTGGAGAGACTTCATGCTTGGTGTGGCTTGACCGGCAGTAATTCAGAACTGTGGAACTATCAAAACCTCTTGAGCAGGACCCTCAGAGCATGCTCAACATCTGGGACCTGGGGGTGGTGTCAGGTTGCTGGACCCATGTTGCAGAGATATTTGGGAGCCTGGGTGTGGCTTCTCTCCTTATCTCCCCCGCTCCCCCAGATATAGGAAGGACAAAAAGAGGATGTAGAAATGGTGATCTCACCCACCTTCCTGTAGCCCTTGACCCTTTTCACCCTAATCAACCATGTAAAAAATCATCCAAAAAATAAAAATAATTAATGGAAAAAAGAAAATATATGAATAATTGAAAGTAATGAAACAATCATACTCCCACATGTATACAAAGTGTTACTTTTTTCTTCAATTTTTTCTGCAAATATTCAAGAAAAAAAGACAGACATGCCACATGTATGCACACACAGTGTTGACTTCCACTGGTTCACTCACAAAACACCGATAACATTTGATGCTGGCCTAAACTAGAACTGGGGCCCAGATTTTAAGTTGAGTTTCTGTTTTGGGTGACAAGCATCCAGTGCTTGCTTTGTGACAGTGTATATTAATAATAAGTTGGAGAAATAAAATTTGAATCCAGGCCCTCAGATACGGGATGCAAATATCACAACAGACATCTTAGCAGTTGTACTGAAATTATGCCTTTGGAAC
The DNA here is from genome assembly GCF_030435755.1 of Ochotona princeps. NCBI lineage: Eukaryota > Metazoa > Chordata > Mammalia > Lagomorpha > Ochotonidae > Ochotona > Ochotona princeps. The sequence goes on from NC_080835.1 coordinate 50,376,822, forward strand.
TATTATTTGCCAGTTTAGAGATACACCTGAGACTATTTGCAATGTCTGGGGAAGAGAATTGCTATTACACTGATGTTCTCATCATAACAGGTGTCTGATTATGACACACATCTGGTAGGCAGTCTTGGCTTCTTTGACCTGTTCTTGTGAACAGGCTCAAGTAGTTGAATGGGCTCATGCTCCATTGTTCTAGAACCATACTAAGAACTACACTAGATCTCTGTAAGCAAAGCTGGGGCTGCCTACTGGTGTGGATTGGAAGTACACCCAGAGACCATTCAGTCCGCTTGAGCTGCTGGAAGTAAATGTCAATATATTCACCATGAAACAGCATGTTGGTGCTTCTCATCATGCTTACTGTTAGCACTGTGTTGACTTCTTGGATGATCATGTGAGGATTTTGCATGTCTTTTTAAAAAAAATTATTTTTATTACAAAACCAGATATATAGAGAGGAGGAGGAGAAAGAGGGAGATCCTCCATCTGATGATTCATTCCCCAAGTGAGCGCAATGGCCAGTGCTGTGTCGATCTGAAGCCAGGAGTCAGGAACCTCCTCCAGGTCTCCCATGCGTATGCAGGGTCCCAAGGCTTTGGGCCGTCCTTGACTGCTTTCCCAGGCCACAAGCAGGGAGCTGGATGGGAAGTGGGGCTGCCGGGATTAGAACCGGTGTCCACATGGGATCCTGGTGCATTCAAGGCGAGGACTTTAACTGCTAGGCCACAGCACTGGGCCCAAATTTTGTATGCTTTAATGCATTTAAGTGCTGAAATTAAAGAGATTTAAGCACTCTAAAGAATGGATGCCTTTTGTGTATATTCACCGTAGTTGAATAGTGGGAAGCACATAAGCTGAATTAGAAGACCTAATATTACATTTCATTATGAACTAGCAAGCTTTGAAAGTCTGAGATGTTTGAGGTGGTCCCTTCGTTTGTAGGCTCCAGTTCTGTAATGCGAGTTTAAGCACAATCCTTGCAGATCCCTTCTATTTCTGATCGGTCCCACTGTGACGTACTCCTCTGAGAGATGTAAATACTCATTCAGCAAGGTGTGCAGCCCAATAGAAGCTCTGCATTCCCAGAGGCCTATCAGCACCTGATGCTGTAACAGTTTCAGGGGCTTCTGGATGCAACTATATATTTCTCAGGCCAGTGAGTTGCAGTGGTAATTGGGGGCCATGGGCCGTGCACGCAAAGCACCCAGTATTCTATTATTTTTTCTGCACCTTCTTTGCATAGAGTTCTCAGGTAAGTATTGGAACATTAGATATTCCACATTCAAACACTGGGATACTCCACTGGCAATGTGGAAATACTGGGACATGCAAATTAGGTGATCTGAAGGAAGAAGGACTTCTCCTATTTTGAGGTGGTTCTTCCCCTTTCCCCTTTACCATCTTCCACAGCTGTTCTTGATTCCTGACGTGTCACTAGGCTTTTCACTTTACATAGGGATACTGCATCATGCCATACTTTTGACATAGATGAACAACTCTGTACTTAAACAAAAATGACTTCAAGAAGTGCATACCATGACCCTGGATGCTTTGTATCCTACTCTGCAGACCCATACATCATAGAAAGTCTCCAAAATTGAGGTGTCTGTAATATTGCATACAGAGACAAACAAACTCAGAAGAAATTAAGAACATGAAATGAAGGCATGTTTGCATTTTAAGAAGAAAGGATGGAGGACTCCTGAGTGCAAAGGCAGAAGAAAGTTTGGAGGTGAGGTTACACGGCAGCCTGTAGAAGTAGGCTATGAAACCTTTCATCCTTATACTTTTTGTAACATTTGGATTTTTACAGCCTCATTAAGTGTTTTTGCTTGCATCTCCAATTTACAATAAAGGGACCAAAATTCAAAAGATAGAGTAACTTACTGAGTAGCTCACTGGTGAAATCAAGGTACTACACTCAGCCTAGCAGAGACTGTGCACAGAGCAAACAGACCTGAATTCCTCTCGTTTGTGAGATGAGAGAAAAGAAACTTCACAAGTGTGTAATGCAGAGGAGCAGAGAAGGGACCACTGCAGGAGAGGCAAGCTTAGCTCTGCAGGGCTCTGAGAGGGTCACTTCTACTGACCATGACCAGGCAAGTGTTCAAGGAGCACATTCAGATCTTAACCTTGGATGACGGCTGCATGTTTATATCATCTGAGCAACCTCTGGGAGCTAAGAGCTGCACTTCAGTTTGTGTCAAAATGAGTAGACTTATCTGAATATATTGAGGTAAAAAATAATTTTGATATTTGAGACCAGAACATCGACTTAGTACTGTTATTAGCGTTTGGTTCTGATCCTTTGATGATGAGGTTTCTAAGCAGAATATCTTATTTTTGATCATATTTTTAGTAGAATGCTTCCTGGATTTAAGATGAATCAGCGATGAGCAAGGTCATTATTATGGCATACTAACACGACATCTTTGACCCTAAGTTGCTCTTGAAGGTGGAATGAAACGGGTAGAAGTGCTGCCAGAGGCACACTGGACTTGATGTTTTCATCATGGTTCTTGACTTTATGTGCCTGACAGAGGAAAAGAAATGCAAATGATGTCCGCCTTCCACTGCTCATTCTCAGGCTTAGTAATCATACTGTACAAAGATAGAGAATGAAGACAACAAGAAACTCTAGGATGAGCATTTGGGCTAGCAGTCGAGACACTAACTGGGAGGTCCACTTTGTCTAGGTTTCAATCTTAGCTTTGTTCTCAGTTTTAGCTTCTGGCTACACGCATCCAGGGATGTGGCAGGTAATGGTTTGAGTGGTAGGGGTCCCTACTACTTATGTGGAAGACCTGGACTGAATTCTCTTTGTCCTGACAACTGTGGGGCATTGGGAATAAGCCAGCAGGTAACAACTTTGTTGTCTGTTTATCATTATCTTTACTTTTTTCAAGTCCCTCTCTCTACTTCACAAATAAATAAAATTTGAAAGTAATAAGAAATTATTTGCTGGTGCAGATAAATTATTAATCTGTTATCTTTCAGAGTTAATTATTGTTCACAGTTCTGAACTAAATTAAGAAATTATCCGCATTAAGTTAAATTATTCAGGCAGATAAGTGACATATAACCTAAATGGATAGGAGAATGTACCAACATGCACAAATGTGAAAGTCTTATACAATTTGATAAATGTGTGAAAGGTTATCCACGTGGATGTGTCTTTCTGTTCATTTAAAATTTTGATTACATGAACAGATGGAAACCTGAGAGAAAACATGGGATTTTAGGAGCTGAAAGTCATAGTGGAGCTTGAATGGAAAGGAGGACATTATGATCCACTGAATAAACTCTGCTCAGGAAAACAGAAGGGCTGTTAAGAAAGAAGCAATGAGGAGAGGGCTTCTCTGAAATCCTGAAGATAGTTGTATCTATAGACTGACTGAGACATGAGCTCTTAGTTTAAAGGATGTGAGATGGCAGGAGGGAACTAGTCTTGCCAACTAGACCAAGTGAAATTATAGCATTTCAGAAGTTTTAGAAACAGTGAATTGCAGGGATGAGTCACTCGGTGAACAACTTTGATCAATGCCCTCAAATGAGGAGCTGAATTACGTAACAGACCCTTAAACTACCAGCAGACAGAGGCATGTATCTAAGTGTCTGCCTGTCTTTCTTACAGGACAGTGGCCCTGGACTCGAAGCAGGAATCCCAGCATGACAAGTCATGCCCACAACGACTCAGGGCTACCTCATTTCACCCTGACAGGACTCCCAGGGCTGGAGGCCTCCCAGCACTGGATGTTTGTGCTCCTTGGGGCCCTCTACATGGTTTCCATTGCAGGCAATACCCTTATCCTTTTCATTATCAAGGAGGAGCAGAGCTTGCACCAGCCCATGTACTACTTCCTGTCCATGCTGTCAGTTAATGATCTGGGTGTGTCATTGTCCACACTTCCCACGGTGATGGCCACATTTTGCTTCCACTTAAAGAAGATCAGTTTCAATTCATGCATGACTCAAATGTTCTTCATTCATTTCTTCTCTGTCATGGAGTCTGGGATCCTGCTGGTGATGAGTTTTGACCGTTATGTGGCCATCTGTAACCCTCTGCACTATGCCACGGTGCTCACTGATGCTAATGTGGTACGTATGGGCCTGGGTGTTATTATTCGCAGTTTCAGTGTGGTTTTCCCACTGCCTTTGCTTTTAAAGAGATTACCTTTCTGCAAGGCCAATGTACTCTCCCATGCCTACTGCCTGCACCCAGACCTGATTCGACTACCCTGTGGAGACATCACCATCAACAATGTCTTTGGTCTCTTCATTGTCCTGTCTACTTTTGGCCTGGATTCAGTACTTATCCTCATCTCCTATGTACTTATACTTCGTTCCGTACTGGCTATTGCCTCTCGGGAGGAGAGACTGAAGACACTCAACACATGTGTGTCACACATATGTGCTGTGCTCATCTTCTATGTTCCCATGGTTAGTGTGTCCATGGTTGTTCGTTTTGGGAAGAATGCCCCAGAGTATGTACACACTCTCATGTCCCTGATGTATCTCTTTGTTCCCCCAGTGCTCAACCCTGTCATATATTCCATTAAAACCAAAGAGATTCGTCGTAGACTTCACAAGATACGCATAGGAAACAAGTGCTGTTCAGGAGACATGCTGAAAAGTTAATAGTCCTGGGATTTTTATTCCAACTGTGAAATTCGATTTTCTGATATCTGTTTTGACAAGTCTTTTTATTATTCACTTGTATACTGGCTTATCAAATATTTGAGGACAGCCTGATAATAGATATCATAAAAGGCAATGGGTTTTGCCATTAGAAACTTCTTTATATCTTGCCAAACAATATTTCCTTTTTGTAAAAAAAAATACACACATCCTCTTAATCTGTCCCTTATTTTCCCAATATGCTTCTTTTTCATCCTTGTTTAAAATTAGTCATACTACAGAAATTTACCTAATACCACAAAAATACTGCCATGGTATTTCATCTGTGAAAGAGATTATTTAAAATGTGTCTTACACATATATATTCTTTCACAAGGTATGCTTGCTAATGCTTGTTTCAAATAGCCACACTTTGCCATCTTTTAAAAGAAAATTAGAGTAATATCATATAAACATAATTGAATTTTTAAATTTTTAAATAATTAAAACCCATACATTTTATAATTTAGACTGTATGTATCAGTATATCGTACATGCAATGGAGGTTGTAATATAGTAGGAAGATTATGCAATGATGAAGAGATTATAATAATGTGTCCTACCTAAATTGTTTTCAGATTTTCAACATATGGTTTTATAACAAACATAAAAGAAGAAATTTGGCATCCAATTTTAGCCACCGTAAAATAATAAAATATGTTATAAAGTGATTCTGATTGTTTGAAATAATGTGAATGATATATATAGAGAAATCTGATACATCTTTAACAACTGCAAAATAGACATTGTCTGGGAAATGTAATCCAATGACAACATGGTAAAATCTTCCATATTATGAGATGGAGATATTTTAAAATTATAGTATGGGGCCCGGAGCGATAGCGTAGTGATTAAAGTCCTCACCTTGCATGCGCCGGGATGGGCGCCGGTTCTAATCCCGGCAGCCCTGCTTCCCATCCAACTCCCTGCTTGTGGCCTGGGAAAGCAGTCGAGGACAGCCCAAAACCTTGGGACCCTGCACCCATGTGGGAGACCTGGAAGAGCTTCTGGCTTCTGGCTTCGGATTAGCTCAGCTCCGGCCATTGTGGTCACTTGGGGAGTGAACCATTGGATGGAGGATCTTTCTCTCTGTCTCTCCTTCTCTCTGTATATCTGCCTTTCCAATAAAAATAAATAAAATCTTAACAAAAATTATAGTATAAAGGTGTTTCAGTAGATTGAGAGTTTGATTAAGCTATTTTGTCAATATATGCATGTGTAAACATGAAGAATTAAGTGATAACTTGAGAAATTGAAAGCTATGAAATAATTATACTCCTACCCACATTCAAAATAGCACCGTTCAATAAGCTCTTACTTTTTCATCGAGATATAATATTAGTCATCTATTTTTTTGAGTATGCAAAAATTTGGAAAACTATGCAAAGGAGCAAAATAGCCCCAATGAACCTTACAGGGAAGAATTATATGAGCAAAAGTGCCTATATGCTTTGTAAACTAATGGAAACATGTATAAACAGAAAAGTTGTGGATACAGTTAAACAAGATAAACAAAGATGCACATATACATATATAAAAGAATTAAAATAATTACCTTCAAAAATTCTCATTTGATCATATGAAATAATGACAAACATGTATTAGCACAAATTTCAGAAAATGTAAAAATGAATAACCCATTCTATACATGATTCAAATAATATGTTTCTTCAATTTCTTTTTCAAAGAAATTCATGAGTATGTTAGATTCCCAGGGTCACAGCAAATGTGAGATACTGTATAATTCTGATGATAATGTTATATTATCACAAAGAGAGCAGATTCAATGTAGCTTCTAGTGACAATTCTAAGAATGTCACACTTTCTCTTCTCCCTCCCTCCCTCCTTCCTCCCTCCTTCGTTCCTTTGTCTCTTTCTTTCTTTTCTCTCTCTTCCTTCTTACCTTTCCTCTCCTCTTCTCCCCTCTCCTCTCCTTTCCTCTTATTTCGTTACTTCATTAGTTCATATGCTTTTGAGTTAAAATATGAGGAAAGCAGTTTCTAAGATTTTTAGCCATGGCTGATTTATCACCAATGTCTAAGAGATTTTTGACCAATGTAACGAGATCTTGTAACAGAGGTGAATTATTTCCATATAATTTTGTAATCCGGTATTTTCCCCATGTCATCACTGTTTCTACCTTATTTGGGGTCTTCATTATCACTTATTAGTTTAAATTAATACTGTCTTACTGCTTACCATTCTTTTATCTCCCATGCTGCAGCTGTAATAATCTTTCTGGAGTCTATGTGATAACATGATAACATAATCTGTATTCTTTCATCATCTGAGGATCAAGCGAAAACCCTTAGCTGGTGTCTTAGTCATATCAGCATTGCTTGTGTCCATCTTCATGTCTTGTTATCTTTAACCACTGTTCTCATCCTGAAATTATTTTGCCCAGGTATACAAGACTATATGTGGTAACCTAAACAACAAGCCTGCGTTAAGGTTCTGTAATTTTTTTCTAAGAGTCACTATGTGGAATATCTTGCTACATTCATCTGCGTGGAATATGCTTACCTTCTATTACTGAGCAAAACTATGTTTGTTGCATCTTCATTATGTGCCAGACACTGACTTATCTTTAGGCTCCTTACCCTGGGGAGCATGTCCAGAATGTCCACTACCTAGACTCTACCTTCCTACATCCAACAGTGTTACAACAGAAGCTCTAATGCTTTTATGTTGCTAACATAGTTTGTGTGGAATTATAACAGAACCTAGATGCCATTTTGTCCTCTCCATTCATTATATGCGGTTCCATATTTACATCATAACCTTCTTCAAAAAATCTGTCATTGTTTCGGAATCAGAAATAACACGAAATAAATATAACACCACCTTGGAAAAATCTCACGTTTTATTAGACTGAAATTAGTCCTATGTAAAATATAATAAAAGAAGCCCTGTACCTACAACACTATGTAATGGGATATAGAAATACAGTAAAAACAGAGAGGGGGCACAGTGGTGAGCAAAACATCACCTGCAAAGTGGCCGTCCTACACGGGCATCAATTCATGTTCTGGCTGCTCCGTTTCTGATTCCCCGATAATTGCTTGGGAAAAGCAGCATCAGATGACCACAATTATTGCTCCCCTGCCACCCATGCGGGAGACCGCGATGGAGCTTCTGGCTCCTGGAATGGACCTGGCTAAGCTCTGGACATTGTGGCCATCTGGGAAGTGAACCAGCACATGGAAAATCTGTTTGTTTCTCGCTTTCTCCCTGAAACACTAACTTTCTAATAAACTAATGAATCTTAAAAAAAAACAGGGAAAAGATAAACATTTAGATATATAGATATTCACCCACACTGAGCATGGTCTTCTCAATGTCTGTTCAATTAATCCTGCCAATGTTTCTACAATGAATGTTTCATGAACAGAAATTTTTGTTATGTAAGAGGTAACAAGTGTAAGATGACTGGTATGTTGGTTGGCAAATATTGATATATGATAAGAGAGAATCACACAGTGAGTCAACTTTTATCTTAAAAATTTAGCATTATATTAATTACATGTTAAATTTTTGTAAATCCTTACAGATTAGATAAATGAATGAGTATGGCCATATTATGATGATCAACAAATGATGTAATCTACGGATCAAGAAAACACAAAGACTTAATTGGGAAGATTACTAAAAGTTGAGGACATTTATCAAATAAGATGTAATAAATATAAATGTAGTAATTAAAAATTAACATATTCTAATCAATATTTGATTCAATTTTCAAAACCATTATTTTATATCAAAACGATTTTTTTATTGCATTTCATTTTATGACATTGTTTCATAGGCTCTGAGGTTCCCCCAACCCCTCCCCGTGCCCTCCCCCCATGGTGGATTACTCCACCTTATTGCAGTATTACAGTTCAAATCCAGTCTTGTTTCTTTCATTGCAAGCATGTGCCACGCATAGAGTCCAGCATCTTATTGTCCAGATGGTTTCCCCAAAATGATTTTCATGATAAAAACACTATTGATGGTTTAAAAAATAAGTTTGAATAAATATATATGGCAGCATACATCTAAACAGAAAGATTAAACATATGCTGTGATGGTGTCTATTCTCCTTAATTCAGTATATTTAATTGTGAATATTTTTGGTAACCCTACAGAATATTTTTATAGTTATTCAGAATTTCTATGCAAGAAAGATTGCCTTCCATTAAGTCATGGAAAAGTGAGAAAATGAGGAGAGGAGTATATCCTTTTAAATGTTAAAAAATCAAAGATTTTACTCATGAGAACAAAAGAGATGTTGCCACAAGGTGTTTTTAGTATGGACAGCTTAGAAAATATACAAATCACTGCAAAGGAATATTTTCAAATATTACACATAGTTAAAATCTTATCAATACATGATGACTTTCTGATAAACATTTTAACAATGTATATATAGACTTGTCTAGAAAAAATATTTGGGAAAAAGTGCTGATAGTCTCTGGTTAGTAATATTTGAGAAGATTCAGTTTCTAGTTGCCAGTTTTAATACTTTTCTATAGCACATACACACTTATTTGAAAAGCAAGGAGGTGACAGATGATACAGACAGAGATAGACCATAGGAGACAAGAGCAAGAGAGAGAGAACAGAGAAATTCAGCTGAACGCATCTGTGAGGATCAGGAGGTGGGTCCCAAAGGGAAGGGCGCCTCTAGTGGCTGTCCGGTGGAGGTTTCCAGTGTTCTCTCTGCTCGCCTCTAAAGACTAGCATTTCCACGGAGCTAAATATACATATATATATATATATAAAATCATATATATAATCACTTCACTGCTGTAATAATTGGAAATTGAAATAACAATATACAGAGTGACTGTGGGACTAAAGGGAGATCAGTGATCAAAACATATTCAGAAAGTAGAGCTGAAAGGATAGAACAGTATCTCCTTACTTAGAGTTCTTAAGTCCAACACTTGTTAGGCTCTTGCTGTCCTTCACCTGCCTGTCTGCATGTGATCATTCAGGTTCCAGCCTAATCCTCAGATTTGTTAGATCTTTGCCTTTAAAGTAGTCTCTCCTTTTACTACTCAAAGCCCTTTCTCTGAAGCAAAAAAATACATATGACAATTTGCTTAGCCTGTTTTTTCAATCACTACAAGCAGGGAGAAAGGGTTTGTCTGGTTGATCACTGGGATCTTGCAACAAATCAGTGTATTTATAGTTCCCAGGATGAACTTCAGCATTTCATCTATAAGAATTAGATAAAATTTTAAAGTCTTTTGTAAATACTATTTATTGTGTCTGTTGATTCTGGTAAACTTATGGCATATAACACATGTTTAATAAATGGTAGCTATTTTGTGCCCTATATTGTAATCAAATTAAATCAGCAAGATCTCTAATGCATGAGAATAATTTTTTAAAATATGGATATTGGACCCAGTGCGGTAGCCTAGTGACTAAAGTCCTCACCTTGCATGCACTGGGATCCCATATGGGCACTGGTTTGTATCTCAGCTGCTTCAATTCCCAACCAACTCCTTGCTTGTGACCTGGAAAAGCAGTCAAGGATGGCCCAAGACCTTGGGACCCTGCACCTGCATGGGAGACTCAGAAGAAGCTCCTGGCTCCTGACTTAAGATCTACTCAGCTCCAGCCGTTGGGGCCACTTGCTGAATGAATCAGCAGACAGAAGATCTTCCACTATCTCCTCCTCTCTGTTTATCTGACTTTCCAATAAAATAAATACATCTAAAATATGAATATCTTTATTTCTCTTTTCCAATTTGGTGTGACTGTTTTACTGATTAGTTACAGGAAGGCAGACTTTTTTTTTCTAAATAAGAAGAGCCATTTTGTCTTGCTTATTTCCTTCCCACTCATCCATGTGTATATACACTCACATACATACCCACACATATACATGCAGACACTAGAAGCAGGCACTAACAGAAGTGTTCAAACAATTCTGTACGTCACTAGTGCTTCTTTATAAATTTTGAAACAAAATATTATAAATGGGCATAAATTCAGTGAAGCTCTGGTGTTTCCTTGAGGAAGGGAAATTTATTTATTTTTTTAAATTAACTCCGCTGCTGTAAATTTGAAGCTCATTTTGCATTGAAGAATCCAATACTCTTTGATCTGGAACATAATAAAATATATTCATAGACTGTCCTACACGTTACTTGATTGGCAGTGAGTGAATATTGGTCATTCTCAAGGCTAGACAGTAAAAAATATTTTGTATAGGAGGTATAATCTCGATCTACCTACTCCAGGATAATTTTGCTCAAACTCTGCCTATAAATCTGTACAAATTAGCAAACTTTTTTACCTTTGAAAGTCTTGATTTCTCCATTACAATAGTTTCTAGGTGGTACAAGATGGCCCAAAAGTTCTTTCCAAGAGTTGTATTCATGTTTAAAAGTTAGCCTTCCCTCAGAGCCTGGAGAGCCTCTCCAAGGAGCTGACTCTCACACATCTTTCACTAGAGTTCCTTTCTGGCAAATGAAAAGCGAGCCGGTTCTTACAGTAAGTAGCTCCTGCTGTATAAATGCTTATCACACAATATTTTCACATTTACCCATGTCTATAAAATTTGCACTTCATTTAAAAAAAACGAAAGATTTGAAACATGAAAAAAAATCAAAACTTTTCTTCCTGATGCTCGTGTAGATGTGGAAAGAGACGATTTGGGGTTCAGGTTTGCCTATAGGCTGATAAGTTGTCCTCTCGACGGAAACTGAACATTCCCCAGAATGCTCATTGCTAAGGCAAACCACACCCCGGGAAAATATTATGACTCTATTTCCGACTGTATATAATTATAATTATACTTGCTGCTTTGCTTTGTTACTGTTTGAAATCTGTCTGAGTTGGGAAATAGTTTCTGGAATTATAATCAATGGATTTCAGAATCAAATCATTTCTGTCGCCGATTTACCTAAATCATTCTTCCTCGGACTCAGTTGTAGAAAATGAAGAGCTGGATATGTTAACTGCCCCAAGACAACCCAGTTCTCATCTTAATTTCTTTAACACCTTTCAGGAGGAGTATTGACAGGTAACAGAAGAACTGTTCTCTAAATGTTTTCCACACTTGCTATCACCACAGCCACATCTTTAACCATAATCAGACCCAGGGGATGCTTCAGAAGCAATTTACAGAGCTCACGGCAGGGGGAGGGTGGAGGCTGATGGCAGTGCTTATACACATAGCATGTGGGATCTGGGTCGGTTCTCCTCTGAGTGGATACCTCACCCACTTCATGGCTGCCATCCACCAGAGTGACTGAGGAGGTAAGAGAGGGTTTCAGTTCTTCTTTCACAGTCGAAGTTGAGAATTTTATTCTCCTTTTCAAATGCTAACGTGATCAGAGTGTAGTGTTCTGAAGAGGCAGAGGCTGTTTGTGACTTAGAGTTTTTCCTTCTGCCTCCAGTTCCTGTATTTACACTTTGCATCTATTGCTATTGCTGCTTGTTATCCCACTATTCTAGTCTCATTTTGAAAAAGATATATGTTCATTTGAAATATTGTGTTCACTTGAAAGGCAAATTTACAGAGAGAAGGAGAGACAGAGAGGGATAGATCTTCTATCTACCGGTTTACTTCTGAAATGGCCACAACAGCCAGAGCTGAGCAGATCCGAAGCTAGGAGCCAGGGACCTCCTTCCAGGTCCTGGACATGGGTGTAAGGTACCTGGACTTGGACCATCCTCTGCTGCTTTCTCAGGCCATAATCAGGGAGTGGGATTGAAAATGGAGCAGCTACAACATGAACCAGTGCCTGTTTGGAATGTTGGCGCTTGAAAATGAAGGACTAGCCTCCATGGAAAATGGAGCCAGGATGCTAGCTTCTATTTTAGTCTCATTCTTACAGTTTTACTCTATGGTATGAATGGGTTTGGCTCAGAGATAATTTTCTAAAACTTTGAAGTGATTGACTTATACCCTAATATTCTCATCAAGCTAGATAAAATGTTGATACAAAAGAACACAATCAGTGATTTGGGATTTGGAATCTGAAAATGGGAACAAATTTTGGAGATAAGTCCCAGAAATCTCAGCCCCTAAATATCTGTCTTAATCACTGTGTTGCTGGTTATTATTTACTCAGTACATGACTCTCCTCAGGTTTGTGGATACACCATTTAAATGTTTGATTTTGTTTGCTTTTTCTATTCTATAGGTGAAAAAACAAAAGATATAAAGAATTTGACAAAAGTTACAGCTATTATGTGGCAAAGGTGAGACAACTAGGATTTTAAATGTAAAGGAAATTGTTTTACTTGCTGCTTCATTTTAAACTTTAAAATAATGCTCATTATACTATCTTCCTAAGGTGTTTTATCTATGAAATCAATACTTTATATAGTTATGGTGGGAAATATATAAAACTCTCTGGCTTTATAGTCATTACTACCTGCTTAAACATTGAGGATAAAACAAAATAAAACACAAATATGGAATCTTAAACTTTACTGGGGAGAGAGAAACTAATTGAATAACTAGCCAAAGATGTAATAATGCAGTATATTTCTAAAGTGTATAAGAGACAAGAGGAACAATATGTGTAAGAAATATAATAGGGAAACACAAATAGGAGTAGAGAAATAATAAGTGATTAGAATAGTTGGAAAATGGCAAATTTTTTGGATAGTTCTGCTGCTACTGTATGCCATGGTAAGGGTTAAAATTATTCTTTGACTGGTTTTAAAAGGTAATTAGAACCAATGATAGATTTTCAGTAGGAATGTAATTTTATTTGTATTATAACTGAGTAATCTAGTTGCTTTGTAGGGAATGACTTCTCAGCATGACACCAAGCTAAGTAATCAAAAAAGAAATTTCTGAAGGTATTCTGGTTAAAGACACTGAGGAATGTCCAACCATTGGAAGGGAAATGAAGAGTAAAAGTCAAATTTACTTGCTGTGAGCATAGGTTGATAGATCTGTGATGCCTTTTAGGATTTAGTTGGCATGGGCACATGGATAGATTTAATGAACTTAAATGATACAAGGGCTGTAGATAATGATCACGTATGATGATATAACAGTTTAGCTTTGTGTATGTTATGTTTGCGATTTATGGTCTGTTACAACTGATAACTGAATCAGGAGCTCTATGCATGAATGAAAAACTAGGAAAAAAATATTTAGGTTAGAGACATTGATCCATTGACTCTTTAATGGACAGAGAGACTAGAAGTGAGAATTTTGTGAAATGGGAAGACAGATAAGTGATGTCTAGAATAATATGAGGAATTAATAAAAGGATTTGTTGGTGGTGTTTGTATCGCACATAGTAACTGCTGAAATAGTCTCTCCCCAGGGCAGAGTTCCTTTTGGTTACTGGCTGGATTCCAGCTGTTCCATTTCTGATTCAGCTGTCTGCAAATGCATCTGGGAAAACAGTAGAAGACAGCCCAAGTGGTTGAACGCTTGCACTCATGTGGGAAACCTGAATGAAACATCAGGCTTCTGGCTTCAGCTCAGTCATTGAAGTTGTTTATGACATGAACCAGTGGGTGGAAAAAGTCTTTCTCTTTCTCTGTATTTCTGTTTCTCCTTCTTTGTCTCTAGCTTTGCTTTTTATGTCAACAAATAAATTTTAAAAAATATTGATATCTGATTTTGAGGTACAGAGACTATCAAAGTAGCCTGGGTAATGGGTTTAAAAAATATTTGAGAGGCAGAGAATGTGGGGAGGGGGAGAAAGAGAATGAGAGAAAGAGAGAGAGAGAGAGCGAGAGCAAGAGCAAGAGAGACTTCTACTGGTTCCCAGCCAAAATGCTTGAGATTAGGCCTAGGTTAAAGCCAGGAGACAGGAATTTAATCCAAGTTTCCTATGTGGGTTACAGGAACCTAATTATTGGGTCATAATATTTCCTGCCATGGTATGCATTAGCAGGAAGCTGGAATTGGGAGCAAGAGCCAAAAAAGTCAAAACCAGGCACTACAAAGTAGGATACAAGAATCTTAACTGATGTGCTAAATGGTAAGAAAAACCATGCTTTTCCTAACAAAAGGGCTTTTATTTTTTAATTTCTCAATGAAAGTTAACATACAGAACAATTAGAGACTCCTTGACCTAAAGAAAGAAAAAGAATTTAATCATGTAAGAGAACTAGGAACCAGCAGGTATGGAAGAGTGAGATTCTGGATGCTTTGTAAATAATGCAGGGACTCGCAAACACAGAAAGAATGAAACACTGAAGTGATGCTTAAATGTGAGTGAGAGAGGAGGGTCAACCTGGGATACAAGGGAAAATCTCAACTGTGCAGGAGGAACAAATCTGTAAATAGAAAATATTCAGACTTTATGGAGGACAGACTGTACCTGATTATTGAAGAAGGTGATGAGTAAAAACTGGGAGAGGGAAAATCATTTTCAATCATTAGAGAAAAATTTACACCTATTCAAAGAATCCACACAGGAAGAATGTTTAAGAGGAATTAATGTAGGGACGGAGCTGGAGTCCATAGCAGGGCTGGCGATATTGACAGACTGCAGAAATCCTGAAATGTAATCTCTTCCTTCCAGACCTTTCTGTGATCTTCAGTATTGGAAGCTAAGCATTGCTGTTAGTCTTGTCCTAAGACACCAACAGTTCCTGGTCTTCACAATTCTCCCTGTGTGACCTCACTTCACTCTGGTTGTATTTCCCTGAATGCCACTCAGTGTCCTCATGAAAGACATTGGGACCAACATCTCCAGTACCTCCAGCTTCACCTTCACAGGCTTCCCAGAGATGGAGGACCTGGAGCACTGGCTGGCAGCCCTCCTCCTGCTGCTTTATGCTATCTCCATTGTAGGTAACACCTTAATTCTCTTCATTGTAAAGGAGGAGCAGAGCTTGCACCAGCCAATGTACTACTTTTTATCTCTTTTGTCTATCAATGACCTGGGTGTGTCCTTTTCCACACTGCCCACTGTGCTGGCCGCTATGTGTTTTCATGTATCTGAAACTACTTTTGAGGCTTGTCTGTCCCAAATGTTCTTCATTCACTTTTTTTCCTGGTCAGAGTCTGGGATCCTGCTGGCCATGAGTTTTGACCGCTATGTGGCCATCTGTAATCCCTTACGCTATTCAACTGTGCTCACCGATGCCCATGTGGCCCACATTGGCATATATATCATCATCCGCAGCTTCTGCATGGTCTTCCCACTTCCTTTTCTCCTGAAGAGGTTGCCTTTTTGTAAGGTCAATGTGTTGACACATTCTTACTGCTTACATCCTGACCTGATCCGCCTACCCTGTGGAGATACTACCATCAATAGTATGTATGGCTTGTTCATTGTCATCTCTGCCTTTGGTGTAGATTCAGTACTTATCCTTCTCTCCTATGTGTTAATTCTAGACTCTGTGTTGGCTATCTCTTCCCAGGAAGGGAGGCTTAAGACACTCAACACATGTGTGTCACATCTCTGTGCTGTGCTTATTTTCTATGTGCCCATGGTTAGTGTGTCCATGGTACATAGATTTGGGAATCATATCCCTGAATATATACACAAGTTGATGTCCCTGATCTATCTTTTCGTGCCTCCAATGCTTAACCCAATTATATATTCCATTAAGACAAAGGAGATTCGCAGGAAGTTACACAAGATGTTACTAGGATGTAAACTGTGATCTTGAAGGAAGCTTTTGGAAAGCCATATGTCTTAGGAGTTTTGGGTCATTATTAATGTGTGGGTATAGAAAGTACCTCTTTGGAGTCTTTCAATCACCTTTTATACATGGATCTAAAATTAGGATCCTACCATCAGTTATATAGTCTAAGTCTGACTATGAAATATAACGAAAAGCATCAGACTGCCCTGTGTTATAATAATCCAAGTAAAAGGTTGCCACAAATGACTTCTCTCACAGACACCAAGGAAGAGGATTTTGAAGACTTACTGTAAAATAGTGAAATCATGTCCTAGTAAAGTTGTAATATCTATGCTTCCCAGTAATCCTCAATGTGCAATGTGCACATACATATCATGTTATAATTCAGGATTTTGTTATTTAACATCATAGGTATAGCTCAAGAATTGTTAGTAAAATAATACTGTATCTTCAGACTTTAAAATTCAAGCATGATTTTGATAATGTTTATATTTATGAAATAAGGAAGAGTACTGCCATATTGTATACAATAGAAAATACATTGCTGTCACATTTTATTATATAATATAAATCATTTAACATGTAAAATTTTGGATTTTATAACAATGAAGAATGCTTTGTGAAAGTCATATGCAGTTATCCATTAGCTAAAAGCGGAGGGAGAATGTAATTTCTTCCCAGGAGCTGCTAAGCACCGGGTGCAAGATTAATGCATGTTGGCGATGGCTGGATGAGCAGGGGCAGCTTGGCTTCATGGTCTGCTGGAATATGGACTCAACATTCTGGAGACAGCAGCCCAGCCCCAAGTATTCACCACAGGCTGCAGCAAAGGAAGTGTGGCTGGTGCATGTCAGGAAATTCAGAGTAACGCTCACTAAGAGGAAGGAACTCAAGCAAGCACACTGAAGTGTACACTAGCAGGCTGGCACTTAATAGAAGCAAGAGGGTGATACAGGGCCTTTCACTGGGCAGTGTGCTGGCAGTGATTGGGTTTCAACCATGCTAAGTGACAAATATCCTTTCAAATACCTTAGAAATACACTTGCCTCCTTTAGGAGATCCATATTCTGAGTAGAAATTGGGTAGATGGCTTTGAGATTGGTGAAACTGAAAGTAACCCTCACCTTCTCCAAGTCCTGGTGAATGAGAGGATCAGACACTGCTCACAGTCCTAAGCATCTGAAAGACTCAGAAATGTGTTAATGTTCTGTGATGTGCAAATCTTCCTAAAATATACAGCCTTATTCGAAAAGATACCCTAGGAAGTGGGTAAAAAAATCACTTAAGAGAGACAGAAGGTTCTAATCCAGGACAAAGAGAGGAAGCAGATGCATAGAAATGTTGCAAGAGCTTAACATGATTTCTGGAGTTGGTGTGCCAGACATAAGCAAGGCCTGTAAGGTCTAGGACTGGGAGAGATGGAGCAACGTATCCTGAAAGACTACCCTTATCTCTAACACACAGCAGAGTCCAGAAAGTTGTTGTTTTGAGCTTTTTTGCAAAACAGCAGAGTCTTAGAACTAAAAAAACTGAAAAACCTAGTGAGTCCTCTTCCTCCTAATCATCCTAGAAAACCAAATTTTAACTGTATTTTTATGGAGGGATAACAAGGGAATATTAGTGAAATCTGTGAGGAATCATAAGCAAGAATGAAAAAGCCATCAAGGACAAAGGTTAACCAATGACCCTTGTAGTCACATCAGTGAGGGGGGAGACATTCAGTTTCTTTTTTTTTTTTTTTGAATTTATATAAAGAGAACAAATTTTTGTGTTTCGTATATTCACTTTTGAGAGCATAATGATACTTATCACTCTTCCTCCCTCACACTCCTTCTCCTTTTCTTATTTTTCTTTTCATTTTTACAGCCACATATTTTCAAATTAACTGAAATGCTAGTGTAGCGATAGCTGAATATTAGAGTTCACCTTACAGATTTCAGCATATTTTAAGCTTTTAAAAATGACCTTTGGGCCTGGCAGCGTGGCCTAGTGGCTGAAGTCCTTGCCTTGAAAGCGCCAGGGTCCCATATGGGCACCGGTTCTAATCCCAGCAGCCCCACTTCCCATCCAGCTCCCTGCTTGTGGCCTGGGAGAGCAGTCGAGGACGGCCCAAAGCCTTGGGATCCTGAACCCGTATGGGAGACCCGGAAGAGGTTCCTGGCTCCTGGCTTCGGATAGGCGCAGCACCGGCTGTTGTGGTCACTTGGGGAGTGAATCATTGGATGGAAGATGTTCCTCTCTGTCTCTCCTTCTCTCTGCTGTATTTCTGACTTTGCAATAAAAATAAATAAAACTATACTATATATTTGAACAAAAGCCACACCCCCAGTTTACTAAAAAATGTGAAATTAATTTTGCTGGAAGAATGCATAGGGTAGCCTCGTTAGACTTCAAGATACCTTCAAGTTATTTAGTTAGGTGTCAAGATGGACAGAAACTAATAGGCACTTTCTTCAGATTCTGTCATCAGAAAGGCTTGGCTATAAATGTGTAGTGACCTTGAGTCACCCTGTTCAAGATTCAAGTAACACTGCATCAAGGTGGAGGAATCCACCAGGGGGGAGGGGGAGAGGGAGGGGGAGTTGGGGGGATTCCCAGAGCCTATGAAACTGTCACATATTGCAAAATAATTAATAAAAAAAAAAAGATTCAAGTAACAAGAGAATCAGCCCAGCTTGGCTGAATTCTCAGGCGCACAACTTGTCCAAAGGAGTTGGGTCACTTGATTGGCAGTCCCAGCATGTGGGATGCAGGGAGTGCCTTGCCAAAGGAAAAGTGGGTGCTAGCACCAGAAGGGGGAAGAATTTCTGGTCTGGCAAAAACAGATTCTGCCACAGAAGCCTGTGGAGTATTTTATGTCCTATTATTAAGATATTGGATACGGTGCATTTTCTTCCTTACAGTGGTTTTCATGTTTTGGACATTGGAACATTAAGGATAGTCCATAAACTTAGGGTTGAAAGGACACCATGGAGTTAAACATTCTTGTCAAACAGGCAGTTCCTTCACCCAGGTTGTCCTAGGAGGAGAGCTGGGGGAATGAGGAAACATTTCCCCTGACATCATCCCCCTGGCTCAGTTAATACATTTGTCCTAGTGAACATGAAAAGCCTCAATAGCAGCAAATTTAGCAACCCTTCCTCCATCCTTCCCGTTAGATACAATGGTTTGGACTTCAGAAGCCTGTGGCTGACTAAGCAAACGTTTTTAAAAGAGTCTTAAAAAAGTGGCTATTAAGTTATTAACCTTATTAACTCTGCAGATGATACATGTTTTTCCAGATTTTTGTCTTCATCATTCAATTCTTGGGCAAATATAAAGGGCCAGGACTGTGTTCCTACCACTGGCTGCCATGATTCCATACTTCCATAACGAAAAGGCATTTCATACTATTTTGGGGAATAAATGGATCATCAGTAGAATAAACATTGCTTCTGTAATTTCTTCTGTAAGAAGGCATTTTAAATTTTAGAAAGAAAGAAAATACATTTTGGACATTTCTCTTTGTTTTGGATTCAGATTATATTTGTAACTATTTATAACGTACTGTGTGATTTACCTATTGCTTATGATCCGCTTGCAGAAATTAGAATTCCTAAGGATAGAGATCATTGCCATTTTTGTTTTCAGGTGGGCTTTTAATTATGTACTTAATAAGCATTTTGAATAGATTAGCTCTACATATTTTACTGTTGTTATGTTGGAAGTTAATTCGACGTCTCTTTTAGTATAGTAAAATTTTCATATGGACAGATATCTTTGTTTTGAACTAGGATGGCACATTCTCCTTGGTTTTAAATAAATATTTGATTAATAAATAAAGTATTTTAATAAAAACATGAAATCAAATCAAATCTTAGTTTCTGATATTCAGATCAACATACATAACAGTTTCCCTCTAAATGTATAGTAGACAATTCCTTGGCCGATTCCTGAGCAGTTGTTTCAAGTTAGGAAGGTGGTAACTCACTGAGTGACGGCTCACCTTATAAATTGCTTGTTGTTTCTAAGAGAATCGCCTGAATTTAGAAGCCAATGCTCTACTCAGTTGTTTGGGGTCTATTAGTTATCTGTGCTGAAATGTTCAAACAGCACAGATCCCTTTTTATCTGACACTGCAAGAAAGCAACGATGGTCTAGAGCACAGTTAGAAAATCTGTCCTCTGGATAACTGGACAGTCTCCTGAGGGACTGCCCTTGCAGCTACAGCTTGAGATAAACTCCCTGTGCCCCGTTCTTCATTTATTATCATATAAAACATAGTGTGAAAAACTCTGTGCACTCAACTGAAGTGTACGTTCAAGAGCAAAGCAATCTACTTACTCTCTGTTGAATTCTTTTTTCTTAGCAAAGCGTTAAGCTTTTAAAATAAAACAATCTGACAATATATCATTGTAAACATGAAACAAAAAATGAGGAGGGAAAGTGGGAACATTGATGGGAAGTGGGGTAGAATGGTAACCATCACTATGGTCCTAAATCTAAACATAAAAATCTAAATAGAAAAAAATCTACATAAAAATCACACAAAAATCATATAAAAATACAAAAAATCATACAAAAAGTACATACAAAAGTTACAAAAAATCATACAAAAATCTACATATAAAAATCTAAATACAAAATACATGAACTTTAATCACTTTATGGAAATAATTAAAAAACAAATAAATCTTGTCCTAAACAGAGCTATTGTGTATGGAGATCACTTTAGGTGTTTAGAAAAGAAAGCTGATACTTAACCCTACATGGATACGTGAGCATTGACCTTTTCCGTCAAGGATTCTTTTCTGAGTGCCATTCCCTGGGTTCACAAACAAATCAGTTTAATTGAAGTCCAAGTAATATGGATTTGTATTTTTTTCATTCTCTATTAGATTGCAGTTATCCTGGCCCTTATCCATGGGTCACAGAGGTGGAAAACGTCTCCTATCAATACTGTCTTTCCTAGTTCCTCCTCTCGCTTCCTACTAACCTACCCAGCACTGACCCCGGAGGATACAAAATGCACTCGTGCATGAAAAGACAACATAGAATGATGCTGTTTATTATTTTTCTATTTTCTATAAATGATAGATGACTTTGCCCAGGTTAGAAGCAAAGCCTAAGAAGTTCCTCAAAAATGAGTAGGAGAGTTTCTCTTTGTATCTTTTTTTTCTAGGCTGGATTCATGAGTTTTTGCCATATCACGAGGGAAAGAATTGATTCAAAGAAAAGTAGAGCGATCAAAAGGTGGCAAATATGCAGTCCCAGCTCAGAAACTAAAATTTACTTCAGGTCCCTGAGATGATAGCTGCAAGTGGTGCTCCAAGGCTTCTTCCGGAGAGGAAAAAAACACAACACTCTCTCCCTTAGCCTCTGAAAAGCAGTGGCTCTTTTTTTTTTATTATTAAATTTATTCATTAATTACATTGTGTTGTAATTACATAGAATCTGGGATTCTCCCTCCACCCTCCCCCCATGGATGTTATGTCATATGTCGTGCATAAACTAAAATTGAACTGTGAATGGGGGGTCACAGAAAGTGGTTAAGAAACCGCATTTATTTATTTTTTTTAAAGATTTATTCATTTTATTACAGCCAGATATACACAGAGGAGGAGAGACAGAGAGGAAGATCTTCCGTCTGAAGATTCACTCCCCAAGTGAGCCGCAACGGGCCGATGCGTGCCGATCCGAAGCCGGGAACCTGGAACCTCCTCCGGGTCTCCCACATGGGTGCAGTGTCCCAATGCATTGGGCCATCCTCGACTGCTTTCCCAGGCCACAAGCAGGGAGCTGGATGGGAAGTGGAGCTGCCGGGATTAGAACCGGCGCCCATATGGGATCCCGGGGCTTTCAAGGCGAGGACTTTAGCCGCTAGGCCACGCTGCCGGGCCCCGCATTTATTTTTAACATGTTGACTGCTCAATACCATGTCAATTAATTCCATAACGATGTCAATTGTTGCAGATGGTATGTTAGTGCTTTTATTTGACTGGGATGATACTCAGCAGTGGCTCTTCTAATGGGTGATGCAGAAAGGAAAGAGAAAGTAACGTGGAAAGGACCCTGAAACTCTTAGAGGAAGCTCGTGTTTCCTTGCTTCTGGCCCTTTCTCTTTATGCCCTTGGATTTCAAGGTCAGGGTCATTTTGTCAAAAGGATGTCTCCTTTTCTATGATCTGGCAAGTAGTCAGTGTTCTTAGCTTCCTTAAGTCTTGTCTTTGCACGGGTGTCTTCCTTTGAAATTAAAATAACATAATGTCAAAATCATCATTTTAAAAATCATTCAGAAATCCTTCATTTTCATTTTATTTGGGAGGCAGAGAGGTAGAAGAAGAGACAGACAAGAGAGACTAGGGAGACATTTTCTGGCAAATTTTCTGACCTTTTCTGTGCAACACCAAGGGCTGGGCCAAGTTGAAGCCAGGAGGCCAGAACTGCAGCTGTGCTTCTTAGGAGGATAATGGAGACTCAAGCACTTGAACCACAGTCTGCTGTTCCCAGAGCTGTGTGAACAGCAGCTGGACTGCAACTCCAGTATGGCATGTAGCTTCCCAAGTAGAAACACAAGTCATTGTGTCAAACGCCCACTCTGAATTATTCTTTGTTGTTGAGAAACTGTCTTCTATATGAAGAAAAATGGCGTTTAATCGACAGAATATTGTACTCCACCGCAGATCACAAGATAATTAGCTACTGTTTGAAGTCACGTTGAGTTATGTTATTAAATCATTTCCCTAAAACCAAACTCATCTGTGGGCCAGGCACCTACTGAGTCTGTTTTGTACTCATGAGTAGTTTTGGAAATTTGTCTTGTAACATTTGCATTATGTCCATTCTGAAATAGTTCCCTCCATAGCTGACACTTCATGCATTTCAAAAATACAGTTTTGTATCTATAGAAAAACTCTAGATAATTTGAATTTTCTTCCTTTTGATGTTCCAGGGCATTTTTTTCCTGATAAATTATTAGATGAGACTTCATTGGGTATCTCTTGAATATTTTCTCCTTTTTTAAAAGACCTATTTATTTGCTTGCAAATGAGAGTTACAGAGAGAGGAGGACACACACACACAGATCTTCCACCCACTGATTCATCCCTCAAATGATCACAATGGCTGATACTGAACTAATTCAAAGCCAGGAGTTTTTTTCCCCAGGTCTCCCATGTGGGTGCACCAAGACTTCTGGGGCTCCCTCTACTGTTTTCCCAGGCCAGAAGCATTTAACTGGATCAGAAATGGAGCAGCAGGGACTCAAACTGGCCCTCATATGGGTGGGATGCTGGCACTGCAGATGGAGAATTAGTATGCTACCAAATCATCCCCAAGAAAATTTAGTTTCTATCAAGGGAGCAGAAAGAGAAGAAATGCCCTTAGCATTATGTTTTCTTGACAAAGTGTTATGGCTCAGCTCTTTCAGGTGTTGTAAATACTGAGCAGTGTTTTCCTTGTGAGGTGATTTGAATGTTGAGTGTCAAGCAGACCAAAGGTGAGAGAGGAGTCTGGGGATATTTCTAAATGTTAGCATCTATCAATTTTTCTCAGCCATATTTGTTCATATATGTTGATGTGAGTTTTGAAAACACATTGCATTTTATTTTGTGATGTAGGAGCAGTATATGAGTATTTGAAAATAATAGTGCTATGAAAAGCAAGCACAGAAATGGTCATGTTAATAGTTAAGCCCTTTAGACAAAGATACAGTATTTCTAGTAGTTGAAGGGCACACTAATACAGAATAATTAACCCAATTTTGTGTGCCTTATAAGATTTTAATGGCTGTTAAGTGAAACATTTAAGGATTTAATGCATAGATAATTATATTAGTAAAATTCATTGTTGAAGAAAATGATTCCTAGCTCAGATTAATCAGCCTCTGAAGGTTATGCAGTCCTACAATGGCTTGGGCATTTATCTTTGACTTTTATTTGTATTTACTAAGTGTACCATTCATTTGGATCTTCTTGTCTTTTGTTATGATTTTCATGTTTTAATTCCTAGCCTTATAATTCTTCCCCCAGTGTACACTTCTATTTTATACCCTATGGTGATAATAATTATTATGATGATGAAAGTGATGATAATGGTGATAATGATAGCTCCGTTTATGAGAGTCTATGAAAGTCACTTTTTGATGCGTTGAAACATGCGGACCACTGCCCGGCGGATCTCCTTTGTCTTGGCGCTATAAATGAGAGGATTGAGTACAGGGGGAACGAAGAGGTACACGTTGGACATGAGGACATGCAAGTAGCGTGGAGCATTCTTCCCAAAACGGTGCACTGCGGAGACCCCAATCATTGGCACATAGAATGCCAGTACTGCCAGGATATGTGACACACATGTATTGAGAGCTTTGAGGCGTTCCTCACGGGAAGCGATGGTCATCACAGAATGAAGAATGAGCACATAGGAGAGGAAGATGAAAAGGAGATCCATGCCAAAGGTGGACACAAGTACAAAGAGTCCGTAGATGCTGTTGATGGTAATATCAGCACAGGCGAGCTTCATCATATCTGGGTGCAGACAGTAGGAGTGGGAAAGGACATTGGATCTGCAGATAGGCAATCTCTTGATCAGAAATGGAAGGGGAAAGAGGGTAATGAAGCTCCTAGCTGTCACAGCTAAACCCATCCCAGCAATTACGTCGTTGGTGAGCACAGTAGCATAGCGCAATGGATTGCAAATGGCCACATAGCGGTCAAAACTCATGGCCAGTAGAATTCCCGACTCCATCATGGAGAAGGAGTGAATGAGAAACATCTGGATTAGGCAGGCATCAAATGAAATGTTGCGGGCATTGAGGCAGAAGGTTCTGAGTACAGTTGGCAGTGTAGCCATAGACATGAACACATCACTAAAGGACAACATAGACAGAAAATAGTACATAGGTGCATGGAGACTGGGCTCAAGGCGCACAGCCTGCAAGATTACTGTGTTTCCTCCAAGGGCCACAACATACATCAGGCAGAGAGGTCCTGCCAACCAGGGGTGAGAACGCTCCAGACCAGGGATACCAGTCAAGAGGAAAGAAGCAGGATGAGTGACATTAAACAACCCCATAACAAGGTCAGATCTTCTGACTCGAAGAATGTTAAGAGTTGCACTTACTAGAGGATAAAGAACTAGGAATTATGATGAAATAAATATGAATAAAGAACTTTGAGTGATAATATCTATACAATTGGAATTGATGCATTCACATCAGGGTACAGGACAGGCTAATATTTCCCTTTATTCTAGGAGAAACACATTGACAATTTCATTAAAATATCAATTAATTACAAAGAAAGTGTTTTAACCACGTTTTCCATAACTTTTATGGATTTTAAAAGCATTATTCAGTGGAAATGTGTTAAGTCAATTAATAAGTGGTTATCAGAGAAGGAAATACAGAGTTTGAGTCACTAACAGTTTCTGAAAGTTTCCAAATATTTCATATGTTTAACATCGTTGAGCCACTAACTAATGAGAGAATTTCCCATAGCTGACTTGAGATATGATGTATTCTTGCCTGGAAAGGCCAGGAGCAGTAGTATGTGGAAGGCAGACTCAGGGATTTTCATTTGCAGAGTTGCTTTGAAGAAAAAAAGACAGAAATAAAAGCAAAAAAGTCATACATTTGTAGAAAGATGCAAATCTTTCAGAAAAGCTATCAGCTCATCTGTAAACATTTTAGATCCACTGTCAGTCCATGGGAGGGCGTTGCTCCAGACTTCCACAGACTTACAGAGTCGTAGGTGTTCTCAAAATACTCGCTGTTAGAAAGACTCATTCAGGTACCTACCCTCACAATCTTCTGGTAGACCCCATGCACACTCTGACCAAGCTCTCACTCACATAGCAACTCTCTTCCTCACAACCTTACCCTGATTGTACAAACATATAATATCCTCCCTTTTGATACCTATGCTTTTAAAAAATTTTTTAAAGATTTATTTACTTTTATTGGAAAGGCAGATTTATTGAGAGAAGGATAGACAGAAAGAAAGATCTTTCATCTGCTGGTTTACTCCCAAGTGGCTACCTTGACAGGAGCTGAGCCAATCCTAAGTCAGGAGCCAGGAGCCTCCTCCAGGTCTCTCACATGGATGCAGGATCCCAAGGCCCTGGGCCACCCTCACTGCTTTCCCAGGCCACAAGCAGGGAGCTGGATGGGAAGTGGAGCAGCCGGGATGTGAATTGGCACCCATGTGGCATCCTGGCGTGTGTCCGGTGAGGATTTAGACACTGAGCCATCGTGCCAGTCCTGATACATGTACTCTTTTGTTTTACATACACTCTTGAAGTGTACTTCTTGCCTGCTCGTACTCTCAGCCTCATGGACATACTGACAATATTTCTGTATGCACAGGCATTTAGGTGTACAAGGATTTGTTTATAACATGCCTACTCACATGCTGGCAGACTGTCAGATTGTCATGTTTTGTTTACGCACAGTTTCTTTTTTTTCATATTGGCACTGCACATATATTATTAAGTTCCACAGTCATTTCTCTGTGAGGGAGATTATGTTTGTAGATACTTGTTTTTCTTATCATTTGGCTATTCTGCAAATGTTCTCATGTTCATTCCCTCGTGATGGCTGAGGGTAGAGAAAGCCAGAAATCTTTGCAGTTGGCACATATGTTTCAGGTTTACCAGGTACCACACTCATAGGAGAACTCCAGACATACATACTACTGTTTTCCCCTCCTCATTCATTTTCAACATCTAACAAACTCTACCAACTTCTTTTTTGATGGAAATGAAGGACACAGCGGAACCGAGTTGTAAGTATCTGAAAGTTAGAGAGTCCCTGAATTGGTTTGCAATGCAACATTGCCTGTTTGGGGGAGCATGCCTGA
The DNA here is from genome assembly GCF_030435755.1 of Ochotona princeps. Taxonomy (NCBI): domain Eukaryota; kingdom Metazoa; phylum Chordata; class Mammalia; order Lagomorpha; family Ochotonidae; genus Ochotona; species Ochotona princeps. The sequence continues at coordinate 50,403,904 of NC_080835.1, forward strand.
GTTTTCCCAGGGAGTACTAAAATTGCCTGCACTGCAGTTCCCAGCAAGTGAGCAAGCCCTGCTCTGTGACATTGATCACGTCTGTCTAGTCTTAAACCTTAGCCCGTGCCTGCTTGTGACATTTCTAGAACCACGGTTCCGTGGGAATCAACACTGAGCTGCCTTGTTTGTCTCTTGTACCTCATGCTTTCATCCCCATTTTTCATGGTGAGCCTCATAGCAGGAAATCAGAAGATACAGAAGAGAACTGAGCTAACAACGAGGAAACAGAAAGGAAAGAGAAAAATAGGCAAAAGCAGCATCCTGTGCATGCCACAGCCAAAGTCATTATAGATCCAGGAACCTGAGTTTCAAAATTTGTGGGAAGAATGCCTGACAATCTTAGGGTTACACTTTTTCTGATGAACTGGGGCTGTTGACGTTGTAGGTTGTCTAGATAGCTGTGAATAAAGGATTACAGAGAGAAAAAATGAATTCTTATTTAACACATGCTATACACCAGTTATTCTGCAAAGAACTTTATTACTGTTTTCTCATGTAATCCTTGAGAGATGTGGAAGCAGGCCAAGTGAGATTTTCTTGCCTGCAAGACTCTGTTCACTCACCCATGTCTCTGAGGCATCATCAGGATGTTCAAGGGGGAGGCAAAGGGGGAAAATAGAAACATGCATTATGTAATTTCTGTCTGATCTCTCATGTATCCTTGAATAGATAAATAGCTGAAGTCAGATACATGTAAAAAAAAATGAAACCAAAGTTACCTGTCTCCAAACTGATTTTAATTTATTCTGCTCATGGGATAGAGACACTTTAAATTATTGGGAACATACAGCAACCAGGGCAGTGTAGGGGAATGATGCTGGCTGTGTCAGGATTCCTGAGATTTAAACTAGCTCGGTTACTTCCTGGCTACATGATCTGGCAAAATACATTTTTAGACCCATATCTTCTTTACAGCTTTTGAAAAGACATTCTCTAAGATCCTTTAATAGCTCTGGTGTGCTTTTATCTTATTCTGCCGCGAATGCTGCTAGGATCCTGAAAGGAGGTAGAAACGAGGACGAGACAAGGTTGGAGGGGTAAAAAGAGGCATGTGTAAGCACAACAGCTTTGAATCTATTTCCTGGAAACCAAAGACTAGAAATAGCTACCTGTTCATAATTCACATAAAGCTGACCACTAGCCCATATCTGCAAATCTTTTGTTCTCATGTCTAGCAAAATATCAGAAATAGGAAGCTGCTGATAGTTCATGTGAAGTTTATGATTAGCTCGTTCTTGCTATTCTTCTTAGCTGCTTTGACAACTCAGAATTTGTAAAAGAATACTAAATGAGACTGCACGTGTGTTTCTGTTGTTAGTTTGGGTCATTCAATAATAAGAGGTTGTGACCATTTCAGGCTTAGATTTCTGTGTTCTGAGTTCTGCTTCCTTCCCAGAATTTGCAGCAATGTCAATGACTTCTAGAAATTGCATCTTTTACAGTTTGATGCCCCACAAAAATAGAATATGACAAGAAAGTAATCTAGAGAGGTGCAGTGAGCCACCCAGATTCTCACTATCATTAGATGGCAGCAGCAGAATGAGAAATCAAATCTGGAATTTTCTGCCTGCTCCTCTCCTTCTGCTAAGATGCTCTTCTCAGAAACTCCCATCCAGCTTCTCCCTCTTCATCTGGTGCGGATCCTTGCAGGCCTAACCCTTTCTGGGAGAAGGCTTTAGGAGGATCACCTGGTTCACCCGTCCAGAGCACCAAAACTCACCACAGGGCAGATTGATGAGACACCCGGCAGAACAGGCTGTCCTCTCCGTCTGCTGAATTCCTGCCTGGCTCTTTTAAGTCTCGTTCTGAGCCCAGGGGAGAGAGGAGTGGTGCTGATGTTGTGCCTGAAAATTCTTTAGGGAGGATTTAATCTCTCAAAGTCCTTAATGGAGACTGAGAAAAGATACGTGCACTTTTAACTGCTCCAGCAGTCTGCTAGATCAGTTATCCATACAACACAAGACACTGTGTGGTGATAGATGGGCAGGTACTATAGGACACAGCCCCTTACTTTCCAAGTGACACCAGTGTAATATGTAAGCCAAAATAAGGTGCCATCAGAACATGAAATTTTTAAAAAAATTTATCTTATCCCCTTAAGTGTATTGGGAGTAGTTCTTTATTACCAAATTAAACTCAGTTCATTTGATTTTTGGTTACATTCACACAATAAAATATACTGTGGTAAACAATTAGAATATTAATATCATGCAATATTAAAGCACTCAGTCTTCAAAATCAAAGACTTTCCTTTTCTTCCATCTCCCGGTTTCTAACCATGGCTTTCGGAAGAAAGGGATGAGAAAATTAAAAAAAAAAAATCATAATTCATTCAACTACATTTAGTTGTTATCATGTTTGTTGAGCTTATTAAAATTTAAAGCTGATTCTTTTGACATTTAACACTTTCAGAAATTATTTAAGTAAATTCTCATCTTTTAATTGTTTTTTATTTGTTTCATCCAAGTTCATATGTTTACTCTGCATGCTTGCTTTTTAATATTTGCAACCCAGCTGCCCTAGTAGAATATCTTCAATATGAGCATCTGAGGCAACACCTGGCCAGGTGTCTTTAGCATGTAGTTGATCCAGGAAATGTGCAGGCTTCCTTGATCACAACGCATGCTCTCCTGAAAAGCACGAATAATCTCTTGATCTATCTTCCTGCCGTGACAGAAGGCACTTTTAAAAAAAAAATCAATTTGAGGTTTGCTTTTTAATTCCAACATGCAAGTGCATCATGCTTTGTGACTCTGTAGAATTCAAACGTTATCTGTCACAACATAACCTAAAAAGCAAACCTAGGATTCAGTTATAGGCCAATCAGAATGGAAGAGCCACAGCAATCCCTTTAGTCAAAAAAATTAGTATAAGAAGTTGTTTAGTCACTATTTGAGAGCATATAATACAAAATCAGAATATAAATGCGTCATTAGATATAGCAACTAGAAGTAGCTTCTAGCTGGAGAGTTGGAGAAACCGGGAGAGGGATTTGGAATCACTAAGGCCTACCAGCTTGGGAGAGGAATGCTGTAAAGCTAAAAGGAGTGTGCACTGCTTAGATGCTTCTGGGTCTGAAGCACTCGGAGGGGCACTCCTCCATGGTTTATATTTACTTTCCTGAGACAGGAGTTTGGAGGGAGGCTTTTCTGGTTTGCTTGGAGCTATTTTAGGAAGTTAATGAAATGTTTATTCAGGGAGTGCTGGAAGCTGCAAAATAAAATTTAACTAGTGTCACTGAAGTAAACCCCGGTGTGCGAGTGAAGACAGTGTTGCTAAGGTAACAGAAAAGGGAGTTGGAATTCCTCTCCTTTATCTCAGCCCCTTAGGGCTCTCTGATATTAGATCTTGGGAACTGGTTGGCTAAAGAAAGGTGGTCTGCACTGGAGAAAGGAAAGTAGGGTCAGAAAGTGGGATTGAGAATGAGGATCATCATATAAATGAAAATAAAACAAAATTCATTTAATAATGGAGAGTGTTTATGTAAATTTCAGAGGCAATTCAGGCTAGATGTTTGCGACGGTGGGTGTTCCAACCACCCAGGGGCTGAAGCCTCAAGGGTAGCCTTGCCAGAGCTACTAGCAAGGTGACACTGGCAGCTAGGGAAGAGTGCACCCCAAAACAGAGACTCTAGCTGTGACAGGGAATTGGAGTTAGAGCCACACCTTTAACTGTAAATGTTTCCAAATGGCTGAATCCATCTGAAAGTCAGATGGCCTGTGACTTTGCAAGGGGCTTCAAGTAATCATTTGAGACCTGTGATGTAGGGGAAATCCTAAGAGTGGCAAGTGAATTTGAAGGTACACAGGGAAAACCCCCATTGAATAATGCCCAATTCATTCACCTAACTTTTATATTGTTACTAGCGTTGTAACATGGCGATCTCCCTTGAGCTTTCATCCACAATCCCATTCTAGTGTGAAGTGTTGGCTCACTGTCATCTGAGTCAGGCATAATTGAACCTTTAAGCTTCTCAGGAGTAGAAATTCTGTCGTATAAACTGATAGCGAGATTTCATCAGGATCTAATGATCTAATCCTACTCCCTCTAAAATCTAACCCACTCAAACAGAACTGATTCTCTTTCATTCTGTTACTTTTCGTGAAAGTAATGATTGCTATCAATTATAGCTGAATTGGATCTGTGACCTTGGAAGAAAGCTTTGTAAGGAAAGAAATAGATGTCTCAAATGGGACATATTATGACAAAGAGTGCTAATTTGTTGAACGTGGTTATTTAATCTTGGACAAACCATGTTATAAATGAGAAAATTGGCTGCTACTTTCAATCACGTGAAAAGACATCAGTTATACCAAATTCAGTAAATTTGTTCCATGACATAACATAGATCATATAACATATACACAAGTTTTGTTTGAATTGAAACTTTGGATCTCTTGTATTAGATTGGATTTTCATTGCTATAATTAATGTGTAAATGAGAAAGAATAGCTTTTATCTTCATCTTTTTCTTATTTTAAACAAATTTCCTAATATCACAAAATATTCAAACACACAGAAGAAAAGAACTTTAAAGTGATATTGTATCTGACACCGAGTTTGTAAGATGCATAATGAGTGACTAGAACGTTGAGAAATTGCATGGTCATATCCATATTTGTGTTTATTGAAAAATGAAATGTGATTGTTTAGAAAAATAAAGCTGCATGTGTATATATGTAGAGGTGTATCTGTGGGGATCTCAAGGTGTCCATGTCTGTGTGTGTGTACTGTGTGTATGTGTTTGCATTCTCAAATCAAGGTGTAATTGCCATACCAGTGTGTAGGATGATGACACCAGGGGTGATGGGGCCAAGAAAATTCTCTTAGGAGCAATTGTCCAATGACTCAGCTCACTATTTACTGATAGCTTGATCTCAACTAACACCCACGCTCCCCCTCCAACCAGATGCAAATGAGCCCTGGGATCATGAGATATGCATAAATTTGAATCCTAGAATGATGGACCGATGCCGCTTTGCTGGCTGAAGCACGGCCAGCTGCTGGGAGAAGGCAGCATATCCTACCCCAGTGAGTTCCCCTTCTTTTAGACTTCCTAAATGTGCTTTCTCTAACTCTAACATCAGGTTTTGCCCAGGTTTTTGAGATGCCAGGCAAATTGTGATTGTTAAATCTCCTCTCCAAATGCAAGCTGTATCTGCCCCGTTCCAAAGCCAGGAGCACAGATTCTGCTTCCAAATTATCTGACTCAAACCCTAATACCAAACTGTATGCTGTTTGGCTAAGGATCTAATATATTAGCTCTAGAGTTTCCTCTGAAGTTGTTTTCTATTTCTCTTAAAAAATTCTTAGTTTGAACTATTGAATCCTATACTAAACTTTTAAATGTGCAACAGGACAAAAATCGCGAAACCAAATGAACTGTTCATTCAGCATTTTGGTCTTCAAATTTCTTTTTTTTTTTTTCCATGTTGTTTTCCTTTCTTTTCTTTTCTTTTTTTTTTTTTTAAATCTATTTTATTGTGTTGTTGTTGACAATCTTTACATAGTTATTGGTCTTCAAATTTCACTGAGTTTTCAGCATGTCGTAGAAATACAATTGAATTATTAGTGTGATTTTGATAATGATGATGCATTTGTGATACCATGTGTATGTATGTGTTAGTAAATTGTTTTCTGAAGGTTGTATGATTTGAGACATCATGTGGTTGAAAATGAAGAGCTAGGAATATTCCCAAATTCTGTAGTATTTGTATAAACAAGGATGTGAGTTGTAACAATGCCTGCTTGTGTGTGAGGGAATATCTATGACTGTGGTGTAACTTTAATGTGAAAGGATAAAACATATTATTTTCTGGTACTTTTCAGTGAATGGATCCATGGACAAAATAAATAAACAGTAAAATTGGTTGTTGGGTAGTGGTTGGACATTAGTCTCCTTGGGAGAGAAATTTTCTTTTTTTTTTCTTCTTTTTTTTATTGATTACATTGCATTATGTAACACTGTCTCATAGGCTCTGGGATTCCCTCAACCCCTTCCATGGTGGATTCCTCCACCTTGTTGCAGTATTACAGTTCAAATTCAGTCAAGATTCTTTCATTGCAAGAATATACCAAACATAAGGTCCAGCATCTTATTGCCCAGATAAATTCAACAGTTTCTTGGGGAGACCATTGCTGGTCTGAAAGCAGAGCTGGCAGAATATCATCCTGATCAATTAAAAGCCACAACATAACGTCAACAACAATTTACAACATTATGGAATTAATTGACATGATATTGAGTAATAAATACGTTAAAAAATGCAAGTTCTTAACTACATCTTGTGACTACTTCATTGAGATTTCAATTTTAATTTATACACAGAACCGGCTGCTATACACCTTAAAATGGCTATAGGGTACTATTCAGCTGTCTCATGGCTATTTTCATTTTAGCGTTCAGCAGTTTATAGCGTTGAAGCTTAATTTTGCTGAACTTGGCAGATTTTGGGATAGTCGAATCTGGCTTATAACTCTAACAAGGCATATGTCAATAGTTTAGGTGCAGAACAGTTTTAGGAGGGGTGTGCAGAGAAATCTTCAATACCCTTGTGAGGAGTAACTAATCTTTGTGTCCTACCTAGTAAGGCATGAATGAGTCCACACTGACCATTTCTTGTCTGGTTCCAAGCTTTCCTTGTTGTTCTTTGTCTGTCTGTTCTAGTGTGTGTGTGTGTATGTGTGTGTGTCTTGAAGTGGGGGGCTCCGGAGTGACCCTGATGGTCACTGCAAGATAGGGTGGGGATCCAAAGTTGGAATAAGCAAGGACCAGAGAAAGATCCTCTCTCGAGTCCTGAAGGAAGCTTACTGTTCTTTTTTCTGCGGACCACTCAGGGCTCCTGGCTGTTGTTCCGAATACCTTGGATCCTCCAAGGAAAGGTTTGGGCTTCTTCCATCCCATGTGGTAGATCCAAATGGGGTGGGGATGACCTCAGAGTTCTTGGCCTCCGAAGGCATTCCAGTTCTTCGTGGTCTCCTTGGCAGTTGGGATGTAGTCCTAGGTGCCTCTGTGCTGATAGTCCTTGGTGAGGATCCGGGAGTGGGAGAGAAATTTTCAAAGCTTTTTTCTAACTGAGGGGATTGTGCAGCATAGATGAGATACTGCCTTTGTAGACTACCTCAATTAGCCCTGGAATATTATTATAGATAGTGGAGCAGAACTATCTTTGAGAAGAGTTCATAGTATCTGTTATTACCCCCCCCCAAGGGTCTGGATGTCTTCAGGACTCAGAGAAAGTGTTAGAGATAATACAAAGAATACAAATCTGGACAGATTGGATCTAAAAAACACTTCTTGATACATTGACTTTAAGCATGGGTTGGGGGGAAAAGAATTTCAGAGAGAAATCAAGGAAGGAAGAAAATTTGGTGATTATAGCGCCCTAGAAGGAAGAAGGAGTTTCTAATAAAGAACTCAATAGGAGTAAATGGATTAGCAGTGAAGATTGGCATGAGACTAGGGACAAGAAATCACTAGTCACTAAAGGGAAAGGTGTTTCAGTTTGGAGGGTGAGAGTATGGAAGGCACAATTCAATGAAACTAACAGTGACAGAAGGCAGGTTGCTGAGACGGAATCCCGACATTGAGTATGTTTGACACAAGTGGAGCAGCACACACATAAACAGATAAAGCAGCGGTAATCATCTTTAGTATCTGGAGAGATAGCAGCTCAAGAGATTTTCCTAGGAATTTAAAGTGATGGAGAGGCAGTTAATCAGGAAAGACTAGAACATTTTTGGATGGGATGGCCTGGCATGTGCTCATTACCTGAGGGGGAAAACGCAGGAAGAGAAAGGGACTGAAGACACAATGCAATGGACCGATGGAAGAGGTCTCTGAAGGAGCTGGAAAAAATGGACTTTCGAATGCAGAGGCCTTCTGGGGAGAATGAGAGGCAGATGTTTCACAGGCAAATGGGAATAACAACATATGCAAGTGTGAATAAGCTTAAAACTTCCACAGCAGTAATCATTCTCTCCTTTGTTTCTTGGTTCCAATAGAATACTTGCTGCTTTGGTTTAAACCAGCTGCACACCCGGTTGATTCTAGAATTTACAAAAGTTTGGGACAAACCACATGGATATGAAAGAGAAGCAAAGAGCAGATGAAGATGGCAACCTTTTCAGAAGTCTAGCCAGAAGAAAGTAAAGGAAAAAGAGATAACAGACAAGTGGACTAGACAAACCTTGAAGAATCATGGCAACTCAAGAGCAAGTGCATGGGATTAATAAAATAAGAGGGCTGGAGAGTTAGACTATAAAACCTTGAATTTAGGATTCCAATGAGGGATCTCATTTGAAGAGTAAATTAGAATCATTTTTGTTGACAAGTTTAGGAACAGTTATTGATTGAGACTGGGAGACTGAAGTGAAGTCCCAGTAAAGGTTATTTGATATTTCAGAGGTTTTAAAGATTATTTGAAATTTGATATTTTGGAGATTTTAAAGGTAACTAAAGGTCATTTTATAGCTGTATATATTCCACATATGCTATCTACCGAACATTTCTCAAAGGCCTGGGCAACTGTTGCCTCTTCTCAGTCTATCCTAATTTTGTCTTCTTAAAATTCCCAGGATATAATTTTCAAGCAAGACAGGAAGGTAAAGGAATGTTGCAGGATAAAGTTAGAATTAGAGGAGTTTATTTATGTTCTGAATTACCTTGTTGCCTGTGCGTGTTATTCCATTTGATCATTTGAACTTCACAGTTTTTATGACAGCTCAGGTAGAGGTGGGCCTTTTTGGTACAGACATTAATAAAAGCCAGGAACTCATTGTAGTAGAGGAAGTAGGAACACTGACAAACCTTTTCAATCTCTTACCTTTTATTGGAGACAGGATATCTGAAAAAAGAAAGTGAAGAACTCCCCCAACACCTCCTTTTGAGCCATCTCCCTGCATATACTCCCACCAGCTTGCCATGCTGGGCCTCAATGGCACCCCTTTCCAGCCAGCAACACTCCTGCTGACAGGCATTCCTGGGATGCAGACAGGCCAAGCGTGGGTTGCTCTAGTTTTCTGCATCCTCTACCTGATCTCCATTGTAGGCAACCTCAGCATCCTTGCTTTGGTGGTTCGAGAACCTGCTCTGCACCAGCCCATGTACTACTTTCTCTCGATGCTCTCTCTCAACGATCTGGGTGTTTCCCTTTCCACTCTTCCCACTGTACTTGCAACCTTCTGCTTCAACTATCCTCAGATTGGCTTTGATGCCTGCCTGGTGCAAATGTTTTTTATTCACACATTCTCTTTCATGGAATCAGGCATCCTACTGGCTATGAGCTTTGATCGTTTTGTGGCTATTTGTGATCCACTGCATTATGCTACTGTTCTTACCAACAGCCGGATCTTGACTATGGGACTGGGCATCCTTACCAAGAGTTTCACCACTCTTTTCCCTTTTCCATTTCTTGTGAAAAGACTTCCTTTCTGCAAGGGCAATGTTTTACACCACTCATACTGCCTCCATCCAGACCTCATGAAAGTGGCATGTGGAGATATCCATGTTAACAATATTTATGGGCTCTTTGTGGTGATTTTCACTTATGGTGTGGATTCAACTTTCATCCTACTTTCCTATGCATTGATTTTGAGAGCTGTGCTGGCCATCGCATCCCAGGAGCAGAGACTCAAGGCACTCAACACCTGCATGTCACACATCTGTGCAGTGCTGGCCTTCTATGTGCCCATCATTGCTGTCTCCATGATCCACCGCTTCTGGAAAAGTGCTCCACCTGTTGTTCACGTCATGATGTCCAATGTCTACCTATTTGTGCCTCCCATGCTCAACCCCATCATCTACAGTGTGAAGACTAAGGAGATCCAAAGAGGGATTCTCAAAGTTTTTCATAAATCTCAGGACTGAGGAAACCTTCAAACTCCAAGAGAATCCCTTTGGCAGGAGGACCGAAATGTCATTGCCAGCTTGAGGAATACTAAAACAAAGAGGAAGTGGATCCAGGCTTTTGACAATTATGAATGCAAAATTAATAAAAGAATAACCTCACGAAATAATATACATACTGCATATTTACTTTTACTGTGTGAAAGTTTTGGCAGCAGTTGCTGAGAATGCTGTCATGGTGAGTATATTAAATAAACAGACACGTCAAGGGAAGTATATAAAGGAAGAGCAACAGGTACTATGAAAAAATGTCTCTTTATCATACACCAGAATAAGGAACATCTGATAGAGCAATTAAGTTTGAATACAAGTAATTTTACTGCTATCCTGAGTGAGGGAAATGATATACAGTAAAGACAGACAAAATGCTATGAAGTCTCAATACTTTAAGCACAAGAGAACAGGCATTTGGTTTGTGGAAACAAGAACGGACTATGTTGCATGGCTATGAAGTTCTTGGTGAAGGAGGCTAGGGGTTTGGAGACCTGATCCTGGATGGCATGGAACAGGGCAGGTAATGATATTGGCAAATATAACTTCATGAAAAGAAATGCACCAGCAATAAAGTTCAGAACATAAATACCAAGTATGGCTTCCCAGCCAGATTGGTGTATCCGGTAGCATGTTAGAGAACTTCAGATCATATGCATGATCTGCTAAATGAGATCTGCTTTTAATATGAACTTTTAATAATCAAAACTTGAGGAAAACTTCTAAACTATGATGTGGTTAACAATCTGCTGTTGGCGAGGTTGCGGGGAAAAGGGAACCCTACTCCACTGCTGGTGGGGCTGCAGGCTGGTACAGCCTCTATGGAAATCAGTATGGAGAATATTCAAACAACTCAAATTCAACATACCGTATGATCCAGCAATAGCACTCCTAGGAATATATCCAAAACACTTGTTTTATGAGAAACCAACATGCACTCCTATGCTCATAGCAGCACAATCAGTAATTGCAAAAACATGGAAGCAACCAAAATGCCCATCAACAGAGGATTGGATAAGAAAGCTATGGTTCATCTACTCCATGGAATACTACTCAGCTATTAAAAAAAACAAAATGCAGTTCTTTGTGGCCAAATGGGCCAAACTGGAAACCATAATGCTAAGGGAAATGAGCCAATCCCAAAAGGTTAAATACCACATGTTTGCCTTAATTTAAGATGATATGATGTTATGTATAACATGTTATGTTTTGAATGTTATATGTTGTGTATAAACTAAGATTGAAGTATAGGTGAGGTGGTCACAGAAGGTGACTGGGAACTCGCATTTACTTTTAACATGTTGGTTACTCATTACTATGTCAATTAATTCCATAATGATGTAAATTTTTGCTGATGGTATGTTGGAGCTTTCAATTGACTGGGATGATGCTCTGCTGGCTCTGTCTTCAGACCAGAGAGGGTATACCTAAGAAGCCGTTGGACTTGACTGGACAATAAGATGCTGGACTCTATGTTTGGAATACGCTTGAAATGGGGGAATCTCAACTGAACTTGAGCTGTGGTTATGCAACAAGGTGGAGGAATCCACCATGGTGGGAGGGTTTGGGGAGGGGTGGGGAGAACCCAAGTATCTATGTAATTGTGTCACATAATACAATGTAATTACTGAAGTTAAATAATAAATATATATATTAAAAAAAAAAAAAAACAATCTGCTGTACAGCAAGTCTCACAAGGCTCGTATCTAACAAGCATTTCAGAAAGTGGTTCTTATTGTATGATCCTCCAACCAGCATCTAGCCCTGCTTGACGCTGATTAGGCTGGACATTCTGAGCCCTGTCTCACACCTCCTGATCCAGAATCTCCGGGAGATGGGGACCAGCTGACCGTGCTGTAACTAGCTTTCAGGGTCATTCTGACACATGTTAAAGGTTGAGACCCGTTAGACTAGGAGATCCACCTAGGTTTGGAAAATTGCAAATAGACTTCTTTTTAGACTAAGGAGATCTTTGTCTAAAACAAAGAATAAAGTTTTGAGTGATTGCCTAAGTTAGCATTTAGCTGACATCTGAAGCTGGCTTAAACCGAGAGTGTCACACATAAGAATGTGGCATAGATTGGGAAGAGAAATACAGGCTTACCATCTCCAGGCGGTGGTGTGGGTGGAGTGCAGTAATCACTTCAGGATAATACAATCCTCAATTTCTCCACAGTCACTGCCCCAGGTTGTGATTCCCCCTTTTCCCCCTGACGTCCCAGCATAACCATAACTGACACCCCAAATTCAGGCAAACTCTAATTTTATGTGTTTATCTAAGAAAACACAACCAAGAGAAACAATCATATCAGATATTGTCACAATGATGTGGAGAATCAGGCTATAGGACTTTGTAAAAGTCTTTTGATCAGGACTTCTTCTGAGATATTTTGTCTCTTTGTGATTCTGTTTATAAACTGTCTTAGCTGCAATGTCTGTTATCTTCTTATGTTTAAAGAGGGAATCTAGAGCAGGCATTGTGACGCAGCAGGCCAAGACACTGCTCGGAACATCCACACCTCAGTGTCATTTTGAGTCCTGGTTCCTCTGTGTTCAATCCATCTCTGTGATAAGATGTCTGGGAAGCATTAGGTGATGATCCAAGTACTTGAGTTCCTGCCACTCGTGTGGGAGACATGGGTGGAGTTCATGGAACCTGGCTTTGTCCCATCTCGGTCCTGAGTGCTGTGGACCATTGGAGAGTACACCAATAGATGGAATTTCCACCCCTCTTCTTTCGCTTCTCCCTTTCTGCTCCTTCCCCTCTTCTCTCAATCATATTTTTAAAAAGATTCAATATATTTAATCTGGTTGTATTATCATCTATCAAAACACTGACTTGCATTGTATGCTTTATTTGTTTTACTGCATTGTGGAAAATTTCACTTACCTCCACAGGACACTTAGACTTCTCTAAACCTCGTGTAAGGAACAGCACAAACAGATCTTCCCCACAGACGATATTTAACATTTACAACACATCCTCTGTGCTGAGACTTGCACAGGTATGGTAACAATATTCACAGAGGGAGTATTTTGGCTGTCTATTTACCCATTCCTTCACTTAATGGAGACAGAAACCAAGTCCTGCAAAAATAATCACTCAAAGGAAAAAAAAAATAAGCTCCATGCCTATCCTGAGACTGGAATATCTGCTAAGCATAAATTAAATGAGCAATCAACTAATTGAATGAAGGAAGGAACTGGTTCCAGACTGGGGCTCACTCCCCGTTTGACAGAGCAGAGTCCCTTCCCTCTGTAACTTCTCACAGCCTTTCCAGAGGCTCTAGTTCTTATGAGGATTCACTGCTATTTCCTTCATTTCACACAGTTTGGAGACCTGCATGTTGCTGAATATCTAACCCTCCTAAATGTTCCATAATATACAAGATCTCCTCTAGGAGAGACTTTGCAAGTCCCAGGACCATGAGATTCAAAATTACCTAGATCTAGGTTTAAATCCTCACTTGCCACGTACTAACTTTGTGGTGTTAGGAGACTGGCATTTCTTCATTATGAAACCTAACCTGTACTGAGAATAGCATGGATATAGAGGAGAGAGAAATCCAAATAATAACTGGTTATTTAATTTTATTATGTATTATTCTTCTGAATCCTATGTCTTGGTTCTCAACTTATTTATGACCTACACTATCCTGTAGCAAAAATGGAGAGGAGAGGGGTTTGTTTCTCAGACTACCTCTCTGATATTTCAGAGTTCTGCAAGAGGAAAGGAGGATGCTCTCTGAGCTCATCTTTGGTTTGCCTCCCCACACTCATCCCACTACTTGATAGAAAGTGGAAGGGAGTTATCTAGTTGTTCCTTCTCTCAGCAAACTTTCTCTCAGTTCAAAGCTGAAATGAAGAAAACAGGCAAAGTTAAACATGTAACAGAAAGACCAGATATTATTGCCTAGTTATATAATAGATCTGAAACCTGAAATAAAATTGATGAAAAGAGTAATTATATTGAATTAAAAGCAACTATGTGATGGACCTTTTGCAGTTAACATGCCAGGTGGGATGCTTATATTTCATACCAGATCTGGTCCCTGGGTTTGAGGTTCAGTTCAACCTAGGTTTTCAGTCCTCTGCTTTTGTGGACCCTAGAAGGCAGCAAGCAATGGCCAAATATCTGGGACTCTGACATCACCCACATGGAAGATCCCCGTTGGGTTCCTGGCAGCTGGATTCAGCCTCATCCAACTTTTATCATCATGGTCATTGAGGAAGTGACTCATGTGTTAGAGGCATTCTCTGTCTCTCTGAATATAAATGAGTAAAATAAATAACTAACAAATTCTTATTTGAATTTCTCCTCTGACTCCATAGTATCCTCTGAACAGTTTGGGTTTCATGATGAAAGAATATTAATCTCCAAATACCACAAAGTTAGTAGGTGGCAAAGTGAGGATTTAAACCTAGATCTAGGTAATTTTAAACCTCATTGTGCTTAAACTTAGAATATCTCTCTTAGAGAAGATCTTGTATTTGTGGGGCTATTAGGAGGATTAAAGAGTAGGTGATGGAAATGGGTATTGACTAGGAAACAGAAGGAATAAATGAATTAAGGCAACCAAGGTTGCATCCTCTGTTGCTTAAATTCTGGGGCTTTCTGTGGGCTGAGCTCTATTGCCTGAGATAAGGGCCTTGAAATTTTCCCAGTAGGCTCTAATATTTTGGTTCTGCCTAGCCACTGGGGTGAGCTTAGAATTTAGAGATCTAGAGTCTGGAATCCTGGTACAACTACACAGGAGTCTGAAGAAATCCGTCTTCATCCTGTTCTTCATCACGAAGAAGGAGTGAAATTTCATACTCTGGACAGAAGGAGGTAACCTTTTGTTTCATATATTTTGCTTCATATCTTTCTATTCCCAGATGACACCTAACTCCCCCTCCCCTCTCTCCATCACCATGTCCTTTCAGGAAAGGCAGAACCCTAGAGGCCTTGTCCTCTAAGAATCTTACTCAGAGACATAAAGTCTACCTCTTGTCTTAGCCAGTGCCTGCCTGGGGCCCATTCTGGAGCCATACGTAGGCTCTGCCTTCTGTTTGTCAATATGATTGCAAATTACAAAAAAAAAATTTTCCCAGAAGATACTGAGTCTGTCTTCTACTTTTGGGATATGGAGTTATGTTTTGTCTATAATTGTGTTTATGTTTCTGTATGATTCTTTCAGTCCCTTATCCCATCTCGTTAAATTTGGGTAAATTTCTATCAGTGCCCCAAGTGCTTTCAGAGTTGGTAGAGTCATTTAAGGAGAAAAAAAAAATCCCCAAATCTCATTTTTATGTAGGTTTTCTACGGAAAGACCAACATTTACTCAAATAGCCACATACCTCCTAGAGTTGCTTTAGCCGTGGACATGTGGGTGATCACAGAGATTGAGAATTTGCTGGTGTTCTGCCCCACACAAACCCACTGCTGTTCTATTCTGCCACAGAACAGAAGACATCTGGTGGTCTGGAACCTCATAGCTGAGAGCAGAACTGAAAAGACTTCATTCTCTCTTCAGCAGCTCCTGGCAGCCTCACTCCAACATTCTCAATGAGGGTCATCCTGACTGAACATCTCCACTGGCCAGAAACTTATCATTTCACCTTATGCATCTAACCTTTAGAAAAATATTGCTTACATAAATTCCAGACTGTTCTGTGATCTCCTGTCACTTTCTACCTCTCGTTGCCATTTTATCCACTGCCGCTATGGTCTCCTCAAGTCAAAATGAAGCAACATTCATTCATTCAATGATCATCACAGGACTAAGTCCCTTTCCCCTTGTGCACATATCATAGCTAGTTGAAAACCTATCTAAAGTATGGTACCCAGGGATGGACTTTTGACATAAAAGTTAAGCCACTGCTTGAGATGACTGCATCCCATATAAGATGACCTCTCAATTACTACAGTTGATTCAATGAAACTTGCTATTCATTGGTCACCCTGACAACTTGTGTAGCACAGAAACTTAAAGTCAGGTAATCTGAGAAGAAACTGAAGTAATTTAGGATAGGTAATATGTGGAGGGGGAAGATCAAAGAATATCATGATTAAAGCTTTTATTTAATATTCATTCATCTACATATTTACTTACTGGTTTAGTATTTACTGATCATTTCCTAAGTACTTGATACTCTGCAAATATTTCTGCTTCGAAAATGTCGACAATCTTTTAGGAGTTGCACACATTAAAAAACAAATCACACAGATAAATGACTATGTTTACAAATTCAGACATTCTGCTTTAAAATAATAACATAAAGAATATTATTCCTGTGACACCTGGCTGAGATGAATACGTTTCTGAGTCTGCAACACTATAATGTGGATAAAGCACTTTTGAGGTCTGTGAGCTATGAATATGATCCCTGTTTTGGGATCCATTTAATTCCCCTTCATTGTGATGTTCAAGCTGAATACGGATGACTGTCTGATAAGGATTCATACAGAACAGTCTCTCAGGGGATTCAAGATCAAATTCTGATTTCAGATTGTGGAGAACTGTCAAGTTGACAACTAAATCAATGGGGTTATTTTAAGAATGTTATTTGGCAATTTTTCCTACTAACTGTTCTCCAGGGTGTGTAGGCGCCAGGCAAAAAGTCTGTCTTTGAGTCCTTTCTTCTGCCTGGAAAAGTGCAGGCTGCCTCTCCAGGATCTTCCCCATCTTCTAATTTAGGTGGCTTTAGTTTCAGAAGGCTAACTGGGCTTATTGTTGCAAGAACTATAATAGAAAAAACATAGCCCAAATCCCCAAACCTACAAGAAAATAGATAATCTGTTGTTGTATACTATAGTTCCTATATCCTGCTGTGTAACAATAGGAACTTATTCTTTTAATCTAACTCTGATTTGATATTCATTATCCAAAGTCCCTATCTCCTCTTACCTCACTCCTCCCAGCTTCTTATGACCATTACTCCATATTTATAATGAGAATTTTTTAGCTTTTACATATGAGGGAGAACAAGTGGTATTTGCTTTTCTATGAATGATTAATTTCACCTAACATAATGATCTCTGGTTCTATCAGCTTTCCTGCAAATGACAAGATTTTATTTTCAAATGACCAAATAATATTCCATTGTACGTTTGTACTGTATTTTTTCATCATGCAATTCTTGTGAGACACTTTGATTGAATCTGTATCTTGACAATTACTAATGGCACTATAATAAAACCATGATACAGGTGTCAGTTTCAAATAATTATTTCATTTCTTTGGATACATACACAATTATGAGATTTCTGGATCCAATCAAAATTAACTCCAACCTAAATAGAAGTAAGGTAAACTGTCATTTCCATAACAAAATTGGGACATCACTAGAAGAAGAGCCCACAGATCTAAGCTTCAATACTGGCTCTACAGAAATTGACATATAGGTTGTTGATGCATCACTTTGTTGAGTCTCAGTATATTTATTCAGTATATTATGTGTCATAAGGCATCGTGTTTACCTTTATAAAAACAGAAGGAAATGGTGTGTATTTATATACCTCCTTTCCACATGGAGATAGGATTAAAAGGGTTAAGTTCCCTGAGGAAGCTGTACTGAGAGTATGCCACCAGATGGAGTTTGAATTAAACTCTTCCAAAACCCATTTGAAGATAACTAAAATGTGGAAAACCGTATTAACTTACATATTTTTCCTTTATATCTGAGCAAGAGAATAATAGTATATATTCATTTTACGGTTATAAAACATACAAAGCGAATCTTCAGTTCACGGTATAAATAAGTGGTCAAAAGTGGTTGAGTGTGGATTTAACTCAGATCTGCTCTACTCTAAAGTGAATTCTGTCTCTCAGAGATGGTGTAGTGGAGTCATAGCATGGGCGTCTCATACGAGTACGGGTTCGTGTTCTAGGAACTCCATTTTAGGTCTATCTTCCTGCTAATGGCCTGGAAAAGCAGCAGAAGATAGCACACATGTTTGTGACCCTGCAACCACGTGTAAGACCTGGAAAATGCTGATTCCTGGCCCCTGGTTTTGACTCAGCTTTGGCCATTGCAACCACTAGGGGGAGTGAACCAACAGATGATGGAGGAGCTTTCTCATTTGCTCTTGCTCTTGCTCTCGCTCTACCTCTCTCTCTCTCTCTCTGTAATTCTTTCAAGGGACTGAATAAATCTTTAAAATATTCTATAGTTCAGGCCGCTTGGTTGGGTGGAAGATCTTCTTCTCTGTCTTTCCTCCTCTCTGTATATCTGACTTTCCAATAAAAATAAAATAAATCTTAAAAAAATAAAAAACAACCATTTTGTGCTTAAACTGACCAAAACAACAGAATCATGGTACAACTCTTTTTATATACTAGTAGTAAAATAGATTCCAATATGAAATATATTACAAGAATAAAATTTTAATGTATGGAACTTGGCTTATTTTCCCATAGAAAATCTAATCATTTCATTCTTTGATACTTTCTATGCTGTTTCGTTTTTTAGACACATAAAAATAATTTTCAAAAATTATGTGGCTTTAACTAAATGCAGGTGTTTGTTATTGCTAGATTGTCATCATTTCTGGACACCTAGCTTATCAAGTAAGGGAATATATCTATACTCTAACTTATATGTTAGTGCAAATTTTGTGTTTAACTATCTGTATCTAAGACTAAACTACAATGATTTAAGATGGAAGCTTCTAATCTAATTCAGGGATTGTTCAAGGCTTTTCCTCCTATTGGAAAATCATCTAAGAAGATTGGTTTACATTCTTTATTTTCCATATACTTATTTAATTCCAGTACTTACAGCAACTGCAGAATTGCTATTCAATCTAAACCCGCATGAAGACTGCATTATAAACTAAAATATAGCAGTGCTTAATATATAATATATTTTCATATGCCTTTTTCTTGCTGAGTCTACCTGTACCAACATAACTTAGGTTAGCAGCTTTCTGCAGGTTCTTTCTGCACAGTTGCTGCACATGCTGACTGAAGTTGCATGACTGAGGGTTGGGTAGTTCAGGTCAGCCAGGTGCTCAAGCATCAAAGCAAGCACGAGACTAGAGGAGGATGCTGCTGTTACCAATGGTGGTGGTGCTGCACTGGCAGTAGGAGCGATGGAGAGCCAGATGTGGGAGACACTGAATCCAGAGATATCTGGGAGGCTAGAGCAGAAGACATCTTGAGTGGCAATAGTCATCTTAGACATGACCTTGGTGTATGGCTTCAGATTTAGTAACTGCTTAGGGAGCACTCGGTGCTTTAGAAATAGTCTCTTTCTTGGCTTAATTTCATCTAATTTCAATGTAAATAAGTATTCATAGTTGTTAAGTGCAGCTAACACAAATTTTGGCATCCACAGTTGCCCTTCCTTGGCTTGCCTGTACAGATTGTTTCCACATAGCTTATTTTCCTTAACGACTGGCTTCTGACAGGTTGACTTGGCTCTAGCATTTCTTCCTTTTCAAATCCTCCATCACCGTGCTTTTTGTATCAATAAAATAAAATAAATTTTTAAAAGTTACTAAGAAAATTTTTAATCTATACTCAGCCTTGATACTTTGTTTTTATTAGTAGTTTATCCATATTGTTGACAGTTCTGTGCAACATATTGTTTATGGTGTCTGAATGGCAGGAATTGAAAGGGATAGCCTAAGAGTTATCCCAAATATTACTTATCATTCATGGATATTCTCTGGACAAACACACACTCACATACAGGTGAATACAAATGAAAACCTTTACTGAATGGGATCAGACGAGGTAAGACAACCATCCTTATTATGAGCAACTGAAAATTAAACAATGATTTCAAGACATTTCATAATGAAGTACTCATTTCCTTTCCCCCACTGTTATTACAATTTTGATGTAATTACATTTGATATTAGTTCAGCAGTATTTCAGAATGCTTTATTTTGATCTGAGTTTTGAAATATGATTGTTTAGTGGTGTTGTACCAATGTCAATAATAGTGTTTTGTCAACTTTCTCTCCTGTTTTATGAAGTTTGTCTTTCATTACTATAGATTGAAATTAGATTAGAACACATGCTTCTTAGGTATACCCTACGGGACAATAAGATGCTGGACTCTATGTTTGGTATACGCTTGCAATGGGGAAATCTCAACTGAACTTGAGCTGTGGTTATGCAACAAGGTGGAGGAATCCACCATGGTGGGAGGGTTTGGGGAGGGGTGGGGAGAACCCAAGTATCTATGTAACTGTGTCACATAATACAATGTAATTACTGAAGTTAAATAATAAATAATTAAAAAAAAAAAGTCTGATGCCACTAATAAACTACAGCTTTTGACCATCAAAAAAAAAAAAAAAAAAAAAAAGGAACACATGCTTAATGAAATGTTGACATTTATATTTGCATTAATTATTTGTAAAAAAATGTAGGCATTCTTATGTATTTATCAGAATTTTGAGTTTATAAAACAGAATCTTTGACTTTATTACATGTTTAGGACAAAACCGTTAAGAGCAAAGAACGGATCTAGTATCTTGAATTAACTATTTTTTTAATTTTTTTTTAATTGGAAAGGCAGATTTATGGAGAGAACATCTTCCATCCCCTAGTTCACTCACCAAGTAGCCACAGTGGCCAGAGCAGAGCCAATCTGAAGCCAGGAACCAGGAGCTTCCTCTGAGTCTCTTGCATGGGTGCAGTGTCCCACAGCTTTGGGGACATCCTACACTGCTTTCCCAGGCCATAAGTAGGGAGCTGGATGGGAAGTGCAGCAGCCAGGACATGAACCGGCACCCATATGGTATCTCAGCATGTGTAACGCAAAGATTTAGCTACTGAGCCATAGCACCAAGCCCTTGAATTAAATGTTGCTCTTCTCCCAAAGTCAAATAGCTAGTGAAGAGAAAAGTTTAATTAAAAAAATGGTTTTAGTTCTTGCAATTGCTAGTCAATGCAAGGACTGATAGTGTCTCTTTGTCTATTTTGTAGGCTTTTTAAAATTTTATTTTAAACTAATAACCTTCATTTTCCTATATTTGGTGCTGTGACAGATGCAGATTGTTAGAATTTTGAGAATCTTCTATATAGCACCTATTGCTTTGTGCATTGATGCTAGTTTTGATGGCAGTGGTCTATATTCATACTACTTTAATATGAATATATGAAATTTTACTCTTTAGTGCACTTTTCCCTGGAACAGGAGGTGAATTATCCCTTGGCGAATCTGCTTAGTCTTTGCACTGTAAATGATGGGGTTCATCACAGGAGGTGCCAACAGATAGACATTGGCCATGATAACGTGGACCAGTGGAGAGGCATGCTTTGCAAAGCGATGAGTCATTGATACACCAACCATGGGGACATAGAGGATCAGAACAGCCAGAATGTGGGACAGACAGTTGTTGAGGGCACGGAATCTCTCAGTCCAAGTGGATGTGCTCAGGATATTTTTCAGGATGAGCGTATAGGACAGCACAATGAGAAGAGGGTCCAGTACAATAATGAGCAGGACCAGAGCAAATCCATACCAGCTGTTGATCCGGATGTCAGCACAGACCAGGCGAATCATATCCTGGTGGAGGCAATAGGAGTGAGAGAGAAGGTGGGAGCGGCAGAAAGGCAGGCGCTTGAGTAGGAAAAGGGAAGGAAGAACAGCCAGGACACAGCGGCAAACAATGGCTAGCCCAATTCTTCCAATGACTTCATTGGTCAGGATGGCAGCATAATGAAGGGGACGGCAGATAGCCACATAGCGGTCAAAGGACATGGCCAGCAGGACAGATGATTCCATGAAGGAGAATCCGTGGAGAAAGAAGAACTGGGCAAAACAGGCCTCAAAGCCAATTTTTCGATAGTCGAACCAAAGGAGCTGCATGACTGTGGGCAGGGTGGTGAGGGTGAGGCCCAGGTCAGTCACTGCCAGCATGGAGAGAAACAGGTACATGGGTTGGTGGAGGCCTGGCTGTGTGTGGATGACTGTGAGGATGGTGGAGTTGCCCACGATGGAGAGGGTGTAGAGGCAGAAGAAGGGGATGGAGATCCAGAGGTGAGCGTCCTCAAATCCAGGGATTCCCGTGAGGATGAAGTGGAAGGGATCCTGAGTGGTGTTACTCACTTCAGACATATTTGGTGAATGCAAATCAGCATCTGTCTGCTCTGCATGAAGAATCGCATTAGCACACCACTGCCACCGTGCCGTTGCCTGTTCAGGAAGCAAAATGTATTTGGGACTGATCTTTCTGACACCACATTCCAGCCAGAAACCTAACACCTGTGAGATTGTCTTTCATAGATTTCTATTTAAAATAAGTTTGGTTGTTTTTGACTTTCATACTCTTTGTTGTGCACTGTACTTTAGCTTTACACTTCTAGAAACTCTCTTGGAATACCTGCTCTTCTGACTTTTGTGTGCGTGTCTGTGTAGCTGTGTTGTTACACATATGTATTTACTCACTGAAACAGTTTTCATTACTATTTCAAACATCTTTTAATCAACAAATCAAGAGAATTACTTT
The DNA here is from genome assembly GCF_030435755.1 of Ochotona princeps. Classification (NCBI taxonomy): domain Eukaryota; kingdom Metazoa; phylum Chordata; class Mammalia; order Lagomorpha; family Ochotonidae; genus Ochotona; species Ochotona princeps. The sequence goes on from NC_080835.1 coordinate 50,426,295, forward strand.
AGTTTACATTCTGCTACTGCTGATATCTGAATGGAAATAGTATTAAAGGGGGAATTAACTGACGATGATGCCAGTGTTCTTATTTGAGCAACTATAAGCATTCTAGTAATAATTCTGTTTATGTAAAGCAATAGCGTAGGTCAGTTTGTGCATATTTAGTTTAATTTTCATGGAAGCATTCTAAGAGAAGTAATGATTAAGAAAATGCATATAAGGTCAAGGACAGAGAAGAAGCCAATCAGGAGATGTGTGAAGTTTTGACATACTAATGGTACTTCAGAAGGTTATGATAATTTGGGCAAAAATTCAGGATGAGAATGGAAAGATGTTTACCACAGATCTCTAAGAAAGAGTAAAATTCAGCAGTTTAGCAGATGTAAAGGAAAAACACTGCAAACACTGTAAAGGACTGCTGAGAGGGAGGGGGAACAACAAAGAAAGTTAAAACCAGAAAACAAGCAAAAAGAGAAACCAAAATCAGATTCGGAAGGGCCATGACTTACTGCTGCTCTGACACTCCGTGAAAAGGATCCTGAGAAACACCTGTTGCGTTCAGTGACATGCATGCAGCAAACATTTGCAAAGACACGTCAGCAGTGTCATGAAAAGGAGGCCAATTTAAATTACTCTAAAGAGTGAATGAAAATGAGATGTGGCTTATGCTGCTTCTATGGGATGAATACAGAATTCCAATAAAAAGTAAAATTGGATGTGATATATAGTATTTAACAGTAAAGCAAACATGTTAAGATGTTAAAAATCACCCAGGGCCCGGCACAGTAGCCTAGCAGCAAAAGTCCTCGCCTTGAATGTGCCGGAATCCCATTTCAGCACTGATTCTAACCCAGGCAGCCTGCTTCCCCTCAAGCCCCCTGCCTGTGGCCTGGGACGGCCCAAAGCCTTGGGACCCTGCACCATGTGGGAGACCCTGGAGAGGCTCTAGGTTCCTGGCTTCAGATCAGGTCATCTCTGGCCATTGCAGCCGCTTAGGGAGTGAATCAATGTACAGAAGAGCTTCCTCTCTGTCTCTACTTCTCTCTGTATGTCTGACTTTCCAATAAAAATAAAATAAATCTTTAAAAAGGAGTCAAATCTGCATGTATTCATTGAACTCTTTGCAAAAGGTATATATAATTTTAAATATTTTAAAATAGATTTAAGAGTTAAATATAAAATGATTAAAAACTAAGATCAGTATCAATATAAGAAATAAAGTCTTAAAATTAAGCATTTGTCTATGCACAGTCTATTCACGTTTTACTCATTGAAGAATATTGCTGGTTGTGTGTTCAACCAGTGGATACAAATTAAACTGAAATTATGTTTCTGTAAAAACTAAAGAAAAATTAAGAAAAAGACAAGAAGGAAGAAGGGGACTTGGAGCTAAAGAGGAAGGAAGGGGAGTACGGTTATCTTCTTAGAATTGTTTCTATGAAATGCATGAAACCTGTTCTTTTTACACTAAAAATTAAGAAGGCAACAAAAAATTCAGAAAGTCTAAGAAACTCAAGCAAATTCAATAAGCAATCAAAAGCATAATAATCTCATGTAAAAGCGGAATAAAGACTAGGTAGATGTACCTCAACATGTGATGTAAATGGCCAATAGGTACATGACAATGCTCGCCACTCCTACCCTTCAGGAAATTCAAGTCCAAATCACAATTCATATGAGTTAAAAGAGTTATTATGAAACAGGCAAAAAAACCCCAAAATGCTGGTGAGGATACTGACAAAGCAAACTTTTATTCGCTGTTGATGGGAGTGTAAGTTAGTACAGCCATACTGAACACAGCACGGCAGTTTCCCTAATGCTTACTAATTGAATTTTAGAATTTTATCCTGAAACTAAAGTCCATTTGAATTTCTAACATACTCTGAACACCACAGAATAGGCATTTTTGTGTTTGCTAAGTACTCAACCAAAAACATTTCAAAGAACCCTTTAGGATAACAAAATAGATTTATGATTAATGAAAGTGTAATTAGAGCACAGCTGGGCATTTTTCCACAGGCATCTTGACAAGTTTTATCTTCTTTCATTAATGTATTTGGGAGTGTTACTTTTTTGTATTTCTTAACAAAAAAAGGAATGAGCCTACAAGACCTGGATGAAGCTTCTAGCCCCTGACTTCTGCCTGGCCAGTGTGACCATCTGGGAAGTGACCCAGGTTGGTGATCTCTTCGTTTCTCTCCCCAAACCCTCTGTAACTCTGCCTCTCAAATAAATAACTAAAAAGTTTATTTAAAAAGAGAAAAGAGTACAGATGAACATTTACAAAGGAAATGCAATAAGGCAAAATTGTAGAGAAATTTAAAGGCAAGAGATTACTAATAAAATAGCAAATAATAGGATTTGGGATATTCTTGAGGCTTAAGTCTTAACACACACCGGCACAAATTGAAAAGGGAGGCCAGGTGAGAGGTTTCTTACACCTGTTTCCACTGAGCTAACTAATTAGTCCTTCATCAATATGCCTATGGCATTAAAAAATTTATAAACTACTATAAATAAGGAAAATGTTCATCAGATATGGTTGTCTGTTTACCAAAGTATAGAGGTAAGAAGATTCTATGGAAATGTGACATTAGTTCCCATCTAGGCTCGATGCAAGTTAAAAATATGTTTATCAAACCAGCAAATGATAACTTCTAGTTGGGAAGTTTATAGGGAAGGAAGGGAGACAGGTATAATTAGGAACAACAGGAACACCGCACGTAAGGGCTGTTTCAGGACGGAACAGGATTCCGTGTCTGTGTCGGTGCACTGGCAGGCAGCAGCAACATTTTGACTACAAATCTGGCATCAATGGGAATGATGGCCCCTGAGCTACTCTTTATGCCTTTGCAGGGGCACAGTGATCTTGACAGATTTTCTGCCTTATGCTGGTCACACTCTGTCCCGTCTCTAGGAGGTCATGTGTACTCACTCGCCAAGCACTCCCCTCTGGTTTCTGACCATCCAAGGAGTGTTCCAGTCTTGACAGTGTGTTCTATATTCCTGCCATGCTCTCTTCAGCTTTTGTGCTCTGCTCTGTGGTCAAGTGGGAATTAAATGCTCCCAAAGAGCCCAGATTGGAATGCCGGAGGCAGGTAGGGAGGCTTCCAGAAGGATCTTATGGGAATTTGAGGATTGTGCTTGGGGACCTGAATTCTTGGGGAGGAAATCCACAAGACAGTCACTTGTTCAGGAGAGGTGTCTGCACTGTAAGGGAAAGTAGGGAGCCCTGGCACACTCCTGATCCAAAGCCCAGAAAGAATGTGCCTTGGTTCTGCATAGGAAGCTCATTCTGAAAACCAGTACTGAGAAAGTCTAGCAGGGATAAGTTACCCTAGAGGACACAGGCAGAGGATGCTACTCAAGAAGTATGTCTTGCAGAGCTGACATTGGCACGGCCTGGAAATTCATTTTCACATGACTGAGGAAAAAATATTACTGATTCAGGTTTAAGTTAAAAGTCTAAAGTTAAAAGCACAAGAGTGGTTCCCAGAGGCTGGAGAGGAAAGGAAAGAAACTGTTGATTGACAAGTATGAGATTATACCTAGATTGCCGGAGTCAGCTCCAGCCGAGAGTTCGGAGCTCGGGAAGGGTGCGTGGAGTTGGCGATAAAGAAAGACACAGACACTGTCACTTGGTGGCTTCTTGCTATATGCTTTATTCTTAAGAAGAAGCTGTCCTTTTTATTTGCTTAGACACATCACTAGCCTCTGCACAAACGTTTGCTTTTTTTATCTTTAACTTTAGAACTAAGACAGCGTACACAGATGTTCAATTAATTTTTACTTCATGGTCAACCAGGTGCTCTTAAAGATAATTCTGTAAGTTACTATAATCAATTTCTTTAAAGGAAGCCATTATTCATTCTTCAGAAGTAGCCATTAGGTGACAGCCAGAACTCCAAGGCCAAGACACAGATGGTTACCTACTAATCAGTAAAACAATCCTACTACATTTTATTTTCACAACTTATCTATCACTTAATGGGAAAAATACATCAAAAGAGAAAGAACATAAGGATCTAAGGCAAAAAGTTTCAAACGTTAAATCCCCCTACAACTATAAACTCTATAACCCCATAAACAATGAAACAATAATCAAAAGCATTTTTCTTTAATAAAAGCATCCTTAATTCCTCTAGCTAAAAATTATAAAAGCGACTAAAACAGTTACATTTTCTATGCTCCAAAAATTGCAAAGACAGGCTAGCCTATGAGATAACAATAACTATATTTATTGCCATAGCAATTTCAGCTCTCACTCCCATCACTTGCATTAATATTTAGGATATTTTCAAGCCCCCTCCCAGAAGGAGTGCTTCATGTCTGGACCTAATTCTGAGGCAATGGTTAAGTACCCAATAAGGTGTCCAAAAATGGCATGGGCTTAATTGTACTCCCGTGTGTAAATTGTCAAAGGCCCACTCACCAAGACATTTTCAGTGACATTAACTCTCAAGCTCACGTTGGTGGCAAAAGCCATCTCACAGGGGCAAACAATGCCTCAATAGATTACAGAATTCTTAGTGGGGTGCTTGAGTTTCCATGCAAAAAGGTGGTGAGACTGCTTCAAGGTGGTCAGAGAGAAATCTGCCAGGCCTTGCCAAACAGCTGGAAGCTCCCCCGGGCCCTGCCAAGCAGGGGAGCTGTTCTCTTCACACCTTCATGCCATCCACACCTACTGCACGGACCCCAGCACTAGATAGAAGAAGAGAGATCTGGGATTTTATTGTGCAGTAGTAGACTAACTACAGGTAATATTAACACATTGTATACTTCTCTTTAAAAAACATAGGAGATCGGATTTTGGATATCTATACCATAAAGAAATGTTAAGTGCTAGAAAAGATAAAAATATTTACTATGATTCTACATTATGCAATGTTTACATGTACCAAAACCACACATAGTACCTCATAAATAGGTACAATTTTGTATATCTGTCAATTTTTTTTAAAAAGATTTATTTATTTTGAAAAAGAGAGAATTGCTGTTTAGTTCCACAGATGGCCATAGCAGCCAATGTTGGGCCAGGCTGCAGCCAGGAGCCGGGAGCTCTATCCAGGTTTTTCACATTGTTGGTAAGGGCCCAAGTGCTGGGACCATCCTCTACAGCCCTTCTCTGGCCATCCGCAGAGAGCTGGTTTGGAAGTGGCCCAGCCATTATACTAACTAGTGCCAACATGGGGTTGAGTCACAGTAGGTGGCTTTACCCAGTATGCTAAAATGCAGCCAACCCTCTCCACCCTATTCATTTGAAGATGTAAGTCAAAATGTGTTAAAAGGAAAATTTGTCAAAAAGACTTCAAGGTGTTAAAGATAGCTTAATTGAATTCCTATTGTCTATACTCTTAAAATAAGTTGAGACAGTCTACATATAAAGGCTGATAAGACAAAATATTAAGTAGGAAGAAAATCTCTCGATTTCAGTAAGTATGAAGACACCTTCTAAAACTTACAGTAATAATAAATATAAAAGGTCTTCAAAAGGTTTATGGAAAGTACATATTATGAAAACACTATATAAGGATTTCATTTTTTCTGCATCAAAAATAACAATTTTTTGTTTTGAAAAAAAAATCATTTCTTTTAGAAAAGATTTACTTATTTGTTTGAAAGTCAGAGTGAGGGAGAGATTTCTCTTCCACTGGTGCTCTAAAGGTTGTGTGAGGTGACATGGAAACGGCCTGGTCCATATTCTAGCACATCTTGCCCACCTACTCAATACTCTGATTCAACTGGCTTGTAAAGACTGCAGTGTTGGTGCAGAACTGTCTTTTAAGGTTGTTATGTCATGGATACAGGCAAGCTCACAGATTTGAAGATGCTGGGAAATTATATCAGATCTCTGGGCAGATTCAAGTCTCCAGCACCCACGCGGGAAACCCAATTAAGCTCTCAGTTCCTGGCTTTGACCTGGCCTAGCCAAGGCCCTTGTCAACTGAGGAGTGAACCAGCAGTGGAAGAGGCCTCTCTGTCTCTGCTCTTTCAGTAACTTTGGCTTTCAAATAAATAAATAAATAAATCTTCAAAATGGAAATAGGAATAGAAGAGAAATATCAAGGAAATAGATACAGATAGCTACTGATTATATGAAAAGGTGTTCATTCTAACTCAAAGTTGAAAGTCAAAAATTTTATCAAGTTGAGATACAGATTTTTATTCATCACACAACCAAAATTCCTGAAATGCCAAGAAATGATGGTTGGCAGATAGATGAATGACAATATCGCATTTACCAAGTTATAAATATACAAACTTCTTTACCCTAAAATTCCATCTCTAGAAGTAGTTTATAAATACATTTACATCTGTGAAAATTAACAAGGATAAATGTTCTTATTCAACATTGTTTGCAAGAGCACACAAATGGAAACGAGCCAGTTATTTGTAAAATATAAGCTGTCAAATAAATTCTGACAATTTAAAAATATGTTTGAGTTCATAAAATATATGTGGTTTTACAAATAAGTGGGTTTTATCATGTACTCAATTGCGATCCTAAAGACATCTGTGTATGTCAAGTCAAAGAGGATGGTGCACACTTTTCAACGAGCAAGTACAAATGTGCACCACTTATTGCACATCAATGTTTTCCTAAAAATAAAATAATATATAATGTAACATATTACATATAATATGATAATTAAAAATAATAAATGATGCATAAATGTTTTTCTGAAAAATACAATAAGCTGAAACTATTTTCTGTCATGGAGAGAGGGAAGCCAGAGTGATTGAAATATAGACTAAAAGTGAATATTTTCTATATATGTATATATATATATATATATAAATATATATAACCCAAATCTTTTGAAATGTCACATGAATATCTGACCTTGTCAATAATCTTTTATTAAAATGTGGACACAAATTTAGTCATTTTGATATGTAAATTGGAATAAAATAAATGATAACTCAATTTTACTAAGTTCTAAATTTGAAGAGCATATAAAATGTTTTTAATAACTTTGGACTTTCTAAACTACATATGTTAAAATTTACTGATCAGAGTATAATTTATAAATCTGAAATATTCTGACTCTAAATGTGACATAACACAGAAAAAGAAAACTGTCACTGAAATGTTAAAAAAATAAATGAAAACTTTTTTCAGATATTCATAATAACATAACTCTAAACGTGTGGTAGCAAATATAATGTATTAGAAAACAATAGTAAATGAGAAATGTTTAAAAATTAACAGAAATTGAAAACTCATACGACTGTGTAGATTGATTTTGAGAGTATACAGGAGCAAAACCTAACTGGTTAGAAAAGTAAGTATTTAAGAATCCTCGCCACTGAGAATGTTAGTGTGGGCTCCTGAACTGAAAAAATCATGAATTTCAATGTAACTCACATGCAAAGATTCACTCTTCACTATCAGATAAGTTGGTAATTATTATTTTCTAAAATCAAAATTGCATTGTTATTAACAAATGTTACAATTGGCTTATAATATGTATAAATAAAATGTGCCCACTCTATAGAGATATGGCTGGATATTTATCATAAATAATTCTGTTCCTTCAATCCTAAGTGATTAAACATTACTAAGACTCCAGTTATTAATTTTGGAAGGTATCCTCCATTCATTGAACAAAAAGGTGTGATATGCAATTATTGCTTACCTGGTATAATTTATGTCAAGGTTTGTAACAATGTTTTCAAATCGTTTTTGTTTGTTTTGCTTTGTTTTTAAAGATTTATTCATTTCTGTCAGAAAAAAATTATGGAGAGGAGAGCCAGAGACAAAGTTCTTCTATTCCCTGGTTCACCAAATGGCCACAACAGCCAGAACTGAGCTGATCTGAAGCCAGGAACCAGGAGCATCCTCTGGGTCTCCCACATGGGTGCAGGGTCCCAAGGCTTTAGGCCGTGCTTCACTGCTTTCCTAGCCCCACAAACAGGGAGCTGGATTGGAAGTTGAGCATCTGGGATACGAACCAGCACTCATATAAGAAGCTCGCATTTACAGACAGAGGATTAGCCAGTCAAGCCACTGCACTGGACCCTGCTTTCAAATCATTTAAAAAATACTTATTTATTTTTATTGATAAGGCACATCTATAGAGAGAAGGAGAGACAAACAGAGAGATCCCCATATACTGGTTTACTCCCCTACAACAGCCAGATCTGAGGCAATCTGACACCAGGAACCAAGAGTGTTTTCTGGGTCTCCCACATGGGTACAGGGCCAACGGAGTTGAACCATCCTCTGTCACTTTCCCAGGCCACAAGAAGAGAGCCAGATGGGAAGCAGAGCAACCAGGGTTGGAACCAGTGCACATTTTGTCTGCTAGCACTGCAGACTGAGCTACAACACCATGTGCTACAGGGATATGGCTCTGGCCCCTAAAACATTTTAAATTCTCATAATTTATTTTGTTTTTGTTTGTTTCTGTTTTTCTTCTGTTAGTTACTAGGAAAAATGCAATAAAATCTCACACTATCATTGTGGATTGACCTATTGATTTTTGTGGTTGTGAAAATTATTTCCCGTGCATGTCAACCTTCTCAGATTTCTCATTTTATCAAGTATGAATTTTGAATCAATAAATTTCTGCAAAATAAAAATGGCAATTCTACACTTATTTCTCTCAGCTTCCCTTCTTTGGAGTTTGGTCTTCATATTTTCATAGTCTGAGATGTTCCCTGAAGTCTCTTAAAATATTTTTCTGGTTTCTCTAATGTTTGTTTGGAACATGGCTTGAAATAAATCAATATTTCAGTAAATAATGGTCAAAGATTCAGAGTATTTTATGCATCACAGATTTCTAAAGATATCTTCCAACTCTCAGTTGCTTTTATCTTTGGGAAAGTTTTCATAAACACTTCTCTTTTCCTGCATCCCTGCAACCTCTTTGTAAAGTAATGAAAAACCTCATGCAGCCTGATATGTTATAATACAACACGTTCTGAATACAGTTCTGTCACACACCATTCTCTCCCATTTGTCCAATTACTCTAGTTCACTGTCAGACTACAAAGAGACTCTTGTTAACCACCATGTTTTAAGGCAGCATCAATTACATAATTTGCACATCAAGCCCAGCTATGTTTATAGGAAACCAACCAACAGACTGAAATCTCCTTTCCTAATTTTGCCTTTGCCTAAACTCCAAATCTCTTCTCTGATAACATTCGGAAAATGCCACGACGGATCTCCTTGGTCTTAATGCTGTAGACAATGGGATTAACAACTGGTGGGAAGAAGAGATAGGCATTGGCCATCATGACTTGGAGCAGAGGAGACACATGGTGTCCAAAGCGATGCACCATAGACAGGCCAATCATGGGCACATAATATGCAAGTACTGCACAGACATGTGAACCACACGTACCAAGTGCCTTCTTCCTCCCTTCTCCAGTGGCAATACCCAGTACAGTATGGAGGATCAGTCCATAGGAGACTACAATGAGCAATGAATCCAGCCCAAAAGTGGAGAGAACAATGAAAAGTCCGTAGATATTGTTGATAGACGTGTCCCCGCAAGGTAGGTGGATGAGGTTGGGGTGGAGGCAGTAAGAGTGGGCGAGGACATTATGGCCACAGAAGGGCAACCGTCTCAAGAGCATAGGCAATGGGGCCATGAGTAGAACACTTTTTAACCCGATGATAGTTCCTGTGCTAAAGATGCGGGGAAGTGTCAGGATTGTAGTATACTGCAGTGGGCTGTAGATGGCCACAAAACGATCCACCGACATGGCAAGCAACACAGCTGATTCCATGATAGAGAAAGAGTGGATGGAGAACATCTGGAAAAGGCATGCTTCAAAACTAATCTCAGTGATACCAAAAAGAAATATACCCAGCACTGTAGGCAAAGTGGATGCAGAGACACCAACTTCAGCCAGTGCCAACATGGCAAGAAAGAGATACATGGGTTGATGTAGGGCAGGATCTGTTCTGATGACATGAAGAATGGTGCCATTGCCAAGGAAGATGACGATGTATATTAGGCAGAAGGGAATGGATATCCAGACTTGCTCTGTCTCCAGTCCTGGGATGCCAGCCAAAACGAATGTTGTGGGTAAGAACTCCAGAGTGCTATTAAAGTATTTCATATTGAGATCTCATCCCATGATACCAGTGCCACCTTGAAAAGTAGGGAAGGAAAAAAATAACAAAATAACATCACTATGGGAAAAGGTGACTTAATGTTGAAGAAAGGACAAAGAAAAACACACCAGTTCATATAGCCAAAGATCTCATTTATGAAAACTGAAATAATATCAGGAAGGAGGTTATGGTCTTCACCTTTGGAAAGTTTTAGGCTTGTAGACCATCATGCATGTAAATTGCAGTGCACTTTTTATTAGTTGAGCAAGAAATGACTTTCTTGTATTGGAGAGTTGAAGCCTAATTCCAGAAAGCTGCTAGGAAAAAGCAGGGGTAGGTAATCTCAGCATAAGACTTGCATAATCGTCTAGCATGATGGCTTAACTGATCCTCCACCTCCAAGCACTAGTATCCCGTATGGACATTGGTTTGGGTTCCAGCTGCTCTGCTTCACATCTATCTCCCTGCTTGTTGCCTGGGAAAGCAGTCGAGGATGGCCCAAAACCTTGGGATCCTGTACCTGTGTGGGAGACCTAGAGGAGGCTCTGAGCTCCTGGCTTCAGATCGGCTTAGTTTTGGCCATTGTGGCCACTTGCAGATTGAACCAGTTGACAAAAGATCTTTCTCTCTGTCCCTCCTTCTCTCTGTAAACCTGCCTTTCCCATAAAAAATAAATAAATCTTTAAAGAAAGAGAAATAAATGGTGGCAATGGACAGAGTCTTAGGCAAGTGACAGGAGAGAAATACTAAAAAGCATGGAGCATGCTGAGCTAACTATTCTGAGTTTTGCAAGGACTAGAAAGTGACTGGATGCTTCTCTACTTCCAAATCAAAGATGAACTCCCAATGAAACTGTTGGATATATCTTGACAATAGGATGCTGGACTCTCAGCCATTGTCTGTACCGGCAATATCAGGACACTTAAACAGCTCAAAGATGGACTTACGACTGTTTGTGAAGGACTATATTGTAATAATATAGGGGAAATCAGTGGTGGAAGAGATTTGGGGAGGGAAGATGGAAAACCCCGGAGCCTGTGGAACTGTATTATAAAATAAATAAATTTTCACAAAAGAGAAAATGACTAAAGATTATGTGCAAATGAATAGATGATTCATGAACAGGTGAGAACTTAGGTTGCTGGATTTATGCACAGACTAAGGTTCATGATAATATATACAATTCTGTCATGATAATATATAAAATTCTTCAGCATAGTTCTTAACACAGCTTACCTTACCCATTGGGACTTGCTTTAAATTCATGCACACTGATGCAACAACCCTGGAAGCCTGAATAATTTTTTAAGGAATGTTTTCCTGACAGGAGAGGAAACTAACAGAGAGGAAGAGAAAATAACCTGCTTAGATTGAACTTGTTTTGAGCCGCAGCATGGTTTAGGACAATATGGTTATAGCATCATGTTTAGTGAGATAAACCAGATATTTCCCCTGTATGTGGGAGTTTGAATTTCTTCTGGAAGGTGCTGTAGGAGGTAGGGAAGGCGGATGAAGGGATTGAGTGCTCACCACAAGTAGAACTGATCTGTGAGGATGAAGTGGGACTGGAGAGGTTCCCTTCAGTAGGTCCCTGCCACCTTAGCATTGGTGTCTTCCTGGTCCTATGGTTTCGGTGATGTTTTTGTTATATAGAAGCCCTGGGAGTGGAGAAATGAGGAAACAGTTAGCTCCCCAGAGGAGCTACGATTATACTGCTGTTTCTCAAGATTCAGAGATCCCTGTGGGAAATATGAAAGGATAATGCTGTTGTGAAAATGAAAAAAAAAAACCAACATTTAGTATGATAATTAAATAATTAAAATCCATAAATTTCTTAGAAAGATTCTCCTTACATAAAATATACTATAGAAATGGTCTAGTATAACTCTTTCTGGATAGTTGTGTCTAGGAGAAATGGTACGGTGACCTAACATGATGATCAACTATCATGCATGGACATGTATTTACTAAGTAAGGATTACACCTGGAATTGTTGATACCCAGAGAATTTCAAAGGGTGCTCCATATCAGGAGATGTAATACTCTACTGGATTAAGCTATTGAGAGAGTAAAGTTCCAGACTGAACAGAATTGAACAGAAACTGTGAGACAAAGCATCCTGGCATCCTTGTATGTGGTGGCTAAAGAGAGTGTCTGGACATCTCAGAACTCAGTATTAAGAAAGGGTTTAATGTTGTGCCCATTGAGTTTAATTGTTTGTAGACAGCTGCTGCATTGACTAATTGTCTGATAGGAAAGAGGGGAAAATGAGGGAATTTTTGTTGTTGAAAAATCCTATTTTTAGAACTATCTAAAATTGTCTAGAAATTGCTCTTTTTTTGCTTTGACTTAATAAGGCAGAGGAGGATTTACACAACTGGTAGGAAGATGCTTTAAATGATAGCTTACGCAAGCTAGATCAGATCCAGATATGCCCCCACTGAAGTCTTACACTGAGGTGTAGGACAGAAACGGAATGGAGAAGACAACGACAAAGCAGCGTGGAGAAAATCACAGAGGGGAGAGAGGGGCGCCCTCAGGAACATGAAGATCTTCCCACGTGTGTGAAACTGGTGAAAAACACATTTTTAAAACTATGCTGTTCAGAAGAAAGGAATTTATACCTAAATGCTGATTTGAATTAGTCCTCAATATCTTTTGAAGAAGATTATTACATCACTTAGGCCAGGGGGATTAAACATTGCATGTGTGTGTGTATGTATGTATGTATACATGTATGTACATTTAGATTTAAAATCTTTCTTTATGATCTACTGAATTCTATAGGATATGCATGATGTATTTCATGGGGCTGTAAGACTGGGTAAAATATTTCATTGAGACCTTCGCAACTTGACATCAACCTTGTACATTGTCTTCCTGCTTTCAAACTTCCTTGCAAATGTGCTCTCTTAACTCACGTTTCACACCTAAAATAGTACCATAGTTTTCCATATATGATTAAGAATAAAATATGTACTGTGTACTTTCAAAAGTCTCCAAATGTCACTGGGATGTTTAACCTAAACATAAGTACTGGCACTAGGATGAGATTTACATCAGGACAATCAGGATTTTATTGAAAATCTGAAGGATTTAGTATTTTCCTGAATGTCCTTAGATTTGGAGATTATATTTATATTGTAAATGAGAAGAAGAACGTGAATAAAGCTCATTACTAGTACAGAAAAAACAGGAAAGGCAAAGTAATGTACACTGTCTCACAATTTCGGGTTAACATATGTAATAGGTGAGGGGTAAGATAAATACAAGTAGAAGAAATGCAGATCTATACTTATTCACCGAATAATCCACTTATCCATTCATAAAATATTTATTAGACATCTACTGTTTTCCAGACACTGCAGAGCTCATGCAACTATAGTAAGCACAAAAAACATGCTCATGCCTTGTTGTCTTTAAAATGTATTTGGACATATTGACATTTAAAGAAGAGTGTACAGGTAATTAATTGGTTAAACTTGTGATGAATGACATGAGAGAGAAGGACAGTAGAAGGAAAAATAAATGCAAATATGGGCAGAGCATGCATTTAAATGAATGTGGATCAACTAAGTGTTGAGAGTCATGGAGGCTGTTCTAAAGCAGAAGGACACTGGTAAATCAAGCTCCCCCATCCCCCAATACAAAGAAAATAAGGATCTCAGGTGATTTGTCCCTCGCCTCCTATTCTACTAAATATAAGATTGTTATGTTGCATTGCTTTTAATCCAGCACAACTCCTTCTGAAGCCTCATTTCTCTATCATGAACAAACTTACCCTCTCTACTCTCTACTTGAGCTCTTTAGAGGATCCTTACATTAAGTCCTTGCAACATGTCAGAAGGAGGAATTAGTGTGCTCCCCCCACTAAACTGAGCATGACTGTTGAGAATTTTTGCTTGCAATCCTCTCTTCGTTTTGTTGTCATTATGTGATCCTCTGCATGTTCACATGCTTGTACACAATGCAAGTGTATTTTAGCAGAAATACATGTTGTGAGCTGCAATAAAGGTAGCATCTCTAAATAAACTGTATAAGCTAGACTAGAGGAACCTGAAGATGCTGCCCATGGAGCCTGGGGAGATGCCTGAGGTCTGAGTTACTGGGTGCTAAGTGTCGTGTGTTCCTGGAGCGGCTAAAGAAGAGAAAACGCTTGCTTCTGATCATGTTGTGTTATCAGATTTTAAATTTTTTCTAAATTATTAGTTTAAGGGACTGTATGTCATTCATTTTTTCTTGATATTTAATAAAGGTGAACATGTTTTCAGGTTTATCAGAATATTTGTTCCACTGTTTTGTGCATTGCCATTGCCTGTTCATATATTTGCCTAATATCTTATTAGATTCTATTTTTTGTCCTCTTAATTGTAGAGTCTCTGTATCTATTCTGGACATGAAATCTAAGTTGCTTCCATAAAAGTACATTACAAACAACATTTCCTTGCCAATTGTTTGCATTGCTTCTTTATTTGCCATCCTTCTGCTATTTAAGTGATCATGGCCTTGTAGGTATAGACAATGGTAGAAATTTTGTTGTCCTAGCATAAGCATTTATGATGCTCAGTGAGGTTTCTGAACAGAATTGATTCATATATTTACTTTGTAATAGCTGGCAAATTAAAAAAACAGAGAAATAATATTCAGTAAAGTGTTTTATTTTGCATATACGTCTATAATTTTATGTCCATAGTGTGTTATTGTCACATACATCTTGAACATTCATTAATTTGATTTATTCTAGGTAATTTATAGTTTTGTTGAATTTTGCACCTGTTTTATACGAGTTTCTTGATAATGAAAATGATCTGTTGGAAGCCATAGGAGGTAGAAAACTGTATTTGTCTGCCACCAGATGTCACAAAATAGAAGACAGCATAATATCAGATTCTAGGAGATCAGAAACTCATAGATCAAGAACTGACTATGACTTGGAAGTTCAGCAGTTACATCATGCTCCTAACCTACCAGGTATCTTCTTCAGGGTATGGGAGTCTGCTTTGTTACCTGGTCAAGCATGTGGGTTGATACAGCAATTCTGGGCTACAGACTTTTGTGGTGGAGCTGCCTGTACTCTCCTGCTTTATACCACTACTTGCATGTTTTCTAGATGCTTGGCTCTGGGTCACCACTGTTCATGTCTCCTCTGGTTTTACCCAGCATATATATCTAAAAAAAAACGCATTAGAACCCAGTCAAACAACCTAAACCTTTGTACCATCTGATTATAAATCACCTGAATAGAGAAGAGGAATGAAAGGGCAGTGTGGGATGGTGGGATACAGAGTGTCTAAACCAGAGTCAGAGGACCATGTCTCCTGCAGAAGTGAGGATATATCTAGCCTGAACACGTCTGTATTCCTCAACTCTTTGATTAGCAGACTCAGCAAGTTTGATGTTGGACTTTCATTCAGGCAGTAGCAGGCGGGGTACTGCATTGTTTATAATCTCTTCCATGTTCCAGATACAAGCAGAGTAACTTTCAGAAACTGCGTTCCATTACTGTGATTTTAAGCTGAGGCAGAGTGGACGGGAGAAGCCACAGGAAAGTCATGGGGACTTTTCCTTTGATAGATGCCAACAAAGAGGCGACTTCATGATCTCCCTTAAATAAAACAGGTTTTCTTCCTGTGTTCTGAATCTCACATCATGCTTTTACGTATCTGGGTATGAAATTTATATCTACTTAGCATACAACCTGTGCCAGACATTGGGTTTATAGCCTGTAAATTTACGGGTAAGGGAGACAAGCATAGTTCCTTCATGCATCTTGATTTAGTTTTCTATTGTGATGAACATACATAAATACCCACACACAGTGCATTACCGTGTGATAAGTGTTACAGTGGGAAACGCAGGGCTCCGAGGGAACAAGCAGAAAGGGCATCTGCTACTTTGGAAGTGAAAATGTCTATGAGAAAGCAATCTGAAAACTGAGACTAACACACATTGATTTAATCAATGATGGGGATGAGCTAATTAGATCCATGTCCTCAGAAGCAGAGGAATTATGTCTTAGACTCTTTTGTGGTAGTGTCTTCATTGAAATTTATCAGATTATATGTCATTTTTAAATATCACACAATGAAAGCACCTAGAAGTAAACACTGACTTTGGATTAGTAGAGGACTTGAGGTTGTGCGACACAGGAGTCCTCGGGAAAGATAAAATCAGAATTGAGAAGAATCTGAGGTAGAGTGAAGGGCTTCTTTTAGGGGAACAGGGATAGAAGATAAATATTTAGAAAATGCTAGGGAAGTTTTGTCTGAACTAGGCACTGAGAAAGTGTACATAAATTCTGATGAACCTTGGGAGTTAGGTAAATGCTGCTCAGCTAGAATAGAAGAGACCAAGACCCTGGCCAGCAGAGAAGATAAAATCAACCCAAAAAGCCTTGAAGGAAATATATTTCCTTTGTAGAATTAGAACAAATGACACTTACTTGGTGTCCACCCGGCTCTGTTTTCAGGGCTTTGCTATGTATTATTCCTTTTCAGTTTTTGTTTAGTTTTATTTCAGTTTTAGTATTTGTACATTGGTGATGACTCTTGTAACAGTCTTTTGGATAGTATTAGACACCATCAAAGAGTAAGACTTCAGATGAACAAGGAGTTATTATAACTTAAGAAAGAGAAAATCACTGATATTAAGCCATGGCACAAGAAATAAAATGAACCATACTTTAGTCATGGTAAAAGAAAAACATATATACTCAGGGCTAGAAATAGTTAACCTGCTTCTTATGAGTACTCAGTGACAGATTTAGCACTAGAATTCAGCCCTGGTCTCTCTCAGGCCAAGGAGATTGGTGATGATTCTGCGGATCTCCTTGGTTTTAATACTGTAAATAATTGGATTGAGCATGGGAGGCACAAAGAGGTAAATGTTGGCCATGAGAAGATGAACAGCGGGAGGGGCATTCTTCCCAAAGCGGTGTACCAGGGACAACCCCATCATAGGCACAAAAAATACCAACACAGCACAGAGATGTGAAGTACACGTTTGGAAGGCTCGAAGCTGCTCCTCTTGGGAAGCCAGTCCTGCAACTGTGTGTAGGATGAGTCCATAGGACAGTGCAATGAGCACTAGGTCCAGCATCACAGTGAAGACCACCAGGGTCAGCCCATACAGGTTGTTGAAGGTGGTATCCGTGCAGGCCAGGTGTATCACTTCTTGGTGTAGGCAAAAGGAGTGGGAGAGCACAAGGGGTCCACAGTAGGGAAAGAGCTTCAGGAGGAGGACAATGGGAACAAGGGCCATTGGTCCCCGGAGGATGACAAGTAAGCCTACCCTGATTATTCTCTGGCCAGTGACAATAACCGAGTATCTCAGGGGATAACAAATAGCCACAAACCTATCAAAGGACATCACTAAGAGCACCGAGGACTCCATGAAGGAAAATGAGTGGATACAGAACATCTGGATTTGGCAGGCTTCAAAGTAGATACTATGGGATTTGAACCAAAAAATCCCCATTGTGGTAGGCAAGGTGGATACTGAGAGCCCCAGATCAGTAAGCGCCAGCAAGGAGAGTAGATAGTACATGGGGGTGTGAAGACGAACATTGATCTTAATGATTATCAAAATAAGACAATTTCCTGAGATGGCCAAAAGGTACATAAAGAAAAAGGGAATGAAGATCCAGTGTTCAATGGTTTCCAGGCCTGGAAAACCTGTGAGGTAGAATATGGGGCTAAACTGAGTAATGTTGGACAGGAACATGAACTGAGGCGTAAGATAGTATTGAGCTGGCATTTCACAGGGTTGAGCTGAAAAAAAAAAAAAGATATTTCTGATTATTAAGTCTTCAGATTAATTCACACTCACATAATCATAAGCAGCAACATGAACACCATAACCTTCAGCATCATCTGGCCCCCTTTGTCCATCATGTCTTCTGAAATTTTCCCGGATGCTCTCCTTTCCAATGTCTAGTGTTTCATTTTCTTCTCAGTCATCTTTGCTGGCTTCTATTCATTGTGCATCCCTTAATTATAGATGTTTCCATCCTTAGTATGTTACTGATATTAATATACTGCTTCTCAGGTAATTTTTCAGGCAATGTCATCTCTTCTATGATTTCATTTATCATGCATGTACAGATAAATGCTAAGTTTATACCTTAAAAATGTCTTCATCACTTGATTTCCAGACCTGTAAATCCAGTAATACATTGAGCATATTGAGCATCCGTACTGTGATGTTTCTGTTATATCTAAGGCATGTCAAAAACTTAACTTCCAATCTTTTCCCCTTACAACATTCTCATTCACTTGTATTTAATATCTCAGTGGCCTATTAAGTTTTATGTTTCACTCCCCTGTATTACATGTCTTAATAATCTGATCAACTAACAACTAACTCCTGCTATTTCTATCTTCAACAATTGGTTATTTGCCATCATCTTTATTAATTTTGTCCTACTTAGACTATTATAGTTTTCTAGGTTATCTCAACAAACTGTAGTTTGCACGATTCTGTTGATTCACTACACTATAGCAAGGAATGTACTTACAGAAGTTTTAAAATGATATTTGAATTGCTGACTTATCTATTTTCCTATTGAATATTCTTTTCTATCCAAACTTTTTGCTTTGTATCTTTGAAATACATGATTATTGACTATTGTTTTAAGCCCTTACACACTTGTGGAGCTGTGGTTTTTCTACTTTTTATTTGTTGAACATTTTGGCTAATGGTGAATTAAGCTTGTGATTATAGAGCGAATTGAAATTATGCGTTTGCAAAAGTTCAAAAATGCAAAAAAAGAAAAAGAAAGGAAAGAGGGGAGTTGAGGGTAGGGAATAAAAACGGAGAAAAATATGATTGTTTCAGAATTGTATTTGAAATACATGAATTATTTTCTCCTTATATTAATACAATTAAAGATAAATGAATAATTCTCAGTTTCTCTGGTATTCCTACTCATATCTAAACACTAATATTTTAATTTTCTGGGTTGAAAATAACTCTTCCTACGATAGCTTTCCTTTGCACCTTGTCTAGTTGACTCCTATTCACAAAACTACGATAGCCTGGGCATGACGGGGGATTTTCTGGAGTAAAGCCACCAGTTTGACTGCAGACTACCAGAAAATGAGTTTTCTTTCTTCCTTCTCTCTGTGTTAGAAAAACTACAGCTCCAGCAGGGAGAACTGAGGACAAAAGAGTCAGGCTGACAAGATTGAGAGTAATATCTTCTCTGCCATGTTTACTGGTCTTGCTCATAAAATGCACCTAACGTGTGTTGGATGAACGAATGATTGTTGGTTAAAGGGAAAAGCTAAGTATGTACCAGAGCACTCAGCAATGGAGGAATCCATGGAGACCTGGGGACTTCTGATGCCAGAGGGAAGTTTATGTTTATACATGATCCAGAAAGGGCCCAGCCTGGGCTGGAGGAGCAAGGGAGACTTTTTTCCAGTTTGCATGGTAGAATACCAAAGAGGATGTCTCCATTTCTCCAGGAAGACCTTGTCTTATTCTCTGATCCTTACTCTAACCCTGCTTGGGGGCATAGAGTCTGACAGTAACAAAGAATAAATGATTCTGTGAATATCTAAATTTTCCAAGATCTCACTTTTCAAATGAAAACCAAGTCAAATCCAAAACAAAAGCCTCAATCCCAGTGTGGTGGATATATTTGCCTGAAGTCACTCATGTATTTAAACAAGAACCAAGATTAGAATTCAAACCATGCTCACTGCTCTTTTGGGACACTTAGACATCCCCGCTGTCTGTATTTTCTCACATGCACTCTTGTTACTCATCCCCTGAACTTCCAGTGCAAGACATCAGTGCAGACTCACCAGCAGTTGGCTAAATCTAAAGAAGCAACCCCAGGTAGCCTGTGCCAAAGAGGATGGTGTGCAATGTTGGCTCCAGTACTGGTGAATGACTGTAGGCTCACATCCACTGGGGAAGGATTTATCCTCCTTCCCTGTGCTCACAAAGCAGCAGAGCTCCAACAGGAAGCCCCTAAGCGCAGAGTCCCTAGGGCTGGAGCTCTCTGGGTAGAATTCTCTCATTTCCTCCATCCACTGCTCCTTCTGTGGATTCACCTGAAATGGAAGAGCAAAGGCTACAGATGGCTCAGTCCTCAGGCTCTGGACACCAACAAACAGCTGTTGCAGCAGAAGTGGTACTATCCCACCTCATCTTTTTTGCCTTATGATAGAATTGATCCCTCTCTACTTGCCACTTCATTCATGCCTGCCTCCTTCTCCATTGCAATGTATCCATAATTTGCCAGAGAGATTGGGCTTATTATTTGAAGAGGGTTATTCATTGGTGATATAACATTACTTTCTAAACTGCTCACCTGCTTTGAAACATACTCAAAACCACCCAAAGCTCTTCTCACTCTGCAGTCATTTTTTTTGTCCATTTCTGTAATTATAGCTCATCTGGTTCTCGGCTCTGTCAGACATTTCTATTTCTGAGCCTATAGGTCATCTGGATTAAAACCTTCTTTATATGATCCTTACCTAAAGATGTCCATAACTTAGGCTTTCCCAAGGTTGACCCCTCCACTTTGGCAATTCAGGGCGTTCCTTCAGCAAACCCTACAAATAGACTTTTCAAAACTTCATGCCTTCTTTCCTGCTCTGGTAACAAATATCATAGTGCTTTAGAAGTGCTCAATTTGTACTTTTAAAAAATATTTATTTATTTTTATTGTAAAGCAGATTTATAGGGAGAAGGAGATATAGAAACACCTTTAGTCTGCTGGATTACCCCCAAAGTGATTGCAATGATGGATGCAGGGTCCAAGGCTTTGGGCCATCCTCCACTGCTTTTCAGGCCATAATCAGGGAACTGGATGGGAATTGTAGCAGTCTGGAAATGAAGCAGAACCCAGTTGGGATCCTGGCACATGCATGGCAGGGATTTTGTCACTGAGGCATTGTTCTGGGCCCAGCTTGTACTTCTTTATTCAGACCATCTTAAAGAGCCCAAGTTGATGTATCCAGGTCATAGACATGTTTTCCTTTCTACACACAAGCAGAAACACACGCATACATGAATGTACACACATATATATGAATGCACACACACAAGCAGGAGCAAATCAGGTGTGTTGCTGTGTGCAGACAGATGGCTGTTCTACCAAACATTAACAGGAAGAGGGTTCTGGCAAGTGTGTGAAACAGTGGGGTTGAGAGCCTTCACTGAGGCTTGTAGGAGGCAGAATTCTTACCAGAGAAATGTGAGAAAGTTCTGCAATTTCTGAGAACATGATTTTGGCCCTTTCTAGAGGAGCCTACTCTGAGACAGCATAGCAGCGATGCTATCCTAACTTTCAACAACAAGTATTGATAATAATGCTATTATTTGGGGACATTCATTGAATATTGACAGCAAGTATTCTGAATGCATAAAAAACTGCAAATAGAAATTAGAGGTGTGTGTGTAACTGAACCATAGGTGAAGGCTACAGTGTGGCCTAGTGGCTAAGGTCCTCGCCTTGATCCCATGTGGCCGCTGGTTCTAATCCCGGCAGCTCCACTTCCTCTCTATCTCTCCTCCTCTTAGTACATCTGACTTTGTAATAAAAAAAATAAAATAAATCTTTAAAAAAAAAAAGCATGATAGGAAACAGCCCAGAACAGGCCATGGAAAGTTACCCATTGGCATACATTTGGCATGGGTCGGGGGAAGACCAGGCTGAATCAGTTCACGTCATCCACTGGTGAATCCGAGCACCAGAACAGAGCGTGGGTCGAGGTTTGGTCGCGACAAAAACCAGTGCACGTTACAGAATGCTAAGGTGAGGTTACCTGTACCAGATGTGACCGCAGTGCCCAACCAGCACATGTGAGAACCAGGAAGGGAGGGGGCAGAGCCGGCAGGGGAATATGAGGGGGGGATCCCTTGCTGGACAGCTACTCCCACTGGAGAGCATGAGCTAGGATGGTGGTAGACCAGACTAGGCAGGGCTACAACACCTGTGGGCCTCATGTGGACTAAATCAGGGAAAAGCCAGGCTGGGCTGATTATTCCTACTGGTACAAACAAAATTAGAGTGGGTGAGGGTTGTTTGGGCTTAGCTGCAGCATCAGCTGGCAGAAGCTGGCACTGGGGTCTAATTCTGTCAAGTCAAACCACAGAACTACCTGGAGAGTCCATAATCTGGGAGTGGGAGAGGCCTGGGAGGGAATTAGTGGGCTTCTCCCCCTTAGGTCACCACCTCCATGGGAGGGCACGAAAACTAGGACAGGGGCTGAGGTGGCTAGACAGAT
The DNA here is from genome assembly GCF_030435755.1 of Ochotona princeps. Classification (NCBI taxonomy): domain Eukaryota; kingdom Metazoa; phylum Chordata; class Mammalia; order Lagomorpha; family Ochotonidae; genus Ochotona; species Ochotona princeps. Next base: position 50,448,603 of record NC_080835.1, read on the forward strand.
ACCCAACAGCATGTGTGTGGGCTGCATAGTGGAGCTGGTTAGATGGAACAAGGCTTTAATACCCACTGACATGTATGAGAGCTGAATGGGGTGTGGGACAGATTGGACTAGTTTGCTACACATACTGGCAAACCAGGGTAGGGGGTGGGCCTGGTGGGGGTTATTGTGGGTCGCTCCAGCTAGGCTGCAACTCCCACTGGTTTATGTGAGGGCTGAGTATGTGCTGGGCAAAACCAGGCTGGACTGCAACACCCATTATTTCCAGTGGAAGTCAGGGCTGGAACAGAACCAACGTAGCGATTGCAACCACCAGCTGATCAGGGTGATGGACTGTGCCGGGCCCTGTACTTGCTAGAGCATACAAGAATCTTGTTTGGGAACACCTCAGACAAAGTTTCTTTGGATATCTCCCCAGTTGAAATGCTGGACTCAGAACCCTAACCATGAAAAAACAGAGGACAGAACAAGTCAATCAACCACCTCAGCCATATGTTGACAAACGGAGACTCTATGATGGACTATGTCAATCAGTGGATTCTTCAAAGACCTCATCGTGCTTGGAGTGGCGAGATTGGCAGCAATTCATAACTGCTGAACTATCAAACCACTTGAGCAAGAACCTCAGAGCATGCCCCACATCAGGGACCTGGAGTGGGTGGGAGACTGTGTGGGGCTTCTCCCTTAATATCCCCCTGTATCTCAGATACATGAAGGAAACAATATGGGAATAATAGTCTTATCCACTTTCCTGTAGCCCTTGAACATTCTACCTTAATTAACTATGTAAAGATCGTCAAAATATAATAAAAAATGGAAAAGGTTAAAAAAGATATTATTCTTCCTGTCTCTTGTGTATATACAAAACAGGCATCTACACTGGAATAAATTCACATAAAACACTGAAATGGATGAGACAGTTTTTTTTCTCTGCTTTCACACATGTAGAAAATGGCAGTTTGATCAGACACAAACCTCTCTGTGTGGACTTTAATCTTAGTCCTATTGACCAGACCATGGATTCCCAGTCTAACCAGACACCTGAATGAAACCCTTTTCTCAAGGTTGTCAGTGGACACAGACTTAGGGACTTTCTGTCATGGAAAATGCCCAGAAGAGCAACTCATTCCTGATTGATCCACAACGCATCCCTATTGGAGTCAGCCATCCTGTGATGAGCTCCACTGTACAGTGTGAGATTGAGGTGTGTCTTCTAGGATGTAGACTCACAGAAGTGAGATTGTTAAGGGGATTCTCTTGGTTGATCAAGAGCCTTAAGAAATGCTCCCGGGGCCAACATTGTGGTGTTAAGCAACCATCTGAGACCTCAGCATGCAAACAGGGTATGCGTTCAAGTCTTGACTATTTTACTTGCAATGTAGCTCCCTACTAATGTGTCTGGGAAAGCAGCTGAAAATGACTCTTTGATTCTTGCACTAACATGGCAGATTCACATAAAACTACTGGCTTCAGTCTGGGCCAGAGACTGCTGTTGTAACAACTTGGGGATGTCTCTCTTTAGTACTTCCTTTTATATATATAGTACTTCCATATATATATATATATCTTATATTCCTTTTATGTATAAATATCTTTTTTTCAATGCCCTGGTTCTGGTACTGATTGCTGCTAACTTAAAGAAAGCACGGTCTTGGCACAATTATATTGGCAGATACTGAACTTGAGGCGGATTGAAGCCATCAGTTATCTCCACTTATTTTAATTTTTTAATTTTCCCTTTAATGTTTCTTATGTAGTTGAGAGCGATGCATGCACATGTGGGACTCTGATTAGGGTAGGGAAAGTCAGGCATAGAGGAAGATGAGTGGGATAAATGCTTCCATTTTTTTTCCTCCTGTGTCAGCAGGGGAGGAGAGGAGGGAGCTGGTCGTTGCTGTCAAACTACATCAGCACCTGGTGAAGGGGGATAGTCCTATGATGATGCCCTAGAGACCCCGATGTGGGGAAGTGTTCTAGGATGTTACTTGAGTAGTTTTGGTACTTCTCAGAAGTGGTTGGTTACATGGCTCCATAGTTGAGGAAATTCCTCCAGGGTCTATTGGTTGACAAAGTCCACCTTAGTGCATCCTCACACCCAGGAAGTCACAGCAAAGCTTGGCCAAAAATTTCTAAATAACTTGTTCTGCTTTCCTTCTCTGATAGTTGATGCCCTGTGCTGGCCTCGATGAGCTGGCAGTCATGTCCCCATGTGCGTCTGGGTGTGCTCTCCATTGCAGACATGAGCAACTGAGGATATCCAGTCCTGACACACACTCCCAGGTTGGACAACACATCTTGTGATTTTTCCCTGTGGCCAGGATCTGAGTCCAGAGTTCCATTTGGGGTGTCCCCTAAAAAATATTGCCTGGGGTGAACTCAGACTTTACTCTTATGTGTGCCAGTGCAGGGTCAGGTGTGATCTGTCATCTGCACTGGTCAATGCACATAACAGTGGATGCAACTGCCTGGTCAGTACCGCCCCACATCTCACGTGATCTGATGGATGCCGCAACTCAGCCCAGGCAGCCTGCCACAGACCCAGTCTTGAACCCATGCTATTGGGTACCACAGCTAAGCTGGGGAACCGCCCCCCCCCCAGTCCTGCTGTCAGCCTTGGTTTTTGCTCATGTCAGCCTCTAATGTGGCCCAGCCCACATCCCATCCAGCATTTGTGTACACCCACAGGTGCCACAGCTTAGCTCAGCCCTATCTACTCAAAGCCCTCATGTATGCTGACAGGTGCCTCTGCTTTGCCCAGCCCGGTCCACCCCTAGTGCTGGTTCTCATGCTCACCAGTGGCAGATACAGCCTAGCAGGGCTATGTCCATGATTCCCCTGCAGGGCATGCTCCCAGTCCTGGATCTTGTACCTGCCAGTGGATACTGTGGTCAAACCTAACATGACTCAGATCCAGTTTTCTAGCAGATTTTCTCATAGAGAGTGAGCTGTGTCTCAGCAGCAACACTCACAGAGCTCGGGGTAAGTGATGCATTTGATGGCATGGCGAACATTTAATGACTCAGACAAGTAATTAATTTGGGCTGGTGTCGCAGAGCTAGTTTTATACTTAGGTGATTTAGTTTTCTTCATTCATAAAAACAATTAGCAGTAATGGACACCAAATTGTAAGCTAGCCTTATCTCTAGCAGCTGCTCCATCCACACCACACAGTGGACAGAGGAGGCTGTGTCAGGCAGATGTCCCTAGCTAAGACAACTGATGACATTAATCAGCATACACTGTCCTCTGCCACAAACATCTGCAAGCTGAACCGTCCCAGCTGTTTGATTACTCTCTAGCATGGTCCATGCTCTTCACGTTTCTATTGGAAATAACTGACCTTGATTCCTTTTCCAATATTGATATTTTATTTTGCTTACTAAGTATTCATATTATATTGGCAGTAAATGCCATTTTTTAAATAAAGTCTGATGCTTTGAAATTCTATGTGAAAATGAATTGTTAAATGATTGCTATTAAACTAGGTGTGGACATGAGAACTGCAAAATATTGAAGGAGCAAAAATCATGCAATTCTAAAATTCAATTCTATGAACCCGTTCTTCAGGTTCATAGTACAAGCATCTAAATATTCTTGCTCCATTATTAAGAAATGTAGCACAACATTATTTTTTGGACTGCGTTAATATTACTGTCAGTAATTTGTGTGAGTGATGCTATTGGTGTCCAAAAGAAAGAAAGAAAGGGCAAGAGACAGAAAGGAAAGAGGAAATGAAAAATTAAAAAAGGAAATGTTTTTCTAAAATTAAATAAATGGTTAAAAATAACATAGTAATATAAAAAAGTGCTTCCTGAAAGTTTCAATGTTACGGTGCACATAAAATTTCAGTCTCACTTTTGTAAGACGTTCACAACTTTGGTCACCTTGAGAGATCTCCTGGTCATCTATTTAATGTTTCAGAAGAGATTTTAGACTGTCAGTCATGAGAATAATATGTAATACTGATTATTACTCTCATTGTGTTTTAGTTCAATATAGGAAAGCCCTTGGTATTATACATTCTCTTGATAGCTTTTTTCTAGACGCAGCTTGTAAATACTGTGCAAGCCACAAGATGGCAGGCATGATTTATGGAACCATTGACTCCATCGGGACCACCCGGGGAAGGGTCTTATGAAAATCTTTTAGCACAGGAAGTCACTCTATTATATAGAGTGAAAATTCTGAAAAATGGTTTTCCCTTTCTCACTCTTGTTGACAGTAATGCCAAGGGGACCATCATCTTTAATGACTGTTGGCTTCATTGGGATCTTGGTCTCTAGCCACTGAAACCCAAGGCTGCAGATGGGCAGACTGAGCACAGTGTAGGATGGTGGAAATATTGCCACTCACAGCACCTGCTGCCAGTAAGGCTAGAGTATTTCCAGCATGTATGGCAGCCTAGCCCAGCTTGGCCTACCCCCAGACTGGCCCACCCTGCGTCCCAGCTCTCATGCTCACTAGTGGAAGCTGCAATCTAACAAGGGAATCCCCAGGGTTCCCCTAACAAACCCACTCCCAGTCCTGCACTTTGTGTGTGCCAGCATCTGCTGCAGCCCAGTCTGAAATGGCCTAACCCCAGTCTCAGTATTCACCAGCAGGTGCTGCTGCTCAGCTCTGCCTGTCCTACCCCCAGTCCCAGTTTTTGCTAGTTGGTGCAGCAGCCTAGCCTAGCCTAGCCCACCCTCAACCCATACGTAAACTGGCAGGTGCTGTGGTCCAAACAAGCCTGGCTTATATTCCATCCTGGCCCTTGTTTGTGCCAGTGTGTGCTGTAGTCTGGCTTAACCCAGCTTGCCCCCAAACTGGGATCACACTAATGTTAATGAATATTGCAGTGCAGCCTGTCCTGCCTCCAGTCCCAGCTCTTGTGCTAACCAGCAGGAGCAGAGTCCTAGCAGAGGAGTTCCCTAAATTCCTCTGCCAGGTCTATCCCAGCTCTGGAGCTTGTGTATGTAGGCAGATGTTTGTGGCCCAGACTGACATGGCCAGATCCCAGCCCTGACACTACTTGGCAGGTATTGAGGTCTAACTCTACTGGCCTTCACTCATTCCAGCTGTCACTGGTGGGTGCTACATCCTAGCCCAGCCTGGTCCACCCCCAGACCCACTTTCATGTCAACTGGAAGGTGCCACAGCCTAGCAGATCCTGGAGCCTTGCCTAAATTTTAACATTTTACTTTAAGAATACTTTGGTCTGCAAACCAAATTCATGTTAGTTAGCTTTATACACTTATTTTCAGAAGGTCTATGCTGAAGCTTTGGTCTTTCTTTCTTTCTTTCTTTCTTTCTTTCTTTCTTTCTTTCTTTCTTTTCCTTCCTTCCTTCCTTCCTTCCTTCCTTCCTTCCTTCCTTCCTTCCTTCCTTCCTTCCTTCCTTCCTTCCTTCCTTCCTTCCTTTTCTTTCTTCTTTTCTTGTCTATTTTATTCATATAAAGCGCGTTCATTCCACGTATCCCACAATACAGATTCAGGAGCACAGTGCTGCATCACACACTGCCCATCCTCCCGCCTGCATTCGTCACCCACACTTCTTTTTTTTTTAAATTTATTTTTATAGTGATATGTTTTCAGTTCACTTCACAATTACAGCCTTAACACTCCATTAGGTAAGGAATTCAACAAACAACAAGTATAAAACACTGCTCCTCAAGAGTGCAGTCAAACGCTGTAAACAACAATCAAATCTTGAATATTGTTAGTGTTTCTAAGCATGGTATGCTTAAAAAGCTTGATGGAACTGCAAAATATTCTGTTAGCTAAATCCTTTGCCATGTTATGCCTTCCCTCATGGTGCTTGTGAGAAAATAATGCGAGTCTTTGTGCTAAACTGTCTTTCCTACTATTAACAAGTTTCTTACCTTCTAGGTCAGAGCTAAACAAGATCCCATTCTACCCCAAGCGTCACAAATTGTTTCATTTTCACAAAATTTCACAAAATTTTGATGATGATGATGATAACAGCTAGAATTTTATAGTACTTACTACAGACTAGGAGCTCTTAAATGTATTACTTATATTAATGTATCTAATCTTTAAATGACTCAATCATTTAAACTTGAACAAAACACAGAAGCATGAAGAGATGAGAGAAATACATGTCACACAGCTAGTAAAGGGAAACTGAGAATCTCAACTGTTGTATGCAATTTGTAAAAAATCACAACAGGACTTGATAAAGATATGCAGGGCAGACTGTGTGTGGAATCTTGAGTTCACAGACCAGAGTCAGACTCTGAGGGCAATGTCTACAAGTAGGCAACAGTCAAGACATGTGGGTGAGGGTCTGCAGCTGGGTGGTGGTCCAAGGCCACAGACTTGTGTGCTTTCTTTAAGATATCCTTGAGATAGCCATGTATTGTCTTCTCTACTTGGGCCTCACTGCTGCTTCCTGATTATCAAGCATGGGCTGATTAACATAATGTGGCTATCGAAGTTTGTGCCATATCAAACCCTATAATTTCACTCTCTGAATAGTTCAATAAAACACGGGTGAGGCAGTGAGCCTTCTAGGTCCTTCCTCAGAAAAGGGGGCTTCCTGCTTTTGTAAGTCTTTATCTTGTGTCTGTCTCATTTCTTTTTTTTCCTCAATTGCATGTGGCTTCGCTCTCCAACCCTGTTCATGCCACGGTGGTTGTAACATAAATTTGGCTGACTTTACCACTAACATGTAAGACTGGTATAAATAAATCTAAGGTAATGGGCTTTTAAGACTAGGTCAGATAAAACTGGATTCTCTTTGCTTGTTGATAACTAATTAGTTGGTTGAAGATGTAATGAATCTTACTGGCAGAGGACAAAAAAATCAAAGAAAAGCTATACTGAGTGAGTGAAGACTCCACAGGCACAAAGAACCCAAAAGAACTTGTGTTGTTTGTGGAGTATACACTATTATTGGATGAACAATAGCTCCACCATGATCAAATAAAACTTTAGGAAGGACTGAATCCTTGCTAACTTCTGAGCAAGCACAGGAAATGCTTAGTCTTGGTGAGTATTTTGACAAGAGTTTTTATAATGCATACAAGCATAATGTATAAGTAAAATTATATATGTATGTATAATGTATCTATATGTAATTAGATATAGGTGTGATGTGGATATAGGTGCTTGAAACGCTGTGAGCTATGAACAACATAAGCATCACCTTTTTCACTAAAAATTATTTTTAATTGTGCAGTTTATGTGATAGCTCAGCACATTGATAAGTTGTATAATGATCAAAGCAAGGTGTTCTTGAATGTACAAATTGTGCCACTGTCTCCATTTTGATGTAACAGCGGCTAGAAAAATCATTTTTCATTTTCATTTGAAGAAAACCGTTGTTTAGAATGTTTCTGTTGAAGCTAGTGTAATGACAGTAGATTTATTCTCCCCCTGCAGTACCAGCATCCTAAATGGGTGTGAATATGAGTCCCAGCAGTTGATTCTGATCCAGCTCCCTACTAATGGTCTGGGGAAGCAAAAGAGGATGGCTTAAGTCCTTACGCCCCTTCATCTGGTGGGAGAACCAGAAGAAGCTGCTGGCTCTTGCGTTCTGACTGTCCCAGCTCCAGTCATTGCAGCCATCTGGGGATTGAAACAGTGGACAGGTGATCTCTGTGTGTCTCTACCCTTCTCTCTTTAACTATGCCTTTCAAATAAAAACAATATTTTAAAAATAAACATACATATATAATGATGGTATTTGAATTACTAATAAATGGCTAAAATTCAGTAATGCTAGGTTACTTTGTAAGGTTGTGGGTGTGTGTGAGTGGCCAAGTTTTATTTCTTTAAAACTGCATTGAGACTTGTGAAACTGTCTTCTGAAATATCCCTAAAGGCCATCACGCTATCACTGGCTACAGGGAGTGGTGACATTTACAAAATTTGGGAGGGAAATGAGTAAGACTGCAGGACTTGTGTCCAAGAGATAAGATACCCATCCTGGGAGGGGCTGAATGTCTCATGGCTCAGATAGCAACCTGCCTCAACCCTCCAGAGACTCATGTTTGAGGCAGAGAGGAGTCATTACCAACAAAAAGTTGCTGTTTTGAATTTAAAGTTTTGCTCTAGAGATCTGAGATCCTGGGGCATCACCCTGACTTCTCTTTCTGTACCATCTACTTAAAGAGAAAATGTCTCTTTGGTTCCTCACTGACTCTTACTTTTGTCTATTTAATTCTTTCTCCTTTGTCTTTTACATTCTTTATTTTTCTTCTCTTCTATTCCTTTGATCTTAACTCTCCATCTTCTTATCTTTCTTATTTTGCCCACTTGGTCTCCCTCCAAGTCACTTATTCCTTATCACAAGACTAGATGAGTATGAGCCTTAAGAACTCTTGTTCTGGTATTGAACCCACAAAAATGCAGGTGACCTGACTGCTCTATGGCAAGACTGGCTCGACCAACTGACAATTAGCAGTGTTTCTTCTTGCTTGATCCTCAGTTCTGGCAATGATGCTGGAGAAGGCTCCCCTGTCAGCCTGTGTCCTGTCTCTCATCAGAACTAGACCTCTTAGACCTCAAGAGAGAGGCAGAAGGCTTCTCTGAATGTTGCAGTATGTAAATTTTATCCTGCTTTGAAGCTGGATTACATTGCTCATTTATCATGTGCCAGAGAAATTGAGATCAAATGGAAATGATGACTACACTTTACTCTCTGTCTTCAAATAATACGATATAAAGATTTTAAAACTGACAGTGCTAGACATTTGGTGTCATGTTTAAGATGATGCTTGGTGTGTTCACACCATACAGGGGAGTGCGTAGTTTGAGATCCAGCTCCTCTACTTTGAATACAGCTTCCTGTTAATGCACACAATGGGAGGCACCATATGATGGCTTCAGTAATAGAGGTGCTGCTGTCTGCATGGGAAATCGGGTTGAGCTGTTGAAGGCATATGGGGAGTGACCCAGCACATGGGTGATCTCTATTCTCCTCTCTATTTCTCTGACTCCATATTTCAAATAAAATGAAGACAAAAATGTTAAGACAGCTAATGCGTAAAAACATGCATAACTTCTGTTTTAAAGCTTTTGTTTGAGAGAGAGACAGAGAACTTAGATCTGCTAGTTCACTCTCCAAATCTTGCAATGCTTGCACCATGATAAGCTGAGGCTGAGAGTCAGAACTCAGTCCAGCTTCCTACATGGGTGGCAGGAAGCCAATTACTTGAATCGTCATTGCTGTCCCCCAGATTATGCATTGGCAAGAGGCTAAAGTGAAGAGCTGGAGGCTGAACTCAGGTATTCTGATAAGGGATGCAAATACTTTAATTCGTTTTTGACCTCTAGGTTTTAAAAATACCCATTCTATATAATTTAGATGGTATCAGGCTGCATTGGCTGAAGTCAAGTGACTTTTTATTGCAGTGCCTGAATATGCCTGGAATGATAAGAGGATAGTAGTCAGAACCAGACTATAGCTCTATCAGTCAATCAAGTAACAAGCACATCTCAATAATGTTTTTGTATATGAATATTTTCCTGAAGCAATCACTTTTACTCCTTGCACAGAAGCAAGAATGGTTGCTGGCTGGTAGGTCAGAACTGATAGGGCTGCTTTTTCCATTTCTGTCTAAGTGCTGCTCTTCAGTGTTTTGTGTACCATGTGCTAGTTTTTGTTCGTTCTCTCATGTTTGATTGCCTATTGCCATGTGGGAATCTGTGGACCATTGCTCAGCCTTTGGTGGCACTGTATGCCCTATACACTGGATTGCCAGTGTTTACGATAGATATCAATGGCATGCTAGCAATATTGCATCTCAGCCCCTAAACTTGCTGCTGAATGACCTCCGGCCCTTCAACTTCACTAGATGCTTACATGGATTTCTGATAGCATGCAGATATTATTTTAAGTATAATTATTAGGTTTGTACTCTGATTCCAGAATTTCTTGTCAAACCAGGAAAAAACATCTACATAGCCTCCCTAATAAGCCACTACTTGAATAAAGGATTACCATAAATACTATCATTCAGAAACAGTAAGATATACTGAAGGTCCCTTGTTTTCCTGACCCTGAATGAGCTACTATGGAAATGATGAGGAAGAATGATGAAAAGTAAGTAGGGAAAATGAGCATGTTGGTAATTGTATCAGAGATTGATTGAAGCATGCAGCATTGGTCCTCACAGGGGCAGAGGTAGAACAAACTTTGCTTTGGCAGGATTCAGAAAAGTAAGAATGCAAAAGCAAAATCAATAAAAAACCACCACAAAGTGCAAAAACACACAAAACCATAATAACAACAGCAACATTAAATATTTACAAAAATTAATTTTTATAACAATGGGTCTGGGTTTCTTGGATTCCCAACTTGAGGTGTGTTGGTCCCCATGTTGTGCTAACTGTTGGGGGTTTTATTGCAAAGAGGAAAGGCAGAAATTGAAGGCATAATTGATTCTTATCATAAGACATTGCATAGATATTTTGCATATGCACTCTTTTATTTTGTTTTATTGCTAAAAACAAAAGTCAGAAAAACAGAGATAGAGACAGACAGAGTTCCTCCCTTCTGGTTCATTTTCCAAATTCCTGGAAAAGCCATGGCTAGACCAGATCTGGAATTCCATCTAGGTCTCTTATGTGTGGGAAAGTGACCCAGGCATTTGAACCAATACCTGAATGCTCATTGTCAGGAAGTGAGATGGATACCAGAGCGGGGACTCGAACCCAGGTATGCTCAGAAAGGATATGGGTATATCAAATGACAGCTTACCTGCTGCACCATTCATGTTTTGAAAGTATTGTCTTTACAAAAATCTGCTTTTTTCCTTTTAAAGAAATTCTTCACAGGTCAAACCACAAACAAATGTCAAAGCTGGTCTTTTCCGGGGACGCACTCTGGAGATTCCAGACATTACAGCCTGCTCAGTAATGTCTGAGAGCCAGACCAGCATTAACTGATCTATTTCTGTGTTCATGCTAGGAGACTGAATATATGTTAATCATGTAAATAAAGTGTGAAAACTTAGGGTGCTGGGTGGTGACGTATAAATGTATATCAAGAAGCTGAGTTGCAAAAACCATTGGCTATTTACTGGAATTACACACTCAATACCAAAACCTGAAGGAAAGAGCATGAATTGAAGATCTTTTCCTCATGACCTGGAAAATTGCATTTATCCACTAATGGAGGGTCCAATAGGGAATGCTGAGTCCTTGCCTTGGTGGAAATCTGTTTTTCAAGAATGATAACTCCCCCTGCACTGCCAAACTTTAGGTTTTTAAGAAGTCGTTTTAAAATGGTGACCACTTGCTGTGTTCACTCCACACCCACACCAGACCCACCATTTCTGTGTGGATTTGAGAGTTGCAAAATGTGTAGTGCAGCACCACTGCACGGAACGGGTGAAGTAACCGGCTCTTCTCCATCTTAGGCTTGCAAGGCTGCTGGACTGACTTCCGAAAATATGCTGTGATTTAAAGCAGAATAACTAAAGTCAAAGTTTACCTGTTCCTCTTCTTCTTGTTTTTGTTTTGTTTTGTTTTTCGCCAATCTGTTTCTTTTGATAATTACTTGGTAATTGCAATGCATCCTAACATCCATCTGCTTTGGCTTCTTGGGAAATAAATACCTGGTAGGGAGTACAGGGGAAGAGGAACTTGGTTCACCAGCTAAAGACAGCAACTTAGAAAAGTGTTTTAAAGCATAGTGGCCATCGTAAGATCCCTGACACACACCACTGATTATCAACTTTAGGTCTTCTCAGACACATCTCTTTCATAGGAAGGAAGAAACTAGACTTTTTTAAAAAAAAAAAAAACACTTTTGAACATCCACAAGAAGAGGTGATTCAGAAGCCAAGTTCCGAGGAACTTAAGGAAGATTTAACAAGGACATATTCCAGAAGCTGGTGGAGATTTTGGTTTCTACGTTATCTTTTAAAATATGCTGAAATCCAAGTTACAAGGAGTGTTTGGCCTAGAAAATGTTTCCCAGGAATCATGTATGCCTTTGCACTCCTCCTTTCTTCCAGCCTTGGGAATTGGAGGTTTGGAATATTTGCTCCTAAGTCTCTTCTTGCATCATGGGTTGGAATTAGCATTATTACTAGCAAAGAGATTATTTAAAAGTAGTGAAAAATGGCTATTTCCACTGTTTGAAGAACTCCCAGGGATTTTTCTTAACATTGCTAGATATGTAATAAAGGAGTCAGACAAAAGAATTACATGAATCAAAAAAAAAAAAAATCTCCATTCTACCTGGCACTATCCAGGAGGTAGTTTAGTGAACCCATTGTGAGCTCAGAGCTCGGCTGTATTTCATGGGATTCAACTTCATAAAGGAAAACTACAGTTACAGTCTTTCATTCCCCTTGGGCCTTTCTCTTTTATCTTTCTGTCCTATCACTTCAATAAAAGTAAGGCTAGAAAAAGATGAAGAAACTATCAGAGGTATCCATCCAATGTATTCATTTACAGACTTCATGAAAGATACTTGTATCCTAGTACCCATCATATCAGATTGTCATGACAGGCCTCAGAATCAAGAGACTCAGTGAGAGAAAGAGAGAGAGAGAGAGAGAGAGAGAGAGAGAGAGAGAGAGAGAGAGAGATAAGGAAGATTTATAAGGTTTAATGCCAAAAGAATGAAAAAGAAAAAAAGAATCACTTATTTAAGGAGTTGCAATCTTGTATTTTTGACAGTATTAGATGAGAATACAATTTAAGTTTCCTATTTCTTAGAAAGCATTGCAGGGCAGAATAAATAGTATAAATAGACATAAAAACCAACAGACACACAGAAAGATACAGACCACTTTAAATTTCATTCATTTATATTCAACAAAAATTACATTTTAGTAAAAATAACCTAGATGGTAGATGCTGTAGCTTCCTGGGGAATAAGAATTATGTCATCCATGTATTTCTGGGGGACACACAATAGAGACTATGAAACACAAATTTTACATATAACAGGAACAAGAATACATTTTAGAAATCTGATCAACCAATCAAAAATGCAGCCAACAAACTCAAGATAGCACCACCACTCTCAATAAATATAAAGCCCTTGGACTTATCAGATAATTTATTAGCTTGGAAACTATTGCAAAGATATTACTTCATTTGGGTTACTAATAAATCTCAGGAGTCTTGGAACATTCTCACATTTTGTGTAGCAAAGAATAGGCTTGACAGTCATGTATCACATTAAGTATAAGTTATTTAAGAGCCTAGCACCAGGATAAAACTATTGAAAGGAAATGACTGCTCATTGGATGACCCATTGGGTAGTTACAGCCTTTTATTCTAAGAATAAACCTCAAACTGACTCTCTTCCATGCATAGATTGTGAACAACTTCAGAAAATATTTGAAACAAGAAAAGAGCATTTCCTGTTGTGATAACAAGTACTACAAACTTCCTCTTCATTTTTATCTCACTCATGTCCAGAAGTTGTCCATAGAACATGTACAGAGATTACAATAAATGGATAGTGTAGAGGTTGCCTAAAGAACAAAGGAATGGATGGGTTTCCATTGAAATGTCTTTCTCCAGTTGTTCTTGTCAAAAAGGTATCAGTTCAACCAGGTTCCTTGAGTTGTTCCCCAGAGAGCCATGAGTCAGAGTGATGCTTTAGAACAAGGCAGAGAGAATAAGCGAAGTATTCCACTTTGGATTTGTTTGGTTTTAATGCTATAGATGATAGGGTTCATAAAAGGTGGGAAAAGGAAGTAAATGTAGCTCATTGTAATGTGGACCACATGAGGAGCATGCTTTCCAAACCTATGAATAAATGTAAGCCCAACTACAGTGATGTAGAAGACCAGGATGCAACAGATATGGGAGACACATGTGTTGAGAGCTTTGGCTCTTTCTTCTCCAGAAGCAATGCCCATGACAGTCTTGAGAATCAAAATATAGGAGAAAAAAATGATGAGGAAATCCAATAAAACCATCGCAAACACAACCACGACTGGATAGAGACGATTAAAGGTGATATCAGCACAAGCTAGCTTGATGACATCTTGATGTAGACAGAAAGCATGGGAGAGTACGTGGGATCGACAATAGGGAAACCAGTGTAGACGAATGATTATTGGCATAATTGATAGGCCAGCCCTTGTTAATACTCCCATTCCAATCCTCACTACCCGTGTATTGGTTAGGATGGAAGTATATCTTAAAGGGCTGCGAATAGCAATGAAACGGTCATAGGCCATTGCAAGCAAGACACCTGACTCCACAATAGAGAGTGTATGGATGAAGTAGGCCTGAGAGAAGCAGGGCCCACGGGCAATCTCCCTATGATTAAACCACAGAACACCCAGCACTGTTGGCATTGTGACCAAGGTCACTCCCAAGTCTGTAGCTGCCAGCATAGCTAAGAAATAGTACATAGGTTCATGGAGAGTATAGTCATCCCTAATGAGAAAGAGAAGGGTGCCATTGCCAAGGAGTATGGAAATGTAGGCCATCACTAATGGAATAGAGATCCAGTGATGTGCTTTCTCCATGCCTGGGAAGCCAGTGAGCAGGAATGGGGAGGCAGTGTTGTTCGTTCTCATCACCAATATCACAAAGAAACAAATATTCCTTTAGGTAATGTTCTTAAGTTGTTTACCAGTCTTGACTTCAGTGACAGCAAAGATGATAATTTATTCTTTTCTTTGTGACTTCTAAGTAAAGAACAGAATGTGTAAGAAGCAATTTCTAGATAATATTCCAAATTTACTATTCATAAGGTTA